>NC_092737.1:31161000-31849739 GCF_047496885.1 Scyliorhinus torazame | reverse complement strand
CCCTCCTCCTCCCTCGACATCCCCCCCTCCTCCTCCTCGACAACCCCCCCTCCCTCCTCCTCGACAACCCCCCCTCCTCCTCCTCGACAACCCCCCCTCCTCCTCCTCGACATCCCCCCTCCTGCTCCTCGACAACCCCCCTCCTCCTCCTCGACATCCCCCTCCTCCTCCTCGACATCCCCCCCCTCCTCCTCCTCGACATCCCCCCCTCCTCCTCCTCGACATCCCCCCTCCTCCTCCTCGACATCCCCCCTCCTCCTCCTCCTCCTCCTCTCCCCCCTCCTCCTCCTCGACAACCCCCCCTCCCTCCTCCTCGACAACCCCCCCTCCTCCTCCTCGACAACCCCCCTCCTCCTCCTCGACAACCCCCCTCCTCCTCTCGACGACCCCCCTCCCCCTCCAGAACAGGCAGTTTCAACATCGAGTCGGATGCTCTTTCCTAGGTAGGAGAGTCAGGTACTAGGGGACATTATGCGAGGGGAAAAGTTCAGAAGGCAAGGTTTTTTTTTACACAGAGGGGGGTAAATATATGGAACGTGCTGCCTGGGGAGGGGGTGGGGGCCGGTACGATAGCGGCATTTAAAGGGCATCTAGACAAATATATGAATAGGGTGGGAACGGATGGATACGGACTTAAGTGCAGACGGTTTTAGTTCAGGCAGGGACCATGGTCGGCACAGGCGTGGAGGGCCGAAGGGCCTGTTCCTGGTTCTTTGAGACAGACAAGTTCGCGACAGGAGCTTGGAAATCAAACCACGAAGGCAGTTCCTGAAAACTTCAGCTGGGGGCTCCAGCAATGTTCCGACAAAGATTCCGATCTATCGCTCACAACAGTCTCAAAGAACAAGCACGTGTGCTTGGGTCTGCTAACTGCATTGAAAAGTGGATTGAGAGCGGAGATGGTTCTGTCGTTTGAGTGGAAGTAAAGATAGCAGTTGAGGGTCACTGTATTGATTTAGCATTGTTTGGGACTGGGGGCATTCTGGCTAAGTTTGCCGATGATACAAAGATAGGTGGCGGGCAGGTAGTATGGAGGAAGTGGGGAGGCTGCAGAAAGATTTAGACAGTTTAGGAGAGTGGTCCAAGAAATGGCTGATGAAATTCAACGTAGGCAAGTGCGAGGTCTTGCACTTTGGAAAAAAGAATAGAGGCATGGACTATTTTCTAAACGGTGACAAAATTCATAATGCCTGAAGTGCAAAGGGACTTGGGAGTCCTAGTCAGGATTCTCTAAAGGTAAACTTGCAGGTTGAGTCCGTGATTAAGAAAGCAAATGCAATGTTGTCATTTATCTCAAGAGGCTTGGAATACAAAAGCAGGGATGTACTTCTGAAGCTTTATAAAGCACTAGTTAGGCCCCATTTAGAATACTGTGAGCAATTTTAGGCCCCACACCTCAGGAAGGACATACTGGCACTGGAGCGGGTCCAGCGAGATTCACACGGATGATCCCAGGAATGGTAGGCCCTAACATACGATGAACGTCTGAGGATCCTGGGATTATATTTATTGGAGTTTAGGAGGTTGAGGGAGATCTAATAGAAACTTACAAGATAATGAATGGCTTAGATCGGGTGGATGGAGGGAAGTTGTTTCCATTAGCAGACCAGGGCAGGCAGCAGCATGGTTCAATTCCCGAACAGCCTCCCCGAACAGGCGCCGGAATGTGGCGACTAGGGGCTTTTCACAGAAACTTCACTCGAAGCCTACTTGTGACAATAAGTGATTTTCATTTCATTTCAATTGTCAGCTACTTTCCGGTGTGACGTTAAAAATATTTCAATACAGTGTTAGCAATAACGTTGGTTTTAATATACACTTTGGGAAATAGTTAAAGTCCACGTTTTAAAAATATTGTATCTGCGGTTGAAATACAAGCGGTATTGTTCTAAGTCAGTCACGGTCAGCTTGGCGGTGAAACCGTAAGGCAGCCTCTAGCTAGACGGCAAAGGGAGTAAATCAGACATCAATACGAGTGGTGGCAGAGGCCATAATTCACAAGTCAAATTTAAAACTTGTAAACCAATAGGGGGCAAAGAGTGTGGGGGGGGGGGGGGGGGTAAATCCTTCACAGGTATTAGGTTATTGGCACAAGTGTCTTCACGCTCCCTCTCTTCGCCTTTGTCCTCTTCCAGTTCTTTTTCTTCCTTATGCCCTGCTGGGCTTTTGTTTTTTTTCATTTTGTAGTTTTTGGAAGTGCACCAACTTGATTGTTGCAGTAAAACTCAATCTCAGGGCAGCACGGTGGCGCAGTTAATTAGCGCCGCTGCCTCACTGCTCCGGGGTCCCAGGTTCAATCCCGGTTCTGGGTCACTGTCCGTGTGGAGTTTGCACATTTTCCCCGTGTCAGCGTGGGTTTCGCCCCCACACAACCAACGATAAATTGCCCCTTAATTGGAAACAATGAATTGGATACTCTAAATTTAAAACCCTCAATCTTGTAGCCATCTAAATTGGCCAACTCCCGATTTAAAATGGCGAACGGCAAAGGCTGAAGGGAAATTCAGCCAACACAGGCAGAAACCAGCAGGTGCAGGTTTGCTGTGTATTTAACTCTGCAAAAGCCAGACAGCATCGATACCAGCGACCATCAGGCATAATAATGTAGCAGCCATCGACGTACTAATGAGCAATCCCCGGGAACATAGCAACATTTAGGACAAACAAAACTAAGCCAGACTCCTCGGCGCCAGCAGGAGCCAACACAAAAGAGGTTAACGGACACCTCAAGACCGCCCATCGATCAGGGAACCGCTCCAGTATTGGAGAAATCGAACCAAGCGATTGGAACGAAGTCCAATCACCTAGAACCAGGTACAGGGTCCGCCCCGAAAGGCGGGGAGCCCCTGGGGACTATAAAGTTAAGCCTCATGTTCAAATCATCTCTCTTCACCGCTGCGTCCTGCATTGACCACCGAAACAAGTCTTAAATTCAACGCTCGCTACGAGATAGGCGCTCCTAGCTACCAATCCGTACCAACTTCGAATCCCGCAGACTCAGAACCCGAACGAAAGGCCATTTGTTCCCCTGACCTGGTGGGCCAGTCTGAAGTTAAGTATTGGCCTGTTAGTTGTAGAAGTAGCTTAGACGTAGAATTTGTGCATGAGTAGCGATTACTGGGTATAATAAATGTGCTTTGATTTAAATCTTACTAATCGGTGTATTGGGTTATTGATCATTACTCGGACTTGAACCTCGTGGCGGTATCAGAAAGATACCTGGCGACTCGAGAGCAAAGGTAATAAAACAGAGCCAAGTGATCCAACCAAAAAGTTACCAACAATCTCACACTACCACCGGACGCTGGTCTCTTGTTGGAAAAATACGAGATCCTACACACCATATCCCTATTCAGTGCGAAATCCCTCCTGCAGCGAGGAATCCTTTCCTCAGTCTTACAGAATCAAAATAAAATAGCGGGGTTTCTGCCAGTGTCCTGGTCACCGTTGGGGGATTAACGGAGCAGGTTTGGCACCATCAGCGGAGAGGGAAAAACTGGGTTAACGTTTCCAATCTAACTTTCTTAGTCGAAGCGTTAACTCGGTTTCTCTCTCCACAGGGGAGTCCAGCGCGGGAGTCCAGCGCGGGAGTCCAGCGCGGGAGTCCAGCGCGGGAGTCCAGCGCGGGAGTCCAGCGCGGGAGTCCAGCGCGGGAGTCCAGCGCGGGAGTCCAGCGCGGGAGTCCAGCGCGGGAGTCCAGCGCGGGAGTCCAGCGCGGGAGTCCAGCGCGGGAGTCCAGCGCGGGAGTCCAGCGCGGGAGTCCAGCGCGGGAGTCCAGCGCGGGAGTCCAGCGCGGGAGTCCAGCGCGGGAGTCCAGCGCGGGAGTCCAGCGCGGGAGTCCAGCGCGGGAGTCCAGCGCGGGAGTCCAGCGCGGGAGTCCAGCGCGGGAGTCCAGCGCGGGAGTCCAGCGCGGGAGTCCAGCGCGGGAGTCCAGCGCGGGAGTCCAGCGCGGGAGTCCAGCGCGGGAGTCCAGCGCGGGAGTCCAGCGCGGGAGTCCAGCGCGGGAGTCCAGCGCGGGAGTCCAGCGCGGGAGTCCAGCGCGGGAGTCCAGCGCGGGAGTCCAGCGCGGGAGTCCAGCGCGGGAGTCCAGCGCGGGAGTCCAGCGCGGGAGTCCAGCGCGGGAGTCCAGCGCGGGAGTCCAGCGCGGGAGTCCAGCGCGGGAGTCCAGCGCGGGAGTCCAGCGCGGGAGTCCAGCGCGGGAGTCCAGCGCGGGAGTCCAGCGCGGGAGTCCAGCGCGGGAGTCCAGCGCGGGAGTCCAGCGCGGGAGTCCAGCGCGGGAGTCCAGCGCGGGAGTCCAGCGCGGGAGTCCAGCGCGGGAGTCCAGCGCGGGAGTCCAGCGCGGGAGTCCAGCGCGGGAGTCCAGCGCGGGAGTCCAGCGCGGGAGTCCAGCGCGGGAGTCCAGCGCGGGAGTCCAGCGCGGGAGTCCAGCGCGGGAGTCCAGCGCGGGAGTCCAGCGCGGGAGTCCAGCGCGGGAGTCCAGCGCGGGAGTCCAGCGCGGGAGTCCAGCGCGGGAGTCCAGCGCGGGAGTCCAGCGCGGGAGTCCAGCGCGGGAGTCCAGCGCGGGAGTCCAGCGCGGGAGTCCAGCGCGGGAGTCCAGCGCGGGAGTCCAGCGCGGGAGTCCAGCGCGGGAGTCCAGCGCGGGAGTCCAGCGCGGGAGTCCAGCGCGGGAGTCCAGCGCGGGAGTCCAGCGCGGGAGTCCAGCGCGGGAGTCCAGCGCGGGAGTCCAGCGCGGGAGTCCAGCGCGGGAGTCCAGCGCGGGAGTCCAGCGCGGGAGTCCAGCGCGGGAGTCCAGCGCGGGAGTCCAGCGCGGGAGTCCAGCGCGGGAGTCCAGCGCGGGAGTCCAGCGCGGGAGTCCAGCGCGGGAGTCCAGCGCGGGAGTCCAGCGCGGGAGTCCAGCGCGGGAGTCCAGCGCGGGAGTCCAGCGCGGGAGTCCAGCGCGGGAGTCCAGCGCGGGAGTCCAGCGCGGGAGTCCAGCGCGGGAGTCCAGCGCGGGAGTCCAGCGCGGGAGTCCAGCGCGGGAGTCCAGCGCGGGAGTCCAGCGCGGGAGTCCAGCGCGGGAGTCCAGCGCGGGAGTCCAGCGCGGGAGTCCAGCGCGGGAGTCCAGCGCGGGAGTCCAGCGCGGGAGTCCAGCGCGGGAGTCCAGCGCGGGAGTCCAGCGCGGGAGTCCAGCGCGGGAGTCCAGCGCGGGAGTCCAGCGCGGGAGTCCAGCGCGGGAGTCCAGCGCGGGAGTCCAGCGCGGGAGTCCAGCGCGGGAGTCCAGCGCGGGAGTCCAGCGCGGGAGTCCAGCGCGGGAGTCCAGCGCGGGAGTCCAGCGCGGGAGTCCAGCGCGGGAGTCCAGCGCGGGAGTCCAGCGCGGGAGTCCAGCGCGGGAGTCCAGCGCGGGAGTCCAGCGCGGGAGTCCAGCGCGGGAGTCCAGCGCGGGAGTCCAGCGCGGGAGTCCAGCGCGGGAGTCCAGCGCGGGAGTCCAGCGCGGGAGTCCAGCGCGGGAGTCCAGCGCGGGAGTCCAGCGCGGGAGTCCAGCGCGGGAGTCCAGCGCGGGAGTCCAGCGCGGGAGTCCAGCGCGGGAGTCCAGCGCGGGAGTCCAGCGCGGGAGTCCAGCGCGGGAGTCCAGCGCGGGAGTCCAGCGCGGGAGTCCAGCGCGGGAGTCCAGCGCGGGAGTCCAGCGCGGGAGTCCAGCGCGGGAGTCCAGCGCGGGAGTCCAGCGCGGGAGTCCAGCGCGGGAGTCCAGCGCGGGAGTCCAGCGCGGGAGTCCAGCGCGGGAGTCCAGCGCGGGAGTCCAGCGCGGGAGTCCAGCGCGGGAGTCCAGCGCGGGAGTCCAGCGCGGGAGTCCAGCGCGGGAGTCCAGCGCGGGAGTCCAGCGCGGTGAGTCCAGCGCGGGAGTCCAGCGCGGGAGTCCAGCGCGGGAGTCCAGCGCGGGAGTCCAGCGCGGGAGTCCAGCGCGGGAGTCCAGCGCGGGAGTCCAGCGCGGGAGTCCAGCGCGGGAGTCCAGCGCGGGAGTCAGCGCGGGAGTCCCAGCGCGGGAGTCCAGCGCGGGAGTCCAGCGCGGGAGTCCAGCGCGGGGAGTCCAGCGCGGGAGTCCAGCGCGGGAGTCCAGCGCGGAGTCCAGCGCGGAGCCAGCTCGGGAGTCCAGCGCGGGAGTCGGGAGTCCAGCGCGGGAGTCGGGAGTCCCAGCGCGGGAGTCGGGAGTCCAGCGCGGGAGTCGGGAGTCCAGCGCGGGAGTCGGGGAGTCCAGCGCGGGAGTCGGGAGTCTCAGCGCGGGAGGCGGGAGTCCAGCGCGGGGAGGCGGGAGTCCAGCGCGGGAGGGGGGAGTCCAGCGCGGGAGGGGGGAGTCCAGCGCGGGAGGGGGGGAGTCCAGCGCGGGAGGGGGGAGTCCAGCGCGGGAGGGGGGAGTCCAGCGCGGGAGGGGGGAGTCCAGCGCGGGAGGGGGGAGTCCCAGCGCGGGAGGGGGGAGTCCAGCGCGGGAGGGGGGGAGTCCAGCGCGGGAGGGGGGAGTCCAGCGCGGGAGGGGGGGAGTCCAGCGCGGGAGGGGGGAGTCCAGCGCGGGAGGGGGGGAGTCCAGCGCGGGAGGGGGGAGTCCAGCGCGGGAGGGGGGAGTCCAGCGCGGAGGGGGGAGTCCAGCGCGGGAGGGGGGAGTCCAGCGCGGGAGGGGGGAGAGTCCAGCGCGGGAGGGGGGGAGTCCCAGCGCGGGAGGGGGGAGTCCAGCGCGGGAGGGGGGAGTCCAGCGCGGGGAGGGGGGAGTCCAGCGCGGGAGGGGGGGAGTCCAGCGCGGGAGGGGGGAGTCCAGCGCGGGAGGGGGGAGTCCAGCGCGGGAGGGGGGAGTCCCAGCGCGGGAGGGGGGAGGTCCAGCGCGGGAGGGGGGAGTCCAGCGCGGGAGGGGGGGAGTCCAGCGCGGGAGGGGGGAGGTCCAGCGCGGGAGGGGGGAGTCCAGCGCGGGAGGGGGGAGTCCAGCGCGGGAGGGGGGAGGTCCAGCGCGGGAGGGGGGAGTCCAGCGCGGGAGGGGGGAGTCCAGCGCGGGAGGGGGGAGTCCAGCGCGGGAGGGGGGAGTCCAGCGCGGGGAGGGGGGAGTCCAGCGCGGGAGGGGGGGAGTCCAGCGCGGGAGGGGGGAGTCCAGCGCGGGAGGGGGGAGTCCAGCGCGGGAGGGGGGAGTCCAGCGCGGGAGGGGGGGAGTCCAGCGCGGGAGGGGGGAGTCCAGCGCGGGAGGGGGGGAGTCCAGCGCGGGAGGGGGGAGTCCAGCGCGGGAGGGGGGAGGTCCAGCGCGGGAGGGGGGAGTCCAGCGCGGGAGGGGGGAGTCCAGCGCGGGAGGGGGGGAGTCCAGCGCGGGAGGGGGGGAGTCCAGCGCGGGAGGGGGGAGTCCAGCGCGGGAGGGGGGAGTCCAGCGCGGGAGGGGGGGAGTCCAGCGCGGGGAGGGGGAGTCCAGCGCGGGGAGGGGGGAGTCCAGCGCGGGAGGGGGGGAGGTCCAGCGCGGGAGGGGGGAGTCCAGCGCGGGAGGGGGGAGTCCAGCGCGGGAGGGGGGAGTCCAGCGCGGGAGGGGGGGAGTCCAGCGCGGGAGGGGGGAGTCCAGCGCGGGAGGGGGGAGTCCAGCGCGGGAGGGGGGAGTCCAGCGCGGGAGGGGGGAGTCCAGCGCGGGAGGGGGGAGTCCAGCGCGGGAGGGGGGAGTCCAGCGCGGGAGGGGGGAGTCCAGCGCGGGAGGGGGGAGTCCAGCGCGGGAGGGGGGGAGTCCAGCGCGGGAGGGGGGAGTCCAGCGCGGGAGGGGGGAGTCCAGCGCGGGAGGGGGGAGTCCAGCGCGGGAGGGGGGAGTCCAGCGCGGGAGGGGGGAGTCCAGCGCGGGAGGGGGGAGTCCAGCGCGGGAGGGGGGAGTCCAGCGCGGGAGGGGGGAGTCCAGCGCGGGAGGGGGGAGTCCAGCGCGGGAGGGGGGAGTCCAGCGCGGGAGGGGGGAGTCCAGCGCGGGAGGGGGGAGTCCAGCGCGGGAGGGGGGAGTCCAGCGCGGGAGGGGGGAGTCCAGCGCGGGAGGGGGGAGTCCAGCGCGGGAGGGGGGAGTCCAGCGCGGGAGGGGGGAGTCCAGCGCGGGAGGGGGGAGTCCAGCGCGGGAGGGGGGAGTCCAGCGCGGGAGGGGGGAGTTCAGCACGGGAGGGGGGAGTTCAGCGCGAGGGGGAGTTCAGCGCGAGGGGGAGTTCAGCGCGAGGGGGAGTTCAGCGCGAGGGGGAGTTCAGCGCGAGGGGGGGTTTCAGCGCGAGGGGGGTCCAGTGTGAGGGGGTGTGGCGCGAGGGGTGGGTTCAGCCCGAGAATGGAGGGGAGGCCTGAAGAGGGGGGGACGAGAATGCGGGTGATAATTAAACCAGGGTCACGCTCTGCCCGAGCCAGCGCCAGGGAGACCGTGTCCCCGCCGCCGCCTCACCTCAAACATCTCGTTGTCTCGCAGCGGGCGGTTGGTCATGACCACGCCGTTGTTGAACTCGTCGAGCGGCCGCCGGCGCTCGGCCGTCTTGTTGTTGTTGCTGAGCTTGATCAGGGTGCCGCACTTCTCGTGGAAGAGCAGCGCGTCGTTGGAGGTGACGGAGCAGCTGCCATCCAGCGGACTGCCCAGGGTGACATTCAGCAAGGTGCCACCGTACGCAGACAGGATGGCGGTGTTCACCACATCCGACAGCTCCATCCCGGCGATACCTGCAGAGGGGGGAGGCGATTGGAGAAGTCACTGTTACACCTCGCAGCCACCGAGATGATCACAAGCGAGTTTACAGTTTACAGCTCCGAGCTGGAATTTAGCAGCATAGCGAGGAATTCCCATTCCCGTCCCATTGCCATTCCTCTGCCCCACTGTATGGGCCAGGGTTCAGAGATCCCCAAAGTGTATCATGGAGTTCACCTGACCCACAACTTTTACTAGATTGTGGTGTGGGGAGCACACGGCCCACTCTACAGGTGTGGGACAGCAGAAATGGAAAAGTATTTTTTAAAAGCAAAAACAATGTGTATTCCATGAACTCAAGTTAACCTTTTTAAAACAGTAAAGGCGAGACAGTTTGGGTACAGTTGAGGTACCAGGGGAAAGGGAGGACAAAGAAATGCACAGCTCCCTGGACAAGACGGAACGGTGGAGGATGCGATGAAGCAGACGCAGTGTGTGCGTGTGACAGACGTCCAGTGCAACTCAGAGCCAGGCCGAAGACAGAAGGTTCAGACAGGAGGTGAAAAGGCAAATAAGGAAAGCGAGAGAGAGACGGGAGTAGAGACTGGGGCACAAAGCATGCTGGGGAAAGCGTTGGTTCTGGCTCAGCTCGAGCCTTGTATGTAGTACGGAGGGGGTCACCGAGTCACGGAGGCCTACCGCACAGAAAAGGCCCTTCTGCCCATCCCATCTGTACCGGTCACAAACCACCACCTCATTATTCCAATCCGATTTTCCAGCACTTACAACATAGAACATAGAACAATACAGCGCAGTACAGGCCCTTCGGCCCACGATGTTGCACCGAAACAAAAGCCATCTAACCTACGCTATGCCATTATCATCCATATGTTTATCCAATAAACTTTTAATTGCCCTCAATGTTGGCGAGTTCACTACTGTAGCAGGTAGGGCATTCCACGGCCTCACTACTCTTTGCGTAAAGAACCTACCTCTGACCTCTGTCCTATATCTATTACCCCTCAGTTTAAAGCTATGTCCCCTCGTGCCAGCCATTTCCATCCGCGGGAGAAGGCTCTCACTGTCCACCCTATCCAACCCCCTGATCATTTTGTATGCCTCTATTAAGTCTCCTCTTAATCTTCTTCTCTCCAACGAAAACAACCTCAAGTCCATCAGCCTTTCCTCATAAGATTTTCCCTCCATACCAGGCAACATCCTGGTAAATCTCCTCTGCACCCGCTCCAAAGCCTCCACGTCCTTCCTATAATGCGGTGACCAGAACTGTACGCAATACTCCAAATGCGGCCGTACCAGAGTTCTGTACAGCTGCAACATGACCTCCCGACTCCGGAACTCAATCCCTCTACCAATAAAGGCCAACACTCCATAGGCCTTCTTCACAACCCTATCAACCTGGGTGGCAACTTTCAGGGATCTATGTACATGGACACCGAGATCCCTCTGCTCATCCACACTTTCAAGAACTTTACCATTCGCCAAATATTTTGCATTCCTGTTATTCCTTCCACAGTGAATCACCTCACACTTCTCTACATTAAACTCCATTTGCCACCTCTCAGCCCAGCTCTGCAGCTTATCTATATCCCTCTGTAACCTGCTACATTCTTCCACACTATCGACAACACCACCGACTTTAGTATCGTCTGCAAATTTACTCACCCACCCTTCTGCGCCTTCCTCTAGGTCATTGATAAAAATGACAAACAGCAACGGCCCCAGAACAGATCCTTGTGGTACTCCACTTGTGACTGTACTCCATTCTGAACATTTCCCATCAACCACCACCCTCTGTCTTCTTTCAGCTAGCCAATTTCTGATCCACATCTCTAAACCACCCTCAATCCCCAGCCTCCGTATTTTCTGCAATAGCCTACCATGGGGAACCTTATCAAACGCTTTGCTGAAATCCATATACACCACATCAACTGCTCTACCCTCGTCTACCTGTTCAGTCACCTTTTCAAAGAACTCGATAAGGTTTGTGAGGCATGACCTACCCTTCACAAAGCCATGCTGACTATCCCTGATCATATTATTCCTATCTAGATGATTATAAATCTTGTCTCTTATAATCCCCTCCAAGACTTGACCCACTACATAGACCATAGAACATAGAAAATACAGCACAGAACAGGCCCTTCGGCCCACGATGTTGTGCCGAACCTTTGTCCTAGATTAATCATAGATTATCATTGAATTTACAGTGCAGAAGGAGGCCATTCGGCCCTTTGAGTCTGCACCAGCTCTTGGAAAGAGCACCCTACCCAAACTCAACACCTCCACCCAACACCAAGGGCAATTTGGACATTAAGGGCAATTTATCATTGGCCAATTCACCTAACCCGCACATCTTTGGACTGTGGGAGGAAACCGGAGCACCCGGAGGAAACCCACGCAGACACGGGGAGGACGTGCAGACTCCGCACAGACAATGACCCAAGCCGGAATCGAACCTGGGACCATGGATCTGTGAAGCAATTGTGCTATCCACAATGCCACCGTGCTGCCCTTAAGAACAAATAAATCTACACTGTATCATTTTCCCGTAATCCATGTACCTATCCAACAGCTGCTTGAAGGTCCCTAATGTTTCCGACTCAACTACTTCCACAGGCAGTGCATTCCATGCCCCCACTACTCTCTGGGTAAAGAACCTACCTCTGATATCCCTCCTATATCTTCCACCTTTCACCTTAAATTCATGTCCCCTTGTAATGGTTTGTTCCACCTGGGGAAAAAGTCTCTGACTGTCTACTCTATCTATTCCCCTGATCATCTTATAAACCTCTATCAAGTCACCCCTCATCCTTCTCCGCTCTAATGAGAAAAGGCCTAGCACCCTCAACCTTTCCTCGTAAGACCTACTCTCCATTCCAGGCAACATCCTGGTAAAGCTTCTTTGCACCTTTTCCAGAGCTTCCACATCCTTCCTAAAATGAGGCAACCAGAACTGTACACAGTACTCCAAATGTGGCCTTACCAAAGTTTTGTACAGCTGCATCATCACCTCACGGCTCTTAAATTCAATCCCTCTGTTAATGAACGCGAGCACACCACAGGCCTTCTTCACAGCTCTATCCACTTGAGTGGCAACTTTC
Organism: Scyliorhinus torazame; assembly: GCF_047496885.1. NCBI lineage: Eukaryota > Metazoa > Chordata > Chondrichthyes > Carcharhiniformes > Scyliorhinidae > Scyliorhinus > Scyliorhinus torazame. The sequence goes on along the minus strand of NC_092737.1, from coordinate 31,837,988 downwards.
AAAGATGTATGAACATAGACCCCAAGGTCTCTCTGCTCCTCCACCATGCCAAGAACTCTACCGTTAACCCTGTATTCCGCATTCATATTTGTCCTTCCAAAATGGACAACCTCACACTTTTCAGGGTTAAACTCCATCTGCCACTTCTCAGCCCAGCTCTGCATCCTATCTATGTCTCTTTGCAGCCGACAACAGCCCTCCTTACTATCCACAACTCCACCAATCTTCGTATCGTCTGCAAATTTACTGACCCACCCTTCGACTCCCTCATCCAAGTCATTAATGAAAATCACAAACAGCAGAGGACCCAGAACTGATCCCTGCGGTACACCACTGGTAACTGGGATCCAGGCTGAATATTTGCCATCCACCACCACTCTCTGACTTCTATCGGTTAGCCAGTTCGTTATCCAACTGGCCAAATTTCCCACTATCCCATGCCTCCTTACTTTGTGCAGAAGCCTACCATGGGGAACTTTATCAAATGCCTTACTAAAATCCATGTACACTACATCCACTGCTTTACCTTCATCCACTTGCTTGGTCACCTCCTCAAAGAATACAATAAGATTTGTAAGGCAAGACCTACCCCTCACAAATCCATGCTGACTATCCCTAATCAAGCAGTGTCTTTCCAGATGCTCAGAAATCCTATCCTTCAGTACCCTTTCCATTACTTTGCCTACCACCGACGTAAGACTAACTGGCCTGTAATTCCCAGGGTTATCCCTAGTTCCTTTTTTGAACAGGGGCACGACATTCGCCACTCTCCAATCCCCTGGTACCACCCTTGTTGACAGTGAGGACGAAAAGATAATTGCCAATCGGCTCTGCAATTTCATCTCTTGCTTCCATAGAATCCTTGGATATATCCCGTCAAGCCCGGGGGACTTGTCTATCCTCAAGTTTTTCAAAATGCCCAACACATCTTCCTTCCTAACAAGTATTTCCTCGAGCTTACCAATCTGCAGAGCTGGGCTGAGAGGTGGCAAATGGAGTTTAATGTAGAGAAGTGTGAGGTGATTCACTTTGGAAGGAATAACAGGAATGCGGAATATTTGGCTAATGGTAAAGTTCTTGAAAGTGTGGATGAGCAGAGGGATCTAGGTGTCCATGTACATAGATCCCTGAAAGTTGCCACCCAGGTTGATAGGGTTGTGAAGAAGGCCTATGGAGTGTTGGCCTTTATTGGTAGAGGGATTGAGTTCCGGAGTCGGGAGGTCATGTTGCAGCTGTACAGAACTCTGGTCCGGCCGCATTTGGAGTATTGCGTACAGTTCTGGTCACCGCATTATAGGAAGGACGTGGAGGCTTTGGAGCTGGTGCAGAGGAGATTTACCAGGATGTTGCCTGGTATGGAGGGAAAATCTTATGAGGAAAGGCTGACGGACTTGAGGTTGTTTTCGTTGGAGAGAAGAAGGTTAAGAGGAGACTTAATAGAGGCATACAAAATGATCAGGGGGTTGGATAGGGTGGACAGTGAGAGCCTTCTCCCGCGGATGGATATGGCTGGCACGAGGGGACATAACTTTAAACTGAGGGGTAATAGATATAGGACAGAGGTCAGAGGTAGGTTCTTTACGCAAAGAGTAGTGAGGCCGTGGAATGCCCTACCTGCTACAGTAGTGAACTCGCCAACATTGAGGGCATTTAAAAGTTTATTGGATAAACATATGGATGATAATGGCATAATGTAGGTTAGATGGCTTTTGTTTCGGTGCAACATCGTGGGCCGAAGGGCCTGTACTGCGCTGTATTGTTCTATGTTCTATGTTTCACACTGTCCTCTCCAACAATATCGCCCCTCTCATTTGTAAATACAGAAGAAAAGTACTCGTTCAAGACCTCTCCTATCTCTTCAGACTCAATACACAATCTCCCACGACTGTCCTTGATCGGACCTACCCTCGCTCTAGTCATTCTCATATTTCTCACATATGTGTAAAAGGCCTTGGGGTTTTCCTTGATCCTACCCGCCAAAGATTGTTCATGCCCTCTCTTAGCTCTCCTAATCCCTTTCTTCAGTTCCCTCCTGGCTATCTTGTATCCCTCCAATGCCCTGTCTGAACCTTGTTTTCTCAGCCTTACATAAGTCACCTTTTTCCTCTTAACAAGACATTCAACCTCTCTTGTCAACCATGGTTCCCTCACTCGACCATCTCTTCCCTGCCTGACAGGGACATACATATCAAGGACACGTAGCACCTGTTCCTTGAACAAGTTCCACATTTCACTTGTGTCCTTCCCTGCCAGCCTCTGTTCCCAACTTATGCACTTCAATTCTTGTCTGACAACATCGTATACAGACGTGAGGCTCACCGGTCTATAGTTGCCGGGGTTGTCTCTGCTCCTCTTTTTGAACAAAGGGACCACATTTGCTGTCCTCCAGTCCTCTGGCACTATTCCTGTAGCCAATGATGACATAAAAATCAAAGCCAAAGGTCCAGCAATCTCTTCCCTCGCCTCCCAGAGAATCCTAGGATAAATCCCATCAGGTCCCGGGGACTTATCTATTTTCAGACAGTCCAGAATTGCCAACACCTCTTCCCTACGTACCTCAATGCCATCTATTCTATTAGCCTGGGGCTCAGCATTCTCGTCCACAACATTATCTTTTTCCTGAGTGAATACTGAAGAAAAATATTCATTTAGTATCTCGCCTATCTCTTCAGACTCCACACACAATTTCCCATTCCTGTCCTTGACTGGTCCTACTCTTTCCCTAGTCATTCGCTTATTCCTGACATACCTATAGAAAGCTTTTGGGTTTTCCTTGATCCTTCCTGCCAAATACTTCTCATGTCCCCTCCTTGCTCGTCTTAGCTCTCTCTTTAGATCCTTCCTCGCTACCTTGTAACTATCCATCGCCCCAACTGAAACTTCACACCTCATCTTCACATAGGCCTCCTTCTTCCTCTTAACAAGAGATTCCACTTCCTTGGTAAACCACGGTTCCCTCACTCAACGCCTTCCTCCCTGCCTGACCGGTACATACTTATCAAGAACACGCAGTAGCTGATCCTTGAACAAGCCCCACTTATCCAGTGTGCCCAACACTTGCAGCCTACTTCTCCACCTTATCCCCCCCAAGTCACGTCTAATGGCATCATAATTGCCCTTCCCCCAGCTATAACTCTTGCCCTGCGGTGTATACTTATCCCTTTCCATCATTAACGTAAACGTCACCGAATTGTGGTCACTGTCCCCAAAGTGCTCTCCTACCTCCAAATCCAACACCTGGCCTGGTTCATTACCCAAAACCAAATCCAACGTGGCCTCGCCTCTTGTTGGCCTGTCAACATATTGTTTCAGGAAACCCTCCTGCACACACTGTACAAAAAACGACCCATCTATTGTACTCGAACTATATCTTTTCCAGTCAATATTTGGAAAGTTAAAGTCTCCCATAATAACTACCCTGTTACTTTCGCTCTTATCCAGAATCATCTTCGCCATCCTTTCCTCTACATCCCTCGAACTATTAGGAGGCCTATAAAAAACTCCCAACAGGGTGACCTCCCTTTCCTGTTTCTAACTACAGCCCATACTACCTTGGAAGAAGAGTCCCCATCTAGCATCCTCTCCGCCACCGTAATACTGCTCTTGACTAGCAGCGCCACACCTCCCCCTCTTTTGCCTCCTTCTCTGAGCTTACTAAAACACCTAAACCCCGGAACCTGCAACATCCATTCCTGTCCCTGCTCTATCCATGTCTCCGAAATGGCCACAACATCGAAGTCCCAGGTACCAACCCATGCTGCCAGTTCCCCTACCTTGTTTCGTATACTCCTGGCATTGAAGTAGACACACTTCAAACCACCTACCTGAACACTGGCCCCCTCCTGCGACGTCAAATCTGTGCTCCTGACCTCTATACTCTCATTCTCCCTTACCCTAAAACTACAATCCAGGTTCCCATGCCCCTGCTGCATTAGTTTAAACCCCCCCAAAGAGCACTAACAAATCTCCCCCCCAGGATATTTGTGCCCCTCAGGTTCAGATGTAGACCATCCTGTCTGTAGAGGTCCCACCTTCCCCAGAAAGAGCCCCAGTTATTCAGAAATCTGAATCCCTCCCGCCTGCACCATCCCTGTAGCCACGTGTTTAAATGCTCTCTCTCCCTATTCCTCATCTCACTATCACGTGGCACGGGCAACAACCCAGAGATAACAACTCTGTTTGTTCTAGTTCTGAGCTTCCATCCTAGCTCCCTGAAAGCCTGCCTGACATCCTTGTCCCCTTTCCTACCTATGTCGTTAGTGCCAATGTGGACCACGACTTGGGGCTGCTCCCCCTCCCCCCTAAGGACCCGGAAAACACGATCCGAGACTTGGAAGGGGATACAAGGTTATATCAGATTGCAACAGGATCGTGACCAATTGTGCCAGTGGGCCGATGAGTGGCAGATGGAGTTTAATTTGGATAAATGTGAGGCGATACATTTTGGTCGATCAAATCAGGGCAGGACCGACTCAGTTAATGGTAGGGAGTTGGGGACAGTTACAGAACAAAGAGATCGAGGGGTACAGGTTCACAGCTCCTTGAAGGTGGAGTCGCAGGTGGACAGGGCGGTGAAGGCGGCGAGGTTTTATTGGTCAGAATATTGAATACAGGAGTTGGGACGTCTTCTTGAAGTTGTACAAGACATTGGTAAGGCCACACATGGAATACTGTGTTCAGTTCTGGTCACCCTATTCTGGGAAAGATATTGTTAAACTAGAAATAGTGCAGAAGAGATTGACGAGGATGCTCCCAGGACTTGATGGTCTGAGTTATAAGGAACGGCTGGATAGGCTGGGACCTTTTCCCCTGGAGCGTAGGAGGCTTAGGGGTGATCTTATCGAGGTCTATAAAATAATGAGGCATCGATAAGGTAGATAGTCAACATCTTTTCCCAAAGGTAGAGGAGTCTAGAACTAGAGGGCAGAGGTTGAAGGTGAGAGGGGAGAGATACAAAGGAGACCAGAGGGGCAATGTTTTCACACAGAGGGTGCTGAGTGTCTGGAATGAGCTGCCAGAGGCAGTGGGAGAGGCGGGTATGATTTTGTCTTTTAAAAAGCAGTTAGACAGTTACATGGGCAGGGTGGGTGGCGAGGGATATGGGACAAATGTGGGCAAGTGGGACTAGCTCAGTGATAGAAACTGGGCGGCACGGACAAGCTGGGCCGAAGGGCCTGTTTCCGTGCTGTAAACATCTCTGACTCCATTGGCCTCGTCTGCCCTGGGATCGCAAGCGCACATCCAAACCCTTCTGAAATGTTCTGAGGGTCTCTGCCTCCACCCCCCTTTCAGGCAGCGAGTTCCGGACTCTTTCCCCCCCCCCCCCCCCCCCCACCCCCACCCCCCTTCTGGGTTTTTCCTCACATCCCCTCTAAACCTCCCGCCCCCTCACGTTAAATCTCTGCCCCCTGGTCACTGAGCCCTCCACCAAGGGGAAAAGTTTCTTCCTGTCGACTCTCTCTGTGCCCCTCACAATTTTATACATCTCCATCACGCCCCCCCCCTCAGTCTCCTCTGCTCCAAGGACAACAACCCCAGTCTATCCAATCTCTCTTCATAACTAACACTCTCCAGCCCAGACAACATCCTGGTGAATCTCCTCTGCAGCCTTTCCAGTGGCTATCACATCCCTCCTGTAATGTGGATTCCAGAACTGCTCACAATACTCTCGCTGTGGCCTAACCAACGTTTTATACAGTTCCAGCAAATCGTCCCTGCTCTTAAACTCTCTGCCTCGGCTAATACAGGCAAGCAGACCGCAGGCCTTCTTAACCACCGTGTCCGCCTGCTCTGCAGTATAAAGACTGACGAGGTTGGTTCCAGGAATGGCGCAGTTCAGTTACGTGGATAGATCGGAGGAAGCTGGTCCCCTCGGAGGGAAGAGTGGGAGGAAATTTGACTGAGCTGTTCAAAGTCACGAGGGGTCTGGTCAGAGAAGACGGGGAGAAACTTCTCACGCCGCGGCATAAGGATGAAGAACCAGAAGAGGCAGACGTGAGGCGATTGAGAAAAGAGGCAAAAGCAGCGCGAGGAGCAAGATGGAAGAACTACAATCACAATAAATCATCTGGGAAGATGTGGAATCCATATGGATAGACGTTAAAAAAATAACAAGGGGAAGGCGACCCTGGCAGGAATCTACAGACCCCCAAGAATCATAGATTATCATAGAATTTACAGTGCAGGAGGCCATTCGGCCCATCGAGTCTGCACCAGCTCTTGGAAAGAGCACCATACCCAAGATCAACACCTCCACCCTATCCCCACAACCCAGTAACCCCACCCAACACTAAGGGTAATTTTGGACACTAAGGGCAATTTATCATGGCCAATCCACCTAACCTGCACATCTTTGGGCTGTGGGAGGAAACCGGAGCACCCGGAGGAAACCCACGCAGACACGGGGAGGACGTGCAGACTCCGCACAGACAGTGACCCAAGCCGGAATCAAACCTGGGACCCTGGAGCGGTGAAGCAATTGTGCTAACCACAATCTACCGTGCTGTCCTATAGCTATACTATAGAACAGAGATTAAATCAGGAGATAATAAGGGCATGTAAAAGAGGCAGTGCATTAATCATCAGTGACTTCGATCTTCATGTGGATTGGGAAAACCAAATTGGCAGAGGTAACCGTGAGAACCAATTCATAGAGTGCTTTTGGGACAGTTTCCTCGAACAATGTGTTGTGGTTCCAACCAGGGATCAGGATATTTTGGATCCTGTATTGTGTCATGAGGCAGGTTTAATAAACAATTTCAGAGCAATAGATGCCTTGGGAAACAGTGATTATAACATGGTAGAAATTTGCATCAGTTTGAGAGCGAGACACTGGGCCAGAAGGAACTGCGCTGAGCGAATAAGGGTAATTACAAGGGAATGAGGGCAGAGTTGGCTGGAGTGGATGAGAAAGGAGGTCAGCAGAAGAGACGGTTGATCATGGCAGATGATGGTGAAAATAGTTCATGACTCTCAATAAATATATATCCCAGTGAGGAAGAGGGATTCACAGAATCCCTGCAGCACACAAGGCCATTCAGCCTGCACTAACCCTCCGAATGAACACTCCACCTAGGCCCACACTCCGCCCAACTTTGGGACACTAAGGGGCAATTTAGCATGGCCAATCCACCCAACCTGCACACTTTGGTCTGTGGGAGGAAATTGGAGCACCCGGAGGAAACCCGCACAGACACGGGGAGAACATGTAAACTCCCCAGTCATCCGAGGCCGGAATCAAACCTGGGTCCCTGGCGTTGTGGGGCAGCAGTGCTAACCGCTGTGCCACCCGGGTCCCTGGCGTCGTGGGGCAGCAGTGCTAACCGCTGCGCCACCCGGGTCCCTGGCGTCGTGGGGCAGCAGTGCTAACCGCTGCGTCACCCGGGTCCCTGGCGACTGCTGCCCCATGGGAAGGGAATCAGTCAACCATGGAAGTTAAGGATAGTATTAAAGTGAAAGATATAATGTGGCGAAGACTGGACAAGTTTGGAAAAACCAACAAAAGATGACCCAAAACAAAAATAAAGAGGGAGGAGCTAAACTATGAGGGTAAGTGAGCAAGTGATACAAAATCGACCAATCAAAGCTTTAAAGAAATAAAAATGAAGGGAGAGGCCAAAGTGAGCATAGGGCCCTCAGAGAATGAGTCTGAAATAATAATGGGGAACCAGGAAACGGGAGAGGAGTTAAACAAATCCTTTGCATCAGGCTTCACGGTGGAAGACACGAATAACCTTCCAAAAATAGTAGATATATGGGTTGGGGCAGATGTTTGCAGGTCTGAAATTTTGCCAGGTAAGAGGTACAGAGCTTTCCGATTAAACCACACCCCACACTGTCGGAAGAGATATTGATGGCGGGGGAATTGAAGAGAGGTGGTGTCGGCGGTTTATGGGGTTATTCTGGGGGAAGAGAAGGTACCACTGGATGGGATTACGGCGAAGTGGGAGGAAGAGTTGGGAGAGAGCCTGGAGGAGGGGCTGTGGTGTGAGGTGCTCCGGAGGGTGAACGCCTCAACTTTGTGCGCGAGGTTGGGGCTGCTGCAAGCGAGCAAATCACATTCATATGTTTTGGTCCTGTCCAAAACTGGAGGGGTATTCGAGGGACGTCTAATCTCAAAGGTGGTGCAAGTGGGATTCGAACCGGGTCCCCTAGAAGCCATATTCGGAGTGTCGGATGGGCCGGGGTTGGAAGTGGGTGCGGAGGCAGATGTCTTAGCCTTTGCCTCGCTGATTGCCCGAAGGCGGATCCTGTTGGGGTGGAGGATGGCAGGGTTTTACAACACATGGGCCTTGTTCATCGTGCATTTCCACGAGTTGGATGCCATCGAACATTAGGGGGGGGGGGGGGGGGGAGAGGGGGGGGGGGAGAGAAGAGTTCTGGGGTGGGGGGGGGGGTTGGAATGTATAACTTAATGATGGTTCTCTTTCATTGGTGTTTTGCGTTCACAATGTTGGGAGCTGTTTGAGGGTGGGTGGGGTGAAGGGATTGTTGGCAGGGGGATGCCATTTGTATCGGTTGTGATTGTTGATTATTTGTTGTTGCAAATTTGATGAAAATGTGAAAGAGGAGAATAAAAATATTTATTAAAAGAATCATTCCAAAAAATGGAAATAACCAGGGGGAGGTGGGGGGGGGGGGGGGGGGGTGAAATACAACAACAACACTGGACTGGGGAAAAAGGACCTGGGAAATGATTGGGATGGAAGGCTGTTACATCCCCTGGACCAGATGGGTTGCATCTTCGGATATTCGAGGAAGTAGCGAGAGAGATAGTGGATGGCAGTGCTGGTTGTAATCTCCCAGGGATCCTTACATTCTGGAAAAGTCCCAGAGGATTGGGAAACGGTCAATGTGACAAGCTTATTCAAAAAAAGGAGGGAGATGAAACAAAAACAGGCAACCATCGGCTCCACATCCATCATTGGGAAGATGTTCAGAGTCCATTATGAAGAGTGTAGGCAGAGCGGTGAGAAATACAGGATGGAATCAAGCAGGGTCAGCACGGCTCCATGAAGGGGCAATCACGCCAGACAAACTGTTAGAAACTGTTTTGAGGCGGTAATGAAGATAGATGAAGGAGAAGCAGCAGATGCAATGTACTTGGATTTCCAAAAAGCATTCGATAAGATATCACACAAAAGGCTACTTAATAAGACAAGAGCCCGTGGTGTTAGGGGTAGTATTTTAGAGTGGATGGAGGATTGCTGAACTGACAGAGTTGGGATAAGAGAAGGAGGCAGTGGTGGACTGGCATTGTTGCTCGACGAGTATTCCTGAAAGTCAGGGAAATGCTCTGGACCAGGGTTTGAATCCCACAATAAAAATCTGGAATTAGAAGTCAAATGACCATTAAACCACTGGCCATTCTCCGAAAAGTAACTCAGCTCAGTCACTCAATTTCTTTAGGGGTTAGATACAGAGTAAAGCTCCCCCTACACTGTCCCCATCAAACACTCCCAGGACAGGTACAGCACAGGGTTAGATACAGAGTAAAGCTCCCTCTACATTGTCCCCATCAAACACTCCCAGGACAGGTGCAGCACGGGGTTAGATACAGAGTAAAGCTCTCTCTACACTGTCCCCATCAAACACTCCCAGGACAGGTACAGCACGGGGTTAGATACAGAGTAAAGCTCCCTCTACACTGTCCCCTTCAAACACTCGCACGGCAGGTACAGCACGGGGTTAGATACAGAGTAAAGCTCCCTCTACACTGTCCCGATCAAACACTCCCAGGACAGGTACAGCACGGGGTTAGATACAGAATAAAGCTCTCTCTACACTGTCCCCATCAAACACTCCCAGGACAGGTACAGCACGGGGTTAGATACAGAGTAAAGCTCCCTCTACACTGTTCCCATCAAACACTCCCAGGACAGGTACAGCACGGAGTTAGATACAGAGTAAAGCTCCCTCTACACTGTCCCCATCAAACACTCCCAGGACAGGTACAGCACGGGGTTAGATACAGAGTAAAGCTCCCTTGACACTGTCCCGATGAAACACCCCCAGGACAGGTACAGCACGGGGTTAGATACAGAATAAAGCTCTCTCTACACTGTCCCCATCAAACACTCCCAGGACAGGTACAGCACGGGGTTAGATACAGAATAAAGCTCTCTCTACACTGGATAGTTAGGTGCACACACTGCATTTCCTGCGGCCACAGATGTGACTCCAGGATAGTTGCCTCCATGGTGCCACTGAACAACTGCAGGACATTCTGAGCGAGGGGGGGGGGGGGGGGGGTGGGGGGGGGTGGGGGGGGGGGGGGTGGGGGAGACCCTGCAGCAAGAGGTCCGGGAGCTCGGGAGCAGAATAAAAAGCAGGACCTCGGGGGTGGTAATCTCTGTGTGTTTCGAGTGGCCAGTGAGTGAAGGAATAGGGAAAGAGGGAGGAGATCAATGTGAGTTTAAGAAATGGTGGGTGGGCTCGAGCAGGATGCTCTTTCAAAAGATCGGTACAGACTCGATGGTACGAATGGCCTCCTTCTGCACTGCAGGGATTCTATGATGAAGGCACCAGGCAGTAGTCAGTAAATGCCAGACGGCATTTATTTCAATGCAAGGAGTGGTGTGAGGAAGGCAGGTGAACGGAGGGTGTTGGTCAACACAGGACAATCTGGCACGGCTGTTACAGGCACAGGTTGTTAAATTTGTTGGGACTTCACGTGGAGAACTGGAAATACACAGGGGAGTGGGGAGAATGTGGGACTCGCTCCCACAGGGAGATGGGAGAATGTGGGACTCGCTCCCACAGGGAGTGGGGAGAATGTGGGACTCGCTCCCACAGGGGAGTGGGGAGAATGTGGGACTCGCTCCCACAGGGAGTGGGGAGAATGTGGGACTCGCTCCCACAGCGAGGGGGGAGAATGTGGGTCTCGCTCCCACAGGGAGTGAGGAGAACGTGGGACTCGCTCCCACAGGGAGTGGGGAGAATGTGGGACTCCCTCCCACAGGGGAGTGGGGAGAACGTGGGTCTCGCTCCCACGGGGAGTGGGGAGAATGTGGGACTCGCTCCCACAGGGAGTGGGGAGAATGTGGGACTGGCTCCCACAGGGAGTGAGGAGAACGTGGGACTCGCTCCCACACGGAGAGGGGAGAACGTGGATCTCGCTCCCACAGGGAGTGAGGAGAACGTGGGACGCGCTCCCACACGGAGAGGGGAGAACGTGGATCTCGCTCCCACAGGGAGTGAGGAGAACGTGGATCTCGCTCCCACAGGGAGTGAGGAGAACGTGGGACTCGCTCCCACAGGGGAGTGGGGAGAATGTGGGACTCGCTCTCACGGGGAGTGGGGAGAATGTGGGACTCTCTCCCACAGGGAGTGGGGAGAATGTGCGGGGGTGGGGGGGGAGAGAGAGAAAGAAAGAGAGAGAACTGGATAAACACACCACGGAGAGAGCAATAGAAGGATTCGCTGATAGGTTGAGATGGAGAGGGGAAGGAGGCTGGTGTGGAGCAGAGACACCAGCACCAAGCAGATGGGCCGAATGGCCTGTTTCTGTGCTGTAAATTCTGTGTCACAGACAGGAGGTGTCGGCCCTCATGTCGGCCGTTACAACCAAATTCTCCCAAGTTACGAGTTATTTAACTTTCCTCGTCAGAAATGGGAACACAAGGACGGCATGTGGCGCAGTGGTTAGCACTGGGAATAAGGCGCTGAGGGCCCGGGTTCGAATCCCGGTCACTGCCTGTGTGGAATTTGCACATTCTCCCCGTGTCTGTGTGGGTCTCACCCCCAAAACGCAAAGATGTGCAGGGTAGGTGGATTGGCCACGCTAAATTGACCCTTAACTGGCAAAAATGAATTGGGTTCTCTAAATGTATTTTCAAAAAAGGAAATGGGAACACGGTTCCAATCCCACAGCACCTCGCACAACCCCAGAACCACCCAGAGAGTAACACAGCGGACAGGGGTCTTTCCAATGTGTCCTCCCCATTGCCTTGGAAAGAACGCAACAAATCTGCTCACAGCAAGATCCGAAAGACAACGGTGAGGGAAATGCTGGTGTGCGAGGGGTATTGGAGTGATGAGTGATGATGTGAGGGGTATTGGAGTGATGAGTGGTGATGTGAGGGGTATTGGAGTGATGAGCGGTGATGTGAAGGGTATTGGAGAGATGAGCGGTGATGATGTGTGAGGGGTATTGGAGTGATGAGTGATGATGTGTGAGGGGTATTGGAGTGAAGAGTGATGATGTGAGGGGTATTGGAGTGATGAGTGATGATGTGTGAGGGGTATTGGAGTGATGAGTGATGATGTGAGGGGTATTGGAGTGAAGAGTGATGATGTGAGGGGTATTGGAGTGATGAGTGATGATGTGAGGGGTATTGGAGTGATGAGTGATGATGTGTGAGGGGTATTGGAGAGATGAGTGATGATGTGAGGGGTATTGGAGTGATGAGTGATGATGTGAGGGGTATTGGAGTGATGAGCGGTGATGTGTGGGGTATTGGAGTGATGAGCGGTGATGTGTGGGGTATTGGAGTGATGAGTGATGATGTGTGGGGTATTGGAGAGATGAGTGATGATGTGAGGGGTATTGGAGTGATGAGCGGTGATGTGAGGGGTATTGGAGTGATGAGTGATGATGTGAGGGGTATTGGAGTGATGAGTGATGATGTGAGGGGTATTGGAGTGATGAGCGGTGATGTGAGGGGTATTGGAGTGATGATGTGAGGGGTATTGGAGTGATGAGTGGTGATGTGAGGGGTATTGGAGTGATGAGTAATGATGTGAGGGGTATTGGAGTGATGAGCGGTGATGTGAGGGGTATTGGAATGATGAGTGATGATGTGAGGGGTATTGGAGTGATGATGTGCGAGGGGTATTGGAGTGATGAGTGATGATGTGCGAGGGGTATTGGAGTGATGAGTGATGATGTGTGGGGTATTGGAGTGATGAGTGATGATGATGTGAGGGGTATTGGAGTGATGAGTGATGATGTGTGGGGTATTGGAGTGATTAGTGATGATGTGCGAGGGGTATTGGAGTGATGAGTGATGATGTGCGAGGGGTATTGGAGTGATGAGTGATGATGTGCGAGGGGTATTGGAGTGATGAGTGATGATGTGCGAGGGGTATTGGAGTGATGAGTGATGATGTGCGAGGGGTATTGGAGTGATGAGTGATGATGTGAGGGGTATTGGAGTGATGAGTGATGATGTGCGAGGGGTATTGGAGGGATGAGTGATGATGTGTGAGGGGTATTGGAGTGATGAGTGATGATGTGAGGGGTATTGGAGTGATGAGCGGTGATGTGAGGGGTATTGGAGTGATGAGCGGTGATGTGAGGGGTATTTGAGTGATGATGTGTTAGGGGTATTGGAGTGATGAGTGATGATGTGTGAGGGGTATTGGAGTGATGAGTGATGATGTGTGAGGGGTATTGGAGTGATGAGTGATGATGTGTGGGGTATTGGAGTGATGGGCGGTGATGTGAGGGGTATTAAAGTGATGAGTGATGATGTGAGGGGTATTGGAGTGATGAGCGGTGATGTGAGGGGTATTGGAGTGATGAGCGGTGATGTGAGGGGTATTGGAGTGATGAGTGATGATGTGAGGGGTATTGGAGTGATGAGTGATGATGTGTGAGGGGTATTGGAGTGATGAGCGGTGATGTGAGGGGTATTGGAGTGATGAGCGGTGATGTGAGGGGTATTGGAGAGATGAGTGATGATGTGAGGGGTATTGGAGTGATGAGCAGTGATGTGAGGGGTATTGGAGTGATAAGTGATGAGGTGTGGGGTATTGGAGTGATGAGCGGTGATGTGAGGGGTATTGGAATGATGAGTGATGATGTGAGAGGGGTATTGGAGTGATGAGCGGTGATGTGAGGGGTATTGGAGTGATGAGCGGTGATGTGTGAGGGGTATTGGAGTGATGAGTGATGATGTGAGGGGTATTGGAGTGATGAGCGGTGATGTGAGGGGTATTGGAGTGATGAGTGATGATGTGTGAGGGGTATTGGAGTGATGAGTGGTGATGTGTGGGGTATTGGAGAGATGAGCGGTGATGTGAGGGGTATTGGAGTGATGAGTGATGATGTGAGGGGTATTGGACTGATGAGTGATGATGTGAGGGGTATTGGACTGATGAGTGATGATGTGAGGGGTATTAGAGTGATGAGTGGTGATGTGTGAGGGGTATTGGAGTGATGAGTGATGATGTGTGAGGGGTATTGGAGTGATGAGTGATGATGTGCGAGGGGTATTGGGAGTGATGAGTGATGATGTGTGAGGGGTATTGGAGTGATGAGTGGTGATGTGTGAGGGGTATTGGAGTGATGATGTGTGAGGGGTATTGGAGTGATGAGTGATGATGTGAGGGGTATTGGAGTGATGAGTGATGATGTGAGGGGTATTGGAGTGATGAGCGATGATGTGAGGGGTATTGGAGTGATGAGTGATGTGTGAGGGGTATTGGAGTGATGAGTGATGATGTGAGGGGTATTGGAGTGATGAGCGGTGATGTGAGGGGTATTGGAGTGATGAGTGATGATGTGTGAGGGGTATTGGAGTGATGAGTGATGATGTGTGAGGGGTATTGGAGTGATGATGTGAGGGGTATTGGAGTGATGACTGATGATGTGAGGGGTATTGGAGTGATGAGTGATGATGTGAGGGGTATTGGAGTGATGAGTGATGATGTGCGAGGGGTATTGGAGTGATGAGTGATGATGTGAGGGGTATTGGAGTGATGAGTGATGTGTGAGGGGTATTGGAGTGATGAGTGATGATGTGAGGGGTATTGGAGTGATGAGTGATGTTGAGGGGTATTGGAGTGATGAGCGGTGATGTGAGGGGTATTGGAGTGATGAGTGATGTTGAGGGGTATTGGAGTGATGTGGTGAGGGGTACTGGAGTGATGAGCGGTGATGTGAGGGGTATTGGAGTGATGAGCGGTGATGATGAGGGGTATTGGAGTGATGAGTGATGATGTGTGGGGCATTGGAGTGATGATGTGAGGGGCATTGGAGTGATGAGTGATGATGTGAGGGGTATTGGAGTGATGATGTGAGGGGTATTGGAGTGATGGGCGGTGATGTGAGGGGTATTGGAGTGATGAGTGATGATGTGTGGGGTATTGGAGTGATGAGTGATGATGTGAGGGGTATTGGAGTGATGAGTGATGATGAGGGGCATTGGAGTGATGAGCGGTGATGTGAGGGGTATTGGAGTGATGAGCGGTGATGTGAGGGGTATTGGAGTGATGAGTGATGTGTGAGGGGTATTGGAGTGATGAGCGGTGATGTGAGGGGTATTGGAGTGATGAGTGATGATGTGTGAGGGGTATTGGAGTGATGAGTGATGTGTGAGGGGTATTGCAGTGATGAGCGGGGATGTGAGGGGTATTGGAGTGATGAGTGATGATGTGTGAGGGGTATTGGAGTGATGATGTGTGAGGGGTATTGGAGTGATGATGCGTGAGGGGTATTGGAGTGATGATGCGTGAGGGGTATTGGAGTGATGAGCGGTGATGTGTGAGGTGTATTGGAGTGATGAGTGATGATGTGTGAGGGGTACTGGAGTGATGGGCGGTGATGTGAGGGGTATTGGAGTGATGAGTGATGATGTGAGGGGTATTGGAGTGATGAGTGATGATGTGAGGGGTATTGAAGTGATGAGCAGTGATGTGAGGGGTATTGGAGAGATGAGTGATGATGTGAGGGGTATTGCAGTGATGAGTGATGTGTGAGGGGTATTGGAGTGATGATGTGAGGGGTATTGGAGTGATGAGCGGTGATGCGTGAGGGGTATTGGAGTGATGAGTGATGATGTGTGAGGGGTATTGGAGTGATGGGCGGTGATGTGTGAGGTGTATTGGAGTGATGAGTGATGATGTGAGGGGTATTGGAGTGATGAGTGATGATGTGAGGGGTATTGGAGAGATGAGTGATGATGTGAGGGGTATTGCAGTGATGAGTGATGTGTGAGGGGTATTGGAGTGATGATGTGAGGGGTATTGGAGTGATGAGCGGTGATGCGTGAGGGGTATTGGAGTGATGATGTGAGGGGTATTGGAGTGATGATGTGAGGGGTATTGGAGTGATGATGTGAGGGGTATTGGAGTGATGATGTGAGGGGTATTGGAGTGATGAGTGATGATGTGAGGGGTATTGGAGTGATGAGCAGTGATGTGAGGGGTATTGGAGAGATGAGTGATGATGTGAGGGGTATTGCAGTGATGAGTGATGTGTGAGGGGTATTGGAGTGATGATGTGAGGGGTATTGGAGTGATGAGCGGTGATGCGTGAGGGGTATTGGAGTGATGATGTGAGGGGTATTGGAGTGATGATGTGAGGGGTATTGGAGTGATGATGTGAGGGGTATTGGAGTGATGAGTGATGATGTGAGGGGTATTGGAGTGATAAGTGATGATGTGAGGGGTATTGGAGTGATGAGCGGTGATGTGAGGGGTATTGCAGTGATGAGTGATGTGTGAGGGGTATTGGAGTGATGAGCGGTGATGCGTGAGGGGTATTGGAGTGATGAGTGGTGATGCGTGAGGGGTATTGGAGTGATGAGTGATGATGTGTGAGGGGTATTGGAGTGATGAGTGATGATGTGTGAGGGGTATTGGAGTGATGAGTGATGATGTGAGGGGTATTGGAGTGATGAGTGATGATGTGAGGGGTATTGGAGTGATGAGTGGTGATGCGTGAGGGGTATTGGAGTGATGAGTGATGATGTGTGAGGGGTATTGGAGTGATGAGTGGTGATGCTTGAGGGGTATTGGAGTGATGAGTGATGATGTGAGGGGTATTGGAGTGATGAGCGGTGATGTGAGGGGTATTGGAGTGATGAGCAGTGATGTGTGAGGGGTATCGGAGTGATGAGTGATGATGTGAGGGGCATTGGAGTGATGTGTGAGGGGTATTGGAGTGATGAGCGGGGATGTGAGGGGTATTGGAGTGATGAGTGATGATGTGAGGGGTATTGGAGTGATGAGTAATGATGTGTGAGGGGTATTGGAGTGATGATGTGTGAGGGGTATTAGAGTGATGAGCGGTGATGTGAGGGGTATTGGAGTGATGAGTGATGATGTGTGAGGGGTATTGGAGTGATGAGCGGTGATGTGAGGGGTATTGGAGTGATGAGTGATGATGTGTGAGGGGTATTGGAGTGATGAGCGGTGATGTGAGGGGTATTGGAGTGATGAGTGATGATGTGTGAGGGGTATTGGAGTGATGAGTGATGATGTGAGGGGTATTGGAGTGATGATGTGAGGGGTATTGGAGTGATGAGCGGTGATGTGAGGGGTATTGGAGTGATGAGCAGTGATGTGTGAGGGGTATCGGAGTGATGAGTGATGATGTGAGGGGCATTGGAGTGATGTGTGAGGGGTATTGGAGTGATGAGCGGGGATGTGAGGGGTATTGGAGTGATGAGTGATGATGTGAGGGGTATTGGAGTGATGAGTGATGATGTGTGAGGGGTATTGGAGTGATGATGTGTGAGGGGTATTGGAGTGATGAGTGATGATGTGTGAGGGGTATTGGAGTGATGAGCGGTGATGTGAGGGGTATTGGAGTGATGAGTGATGATGTGTGAGGGGTATTGGAGTGATGAGTGATGATGTGAGGGGTATTGGAGTGATGATGTGAGGGGTATTGGAGTGATGAGTGGTGATGTGTGAGGGGAATTGGAGTGATGAGCGGTGATGTGAGGGGTATTGGAGTGATGAGTGATGATGTGAGGGGTATTGGAGTGATGAGCGGTGATGTGAGGGGTATTGCAGTGATGAGTGATGTGTGAGGGGTATCGGAGTGATGAGTGTTGATGTGACGGGTATTGGAGTGATGAGTGATGATGTGAGGGGTATTGGACTGATGAGTGATGATGTGTGAGGGTATTGGAGTGATGAGTGATGATGTGTGAGGGGTATTGGAGTGATGAGTGGTGATGTGTGAGGGGTATTGGAGTGATGAGTGATGTGTGAGGGGTATTGGAGTGATGAGCGGTGATGTGAGGGGTATTGGAGTGATGAGCAGTGATGTGAGGGGTATTGGAGTGATGAGCAGTGATGTGAGGGGTATTGGAGTGATGAGTGATGATGTGAGGGGTATTGGAGTGATGAGTGATGATGTGAGGGGTATTGGAGTGATGAGCGGTGATGTGAGGGGTATTGGAGTGATGAGCAGTGATGTGAGGGGTATCGGAGTGATGAGTGATGATGTGAGGGGCATTGGAGTGATGTGTGAGGGGTATTGGAGTGATGAGCGGGGATGTGAGGGGTATTGGAGTGATGAGTGATGATGTGTGAGGGGTATTGGAGTGATGATGTGTGAGGGGTATTGGAGTGATGAGCGGTGATGTGAGGGGTATTGGAGTGATGAGTGATGATGTGTGAGGGGTATTGGAGTGATGAGCGGTGATGTGAGGGGTATTGGAGTGATGAGTGATGATGTGTGAGGGGTATTGGAGTGATGGGCGGTGATGTGAGGGGTATTGGAGTGATGAGTGATGATGTGTGAGGGGTATTGGAGTGATGAGTGATGATGTGAGGGGCATTGGAGTGATGTGTGAGGGGTATTGGAGTGATGAGCGGGGATGTGAGGGGTATTGGAGTGATGAGTGATGATGTGTGAGGGGTATTGGAGTGATGATGTGTGAGGGGTATTGGAGTGATGAGCGGTGATGTGAGGGGTATTGGAGTGATGAGTGATGATGTGTGAGGGGTATTGGAGTGATGAGCGGTGATGTGAGGGGTATTGGAGTGATGAGTGATGATGTGTGAGGGGTATTGGAGTGATGGGCGGTGATGTGAGGGGTATTGGAGTGATGAGTGATGATGTGTGAGGGGTATTGGAGTGATGAGTGATGATGTGTGAGGGGTATTGGAGTGATGAGCGGTGATGTGTGAGGGTATTGGAGTGATGAGTGATGATGTGTGAGGGTATTGGAGTGATGAGTGATGATGTGCGAGGGGTATTGGAGTGATGAGTGATGATGTGTGAGGGGTATTGGAGTGATGAGTGGTGATGTGTGAGGGTATTGGAGTGATGAGTGATGATGTGTGAGGGGTATTGGAGTGATGAGTGGTGATGTGTGAGGGGTATTGGAGTGATGAGTGGTGATGTGTGAGGGGTATTGGAGTGATGAGTGATGTGTGAGGGGTATGGGAGTGATGAGCGGTGATGTGAGGGGTATTGGAGTGATGAGTGATGATGTGAGGGGTATTGGAGTGATGAGCGGTGATGTGAGGGGTATTGGAGTGATGAGCAGTGATGTGAGGGGTATTGGAGTGATGAGTGATGATGTGAGGGGCATTGGAGTGATGAGTGATGATGTGAGGGGTATTGGGAGTGATGAGCAGTGATGTGAGGGGTATTGGAGTGATGAGCGGTGATGTGAGGGGTATTGGAGTGATGAGCGGTGATGTGAGGGTTATTGGAGTGATGAGTGGTGATGTGAGGGGTATTGGAGTGATGAGTGATGTGAGGGGTATTGGAGTGATGAGTGATGTGTGAGGGGTATTGGAGTGATGAGTCATGATGTGAGGGGTATTGGAGTGATGAGTGATGATGAGGGGTATTGGAGTGATGAGTGATGATGTGAGGGGTATTGGAGTGATGAGTGATGATGCGTGAGGGGTATTGGAGTGATGAGTGATGGGTATTGGAGTGATGAGTGATGATGTGAGGGGTATTGGAGTGTAGTAATGATGTGTGAGGGGTATTGGAGTGATGAGCGGTGATGTGCGAGGGGTATTGGAGTGATGAGCGGTGATGTGAGGGGTATTGGATGATGAGTGATGATGTGTGAGGGGTATTGGAGTGATGAGTGATGGGTATTGGAGTGATGAGTGATGATGTGAGGGGTATTGGAGTGATGAGTGATGATGAGGGGTATTGGAGTGATGAGTGATGATGTGTGAGGGGTATTGGAGTGATGAGTGATGTGAGGGGTATTGGAGTGATGAGTGATGATGTGAGGGGTATTGGAGTGATGAGTGATGATGTGTGAGGGGTATTGGAGTGATGAGCGATGATGTGAGGGGTATTGGAGTGATGAGTGATGATGTGAGGGGTATTGGAGTGATGAGTGATGATGAGGGGTATTGGAGTGATGAGTGATGATGTGTGAGGGGCATTGGAGTGATGAGCGGTGATGTGAGGGGTATTGGAGTGATGAGTGATGATGTGCGAGGGGTATTGGAGTGATGATGTGTGAGGGGTATTGGAGTGATGAGTGATGATGTGTGAGGGGTATTGGAGTGATGAGTGATGATGTGAGGGGTATTGGAGTGATGAGTGATGATGTCTGAGGGGTATTGGAGTGATGAGTGATGATGAGGGGTATTGGAGTGATGAGTGATGATGAGGGGTATTGGAGTGATGATGAGGGGTATTGGAGTGATGAGTGATGATGAGGGGTATTGGAGTGATGAGTGATGATGTGAGGGGTATTGGAGTGATGAACGGTGATGATGAGGGGTATTGGAGTGATGAGTGATGATGTGAGGGGTATTGGAGTGATGCGCGATGTTGTGTGAGGGGTATTGGAGTGATGAGTGATGATGTGTGAGGGGTATTGGAGTGATGAGTGATGATGTGTGAGGGGTATTGGAGTGATGAGTGATGATGTGTGGGGTATTGGGAGTGATGAGTGATGATGTGAGGGGTATTGGAGTGATGAGTGATGGGTATTGGAGTGATGAGTGATGATGTGAGGGGTATTGGAGTGATGAGTGATGATGAGGGGTATTGGAGTGATGAGCGGTGATGTGAGGGGTATTGGAGTGATGAGCGGTGATGTGAGGGGTATTGGAGTGATGAGCGGTGATGTGTGGGGTATTGGAGTGATGAGTGATGTGTGAGGGGTATTGGAGTGATGAGTGATGATGAGGGGTATTGGAGTGATGAGCGGTGATGTGAGGGGTATTGGAGTGATGAGCGGTGATGTGAGGGGTATTGGAGTGATGAGCGGTGATGCGAGGGGTATTGCAGTGATGAGTGATGTGTGAGGGGTATTGGAGTGATGAGTGTTGATGTGACGGGTATTGGAGTGATGAGTGATGATGTGAGGGGTATTGGAGTGATGAGTGATGATGTGAGGGGTATTGGACTGATGAGTGATGATGTGTGAGGGTATTGGAGTGATGAGTGATGATGTGTGAGGGGTATTGGAGTGGTGATGTGTGAGGGGTATTGGAGTGATGAGTGATGATGTGAGGGGTATTGGAGTGATGAGCGGTGATGTGTGAGGGGTATTGGAGTGATGAGTGATGTGTGAGGGGTATCGGAGTGATGAGTGATGTGTGAGGGGTATCGGAGTGATGAGCGGTGATGTGAGGGGTATTGCAGTGATGAGTGATGATGTGAGGGGTATTGGAGTGATGAGCGGTGATGTGAGGGGTATTGGAGTGATGAGTGATGATGTGAGGGGTATTGGAGTGATGAGCGGTGATGTGAGGGGTATTGGAGTGATGAGCAGTGATGTGAGGGGTATTGGAGTGATGAGTGATGATGTGTGAGGGGTATCGGAGTGATGAGTGATGATGTGAGGGGCATTGGAGTGATGAGTGATGATGTGAGGGGTATTGGGCGTGATGAGCAGTGATGTGAGGGGTATTGGAGTGATGAGCGGTGATGTGAGGGGTATTGGAGTGATGAGCGGTGATGTGAGGGTTATTGGAGTGATGAGTGGTGATGTGAGGGGTATTGGAGTGATGAGTCATGATGTGAGGGGTATTGGAGTGATGAGTGATGATGCGTGAGGGGTATTGGAGTGATGAGTGATGGGTATTGGAGTGATGAGTGATGATGTGAGGGGTATTGGAGTGTAGTAATGATGTGTGAGGGGTATTGGAGTGATGATGAGGGGTATTGGAGTGATGAGCGGTGATGTGCGAGGGGTATTGGAGTGATGAGCGGTGATGTGAGGGGTATTGGATGATGAGTGATGATGTGTGAGGGGTATTGGAGTGATGAGTGATGGGTATTGGAGTGATGAGTGATGATGTGATGGGTATTGGAGTGATGAGTGATGATGAGGGGTATTGGAGTGATGAGTGATGATGTGTGAGGGGTATTGGAGTGATGAGTGATGATGTGAGGGGTATTGGAGTGATGAGTGATGATGTGTGAGGGGTATTGGAGTGATGAGCGATGATGTGAGGGGTATTGGAGTGATGAGCGATGATGTGAGGGGTATTGGAGTGATGAGTGATGATGTGAGGGGTATTGGAGTGATGAGTGATGATGTGTGAGGGGGCATTGGAGTGATGAGCGGTGATGTGAGGGGTATTGGAGTGATGAGTGATGATGTGCGAGGGGTATTGGAGTGATGGGGTGGGGGTGTGGGTGAGGAGGATGTGGGGGAGGGGTGGAGTGAGAGTGGGATGGGAGTGTGGGGAGGGGTGATTGGATGATGAGTGATGATGTGGAGGGGGTAGTGGAGTGAGGGAGGAGGGTTGGGGTGTGGGGGAGGGTGGTTGGGAGTGAGGAGGGGAGGGCTGGAGGGGTGAGGTGGGGATGGTGATGATGTGCGAGGGGTATTGGAGTGATGAGTGATGATGTGTGAGGGGTATTGGAGTGATGAGTGATGATGTCTGAGGGGTATTGGAGTGATGAGTGATGATGAGGGGTATTGGAGTGATGAGTGATGATGAGGGGTATTGGAGTGATGAGTGATGATGAGGGGTATTGGAGTGATGAGTGATGATGAGGGGTATTGGAGTGATGAGTGATGATGAGGGGTATTGGAGTGATGAGTGATGATGGGAGGGGTATTGGAGTGATGAACGGTGATGATGAGGGGTATTGGAGTGATGAGCGATGTTGTGTGAGGGGTATTGGAGTGATGAGTGATGATGAGGGGCATTGGAGTGATGAGTGATGATGTGCGAGGGGTATTGGAGTGATGAGTGTTGATGTGAGGGGTATTGGAGTGATGAGCGATGATGTGTGAGGGGTATTGGAGTGATGAGTGTTGATGTGAGGGGTATTGGAGTGATGAGTGATGATGTGTGAGGGGTATTGGAGTGATGAGCGGTGATGTGAGGGGTATTGAAGTGATGAGTGATGATGTGAGGGGTATTGGAGTGATGGGCGGTGATGTGAGGGGTATTGGAGTGATGAGCGGTGATGTGAGGGGTATGGGAGTGATGAGCGATGTGTGAGGGGTATGGGAGTGATGAGTGATGATGTGAGGGGTATTGGAGTGATGAGTGATGATGTGAGGGGTATTGGAGTGATGAGCGGTGATGTGTGAGGGGTATTGGAGTGATGATGTGAGGGGTATAGGAGTGATGAGTGATGATGTGTGAGGGGTATTGGAGTGATGAGTGATGATGTGAGGGGTATTGGAGTGATGAGTGATGATGTGTGGGGTATGATGAGTGATGATGTGTGAGGGGTATTGGAGTGATGATGTGAGGGGTATTGGAGTGATGAGCGGTGATGTGAGGGGTATTGGAGTGATGAGCGGTGATGTGAGGGGTATTGGAGTGATGAGCGGTGATGTGAGGGGTATTGGAGTGATGATGTGAGGGGTATTGGAGTGATGAGCGGTGATGTGAGGGGTATTGGAGTGATGAGTGATGATGTGAGGGGTATTGGAGTGATGGGCGGTGATGCGAGGGGTATTGGAGTGATGAGTGATGATGTGTGAGGGGTATTGGAGTGATGAGTGATGCTGTGAGGGGTATTGGAGTGATGAGTGATGATGTGTGAGGGGTATTGGAGTGATGAGCGATGATGCGAGGGGTATTGGAGTGATGAGTGATGATGTGTGGGGTATTGGAGTGATGAGTGATGATGTCAGGGGTATTGGAGTGATAAGTGATGATGTGAGGGGTATTGGAGTGATGAGCGGTGATGTGAGGGGTATTGGAGTGATGGGTGATGATGTGAGGGGTATTGGAGTGATGAGTGATGATGTGTGAGGGGTATTGGAGGGATGAGCGATGATGTGAGGCGTATTGGAGTGATGAGCGGTGATGTGAGGGGTATTGGAGTGATGAGTGATGATGTGAGGGGTATTGGAGTGATGAGTGATGATGTGTGAGGGGTATTGGAGTGATGGGCGGTGATGTGAGGGGTATTGGAGTGATGAGTGGTGATGTGAGGGGTATTGGAGTGATGGGCGGTGATGTGAGGGGTATTGGAGTGATGGGCGGTGATGCGAGGGGTATTGGAGTGATGAGTGATGATGTGAGGGGTATTGGAGTGATGAGTGGTGATGTGAGGGGTATTGGAGTGATGGGCGGTGATGTGTGGGGTATTGGAGTGATGGGCGGTGATGCGAGGGGTATTGGAGTGATGGGCGGTGATGCGAGGGGTATTGGAGTGATGGGCGGTGATGCGAGGGGTATTGGAGTGATGGGCGGTGATGCGAGGGGTATTGGAGTGATGAGTGATGATGTGAGGGGTATTGGAGTGATGGGCGGTGATGCGAGGGGTATTGGAGTGATGAGTGATGATGTGAGGGGTATTGGAGTGATGGGCGGTGATGCGAGGGGTATTGGAGTGATGGGCGGTGATGTGAGGGGTATTGGAGTGATGGGCGGTGATGTGTGGGGTATTGGAGTGATGGGCGGTGATGCGAGGGGTATTGGAGTGATGAGTGGTGATGTGTGGGGTATTGGAGTGATGAGTGGTGATGCGAGGGGTATTGGAGTGATGAGTAATGATGTGAGGGGTATTGGAGTGATGGGCGGTGATGCGAGGGGTATTGGAGTGATGAGTAATGATGTGAGGGGTATTGGAGTGATGAGTGGTGATGTGAGGGGTATTGGAGTGATGGGCGGTGATGTGAGGGGTATTGGAGTGATGGGCGGTGATGCGAGGGGTATTGGAGTGATGGGCGGTGATGCGAGGGGTTTTGGAGTGATGGGCGGTGATGCGAGGGGTATTGGAGTGATGGGCGGTGATGCGAGGGGTATTGGAATGATGGGCGGTGATGCGAGTGGTATTGGAGTGATGGGCGGTGATGCGAGGGGTATTGGAGTGATGGGCGGTGATGTGCGAGGTCCGTGACGGAGGATGTGAACCCTTACCTTCCTCAGGAGTGGTCATGATGGTGTTAACTCTGCCAGTTTCCTCTCTCCTGGGCAGATTTTCACAGGCCAGCACAGTCACCTGGGTGCACTTGCCATACAGGTCCACAACACCCCACACCTGGGCGGGCAGCCCTGAGGCTGCGACCCCACAGTCTCGCCCGTTCACCCACAGGTGGAGCTCGCCCCCGACCGTCCGCTGGATCCCCACTTTGTCGCCCTCACTCAGCTGGTCCAGGTCCTGGCCGTACTCTTCCAGCACTGACCGGCCGTCCCTCAATACCGAGCAGCCAGAGATGATCCACGAGCCACCCTTTAGCCCAGTGGCACTGCTGGGGAAGTCCAAGGTATTGGGGTCCAAGGCCGTCACCCCAATCTCGATGGAACCACTCCAGGAGTTCACCTGCCATCAAAGACAAAGACTCGATCAGAAATAGAGAAACGGATCAAATATCCTTCATTAGTTTTGGCTATGTAGCCACATTGTGACTTAGTGAAAGTTAATTTTGTTTTGATCAGGGCTTAGATACTCCAAAGTGAATTGTGAAGTTCACCTGATCTATAACTTTTATGTTGAATTTGATCAGGATGAGCACAAGAGTCTTCACTTCAGGTATGATTCATCAGACTCCCTCGACACTTCAATCAAAACAAAGGTTATTATAAGAATGTAGTTAACATATATCCAGAAATAAACTCAGCAAGAATTTATCAATAGCATACATAAAGAATAAACAACAGCTACAATAATCTATGTTTCTCACTCGTAATGATTCTCCCTTCGTAACTGTTCCAATTCAATACAAAATCAAATAAACCAATACCCCTTTCAAAGGCCCGGCCCAGCACACTGTAATCTCACTCGAATGGGACCGGTCCTTGCCCTGAGATTCTGATCCAGCTCCAATCAGCAGATTCAAAACTCCTTCTGGAAGGCAACTCTATCTTTAAAGTTGCCGCGGCCGTTTTCCACACCCAATGCGCTGTCAGTTCCCCGGAACAGTTTTAAAAGCAAAAGAGGAAAACACTGCTCCTCTTCTGCAGCCCAAAATTGAAACCCAGACAGTAACCCCCCCTCACCTGTCAGCCGCAGCCCGGCTCCACCCACAAGTGACATCACTGAAGCCGTGCTGCAGGTCATGTGGTAAATCCAAACATTTCTTAAAGGGACATTCACATGACAATGTCTTAACGTCACTGAAAAACACAGGGGTACTGGTGACGACGGGTCTGTCACTTTATAACACTTGGGTACAGTACTGGTGGGGATGAGTCTGTCACTGTATAACACTGGGGTACAGTACTGGTGGGGATGGGTCTGTTAGTGTATAACACTGCGGTACAGTACTGGTGGAGATGGGTCTGTCACAGTATAACACTGGGGTACAGTACTGGTGGGGATGGGTCTGTCTCTGTATAACACTGGGGTACAGTACTGGTGGAGATGGGTCTGTCACTGTATAACACTGGGGTACAGTACTGGTGGAGATGGGTCTGTCACAGTATAACACTGGGGTACAGTACTGGTGGAGATGGGTCTGTCACTGTATAACACTGGGGTACAGTACTGGTGGAGACGGGTCTGTCACTGTATAACACTGGGGTACAGTACTGGTGGGGACGGGTCTGTCACTGTATAACACTGGGGTACAGTACTGGTGGGGACGAGTCTGTCACTGTCTAACACTGGGGTACAGTACTGGTGGGGATGGGTCAGTCACTGTATAACACTGGGGTGCAGTACTGGTGGGGATGGGTCAGTCACTGTATAACACTGGGGTACAGTACTGGTGGGGACGGGTCTGTCACTGTATAACACTGGGGTACAGTACTGGTGGGGACGGGCCTGTCACTGTATAACACTGGGGGACAGTACTGGAGAGGACGGGTCTGTCACTGTATAACACTGGGGGACAGTACTGGAGAGGACGGGTCTGTCACTGTATAACACTGGGGTACAGTACTGGTGGGGATGGGTCTGTCGCTGTATAACACTGAGGTACAGTACTGGTGGGGATGGGTCAGTCACTGTATAACACTGGGGTAAAGTACTGGTGGGGATCAGTCTGTCGCTGTATAACACTGGGGTGCAGTACTGGTGGGGATCGGTCTGTCACTGAATAACACTGGGGTACAGTACTGGTGGGGATGGGTCTGTCACTGTATAACACTGGGGTACAGTACTGGTGGGGATGGGTCTGTCACTGTATAACACTGGGGTACAGTACTGGTGGGGACGGGCCTGTCACTGTATAACACTGGGGTACAGTACTGGTGGGGACGGGTCTGTCACTGTATAACACTGGGGTACAGTGCTGGTGGGGATGGTCTGTCACTGTATAACACTGGGGTACAGTACTGGTGGGGACGGGTCTGTCACTGTATAACACTGGGGTACAGTACTGGTGGGGACGGGTCTGTCACTGTATAACACTGGGGTACAGTACTTGTGGGGACGGGTCTGTCACTGTATCACACTGGGGTACAGTACTGGTGGGGACGGGTCTGTCACAGTATAACACTGGGGTACAGTACTGGTGGAGATGGGTCTGTCACTGTATAACACTGGGGTACAGTACTGGTGGGGACGGGTCTGTCACTGTATCACACTGGGGTACAGTACTGATGGGGACGGGTCTGTCACAGTATAACACTGGGGTACAGTACTGGTGGAGATGGGCCTGTCACTGTATAACACTGGGGTACAGTACTGGTGAGGACGGGCCTGTCACTGTATAACACTGGGATACAGGACTGGTGGGGACGGGTCAGTCACTGTATAACACTGGGGTACAGTACTGGTGGGGACGGGTCTGACACAGTATAACACTGGGGTACAGTACTGGTGGGGATGAGTCAGCCACTGTGTAACACTGGGGTACAGTACTGGTGGGGACGGGTCTGTCACTGTATAACACTTGGGTACAGTACTGGTGGGGACGGGTCTCACTGTATAACACTGGGGTACAGTACTGGTGGGGACGGGACTGTCACTGTATAACACTGGGGTACAGTACTGGTGGGGACGGGTCTCACTGTATAACACTGGGATACAGTACTGGTGGGGATGGGTCTGTCACTGTATAACACTGGGGTACAGTACTGGTGGGACGGGACTGTCACTGTACAACACTGGGGTACAGTACTGGTGGGGATGGGTCTGTCACTATAACACTGGGGTACAGTACTGGAGGGGACTATTTGCCAATGACTTTACGTGACCCCTTCTCGCCCTCCTGACTCCTTGCTTAAGTTCCTTCCTACTTTCCTTATATTCCACGCATGCTTTGTCTGTTCCCAGCCTTTTAGCCCTGACAAATGCCTCCTTTTTCTTTTTGACGAGGCCTACAATATCTCTCGTTATCCAAGGTTCCCGAAAATTGCCGTATTCATCCTTCTTCCTCACAGGAACATGCCGGTCCTGAATTCCTTTCAACTGACACTTGAAAGCCTCCCACATGTCAGATGTTGATTTGCCCTCAAACATCCGCCCCCAATCTATGTTCTTCAGTTCCCGCCTAATATTGTTATAATTAGACTTCCCACAATTTAGCACATTCATCCTAGGACCACTCTTATCCTTGTCCACCAGTACTTTAAAACTTACTGAATTGTGGTCACTGTTACCGAAATGCTCCCCTACTGAAACACCTGGCCGGGATCATTCCCCAATACCAGGTCCAGTACCGCCCCTTCCCTAGTTGGACTGTCTACATATTGTTTTAAGAAGCCCTCCTGGATGCTCCTTACAAACTCCACCCCGTCTAAGCCCCTGGCACTAAGTGAGTCCCAGTCAATATTGGGGAAGTTGAAGTCTCCCATCACCACAACCCTGTTGTTTTTACTCTTTTCCAAAATCTGTCTACCTATCTGCTCCTCTATCTCCCGCTGGCTGTTGGGAGGCCTGTAGTAAACCCCCAACATTGTGACTGCACCCTTCTTATTCCTGATCTCTACCCATACAGCCTCACTGCCCTCTGAGGTGTCCTCCCGCAGTACAGCTGTGATATTCTCACGAACGAGTAGCGCAACTCCGCCACCCCTTTTACATCCCCCTCTATCCCGCCTGAAACATCTAAATCCTGGAACGTTTAGCTGCCAATCCTGCCCTTCCCTCAACCAGGTCTCTGTAATGGCAACGACATCATAGTTCCAAGTACTAATCCAAGCTCTAAATTCATCTGCCTTACCAGCAATACTTCTTGCATTAAAACATATGCACTTCAGGCCACCAGACCCGCTGTGTGCTCTCACCTTCTGACCTATTGCTCCCGTGCCCACCCCCCTGCCATACTAGTATAGTACTAGGGTACAGTACTGGTGGGGATGAGTCAGCCACTGTGTAACACTGGGGTACAGTACTGGTGGGGACTGGTCTGTCACTGTATAACACTGGGGTACAGTACTGGTGGAGAGGGGTCGGTCACTGTATAACACTGGGGTACAGTACTGGTGGGGACGGGTCAGTCACTGTGTAACACTGGGGTGCAGTACTGGTGAGGACGGATCTGTCACTGTATAACACTGGGGTAAAGTTTTGGTGGGGACGGGTCTGTCACTGTGTAACACTGGGGTACAGTACTGGTGGGGGTGGGTCTGTCACTGTATAACACTGGGGTACAGTACTGGTGGGGACGGGTCTGTCACTGTATAACACTGGGGTACAGTACTGGTGGGGACGGGTCTGTCACTGTATAACACTGGGGTACAGTACTGGTGGGGACGGGTCTGTCACTGTATAACACTGGGGTACAGTACTGGTGGGGACGGGTCTGTCACTGTATAACACTGGGATACAGGACTGGTGGGGACGGGTCTGTCACTGTATAACACTGGGGTACAGTACTGGTGGGGACGGGTCTGTCACTGTATAACACTGGGGTACAGTACTGGTGGGGACGGGTCTGTCACTGTATAACACTGGGGTATAGTACTGGTGGGGACGGGTCTGTCACTGTATAACACTGGGGTACAGTTCTGGTGGGGACGGGTCTGTCACAGTATAACACTGGGGTACAGTACTGGTGGGGACAGGTCTGTCACTGTATAACACTGGGGTACAGCACAGGTGGGGAAGGGTCTGTCACTGTATAACACTGGGGTACAGTACTGGTGAGGACAGGTCTGTCACTGTATAACACTGGGATACAGGACTGGTGGGGACGGGTCTGTCACTGTATAACACTGGGGTACAGTACTGGTGGGGACGGGTCTGTCACAGTATAACACTGGGGTACAGTACTGGTGGAGATGGGTCTGTCACTGTATAACACTGGGGTACAGTACTGATGGGGACGGGTCTGTCACAGTATAACACTGGGGTACAGTACTGGTGGAGATAGGTCTGTCACTGTATAACACTGGGGTACAGTACTGGTGAGGACGGGCCTGTCACTGTATAACACTGGGATACAGGACTGGTGGGGACGGGTCAGTCACTGTATAACACTGGGGTACAGTACTGGTGGGGACGGGTCAGTCACTGTATAACACTGGGGTACAGCACTGGTGGGGACGGGTCTGACACAGTATAACACTGGGGTACAGTACTGGTGGGGATGAGTCAGCCACTGTGTAACACTGGGGTACAGTGCTGGTGAGGACGGGTCTGTCACTGTATAACACTGGGGTACAGTACTGGTGGGGACTTACTATCAGACACAGCAGAGAGCATCTTGTTCCAGTTGAAAGAGAAGCAGACCCCAGTCTGCAAACCAGTAAATAGAGATCAACACCAAAATGAGCGAAGATATTCGGCACACAATTTTCAGCCAGATTCTAAACACTCATGAATCACTCGACAATAACCATGTGTTTCACGTGATTCACCTGAGGAAATATCCCAGTGGAGCAGTTCGGAAATTTGATGGGGACAGAGTAGAGGGAGCTTGACTCTGTATCTAGCCCCGTGCTGTACCTGTCCTGGGAGTGTTTGATGTGGACAGTGTAGAGGGAGCTTTACTCTGTATCTAACCCCGTGCTGTACCTGTCCTGGGAGTGTTGGATGGGGACAGTGTAGAGGGAGCTTTACTCTGTATCTAACCCCGTGCTGTACCTGTCCTGGGAGTGTTTGATGGGGACAGTGCAGAGGGAGCTTTACTCTGTATCTAACCCCGTGCTGTACCTGTCCTGGGAGCGTTTGATGGGGACAGTGTAGAGGGAGCTTTACTCTGTATCTAACCCCGTGCTGTACCTGTCCTGGGAGCGTTTGATGGGGACAGTGCAGAGGGAACTTTACTCTGTATCTAACCCCGTGCTGTACCTGTCCTGGGAGGGTTTGATGGGGACGGTGTTGGGGGTTGGATGGGGACGGTGTTGGGGGTTGGATGGGGACGGTGTTGGGGGTTGGATGGGGACGGTGTTGGGGGTTGGATGGGGACGGTGTTGGGGGTTGGATGGGGACGGTGTTGGGGGTTGGATGGGGACGGTGTTGGGGGTTGGATGGGGACGGTGTTGGGGGTTGGATGGGGACGGTGTTGGGGGTTGGATGGGGACGGTGTTGGGGGTTGGATGGGGACGGTGTTGGGGGTTGGATGGGGACGGTGTTGGGGGTTGGATGGGGACGGTGTTGGGGGTTGGATGGGGACGGTGTTGGGGGTTGGATGGGGACGGTGTTGGGGGTTGGATGGGGACGGTGTTGGGGGTTGGATGGGCCGGGGGGGGGGGGGTTTGATGGGCCGGGGGGGTGTTTGATGGGCCGGGGGGGGGGGGGGGGTGTTTGATGGGCCGGGGGGGGGGGGGGGGTGTTTGATGGGCCGGGGGGGGGGGAGGGGTTTGATGGGCCGGGGGGGGGGGGGGGGTTTGATGGGGACGGTGTTGGGGGGGGGGGGGGGTTTGATGGGGACGGTGTTGGGTGTTGGATGGGGACGGTGTTGGGTGTTGGATGGGGACGGTGTTGGGTGTTGGATGGGGACGGTGTTGGGTGTTGGATGGGGACGGTGTTGGGTGTTGGATGGGGACGGTGTTGGGTGTTGGATGGGGACGGTGTTGGGTGTTGGATGGGGACGGTGTTGGGTGTTGGATGGGGACGGTGTTGGGTGTTGGATGGGGACGGTGTTGGGTGTTGGATGGGGACGGTGTTGGGTGTTGGATGGGGACGGTGTTGGGTGTTGGATGGGGACGGTGTTGGGTGTTGGATGGGGACGGTGTTGGGTGTTGGATGGGGACGGTGTTGGGTGTTGGATGGGGACGGTGTTGGGTGTTGGATGGGGACGGTGTTGGGTGTTGGATGGGGACGGTGTTGGGTGTTGGATGGGGACGGTGTTGGGTGTTGGATGGGGACGGTGTTGGGTGTTGGATGGGGACGGTGTTGGGTGTTGGATGGGGACGGTGTTGGGTGTTGGATGGGGACGGTGTTGGGTGTTGGATGGGGACGGTGTTGGGTGTTGGATGGGGACGGTGTTGGGTGTTGGATGGGGACGGTGTTGGGTGTTGGATGGGGACGGTGTTGGGTGTTGGATGGGGACGGTGTTGGGTGTTGGATGGGGACGGTGTTGGGTGTTGGATGGGGACGGTGTTGGGTGTTGGATGGGGACGGTGTTGGGTGTTGGATGGGGACGGTGTTGGGTGTTGGATGGGGACGGTGTTGGGTGTTGGATGGGGACGGTGTTGGGTGTTGGATGGGGACGGTGTTGGGTGTTGGATGGGGACGGTGTTGGGCGTTGGATGGGGACGGTGTTGGGCGTTGGATGGGGACGGTGTTGGGCGTTGGATGGGGACGGTGTTGGGTGTTGGATGGGGACGGTGTTGGGTGTTGGATGGGGACGGTGTTGGGTGTTGGATGGGGACGGTGTTGGGTGTTGGATGGGGACGGTGTTTGATGGGGACGGTGTTGGGGGTTGGATGGGGACGGTGTTGGGTGTTGGATGGGGACGGTGTTGGGGGTTTGATGGGGACGGTGTGGGGGTTTGATGGGGACGGTGTTGGGGGTTTGATGGGGACGGTGTTGGGGGTTTGATGGGGACGGTGTTGGGGGTTTGATGGGGACGGTGTTGGGTGTTGGATGGGGACGGTGTTGGGTGTTGGATGGGGACGGTGTTGGGTGTTGGATGGGGACGGTGTTGGGGGTTGGATGGGGACGGTGTTGGGGGTTGGATGGGGACGGTGTTGGGGGTTGGATGGGGACGGTGTTGGGGGTTGGATGGGGACGGTGTTGGGGGTTGGATGGGGACGGTGTTGGGGGTTGGATGGGGACGGTGTTGGGGGTTGGATGGGGACGGTGTTGGGTGTTGGATGGGGACGGTGTTGGGGGTTGGATGGGGACGGTGTTGGGGGTTGGATGGGGACGGTGTTGGGGGTTGGATGCGGACGGTGTTGGGGGTTGGATGGGGACGGTGTTGGGGGTTGGATGGGGACGGTGTTGGGGGTTGGATGGGGACGGTGTTGGGGGTTGGATGGGGACGGTGTTGGGGGTTGGATGGGGACGGTGTTGGGGGTTGGATGGGGACGGTGTTGGGGGTTGGATGGGGACGGTGTTGGGGGTTGGATGGGGACGGTGTTGGGGGTTGGATGGGGACGGTGTTGGGGGTTGGATGGGGACGGTGTTGGGGGTTGGATGGGGACGGTGTTGGGGGTTGGATGGGGACGGTGTTGGGGGTTGGATGGGGACGGTGTTGGGGGTTGGATGGGGACGGTGTTGGGGGTTGGATGGGGACGGTGTTGGGGGTTGGATGGGGACGGTGTTGGGGGTTGGATGGGGACGGTGTTGGGGGTTGGATGGGGACGGTGTTGGGGGTTGGATGGGGACGGTGTTGGGGGTTGGATGGGGACGGTGTTGGGGGTTGGATGGGGACGGTGTTGGGGGTTGGATGGGGACGGTGTTGGGTGTTGGATGGGGACGGTGTTGGGTGCTTGATGGGGACGGTGTTGGGTGTTTGCTGGGGACGGTGTTGGGGGTTGGATGGGGACGGTGTTGGGGGTTGGATGGGGACGGTGTTGGGGGTTGGATGGGGACGGTGTTGGGGGTTGGATGGGGACGGTGTTGGGGGTTGGATGGGGACGGTGTTGGGGGTTGGATGGGGACGGTGTTGGGGGTTTGATGGGGACGGTGTTGGGGGTTTGATGGGGACGGTGTTGGGGATGGATGGGGACGGTGTTGGGGATGGATGGGGACGGTGTTGGGGGTTGGATGGGGACGGTGTCGGGGGTTGGATGGGGACGGTGTCGGGGGTTGGATGGGGACGGTGTTGGGGGTTGGATGGGGACGGTGTTGGGGGTTTGATGGGGACGGTGTTGGGGGTTTGATGGGGACGGTGTTGGGGGTTTGATGGGGACGGTGTTGGGGGTTTGATGGGGACGGTGTTGGGGGTTTGATGGGGACGGTGTTGGGGGTTTGATGGGCCGGGGGGGGGGGGGGGTTGGATGGGCCGGGGGGGGGGGGGTTGATGGGCCGGGGGGGGGGGG
Source organism: Scyliorhinus torazame (assembly GCF_047496885.1). Classification (NCBI taxonomy): domain Eukaryota; kingdom Metazoa; phylum Chordata; class Chondrichthyes; order Carcharhiniformes; family Scyliorhinidae; genus Scyliorhinus; species Scyliorhinus torazame. The sequence goes on along the minus strand of NC_092737.1, from coordinate 31,803,578 downwards.
GTTGATGGGCCGGGGGGGGGGGGTTGATGGGCCGGGGGGGGGGGGTTGATGGGCCGGGGGGGGGGGGTTGATGGGCCGGGGGGGGGGGGGGGGGGTTGATGGGCCGGGGGGGGGGGGGTTGATGGGCCGGGGGGGGGGGGGTTGATGGGCCGGGGGGGGATGGGGGGTTGATGGGCCGGGGGGGGGGGGGGGTTGATGGGCCGGGGGGGGGGGGGGGGTTTGATGGGCCGGGGGGGGGGGGGGGTTGATGGGCCGGGGGGGGGGGGGGTTGATGGGCCGGGGGGGGGGGGGTTGATGGGCCGGGGGGGGGGGGTTGATGGGCCGGGGGGGGGGGGGTTGATGGGCCGGGGGGGGGGGGGGGGGTTGATGGGCCGGGGGGGGGGGGGGGGTTGATGGGCCGGGGGGGGGGGGGGGTTGATGGGCCGGGGGGGGGGGGGGTTGATGGGCCGGGGGGGGGGGGGGGGGGTTGATGGGCCGGGGGGGGGGGGGGTTGATGGGCCGGGGGGGGGGGTTGATGGGCCGGGGGGGGGGGGTTGATTGGCCGGGGGGGGGGGGGTTGATGGGTCGGGGGGGGGGGGGTTGATGGGCCGGGGGGGGGGGGGGGTTGATGGGCCGGGGGGGGTTGATGGGCCGGGGGGGGGGGGGGGGAGGGGTTGGAGGGCTCGGGGGGGGGTTGATGGGCCGGGGGGGGGGGGTTGATGGGCCGGGGGGGGGGGGGGGGTTGATGGGCCGGGGGGGGGGGGGGTTGGATGGGCCGGGGGGGGGGGGGTTGGATGGGGACGGTGTTGGGGGTTGGATGGGGACGGTGTTGGGGGTTGGATGGGGACGGTGTTGGGGGTTGGATGGGGACGGTGTTGGGGGTTGGATGGGGACGGTGTTGGGGGTTGGATGGGGACGGTGTTGGGGGTTGGATGGGGACGGTGTTGGGGGTTAGATGGGGACGGTGTTGGGGGTTGGATGGGGACGGTGTCGGGGGTTGGATGGGGACGGTGTTGGGGATGGATGGGGACGGTGTTGGGGGTTGGATGGGGACGGTGTTGGGGGTTGGATGGGGACGGTGTTGGGGGTTGGATGGGGACGGTGTTGGGGATGGATGGGGACGGTGTTGGGGGTTGGATGGGGACGGTGTTGGGGGTTGGATGGGGGCGGTGTTGGGGGTTGGATGGGGACGGTGTTGGGGGTTGGATGGGGACGGTGTTGGGGGTTGGATGGGGACGGTGTTGGGGGTTGGATGGGGACGGTGTTGGGGGTTGGATGGGGACGGTGTTGGGGGTTGGATGGGGACGGTGTTGGGGGTTGGATGGGGACGGTGTTGGGGGTTGGATGGGGGCGGTGTTGGGGGTTGGATGGGGACGGTGTTGGGTGTTGGATGGGGACGGTGTTGGGGGTTGGATGGGGGACGGTGTTGGGGGTTGGATGGGGACGGTGTTGGGGGTTGGATGGGGACGGTGTTGGGGGTTGGATGGGGACGGTGTTGGGGGTTGGATGGGGACGGTGTTGGGGGTTGGATGGGGACGGTGTTGGGGGTTGGATGGGGGCGGTGTTGGGGGTTGGATGGGGACGGTGTTGGGGGTTGGATGGGGACGGTGTTGGGGGTTGGATGGGGACGGTGTTGGGGGTTGGATGGGGACGGTGTTGGGGGTTGGATGGGGACGGTGTTGGGGGTTGGATGGGGACGGTGTTGGGGGTTGGATGGGGACGGTGTTGGGGGTTGGATGGGGACGGTGTTGGGGGTTGGATGGGGACGGTGTTGGGGGTTGGATGGGGACGGTGTTGGGGGTTGGATGGGGACGGTGTTGGGGGTTGGATGGGGGCGGTGTTGGGGGTTGGATGGGGACGGGGTTGGGGGTTGGATGGGGGCGGTGTTGGGGGTTGGATGGGGACGGTGTTGGGGGTTGGATGGGGACGGTGTTGGGGGTTGGATGGGGACGGTGTTGGGGGTTGGATGGGGACGGTGTTGGGGGTTGGATGGGGACGGTGTTGGGGGTTGGATGGGGACGGTGTTGGGGGTTGGATGGGGACGGTGTTGGGGGTTGGATGGGGACGGTGTTGGGGGTTGGATGGGGGCGGTGTTGGGGGTTGGATGGGGACGGTGTTGGGGGTTGGATGGGGACGGTGTTGGGGGTTGGATGGGGACGGTGTTGGGGGTTGGATGGGGACGGTGTTGGGGGTTGGATGGGGACGGTGTTGGGGGTTGGATGGGGACGGTGTTGGGGGTTGGATGGGGGCGGTGTTGGGGGTTGGATGGGGACGGTGTTGGGGGTTGGATGGGGACGGTGTTGGGGGTTGGATGGGGACGGTGTTGGGGGTTGGATGGGGACGGTGTTGGGGGTTGGATGGGGACGGTGTTGGGGGTTGGATGGGGACGGTGTTGGGGGTTGGATGGGGACGGTGTTGGGGGTTGGATGGGGACGGTGTTGGGGGTTAGATGGGGACGGTGTTGGGGGTTTGATGGGGACGGTGTTGGGGGTTGGATGGGGACGGTGTTGGGGGTTGGATGGGGACGGTGTTGGGGGTTGGATGGGCCGGGGGGGGGGGGTCGCGCTCACCGGGCCCCCCCCGCCCCCCGGGACTAGGCCGCGCTCGATCCCCGCCCTTTCCTGGCGGCCGGCGCCGGGGGCCCCGGACTCACCTTGCGGTCGATGCGCACCTGGAAGAGCTGCCCGTCGGCCAGCGGCTGCCGGCTGACGGCCAGGCCGTGGTTGAACTCCTCGGTGGGTTTGCTGCGCTTGGCCGTGCGGCCGCCGTTCAGCAGCGACACCAGCTTCCCGGCCCGCGGGTGGAACTCGGCCGCCATGACGGGCATTCGCGACACCGCCGCCAACCGGCCGGCCCGCTTTCCGGCTGCGGGGCGCCCCGGCCGCGCCGCTTTACGGCCGCGCGCGGGGCAACGCCCGGCGTCCCGGCACCGCGACGCGTCGCTTCGCGACAGCCACCCCCCCTTCCTGCTTTACGGCTGCGGGGCGGAGCGGCGGTAGTGGACGGGAGGCAAAGGGGGGACCGGATGTGACGGCAGAGAGGGGCAGAAGGAAGGTGCGTGATGGCGGCCATGGAGTGAGGCGGATGTGGAGTTGGGGGGAAGAGAGTGAGGGAGGCTCGGGAATGGTGAGGGGGGGGAGCCGGAGCGGGGGCGGATCCGGGTTTGGGGGGATCTGGATTTGGGGGAGGATCTGGATTTGGGGGGATCTGGATTCGGGGGATCTGGATTTGGGGGGATCTGGATTTGAGGGGATCTGGATTTGGGGGGATCTGGATTCGGGGGGATCTGGATTCGGGGGGGATCTGGATTTGGGGGGATCTGGATTTGGGGGGATCTGGATTCGGGGGGGGATCTGGATTTGGGGGGATCTGGATTCGGGGGGATCTGGATTTGGGGGATCTGGATTCGGGGGGGGATCTGGATTTGGGGGGATCTGGATTCGGGGGGATCTGGATTTGGGGGATCTGGATTCGGGGGGGGATCTGGATTTGGGGGATCTGGATTTGGGGGGATCTGGATTTGGGGGATCTGGATTTGGGGGGATCTGGATTCGGGGGGATCTGGATTTGGGGGATCTGGATTCGGGGGGATCTGGATTCGGGGGGATCTGGATTCGGGGGGGGGGGATCTGGATTTGGGGAAGGATCTGGATTCGGGGGGGGGATCTGGATTTGGGGGGATCTGGATTCGGGGGGATCTGGATTTGGGGGATCTGGATTCGGGGGGGGATCTGGATTTGGGGGATCTGGATTTGGGGGGATCTGGATTTGGGGGGATCTGGATTTGGGGGATCTGGATTTGGGGGGATCTGGATTTGGGGGGGATCTGGATTTGGGGAAGGATCTGGATTCGGGGGGATCTGGATTTGGGGGGATCTGGCTTGGGTGGGAGGATCTGGATTTGGGTGGATCTGGATTTGGGGGGGATCTGGATTTGGGGGGGATCTGGATTTGGGGGGGATCTGGATTTGGGGGGATCTGGATTTGGGGGGATCTGGATTTGGGGAAGTATCTGGATTCGGGGGGGGATCTGGATTTGGGGGGATCTGGATTCGGGGGGATCTGGATTTGGGGGATCTGGATTTGGGGAAGGATCTGGATTCGGGGGGGGGATCTGGATTTGGGGGGGATCTGGATTTGGGGGGATCTGGATTTGGGGGATCTGGATTTGGGGGGATCTGGATTTGGGGGGATCTGGATTTGGGGAAGGATCTGGATTCGGGGGGGGATCTGGATTTGGGGGGATCTGGATTGGGGGGGAGGATCTGGATTTGAGGGGGGGATCTGGATTTGGGGGGGTGGATCTGGATTTGGGGGGGAGGATCTGGATTTGGGGGAGGATCTGGATTTGAGGGGGGATCTGGATTTGGGGGAGGATCTGGATTTGGGCGGATCTGGATTTGGGGGATCTGGATTTGAGGGGGGGATCTGGATTTGAGGGGGGATCTGGATTTGGGGGGATCTGGATTTGGGGGGATCTGGATTTGGGTGGATCTGGATTTGGGGGATCTGGATTTGGGGAGGATCTGGATTTGAGGGGGGATCTGGATTTGGGGGGATCTGGATTTGGGTGGATCTGGATTTGGGGAGGATCTGGATTTGAGGGGGGGATCTGGATTTGGGGGAGGATCTGGATTCGGGGGATCTGGATTTGGGGGATCTGGATTTGGGGGGATCTGGATTGGGGGGATCTGGATTTGGGGGGGAGGATCTGGATTGGGGGGGTGGATCTGGATTTGGGGGAGGATCTGGATTTGAGGGGGGATCTGGATTTGGGGGGATCTGGATTTGGGGGGATCTGGATTTGGGGGATCTGGATTTGGGGGGATCTGGATTTGGGGGGGATCTGGATTTGGGGGGGGATCTGGATTTGGGGGGATCTGGATTTGGGGGGATCTGGATTTGGGGGAGGATCTGGATTCGGGGGGGATCTGGATTTGGGGGGATCTGGATTTGGGGGGATCTGGATTTGGGGAAGGATCTGGATTCGGGGGGGATCTGGATTTGGGGGGATCTGGATTGGGGGGGAGGATCTGGATTTGAGGGGGGGATCTGGATTTGGGGGGGTGGATCTGGATTTGGGGGGGGGAGGATCTGGATTTGGGGGAGGATCTGGATTTGAGGGGGGATCTGGATTTGGGGGAGGATCTGGATTTGGGCGGATCTGGATTTGGGGGGATCTGGATTTGAGGGGGGATCTGGATTTGGGGGAGGATCTGGATTTGGGGGAGTATCTGGATTTGGGGGAGGATCTGGATTTGAGGGGGGGATCTGGATTTGGGGGGGGTGGATCTGGATTTGGGGGGGAGGATCTGGATTTGGGGGAGGATCTGGATTTGAGGGGGGATCTGGATTTGGGGGAGGATCTGGATTTGGGCGGATCTGGATTTGGGGGGATCTGGATTTGAGGGGGGATCTGGATTTGGGGGAGGATCTGGATTTGGGGGAGTATCTGGATTTGGGGGGGGATCTGGATTTGGGGGGGAGGATCTGGATTTGAGGGGGGATCTGGATTTGGGGGGGAGGATCTGGATTTGGGGGAGGATCTGGATTTGAGGGGGATCTGGATTTGGGGGGTGAATCTGGATTTGGGGGGGAGGATCTGGATTTGGGGGGATCTGGATTTGGGGGAGGATCTGGATTTGGGGGGGAGGGATCTGGATTTGGGGGGGTGGATCTGGATTTGGGGAGGATCTGGATTTGAGGGGGGATCTGGATTTGGGGGGGTGGATCTGGATTTGGGGGGGTGGATCTGGATTTGAGGGGGGATCTGGATTTGGGGGGGTGGATCTGGATTTGTGGGGGGGAGGATCTGGATTTGGGGGAGGATCTGAATTTGGGGGGGGATCTGGATTTGGGGTGATCTGGATTTGGGGGGGAGGATCTGGATTTGGGAGGGGATCTGGATTTGGGGGGTGATCTGGATTTGGAGGGATCTGAATTTGGGGGGAGGGATCTGGATTTGGGGGAGATCTGGATTTGGGGGGATCTGGATTTGGGGGGAGGGATCTGGATTTTGGGGGATCTGGATTTGGGGGGATCTGGATTTGAGGGGGGATCTGGATTTGGGGGGGAGGATCTGGGTTTGGGGGGAGGATCTGGATTTGTGGGGGAGGATCTGGATATGGGGGGGGATCTGGATTTGGGGGGGGAGGATCCGGATTTTGTGGGGGAGGATCTGGATTTGGGGGGGAGGATCCGGATTTTGGGGGGGGAGGATCCGGATTTGGGGGGATGATCTGGATTTGGGGGGGGCGAGGATGCGGATTTGGTTGGATGATCTGGATTTGGGGGCGAGGACCTGGTTTTTTTGGGGGGGGATCCGGATGGGGGGGTTCCGGATTGGGGGGAGGAATCTGAATCGGAGGGAGGGGGGACCTGGATGGGCGGGGGTAGTCTTGGGAAAATTAAACATTGTCCCTGAGGCCTGGTTGAATCGTGAATTCTGGAAGAGATCTGGAGAGGCTGCGCTGACACTGGCCAATTTACCACTGAATTTCTGCCCTTATCTTTAAACTCACAGCGCTGCCCCCGCCCACTGTCCCCCCGCCCACTGTCCCCTCGCCCACTGCCCCCCGCCCACTGTCCCCCCCGCCCACGGTCCCCCCGCCCACTGTCCCCGCCATGGCCCCCCTGCCCACTGTCCCACTGCCCCCCCGCCCACTGCCCCTCGCTCACTGTCCCCTCGCCCACTGGCCCCCCGCACACTGTCCCTCGCTCACTGTCCCCTCGCCCACTGTCCCCGCCATGGCCCCCCCCGCCCACTGTCCCCCCGCCCACTGTCCCCCCGCCCACTGCCCCCCGCCCTCTGTCCCCTCGCCCACTGTCTCCCGCCCACTGCCCCTCCGCCCACAGTCCCCTCGCCCACTGCCCCCCCCGCCCACGTCCCCCCCGCCCACTGTCACCCCGCCCACTGGATTGGGGGGGAGGATCTGGATTTGAGGGGGGGATCTGGATTTGGGGGGGTGGATCTGGATTTGGGGGGGAGGATCTGGATTTGGGGGAGGATCTGGATTTGAGGGGGGATCTGGATTTGGGGGAGGATCTGGATTTGGGCGGTTCTGGATTTGGGGGGATCTGGATTTGAGGGGGGGATCTGGATTTGAGGGGGGATCTGGATTTGGGGGGATCTGGATTTGGGGGGATCTGGATTTGGGTGGATCTGGATTTGGGGGATCTGGATTTGGGGAGTATCTGGATTTGAGGGGGGATCTGGATTTGGGTGGATCTGGATTTGGGGAGGATCTGGATTTGAGGGGGGGATCTGGATTTGGGGGAGGATCTGGATTCGGGGGGATCTGGATTGGGGGATCTGGATTTGGGGGGATCTGGATTGGGGGGATCTGGATTTGGGGGGGAGGATCTGGATTGGGGGGGTGGATCTGGATTCGGGGGAGGATCTGGATTTGAGGGGGGATCTGGATTTGGGGGGGATCTGGATTTGGGGGGATCTGGATTTGGGGGGATCTGGATTTGGGGGGGATCTGGATTTGGGGGGATCTGGATTCGGGGGGGATCTGGATTTGGGGGGGGATCTGGATTTGGGGGGATCTGGATTTGGGGGAGGATCTGGATTCGGGGGGGATCTGGATTTGGGGGGATCTGGATTTGGGGAAGGATCTGGATTCGGGGGGGGATCTGGATTTGGGGGATCTGGATTGGGGGGGGAGGATCTGGATTTGAGGGGGGGATCTGGATTTGGGGGGGTGGATCTGGATTTGGGGGGGGAGGATCTGGATTTGGGGGGGAGGATCTGGATTTGGGGGGATCTGGATTTGGGGGAGGATCTGGATTTGGGGGGGAGGGATCTGGATTTGGGGGGGTGGATCTGGATTTGGGGTGGATCTGGATTTGGGGAGGATCTGGATTTGAGGGGGGATCTGGATTTGGGGGGGTGGATCTGGATTTGGGGGGGTGGATCTGGATTTGAGGGGGGATCTGGATTTGGGGGGGTGGATCTGGATTTGTGGGGGGGAGGATCTGGATTTGGGGGAGGATCTGAATTTGGGGGGGGATCTGGATTTGGGGTGATCTGGATTTGGGGGGGAGGATCTGGATTTGGGAGGGGATCTGGATTTGGGGGGTGATCTGGATTTGGGGGGATCTGAATTTGGGGGGAGGGATCTGGTTTTGGGGGAGATCTGGATTTGGGGGGATCTGGATTTGGGGGGAGGGATCTGGATTTTGGGGGATCTGGATTTGAGGGGGATCTGGATTTGGGGGGATCTGGATTTGAGGGGGGATCTGGATTTGGGGGGGAGGATCTGGGTTTGGGGGGAGGATCTGGATTTGTGGGGGAGGATCTGGATATGGGGGGGGATCTGGATTTGGGGGGGGAGGATCCGGATTTTGTGGGGGAGGATCTGGATTTGGGGGGGAGGATCCGGATTTTGGGGGGGGATGATCTGGATTTGGGGGGGGCGAGGATGCGGATTTGGTTGGATGATCTGGATTTGGGGGCGAGGACCTGGTTTTTTTGGGGGGGATCCGGATGGGGGGGTTCCGGATTGGGGGGAGGAATCTGAATCGGAGGGAGGGGGGACCTGGATGGGCGGGGGTAGTCTTGGGAAAATTAAACATTGTCCCTGAGGCCTGGTTGAATCGTGAATTCTGGAAGAGATCTGGAGAGGCTGCGCTGACACTGGCCAATTAACCACTGAATTTCTGCCCTTATCTTTAAACTCACAGCGCTGCCCCCGCCCACTGGCCCCCCGCACACTGTCCCTCGCCCACTGCCCCCCGCCCACTGTCCCCCCGCCCACTGTCCCCGCAATGGCCCCCCCGCCCACTGTCCCACTGGCCCCCCGCACACTGTCCCTCGCCCACTGCCCCCCGCCCACTGTCCCCCCCCGCCCACGGTCCCCCCGCCCACTGTCCCCGCCATGGCCCCCCCTGCCCACTGTCCCACTGCCCCCCCGCCCACTGCCCCTCGCTCACTGTCCCCTCGCCCACTGGCCCCCCGCACACTGTCCCTCGCTCACTGTCCCCTCGCCCACTGTCCCCGCCATGGCCCCCCCCGCCCACTGTCCCCCCGCCCACTGTCCCCCCCGCCCACTGCCCCCCGCCCTCTGTCCCCTCGCCCACTGTCTCCCGCCCACTGCCCCCCCCGCCCACTGTCCCCTCGCCCACTGCCCCCCCGCCCACGTCCCCCCCGCCCACTGTCCCCCCCGCCCACTGTCCCCCCGCCCACTGTCACCCCGCCCACTGTCCCCCCGCCCTGGCCCCCCGCCCACTGCCCCCCCGCCCACTGCCCCCCCCGCCCACTGTCCCCCCGCCATGTCCCCCAGCCCACTGCCCCCCCGCCCGCTGGCCCCCCGCCTACTGTCCCTCGCCCACTGTCCCCCCCCACCCATTGTCCGCCTGCCCACTGTCCCCCCCGCCCACTGTCCCTCGCCCACTGTTCCACCGCCCACTATCCCCCCACCCACTCTTCCCCCGCCCACTGTCCCCACGCCCACTGTCCCCCCGCCCACTGTCCCGGTGCCCAACGTCCCCCCCGCCCACTGTCCCCCCGCCCACTGCCCCCCGCCCACTGTCCCCCCCGCCCACTGTTTTTGATGAATTGCTGCAGGGACGGCCAATGGGGGAGGACGTTTGAGCTCCAGCGGGGTTGTGGCGAGGGGTGATCTAGCTGTGCCATCCTGGGTGATTTTCGGGATGAACCTCCGCCCGTCTGTTCGGCTGCGTTCCACACCAATCTCACCTTGATCTGTCTTGCTTCCGGTCCAGCGTCTAGTGCCTGTCTCCTTCAGAAACTGAGACGATGCCAGCCCTACTGGAACGACCCAAGATGTCGAGCGCGATGGCGCGGGCACTCCACCAGCACATCATGAAGGAAAGAGCGCGCAAAAGACAAGGTGAGTGAGTGGTGACGGGAGGGGCAGTGCTTCAGCGCTGACTTGGTGCTTGTATTCATATCAAAGCTTTCAAAGATTAGGACGGCACGGTGGTTAGCACTGGTGCCTCATAGCGACAGGGACCCGGGTGGCGCAGTGGTTAGCACTGTTGCCTCACAGCGCCAGGGTCCCGGTACGATTCCCGGCTTGGGTCACTGTCTGTGTGGAGTCTGCACGTCCTCCCCGTGTGTGCGTGGGTTTCCTCCGGGTGCTCCGGTTTCCTCCCACAGTCCAAATATGTGCGCGTTAGGGTGGATTGGCCGTGATAAATGGCCTTAGTGGCCAAAGAGTCAGGTGGGGTGACAGGGACAGGGCTGACCCTGTAGTCTGAGACTGCGGCCCTCTCTGTTCCAGACTCCCTCAGGCAGCCTGGGGGAAACATCCTCTCAACATTGACCTGTTGAGGGCTTTAGTTGCTTCACAGATCGCCTCTCAGTTTTCAAAACTCTCAATATACTCAGCCATTCCTAATGGGATAATCCCCTCATTCCGGGAATCAGTCCAGTCAGCAAATTCATTGGTTTGCTCTTTGAAAGAGCACAGACCTGTTGAGCTGATTGACATCTTGTTCGTGTTGTATGAGTCTGACGTGACATTGGGGTCCTGACAAGGCGGCTGAAAGCTGCTGTCGTTGGCTGCAGAGTTTCAGTATCAGCCATGGCTTCATGGGCTACACCCCCTCGCCCACACCCCCTCGCCCACACTCCCTCGCCCACACTCCCTCGCCCACACTCCCTCGCCCACACCCCCTCGCCCACACCCCCTCGCCCACACTCCCTCGCCCACACTCCCTCGCCCACACTCCCTCGCCCACACTCCCTTGCCCACACTCCCTCGCTCACACTCCCTCGCTCACACTCCCTCGCCCACACCCCCTCGCCCACACCCCCTCGCCCACACCCCCTCGCCCACACCCCCTCGCCCACACTCCCTCGCCCACACTCCCTCGCCCACACTCCCTCGCTCACACTCCCTCGCCCACACCCCCTCGCCCACAGTCCCTCGCCCACACTCCCTCGCCCACACTCCCTCGCCCACACTCCCTCGCTCACACTCCCTCGCCCACACCCCCTCGCCCACACTCCCTCGCCCACACTCCCTCGCCCACACTCCCTCGCCCACACTCCCTCGCCCACACTCCCTCGCTCACACTCCCTCGTCCACACTCCTTCGCCCACACTCCCTCGCCCACACTCCCTCGCCCACACTCCCTCGCCCACACTCCCTCGCCCACACTCCCTCGCCCACACTCCCTCGCCCACACACCCTCGCCCACACTCCCTCGCCCACACTCCCTCGCCCACACCCCCTCGCCCACACTCCCTCGCCCACACTCCCTCGTCCACACTCCTTCGCCCACACTCCCTCGCCCACATTCCCTCGCCGACACAAACCCTCGCCCACACTCCCTCGCCTCTGGCTTGTGTTTGTGGGTTGGAGTCTGCTCCAGTGACCAACACGCAACCCTGGCCATCGTACAATCCCGACAGTGCAGAAGGAGGCCATTCGGCCCGTCTCGTATGCGCCGACACTCCGTGAGAGCGCCCCACTCTATCCCCGCAACCCCACCTAACCTTTAGGACACTAAGCGGCAGTTTTAGCGTGGCCAATCCACCTAACCTGCACATCTGTTGGACTGTGGGAGGAAACCGGAGCACCCGGAGGAAACCCACGCAGACACGTGGAGAAGGTGCAGTGTTGAGATAGTGCCGCACGACGATAGGCCGTCCTCGGGCCTAAACCCTGAGGCACTATTAGAAGAAGGGCAGCAGGAGGTCTTCTCTGTGCTAAGCAATGCGTTGTAGCTCTGTCAGCATCACTAGGAACAGTCGATCTGGTCCTTGTCTTATTGCAGATAGAGGGGGGGTGGGGGGATTGCTGTGATCTAGGTGGCTGCCGCGTTTCAGCATCACAGTAATAGCAACACTTTTAAAAACTTCTCACTCGGCCTGAAAAAGTTTTGGGACAAACTAGCCACATGACATTTGTTCTTTCGGGGAACATAGCGAGTCATAAGGGAGTCAACAGAACCCAACATTTGTTAGGATCCCGGTCCAGATCCCATCATTTGTTAGGATCCCGGACCAGATCCCAACATTTGTTAGGATCCCGGACCAGGGGCGTCATTCTCCGACCCCCCGCCGGGTCGGAGAATGGCCGTTGGCCGCCGTGAATCCCGCCCCCGCCGAAGTCTCCGCTCCCGGAGATTGGGCGGGGGCGGGAATCCGGCCGCACCGGTTGGCGGGACCCCCCGCTGGATTCTCCGGCCCGGATGGGCCGAAGTCCCGCCCAGGAATTGCCTGTCCCGCCGACGTAAATCAAACCTGGTATTTACCGGCGGGACCAGGCGGCGTGGGCGGGCTCCGGGGTCCTGGGGGGGGGCGCAGGGCGATCTGACCCCGGGGGTGCCCCCACGGTGGCCTGGCCCACGATCGGGGCCCACCGATCCGCGGGCGGGCCTGCGCCATGGGGGCACTCTTTCCCTTCCACCTCCGCTACGGCCTCCACCATGGCGGAGGCGGAAGAGACTCCCTCCACTGCGCATGCGCCGCATTTCCGCGCCAGCTGGCGGGGCAACAAACGCCATTTCCGCCAGCTGGCGCGGCGGAAATCCCTCCGGCGTCGGCCTAGCCCCTCAATGTTGGGGCTAGGCCGCCAAAGATGCGGAGACTTCCGCACCTTTTTGCCGGCGCGATGCCCGTCTGATTGGCGCCGGCTTTGGCGCCAGTCGGCGGGCATCCCGCCGTTGGGGGAGAATTTCGCCCCAGATCCCAACATTTGTTAGGATATCGGACCAGATCCCATCATTTGTTACAATCCTGGACCAGATCCCAACATTTGTTAGGATCCCGGACCAGATCCCATCATTTGTTACAATCTCGGACCAGATCCCAACATTTGTTACAATCCTGGACCAGATCCCATCATTTGTTACAATCCCGGACCAGATCCCAACATTTGTTAGGATCCCGGACCAGATCCCAACGTTTGTTAGGATCCTGGACCAGATCCCAACATTTGTTAGGATATCGGACCAGATCCCAACATTTGTTAGGATATCGGACCAGATCCCAACATTGGTTAGGATATCGGACCAGATCCCTACATTTGTTAGGATCCCGGACCTGATCCCAACATTTGTTAGGATCCCGGACCAGATCCCAACATTTGTTAGGATCCCGGACCAGATCCCAACGTTTGTTAGGATCCTGGACCAGCTCCCAACATTTGTTAGGATCCCGGAACAGATCCCAACATTTGTTAGGATATCGGACCAGATCCCAACATTGGTTAGGATATCGGACCAAATCCCTACATTTGTTACAATCCCGGACCAGATCCCAACATTTGTTACAATCCCGGACCAGATCCCGACATTTGTTAGGATCCCGGACCAGATCCCAACATTTGGTAGGATCCCGGATCATTTCCCAACATTTGGTAGGATCCCGGATCAGATCCCAACATTTGAACATAGAACATAGAACAATACAGCGCAGTACAGGCCCTTCAGCCCACGACGTTGCACCGAAACAAAAGCCATCTAACCTACACTATGCCATTATCATCCATATGTTTATCCAATCAACTTTTAAATGCCCTCAATGTTGGCGAGTTCACTACTGTAGCAGGTAGGGCATTCCACGGCCTCACTACTCTTTGCGTAAAGAACCTACCCCTGACCTCTGTCCTATATCTATTACCCCTCAGTTTAAGGCTATGTCCCCTCGTGCTAGCCATTTCCATCCGCGGGAGAAGGCTCTCACTGTCCACCCTATCCAACCCCCTGATCATTTTGTATGCCTCTATTAAGTCTCCTCTTAACCTTCTTCTCTCCAACGAAAACAACCTCAAGTCCATCAGCCTTTCCTCATAAGATTTTCCCTCCATACCAGGCAACATCCTGGTAAATCTCCTCTGCACCCGCTCCAAAGCCTCCACGTCCTTCCTATAATGCGGTGACCAGAACTGTACGCAATACTCCAAATGCGGCCGTACCAGAGTTCTGTACAGCTGCAACATGACCTCCCGACTCCAGAACTCAATCCCTCTACCAATAAAGGCCAACACTCCATAGGCCTTCTTCACAACCCTATCAACCTGGGTGGCAACTTTCAGGGATCTATGTACATGGACACCTAGATCCCTCTGCTCATCCACACTTTCAAGAACTTTACCATTAGCCAAATATTCCGCATTCCTATTATTCCTTCCAGAGTGAATCACCTCACACTTCTCTACATTAAACTCCATTTGCCACCTCTCAGCCCAGCTCTGCAGCTTATCTATATCCCTCTGTAACCTGCTACATCCTTCCACACTATCGACAACACCACCGACTTTAGTATCGTCTGCAAATTTACTCACCCACCCTTCTGCGCCTTCCTCTAGGTCATTGATAAAAATGACAAACAGCAACGGCCCCAGAACAGATCCTTGTGGTACTCCACTTGTGACTGTACTCCATTCTGAACATATCCCATCAACCACCACCCTCTGTCTTCTTTCAGCTAGCCAATTTCTGATCCACATCTCTAAATCACCCTCAATCCCCAGCCTCCGTATTTTTTGCAATAGCCTACCGTGGGGAACCTTATCAAACGCTTTGCTGAAATCCATATACACCACATCAACTGCTCTACCCTCGTCTACCTGTTCAGTCACCTTCTCAAAGAACTCAATAAGGTTTGTGAGGCATGACCTACCCTTCACAAAACCATGCTGACTATCCCTGATCATATTATTCCTATCTAGATGATTATAAATCTTGTCTCTTATAATCCCCTCCAAGACTTTACCCACTACAGACGTGAGGCTCACCGGTCTATAGTTGCCGGGGTTGTCTCTGCTCCCCTTTTTGAACAAAGAGACCACATTTGCTGTCCTCCAGTCCTCTGGCACTATTCCTGTAGCCAATGATGACATAAAAATCAAAGCCAAAGGTCCAGCAATCTCTTCCCTGGCCTCCCAGAGAATCCTAGGATAAATCCCATCAGGTCCCGGGGACTTATCTATTTTCAGCCTGTCCAGGATTGCCAACACATCTTCCCTACGTACCTCAATGCCATCTATTCTATAAGCCTGGGGCTCAGCATTCTCCTCCACAACATTATCTTTTTCCTGAGTGAATACTGACGAAAAATATTCATTTAGTATCTCACCTATCTCTTCAGACTCCACACACAATTTCCCATCCCTGTCCTTGACTGGTCCTACTCTTTCCCTAGTCATTCGCCTATTCCTGACATACCTATAGAAAGCTTTTGGGTTTTCCTTGATCCTTCCTGCCAAATACTTCTCATGTCCCCTCCTTGCTCGTCTTAGCTCTCTCTTTAGATCCTTCCTCGCTACCTTGTAACTATCCATCGCCCCAACCGAAACTTCACACTTCATCTTCACATAGGCCTCCTTCTTCCTCTTAACAAGAGATTCCACTTCCTTGGTAAACCACGGTTCCCTCGCTCGACGCCTTCCTCCCTGTCTGACCGGTACATACTTATCAAGAACACGCAGTAGCTGATCCTTGAACAAGCCCCACTTATCCAGTGTGCCCAACACTTGCAGCTTACTTCTCCACCTTATCCCCCCCCAAGTCACGTCTAATGGCATCATAATTGCCCTTCCCCCAGCTATAACTCTTGCCCTGCGGTGTATACTTATCCGTTTCCATCATTAACGTAAACGTCACCGAATTGTGGTCACTGTCCCCAAAGTGCTCTCCTACCTCCAAATCCAACACCTGGCCTGGTTCATTACCCAAAACCAAATCCAACGTGGCCTCGCCTCTTGTTGGCCTGTCAACATATTGTTTCAGGAAACCCTCCTGCACACACTGTACAAAAAACGACCCATCTATTGTACTCGAACTATATCTTTTCCAGTCAATATTTGGAAAGTTAAAGTCTCCCATAATAACTACCCTGTTACTTTCACTCTTATCCAGAATCATCTTCGCCATCCTTTCCTCTACATCCCTAGAACTATTAGGAGGCCTATAAAAAACTCCCAACAGGGTGACCTCTCCTTTCCTGTTTCTAACTTCAGCCCATACTACCTCGGAAGAAGAGTCCCCATCTAACATCCTCTCCGCCACCGTAATACTGCTCTTGACTAGCAGCGCCACACCTCCCCCTCTTTTGCCTCCTTCTCTGAGCTTACTAAAACACCTAAACCCCGGAACCTGCAACATCCATTCCTGTCCCTGCTCTATCCATGTCTCCGAAATGGCCACAACATCGAAGTCCCAGGTACCAACCCATGCTGCCAGTTCCCCTACCTTGTTTCATATACTCCTGGCATTGAAGTAGACACACTTCAAACTACCTACCTGAACACTGGCCCCCTCCTGCGACGTCAAATCTGTGCTCCTGACCTCTATACTCTCATTCTCCCTTACCCTAAAACTACAATCCAGGTTCCCATGCCCCTGCTGCATTAGTTTAAACCCCCCCAAAGTGCACTAACAAATCTCCCCCCCAGGATATTTGTGCCCCTCAGGTTCAGATGTAGACCATCCTGTCTGTAGAGGTCCCACCTTCCCCAGAAAGAGCCCCAGTTATCCAAAAATCTGAATCCCTCCCGCCTGCACCATCCCTGTAGCCACGTGTTTAAATGCTCTCTCTCCCTATTCCTCATCTCACTATCACGTGGCACGGGCAACAACCCAGAGATAACAACTCTGTTTGTTCTAGTTCTGAGCTTCCATCCTAACTCCCTGAAAGCCTGCCTGACATCCTTGTCCCCTTTCCTACCTATGTCGTTAGTGCCAATGTGGACCACGACTTGGGGCTGCTCCCCCTCCCCCCTAAGAACCCGGAAAACACGATCCGAGACATCACGTACCCTTGCACCTGGGAGGCAACATACCAAACGCGAGTCTCTCACGCTCCCACAAAATCTCCTATCTGTGCCCCTGACTATAGAGTCCCCAATAACTAATGCTCTGCTCCTCTCCCCCCTTCCCTTCTGAGCAACAGGGACAGACTCCGTGCCAGAGGCCCGTACCCCATGGCTTACCCCTGGTAAGTCCCCCCCCCCCACAAGTATCCAAAGCGGTATACTTGTTTCTCAGGGGAACGACCGCAGGGGATCTCTGCACTGACTGCTTTTTCCCAGTCCCTCTTACAGTTACCCACCTATCTCCAATCTTTGGTGTAACTAATTCCCTGAAGCTGCTATCTATGACCCCGTCTGCCTCCCGAATGATCCGAAGTTCTTCCAACTCCAGCTCCAGAATTTGGTAGGATCCCGGATCAGATCCCAACATTTGTTAGGATCCCGGACCGGATCCCAACATTTGTTAGTATCCCGGACCGAATCCCACATTTGGTAGGATCCCGGACCAGATCCCAACATTTGGTAGTATCCCGGACCGGATCCCAACATTTGGTAGGATCCCGGACCAGATCCCAACATTTGGTAGTATCCCGGACCGGATCCCAACATTTGTTCGGATCCCGGACCAGATCCCAACATTTGGTAGGATCCCGGACCAGATCCCAACATTTGGTAGTATCCCGGACCGGATCCCAACATTTGTTAGGACCCCGGACCAGGGGCGAAATTCTCCGGCATCGGCGCAATGTCCGCCGACCGGCGCCAAAAACGGCGCAAATCAGTCGGGCATCGCGCCGCCCCAAAGGTCCTCCGCACCTTGGGGGGCCCAGCCCTAACCTTGAGGGGCTGAGCCCGCGCCGGACTGATTTCCGCCCCGCCAGCTGGCGCGGACATGACTTTGCCGTGCGGCGCATGCGCGGGAGCGTCAGCGGCCGCTCACGGCATCCCCGCGCATGCGCTGTGGAGGGAGTCTCTTCCACCTCCGCCATGGTGGAGACCGTGACGAAGGCGGAAGGAAAAGAGTACCCCCACGGCACAGGCCCGCCCGCGGATCGGTGGGCAATGATCGCGGGCCAGGCCACTGTGGGGGCGCCCCCCGGGGCCAGATCGCCCCGCACCCCCCCCAGGACCCCGGAGCCCGCCCGCGCCGCCTTGTCCCGCTGGTAAGGTAGGTGCTTTAATCCACGACAGGCATTCTAGCAGCGGGACTTCGGCCCATCCTGGCCAGAGATTCGCGGGGGGGGCCCCGCCAACCGGTGCGGCGCGATTCCCGCCCCCGCCGAATCTCCGGTGCCGGAGAATTCGCCAACCAGCGGGGGCGGGATTCACGCCAGCCCCCGGCGATTCTCCGACCCGGCTGGGGGTCGGAGAATCTCGCCCCAGATCCCAAACAATTTCTTTTGAGCTTTGTAACACTGTGAGTGAAGGATCCTTCACCCCAGGTTGATGACCCTGACCAAAAGGTATCTTTTATGTTCAAACAAACTTGAATTTCAACACAAAATTAAGCACATTAACATCAAAGCTTTACCATTATCAGTTAAACAGTTCTTAAAAGGAAAAGCTTGACCTTACTATCTGTACCCACTTCTCACCCCAGTTAAGCAACCCCAACACAGTTCAAATGCCACTTATAAATAAAGTTAACAATCACATTACTTGCTTAGCTGTGTCGTCTTTTGGAGAGAGAGAGAGACCCTTTCAGGAGCAGATCCAGTGCACTTCTGTCTCGTCAGTCTCAAACCCAGTATCAAACTACAAAACTACAGACCAGCCTGGCTCCTCCCATTAATTACATCATCTGTACCCCACTAAATTCCAAGACCTGCTTAGCTAGGACTGAACACCACTCCCCCATAAATTATCTGCTCTCCAGGGAATATCCAGCAATCAAAACATGATTCCGTGAGCCCTTTATCTGGTTGGATAAGTAAGTGGTTGGAATCAGTCCTGATCTCTTTTACGGCCCCTTAATCACAGCTTTAGCAGATATACAGCCTGTACGTTATTTATTTATTTTTAAAATATAATTTAGAGTACCCAATTCATTTTTTCCAATCAAGGGGCAATTTAGTGTGGCCACCTACCCTGCACATCTTTGGGTTGTGAGGGCGAAACCCACGCAAAGACGGGGAGAATGTGCAAACTCCACACGCACAGTGACCCAGAGCCGGGATCGAACCTGGGACCTCGCGCCGTGAGGCAGCAGTGCTAACCACTGTGCCACTCATGCTGCCCGCCTGTATGTTATTTAAACCAGTTTTTAAAATAACATTACTGCTACAAATATGGAATATAATATGCATCATAAAAACGTAGAAATAGAAAATACGAGCAGGAGGAGGCCATTCGGTTCATCGAACCTGCACCACCATTCACCATGATAGCTGATACTCCAACACAGTAACCTGTTCTCACCTTCCCCATATCCTCTGACCCCCTCCGCCCCGAGTGCTGTATCTAACGGCTTCTGAGAAACACAACGTTTTGGCCTCGGCTACTTCCCGTGGTGACAAATTCCACAGGCCGCCCACTCTCTGGGGGAAGAAATGTCTCCTCATCTCCGTCCAAAATGTCTCCCCCGTATCCTCAGACTGTCACCCCTGGTTCTGGACACCCCCCACCATCGGGAACATCCTTCCTGCATCGACCCTGTCCAGTCCCCCCCCACCATCGGGAACATCCTTCCTGCATCTACCCTGTCCAGTCCCCCCCACCATCGGGAACATCCTTCCTGCATCGACCCTGTCCAGTCCCCCCCCACCATCGGGAACATCCTTCCTGCATCGACCCTGTCCAGTCCCCCCACCATCGGGAACATCCTTCCTGCATCGACCCTGTCCAGTCCCCCCCACCATCGGGAACATCCTTCCTGCATCTACCCTGTCCAGTCCCCCCCACCATCGGGAACATCCTTCCTGCATCGACCCTGCCCAGTCCCCCTCCACCATCGGGAACATCCTTCCTGCATCGACCCTGTCCAGTCCCCCCTCCACCATCGGGAACATCCTTCCTGCATCGACCCTGTCCAGTCCCCCCCCACCACCATCGGGAACATCCTTCCTGCATCGACCCTGTCCAGTCCCCCTCACCATCGGGAACATCCTTCCTGATTCGACCCTGTCCAGTCCCCCCACCATCGGGAACATCCTTCCTGCATCTACCCTGCCCGGTCCCCCTCCACCATCGGGAACATCCTTCCTGCATCGACCCTGTCCAGTCCCCCCCACCATCGGGAACATCCTTCCTGCATCGACCCTGTCCAGTCCCCCCCACCATCGGGAACATCCTTCCTGCATCGACCCTGTCCAGTCCCACCCCCGCCATCGGGAACATCCTTCCTGCATCTACCCTGTCCAGTCCCCCCCACCATCGGGAACATCCTTCCTGCATCGACCCTGTCCAGTCCCCCCCCACCATCGGGAACATCCTTCCTGCATCTACCCTGTCCAGTCCCCCCCACCATCGGGAACATCCTTCCTGCATCGGCCCTGTCCAGTCCCCCCCACCATCGGGAACATCCTTCCTGCATCGACCCTGTCCAGTCCCCCCCCCACCATCGGGAACATCCTTCCTGCATCGACCCTGTCCAGTCCCCCCCACCATCGGGAACATCCTTCCTGCATCGACCCTGTCCAGTCCCCCTCCACCATCGGGAACATCCTTCCTGCATCGACCCTGTCCAGTCCCCCCCACCATCGGGAACATCCTTCCTGCATCGGCCCTGTCCAGTCCCCCTCCACCATCAGGAACATCCTTCCTGCATCGACCCTGTCCACTCCCCCCCACCATCGGGAACATCCTTCCTGCATCGACCCTGTCCAGTCCCCTCCATCATCGGGAACATCCTGCATCAATCCTGTCCAGTCCCCCCCCACCATCGGGAACATCCTTCCTGCATCGACCCTGTCCAGTCCCCCCCCACCATCGGGAACATCCTTCCTGCATCTACCCTGCCCGGTCCCCCCCCACCATCGGGAACATCCTTCCTGCATCGACCCTGTCCACTCCCCCCCACCATCGGAACATCCTTCCTGCATCGACCCTGACCAGTCCCCCCCACCATCGGGAACATCCTTCCTGCATCGACCCTGTCCACTCCCCCCCACCATCGGGAACATCCTTCCTGCATCGGCCCTGTCTAGTCCCCCCCCACCATCGGGAACATCCTTCCTGCATCGACCCTGTCTAGTCCTGTTAGAATTTTATAAGTCTCTATGAGATCCCCCCTCATTCTTCTGAACTCCAGCGAGAACAATCCCAACCGAGTCAATCTCTCCTCGTACGTCAGTCCCGCCATCCCTGGAATCAGTCTGGTAAACCTTCGCTGCTCTCCCTCGAGAGCAAGAACATCCTTCCTCAGAGAAGGAGACCAAAACTGCCCACAATACTCCAGGTGTGGCCTCACCAAGGCCCTGTATAATTGCAGCAACACATCCCTGCTCCTCTACTCCAATCCTCTCGCTGTGAAGGCCAACATACCATTAGCCTTCTTTACCGCCTGCTGTACCTACAGCTTATCTTCAGCGACTGGTGCACAAGAACATTCATTTCTCCATTCATTACAACATCAACAGCTTGGATTTATATGGAGCCATTGAGGTCGACAGCTCAGAAAAGGCCCTTCTGCCCATCACATCCACACCGGTCAGAAATTTACTATTCCATTTCCCAGCACTGGTCCCAGAGCCTTGTCTGCCCTGGGATCGCAAGCGCACATCTAAATCCTTCTGAAATGTTCTGAGGGTCTCTGTGCCTCCACCCCCCTTTCAGGCAGCGAGTTCCAGACTCCTCCCTTTCTCTCTTCCCCCCCCCCCCCCCCCCCCCCCTGGGGGAAAAGGTTTTTCCTCACATCCCCTCTAAACATCCCGCCCCCTCACCTTAAATCTCTGCCCCCTGGTCATTGAGCCCTCCACCAAGGGGAAATGTTTCTTCCTGTCGACTCTCTCTGTGCCCCTCACAATTTTATACATCTCCATCACGCCCCCCCTCAGTCTCCTCTGCTCCAAGGACAACAACCCCAGTCTATCCAATCTCTCTTCATAACTAACACTCTCCAGCCCAGGCAACATCCTGGTCAATCTCCTCTGCAGCCTTTCCAGTGGCTATCACATCCCTCCTGTAATGTGGATTCCAGAACTGCTCACAATACTCTCGCTGTGGCCTAACCAACGTTTTATACAGTTCCAGCAAAACCTCCCTGCTCTGAAACTCTATGCCTCGCCTAATAAAGGCAAATATACCAGAGACCTTCTTAACCACTGTGTCCACCTGCTCTGCTACCTTAGGGGACGGGTGTGCAGGTACACCCAGGTCCCTCTGATCCTCGGTGCTTCCCAGGGTCCTGCCGTTTATCCTGCATTCCCCTTGCCTGGTTTGTCCTCTGACTGGAGTAAAATGCAGTAAAGCAGTGATTGGCCTTGACTCAAGCGAGGAGACACGAGAGCGGGTGACCAGGAAACATATCACAGGTGTTTACAAAGCACCCTGGAGAGAGGCTGAGGGAGGGAACTGTGAGCTTGGGGCCGTACAGGTGAGGGCGGAGAGAAGACGCTGTTGGGAGTGTTGTAAACAGGGCAGGGGGCTGGAATTGGAGTGACGCCGAGATGTTGGAGGGTGAACAGGGGTCGGCACGAGTTTGGGAATGGGGATCTGGGCGGAGATGCGCCAAAGGAAACGGCTCTGACGGCTGAGGCGCTCGAGAGAGAGAGTGAGCAGTCTGCGTGGCAGGGGAGCCAGTTCCGGGCGGAGCAGCGCAGGCTCCCGGGGCCGAGGAGCATTCCTCTGCTCCTGTTTCGTATTTGCAAGGGAAAGCGACCCTGCAGAGGAAGCTGTGTCCCCCCTCACGCCTGGCCCACCAGACTAGACGGAGCAGGGGCAGCTTGTGCCCTCACTCCACAAGCTATCAAGCCTCCAATGTAAAATGGAAGCTGAGTTGAAGTGCTGACTTTGTGCCCGTTGCAGAGGAGGAGGAGGTGGACAAAATGATGGAGCAGAAGATGAAAGAGGAGCAGGAACGGAAGAGGAAGAAAGAGTTGGAAGAGCGGATGTCACTGGAAGAAACAAAAGAACAGGTAAAGGCCGGGGGGAGGGAGGGGGGGGTGGATAAGGGGCCACAGGTGGGGGGGCAGGCCAGGATGAGGACAGCGGGAGCGCTGGTCTGCCTGACTGAGGGCAGGTATGGGGCAGTGTTGGTGGGGGGGCTGCCTCACTGCGTGTCAGGGTCCGTTTCACCACAGGACTGGGGCCCAGGCCGATGGACAGCACGGCTCCACAGCGCCAGAGTCTTGGGTTCGATTCCCAGCTCGGGTCACTGTCTGTGCGGAGTCTGCACGTTCTCCCCCGTGTCTGCGTGGGTTTCCTCCGGGTGCTCCGGTTTCCTCCTACAAGTCCCGAAAGACGTGCTGGTTGGGTGAATTGGACATTCTGAATCCTCCCTCAGTGTACCCGAACAGGCGCAGGAGTGTGGCGACTAGGGGATTTTCACAGTAACTTCATCACAGTGTTAATGTAAGCCTACTTGTAAGCCTGTATTGTGACAATACAGATTATTATTATGAGGAGGAACAATGAAGTCAATCAAAAGGGTCCAACGGTAAATGAGTTCCAGTGTCACCAAAATCCAGTGGGAAGCCCTGGAAAACCCCTCTCCCTCTGCTCTCAACCCACCCCCCTCATTCCTTTCTCCATGACCTAGATTTCCAAGATGGAGTTGAAACTGCAGAGCTTGCAAGAGGAAAAACACCAGCTCTTCCTGCAGCTGAAGAAAGTTCTTCACGAAGAGGAGAAGCGGCGGGCGAAGATGAAGGAACAGAGGTAGAATAGATTTTTCTCTGTCAGCCCCTGGGGGTGGGGGTGGAATTGGACGAGGCCTGCTGCAGTCGACTAGCTGCCGGGTTTTCCAGGAGAACACGGCTGCTGGTCGTTCTCGAGCAGCTCATCCAAATTTGAGTCTCCAGTGAATGTTGGCCAGCAATCCTGAACAAGTAGCTAGAACCTGAGGCAGGCGCTGGAAGCTGGCCTTGTTCGACCCTGCCTTGAGTTGCTCCATCATTCAATCTTCACTTGTATCAGTCCCAAGTCCAGGAAATCCTTTGCAAAACCCCTCCACCTCTCTCAGAACTCCTCTCTCTCGCAAAACCTCTTCGTCTCTCCCAAAACCTCTCCGTCTCTCTCACTCAAAACGTCTCCATCTCTCTCTCAAAACCTCTCCATCTCTCTCTCAAAACCTCTTCATCTCTCTCCCAAAACCTCTCCGTCTCTCTCTCTCAAAACCTCTCCATCTCTCTCCCAAAACCCCTCCATCTCTCTCGCAAAACCTCTTCGTCTCTCCCAAAACCTCTCCGTCTCACTCACTCAAAACCTCTCCATCTCTCTCTCAAAACCTCTTTGTCTCTCTCCCAAAACCTCTCCTTCTCTCTCTCTCTAAACCTCTCCGTCTCTCTCACTCAAAACCTCTCCATCTCTCTCTCAAAACCTCTTCGTCTCTCTCCCAAAACCTCTCCGTCTCTCTCTCTCTAAACCTCTCCGTCTCTCTCTCAAAACCTCTCCGTCTCTCTCACTCAAAACCTCTCCATCTCTCTCTCAAAACCTCTTCGTCTCTCTCCCAAAACCTCTCCGTCTCTCTCTCTCAAAACCTCTCCGTCTCTCTCCCAAAACCCCCCCATCTCTCACTCAAAACCTCTTTGTCTCTCTCTCAAAACCTCTCCGTCTCTCACTCAAAACCTCTCCGTCTCTCTCTCAAAACCTTTTCGTCTCTCCCAAAACCTCTCCATCTCTCTCCCAAAATCTCTCCGTCTCTCTCTCAAAACCTCACCGTCTCTCTCTCTCAAAACCTCTCCGTCTCTCTCAAAACCACTCCGTCCCTCTCTACCAAAACCCCTCCGTCTCTCTCTCAAAACCTCTCCGTCTCTCTCAAAACCTCTCCGTCTCTCTCTCTCAAAACCTCTCCGTCTCTTTCTCAGAACCTCTCCATCTCTCTCTCAAAACCTCTCCGTCTCTCTCTCAAAACATCTCCGTCTCTCAAAACAACTCCGTCTCTCTCAAAACCTCTCTGTCTCTCTCTCAAAACCTCTCCGTCTCTCTCTCATAGAACATAGAACGATACAGCGCAGTACAGGCCCTTCGGCCCACGATGTTGCACCGAAACAAAAGCCATCTAACCTACACTATGCCATTATCATCCATATGCTTATCCAAAAAACTTTTAAATGCCCTCAATGTTGGCGAGTTCACTATTTCAGTAGGGCATTCCACGGCCTCACCACTCTTTGCGTAAAGAACCTACCTCTGACCTCTGTCCTATATCTATTACCCCTCAGTTTAAAGCTATGTCCCCTCGTGCTAGCCATTTCCATCTGCGGGAGAAGGCTCTCACTGTCCACCCTATCTAACCCCCTGATCATTTTGTATGCCTCTATTATGTCTCCTCTTAACCTTCTTCTCTCTAACGAAAACAACCTCAAGTCCATCAGCCTTTCCTCATAAGATTTTTCCTCCACACCAGGCAACATCCTGGTGAATCTCCTCTGCACCTGCTCCAAAGCCTCCACGTCCTTCCTATAATGCGGGGACCAGAACTGTACGCAAGACTCCAAATGTGGCCGTACCAGAGTTTTGTACAGCTGCAACATGACCTCATGACTCCGGAACTCAATCCCTCTACCAATAAAGGCCAACACTCCATAGGCCTTCTTCACAACCCTATCAACCTGGGTGGCAACTTTCAGGGATCTATGTACATGGACACCTAGATCCCTCTGCTCATCCACACTTCCAAGAACTTTACCATTAGCCAAATATTCTGCATTCCTGTTATTCCTTCCAAAGTGAATCACCTCACACTTCTCTACATTAAACTCCATTTGCCACCTCTCAGCCCAGCTCTCCAGCTTATCTATGTCCCTCTGTAACCTGCTACATCCTTCCACACTGTCGACAACACCACCGACTTTAGTGTCGTCTGCAAATTTACTCACCCACCCTTCTGCGCCTTCCTCTAGGTCATTGATAAAAATGACAAACAGCAACGGCCCCAGAACAGATCCTTGTGGTACGCCACTTGTAACTAAACTCCATTCTGAATATTTCCCATCAACCACCACCCTCTGTCTTCTTTCAGCTAGCCAATTTCTGATCCACATCTCTAAATCACCCTCAATCCCCAGCCTCTGTATTTTCTGCAATAGCCTACCGTGGGGAACCTTATCAAACGCTTTACTGAAATCCATATACACCACATCAACTGCTCTACCCTCGTCTACCTGTTCAGTCACCTTCTCAAAGAGCTCGATAAGGTTTGTGAGGCATGACCTACCCTTTACAAAGCCATGCTGACTATCCCTAATCATATTATTCCTATCTAGATGATTATAAATCTTGTCTCTTATAATCCCCTCCAAGACTTTACCCACTACAGACGTGAGGCTCACCGGTCTATAGTTGCCAGGGTTGTCTCTGCTCCCCTTTTTGAACAAAGGGACCATATTTGCTACCCTCCAGTCCTCTGGCACTATTCCTGTAGCCAATGATGACATGAAAATCAAAGCCAAAGGCCCAGCAATATCTTCCCTGGCCTCCCAGAGAATCCTAGGATAAGTCCCATCAGGCCCCGGGGACTTATCTATTTTCAGCCTGTCCAGAATTGCCAACACCTCTTCCCTACGTACCTCAATGCCATTTATTCTAATAGCCTGGGTCTCAGCAGTCTCCTCCACAACATTATCTTTTTCCTGAGTGAATACTGATGAAAAATATTAATTTAGTATCTCCCCTATCTCTTCAGACCCCACACACAACTTCCCATCCCTGTCCTTGACTGGTCCTACTCTTACCCTAGTCATTCGCTTGTTCCTGACATACCTATAGAAAGCTTTTGGGTTTTCCTTGATCCTACCTGCCAAATACTTCTCATGTCCCCTCCTTGCTCGTCTTAGCTCTCTCTTTAGATCCTTCCTCGCTACCTTGTAACTATCCATCGCCCCAACTGAAACTTCACACTTCATCTTCACATAGGCCTCCTTCTTCCTCTTAACAAGAGATTCCACTTCTCTGGTAAACCACGGTTCCCTCGCTCTACGCCTTCCTCCCTGCCTGACCGGTACATATTGATCAAGAACCTTAGTTAGGCCACACTTGGAGTATAGTGTTCAATTCTGGTCGCCACACTACCAGAAGGATGTGGAGGCTTTAGAGAGGGTGCAGAAGAGATTTACCAGAATGTTGCCTGGTATGGAGGGCATAAGCTATGAGGAGCGATTGAATAAACTCGGTTTGTTCTCACTGGAACGAAGGAGGTTGAGGGGCGACCTGATAGAGGTATACAAAATTATGAGGGGCATAGACAGAGTGGATAGTCAGAGGCTTTTCCCCAGGGTAGAGGGGTCAATTACTAGGGGGCATAAGTTTAAGGTGAGAGGGGCAAAGTTTAGAGTAGATGTACGAGGCAAGTTTTTTACGCAGAGGGTAGTGGGTGCCTGGAACTCACTACCGGAGGAGGTAGTGGAGGCAGGGACGATAGGGACATTTAAGGGGCATCTTGACAAATATATGAATAGGATGGGAATAGAAGGATACGGACCCAGGAAGTGTAGAAGATTGTAGTTTAGTCGGGCAGTATGGTCGGCACGGGCTTGGAGGGCCGAAGGGCCTGTTCCTGTGCTGTACATTTCTTTGTTCTTTGTTCTTTGTTAACACGCAGTAGCTGTTCCTTGAACAAGCTCCACTTATCCAGTGTGCCCAACACTTGCAGCCTACTTCTCCAACCTATCCCCCCCTCCAAGTCACGTCTAATGGCATCATAATTGCCCTTCCCCCAGCTATAACTCTTGCCCTGCGGTGTATACTTATCCCTTTCCATCACTAACGTAAACGTCACCGAATTGTGGTCACTGTCCCCAAAGTGCTCTCCTACCTCCAAATCCAACACCTGGCCTGGTTCATTACCCAAAACCAAATCCAACGTGGCCTCACCTCTTGTTGGCCTGTCAACATATTGTGTCAGGAAACCCTCCTGCACACACTGTACAAAAAACGACCCATCTAATGTACTCGAACTATATCTTTTCCAGTCAATATTTGGAAAGTTAAAGTCTCCCATAATAACTACCCTGTTACTTTCGCTCATATCCAGGATCATCCTCGCCATCCTTTCCTCTACATCCCTAGAACTATTTGGAGGCCTATAGAAAACTCACAACAGGGTGACCTCTCCTTTCCTGTTTCTAACCTCAGCCAATACTACCTCGGAAGATGAGTCCCCATCTAGCATCCTCTCCGCCACCGTAATACTGCTCTTGACTAGCAGCGCCACACCTCCCCCTCTTTTGCCTCCTTCCCTGAGCTTACTAAAACACCTAAACCCCGGAACCTGCAACATCCATTCCTGTCCCTGCTCTCTCGATGTCTCCAAAATGGCCACAACATCGAAATCCCAGGTACCAACCCATGCTGCCAGTTCCCCTACCTTATTTCGTATACTCCTGGCATTGAAGTAGACACACTTCAAACCACCTACCTGAACACTGGCCCCCTCCTGCGACGTCAAATTTGTGCTCCTGATCTCTATACTCTCATTCTCCCGTACCCTAAAACTACAATCCAGGTTCTCATGCCCCTGCTGCATTAGTTTAAACCCCTCCAAAGAGCACTAACAAATCTCCCCCCCAGGATATTTGTGCCCCTCAGGTTCAGATGTAGACCATCCTGTCTGTAGAGGTCCCACCTTCCCCAGAAAGAGCCCCAGTTATCCAGAAATCTGAATCAAAACCTCTCCGTCTCTCTCTCTCAAAACCTCTCCGTCTCTCTCAAAACCTCTCCGTCTCCCAAAACCTCTCCGTCACTCTGTCAAAACCTCTCCATCTCTCTCAAAACCTCTCCATCCCTCTCTCAAAACATCTCCGTCCCTCAAAACCTCTCCATCTCTCTCTCAAAACCTCTCCGTCTCTCTCTCAAAACATCTCTGTCTCTCAAAACCTCTCCGTCTCTCTCAAAACATCTCCATCTCTCTCTCAAAACTTCTCCGTCTCTCTCTCAAAACCTCTCCCTCTCTCTCTCAAAACCTCTCCGTCTCGTTCTCAAAACCTCTCCGTCTCTCTCTCAAAACCTCTCCGTCTCTCTCTCAGAACCCCTCCATGTCTCACTCTCAAAAGCTCTCCATCTCTCTCCCTCAAATCCTCTCCATCTCTCTCTCAAAACATTTCTGTCTCTCGCTCCCAAAACCTCTCTGTCTCTCTCTCTGTCTCTGTCTCTCTCTCTCTCTCGCTACACCAGACCAGGTACCTCCACCAATGCAACTGCTCTTTACAGTTGAGCCCTGCTTTTATTGTGCAGCTTGGCTATTTGACACGGAAGGATTCACTCTGGCCTCCCATGGAAGCACTGATCAGCTGGAGTGCAAAATGGTGCCCCCCACCCCCACTCTCCCCGCCGCCCCATTGTGAAGAGCAGTGCAGTGACTGGGCGAATACTTGTACACACCTCCAACAGTTGAACTAACCGTGTGATTTTTTTTTGTGCCTTGTATATTCCAATCCAGCGACATGAACACCCTAACCCAGGCAACCTACCCACAGGCTCTGGCAGTCCATTCCAGCCAGCATCTCATCAACATACAAGGTGAGTTCATTTCCAGCCGTCTCGGTGACAGCCTTAATAAATCACATCCAATCACAGCAAGAGGCGGAGGCCGTTCGGCCCATCTCCGAATGGGAAACCCACCTGGTGACATTTTCCCCCACCTTCTCCCCGGAGCCCCGCACTTTCTTCCGTCTCCGACAACCGTCTCGTTGCCTTTTTGAACGCTCCGATTGAAGCTGCTTCCTCCACACTCTCAGTCAGAACATTCCGCAGCCCGAACCACTCGCCATGCAGAGAACCTTTCCGGCCGATCGCTTTCGCTCCTTTCGTCGGTTACCTGAGATCTGTGGTCCCATCGTCCTCGATCCTTCTACCGACGGGAACGTTCCTCCCAATCTGCCCCCCCCGGCCCCGTGATCTTGAGTGCCTCGATCAAACCCCCCTCTCTTCTCCAATCTGTCCACGTCACTCCTCCCTGGGACCATTTTCCTGAATCTTTACTGCGGCCTCTCTCGAACATCCTTCCGTGAGTGCGGCGTCTGTAGGAGCAGAATTAGGCCACTCGGCCCATCGAGTCTGCTCCGCCGTTCAATCATGGCCGATATGTTTCTCATCCCCATTCTCCTGCCTTCTCCCCGTAACCCCTGACTCCCTTATCAATCAAGAACATGTCTATCTCTGTCTGAAAGACACCCAGGTCCCTCCGTGCCTGCACCCACTTTAAAATTGTACCGTTTATTTGATATTTTGTCTCTCCACGTTCTTCCTGCCAAAATGAATCACCTCGCACTCCTGCGCATTCAGCATCAGCCGCCCACCCGCTCTGCCCGCTGCACCAACCTGTCACCGGCCTTTTGAAGTTCTCCATTTCACTTCTCACCGTCCACAATGTTTCCAGGTTTCACATCATCAGCAAACTTTGAAAATGTGCCTGTCACATCCAGGTCTCGAGCCAGCTGTTCCCAACATATATCATAGAATCATAGAATTTACACTGCAGAAGGAGGCCATTCGGCCCATCGAGTCTGCACCGGCTCTTGGAAAGAGCACCGCACTTCAGCCCACACCTCCACCCTATCCCCGTAACCCAACAAACCCCATTTAACCTAAGGGCAATTTAACGCGGCCAATCCACCTAACCTGCACATCTTTGGACTGTGGGAGGAAACCGGAGCACCCGGAGGAAACCCACGCAGACACGGGGAGGATGTACAGACTCCACACAGACAGTACCCAACCAGGAATTGAATCTGGGATCCTGGCGCTGTGAAGCCATAGTGCTAACCACTGTGCTACCGTGCTGCCCTAAATCAATGATTTAGATGAGGGAACTCAATTTGATATCTCCAGGTTTGCAGATGACACCAAGCTGGGTGGGAGGGTGAGCTGTGAGGAGGATACAGAGATCCTTCAGTGTGATTTGGACAAGTTGAGTGAGATGGCAAATGCATGGCAGATGCAGTTTAATGTGGAGAAATGCGAAGTTATCCACTTTGGAAGCAAAAACAGGAAGGCAGATTACTACCTGAATGGGTGTAAATTGGGAGAGGGGAGTGTGCAGCGGGACCTGGGTGTCCGTGTGCACCAGTCGCTGAAGGTAAGCTGCAGGTACAGCAGGCGGTAAAGAAGGCTAATGTTATGTTGGCCTTCACAGCGAGAGGATTCGAGTACAGAAGCAGGGATGTGTTGCTGCAATTGTTCAGGGCCTTGGTGAGACCTGTTGAAGAAATTATAAGTCAGCACTTTGAGTTTTCGCCAAAGGTCCTTTATTCAACACGAAGTTCGTGGGGGGATTAGAGAGACCACGGTCATTCCAAATGTCCCCTCTCGACAGAGGTAAGGCAAGCAATTTATATGATGCAGTAAGCAATATCTAGGACAAAAGGCATTCTTTAGATTAGCAAAAAGACAGAAAAGCGAGCAGGCCGGAGTTAGAGTTTAATAACAGGCCTTGAGTTCCTCGCGGAAGAAAAATAATAATTGTCTGCTGTCAGCAAAACAATGTGCAGCTGTACGCTTGTTTACATTCTATGACTGTTTCATACAGAACGTCTTGACTAAAAATCAGGCTAAATACCCATCATGCTTTGCCAAGTGCCTATTTCCATTTCAAGGCAACTAATTCGCCAACTAAAGTCCCTCTACAAGGCCACACCTGGAGTATTGTAAACAGTTTTGGTCTACCTTTCTGAGGAAGGATGTTCTTGCTCTCGAGGGAGCGCAGCGAAGGTTTACCAGACTGATTCCTGGGATGGTGGGACTGACGCATGAGGAGAGATTGAGCCCCTGGCCCCCTTATGTTAAGCAGGCAGTTAGAGGAGACGGCATCTGACTTTCCCCTTGTTGTTTTCCTGCAGAAGGCCATGGGAGGCCAGGAGGGCTGCTGGGAGATCGGCCAAAGTCGCAGATGTTCCCATCGGGAGCCATCTCGCAGGTAAATTTTCCCCAGGTCTGGCTGAGCCGCGGTGAGTTTGGAGTGCGGTTCGCCAGGCACCATCGGCCAACTTTGCCTTCCGAACCATTCCTCGTCCTCAGTGGGTAGCTCTGTCACCTCTCAGTCAGGGGCTTGTGGTGCAGCCCGGGACTCGCAGCACCTTTGCGAGGTGCTACCCTTCAGCGGAGGCTTTCAAATCACGGCCTACACAGATGGGCCAAAAAAGTGATTGGATTGGAAGCAGAGAAGGTGGGTTCCCTGCCCAACACCACCCTAAACTGGGCTACACTGTTTACTGTGAGTAGGAGCTAGCTACGTGAATACCCACGATACCCACTGCATCTCAACGGACGGCATGGTGGTACAGTGCGTTAGCGCTGCTGCCTCACAGCGTCAGGGACACGGGTTCGATTCCAGCCTCAGGTCATTGTCAGTGTGGAGTTTCCACTTTCCCTCTGGCTCGACCTCTCTCACTCGCTCAGCCTCTCTCTCTCGCTCAGTCACTCTCTCGCTCAGACCCTCTCACTCGGTCTCACTTTCTCTCTCTCTCTCTCTGTCCCTCTCGCTCTGTCTCTCTCACTCTCTCTCTTTGTCTCTCTCGCTCAGGCTCTCTTTCTCACTCAGGTCTCACTCTCTCGCTCCGTCGATTTCTGTACCCCTCTCTCTCTGTGTCTCGGTTTTCTTACACTCAGTCTCACTCTCTCTCTCTCACACTATCTGCCTCTCCCTGTTCCTGTCTCTCTCTCTCTCTCTCTGTCTCACACTATCTGCCTCTCCCTGTTCCTCTCTCTCTCTCTGTCTCACACTATCTGCCTCTCCCTGTTCCTGTCTCTGTCTCTCTCTCTCTCTCACTATCTGCCTCTCCCTGTTCCTGTCTCTCTCTCTCTCTCTCACTCACTATCTGCCTCTCCCTGTTCCTGTCTCTCTCTCTCTCTCTCACTATCTGCCTCTCCCTGATCCTGTCTATCTCTCTCTCTCTCACACTATCTGCCTCTCCCTGTTCCTCTCTCTCTCTGTCTCACACTATCTGCCTCTCCCTGTTCCTCTCTCTCTCTCTGTCTCACACTATCTGCCTCTCCCTGTTCCTGTCTCTGTCTCTCTCTCTCTCTCACTATCTGCCTCGCCCTGTTCCTGTCTCTCTCTCTCTCTCTCGCTATCTGCCTCTCCCTGTTCCTGTCTCTCTCTCTCTCTCTCACTATCTGCCTCTCCCTGTTCCTGTCTCTCTCTCTCTCTCACTCACTATCTGCCTCTCCCTGTTCCTGTCTCTCTCTCTCTCTCTCACTATCTGCCTCTCCCTGTTCCTCTCTCTCTCTGTCTCACACTATCTGCCTCTCCCTGTTCCTCTCTCTCTCTCTGTCTCACACTATCTGCCTCTCCCTGTTCCTCTCTCTCTCTCCCTCTGTCTCACACTATCTG
The DNA here is from genome assembly GCF_047496885.1 of Scyliorhinus torazame. Classification (NCBI taxonomy): domain Eukaryota; kingdom Metazoa; phylum Chordata; class Chondrichthyes; order Carcharhiniformes; family Scyliorhinidae; genus Scyliorhinus; species Scyliorhinus torazame. Next base: position 31,770,440 of record NC_092737.1, on the reverse strand, counting down.
CCTCTCCCTGTTCCTGTCTCTCTCTCTCTCACACTATCTGCCTCTCCCTGTTCCTGTCTCTCGCTCTCTCTCTCTCACACTATCTGCCTCTCCCTGTTCCTGTCTCTCTCCCTCTCTCACACACTATCTGCCTCTCCCTGTTCCTGTCTCTCTCTCTCTCACTATCTGCCTCTCCCTGTTCCTGTCTCTCTCTCTCTCTCACACACTATCTGCCTCTCCCTGATCCTGTCTCTGTCTCTCTCACACTATCTGCCTCTCCCTGTTCCTGTCTCTCTCTCTCTCTCTCACACTATCTGCCTCTCCCTGTTCCTGTCTATCTCTCTCTCTCTCACACTATCTGCCTCTCCCTGTTCCTGTCTCTCTCTCTCACACACAATCTGCCTCTCCCTGTTCCTGTCTCTCTCTCTCTCACTATCTGCCTCTCACTGTTCCTGTCTCTCTCTCTCTCTCACTATCTGCCTCTCCCTGTTCCTGTCTCTCTCTCTCTCTCTCTCTCTCTCTCACACTATCTGCCTCTCCCTGTTCCTGTCTCTCTCTCTTTCTCTCACACTATCTGCCTCTCCCTGTTCCTCTCTCTCTCTCTCTCTCTCTCACACTATCTGCCTCTCCCTGTTCCTGTCTCTCTCTCTCTCTCTCTCACACTATCTGCCTCTCCCTGTTCCTGTCTCTCTCTCTCTCTCTCACACTATCTGCATCTCCCTGTTCCTGTCTCTCTCTCTTTCTCTTTCTCACACTATCTGCCTCTCCCTGTTCCTGTCTCTCTCTCTTTTCTCTCTCTCACACTATCTGCCTCTCCCTGTTCCTGTCTCTCTCTCTCTCTCTCACACTAGCTGCCTCTCCCTGGTCCTGTCTCTCTCTCTCTCTCTCTCTCACACTATCTGTCTCCCCCTGTTCCTGTCTCTCACTCTCTCTCTCTCTCTCTCACTATCTGTCTCTCCCTGTTCCTGTTTCTCCCTCTCTCTCACACTATCTGCCTCTCCCTGTTCCTGTCTCTCTCTCTCTCTCTCTCACACTATCTGCCTCTCCCTGTTCCTGACTCTCTCTCTCTCTCTCTCTCTCACACACTATCTGCCTCTCCCTGTTCCTGTCTCTCTCTCCCCCTCTCTCACACTATCTGCCTCTCCCTGTTCCTGTCTCTCTCTCCCCCTCTCTCACACTATCTGCCTCTCCCTGTTCCTGTCTCTCTCTCTCCCTCTCACACACTGATGCGCTAAGCGTCAAGAACCACAAAGACATGTGAGACTTTAACTCAGGCTTTAATATACTACATGGGAGGCTTACCCGACACAGACGACCCCAGACAGAATGGGGCCGGTCCCAGGAGAGGTTCTTATACTGACTCCCGGGGGACTGGCTAAGGCGGAGCTCTCCGTGGCCAGGTCGGGTTACCTACCAGTGATCAAACCTCTGCAGAGTTACAGTACAATACACAGTATTACAGGGCCACGTTACGCACAACTATTATATACTATGTACAATGGTACGGAGGTACAGTGGTGTATCACCACATTCACCCCTTGTTTAGAAGGAAGTCCGTGGTGAAAATTTGGAGCAGTGAACAGAGTCCATCAGGAGGTTCCGTGTCGTCAAAGGTCGAGACGAACGATGGGTTTGGTCGATCTCTTTGAACGTCGGAGCTGCGGCGCTGAGGTAGTGTCCGGTGGCATCCGTGCGGTCGGTGGTCCTGGGTCGCGAGGCGGCATGACTTCCCCCACCGCTTCGGATGGCTCGAGGCGAAACTGTGGGATGACAGCGGCTGGCACGGAGTAGAAACAGGCCGAGGGATCGACGGGAGCAGAGAGGGAGTGGGGTGGAGGTTGCGGGGCGAGGGCGGCAGGGGCCCCAGAGGGGGCCAGGTCCTTGATGGAGACGGTCTCCTCACGCCCGTCGGGGTACGCTATGTACGCGTACTGTGGGTTGGCGTGGAGGAGATGGACTCTCTCCACCAGGGACTCCGCCTTAGAGGTCCGCACGTGCTTGCGGAGCAGGACGTCTCCCGGGGACAGGAGCCAGGACGGAAGCGATGTCACGGATGCCGATCTCCTGGAGAAGAGAAACATCCGCTCATGAGGGGTAGCATTCGTTGCAGTACACAAAAGAGACCGGATGGAGTGGAGTGCGGCCGGGAGGGCCTCCTGCCAACGGGAGACTGGTAGGCCTTTGGACTTGAGGGCTAGCAGCACGGCCTTCCAAACAGTCGCGTTCTCCCTCTCCACCTGTCCGTTCCCCCGGGGGTTGTAGCTGGTCGTCCTGCTCGAGGCAACGCCCCTGGCGAGCAGGTACCGACGCAGCTCCTCGCTCATGAAGGAGGAGCCCCGGTCACTGTGAACGTAATTGGGATAACCGAACAGCATGAAGAGGTCGTGCAACGCTTTGATGACGGTGGCGGAGGTCGTGTCGGGGCAGGGAATGGCGAAGGGGAACCGCGAGTACTCGTCGATGACATTGAGGAAGTACATGTTGCGGTTGTGGGTGGGGAGGGGCCCTTTGAAGTCGATGCTGAGACGTTCAAAGGGGCGGGTAGCCTTGATTAGATGCGCCTTGTCTGGCTTGTAGAATTGCGGCTTGCACTCCGCACAGACTTGGCAGTCCCTAGTCATGGCCTTGACCTCCTCGACTGAGAAGGGCAGGTTGTGGCCCTTGATGTAGTGGGAGAGCCGCCTGACGCCCGGGTGACAGAGGTCATTATGTAGTGCCCGCAGCCGGTCATCCTGTGCGTTGGCACAAGTTCTACGGGACAGGGCATCAGGAGGATCATTGAGCTTACCTGGCCGGTATAAGATACTATAATTGTAGGTGGAGAGTTCGATCCTCCACCGTAATATCTTATCATTTTTGATTTTACCTCGTTGTTTGTTGTCGAACATGAACGCAACTGATCGTTGGTCAGTAACGAGGGTAAATGGTTTTCCGGCCAGGTAGTGCCTCCAGTGCTGTACATTTCTTTGTTCTTTGTTCTTTGTTCAGTGCCGGACGGCTTCCACTATGGCTTGTGCCTCCTTCTCAACAGAGGAGTGGCTGATCTCGGGGCCTTGGAGTGTGCGGGAAAAGAAGGCGATGGGCCTGCCCTCCTGGTTGAGGGTGGCACCCAGGGCAAAGTCGGAGGCATCGCTCTCGACTTGGAATGGTGCAGACTCGTCTACCGCATGCATGGCGGCTCTGGCGATAGTAGTTTTTAGGAGGTGGAAGGCCTGGCAGGCCTCGGGCGGGGTGGGGAATGAGGGGGAACGGAGGAGGGGTCGGGCCTTGTCAGCGTACTCGGGCACCCACTGGGCATAGTAGGCAAAGAGTCCGAGGCATCGCCTCAGTTCTTTGGGGCAGGTGGGAATAGGGAGTTCGAGAAGGGGGCGCAGACGGTCGGGATCGGGGCCGAGGACACCGTTCTCCACCACGTAGCCAAGTATGGCGAGGCGGGTGGTGCCGAAAACACATTTTGCCTCGTTGTACGTGAGGTTGAGGCGTTTGGCAGTTTGGAGGAATTTCGTGAGGTTGACGTCATGGTCCTGCTGGTTGTGGCCGCAGATGGTGACGTTGTCCAGATACGGGAAGGTAGCCCGCAGTCTGTTCTGGTCCACCATTCGGTCCATCTGCCGTTGGAAGACCGAGACTCCATTGGTGACGCCAAAGGGTACCCTAAGGAAGTGGTAGAGGCGGCCGTCCGCCTCGAAGGCCGTGAGGTTACGGTCCTCCGGGCGGACAGGGAGCTTTTAGGCGGATTTCAAGTCTATGGTGGAGAACACCCAGTACTGTGCAATCTGGTTGACCATGTCAGATATGCGGGGCAGAGGATACGCATCAAGCAGCGTGTACCGGTTGATGGTCTGACTGTAGTCAATGACCATGCGGTGTTTCTCACCAGACTTGACTACCACCACTTGGGCTCGCCAGGGGCTGGTGCTGGGAGCAATGATCTTTTCCGAGAGAAGGCGCTTAATCTCCGCTCGAATGAATTGGCGGTCCCCGAAACTGTAACGCCGACTTTTAGTAGCCACGGGCTTGCAGTCGGGGGTGAGATTAGCAAACAGTGAAGGGGGGGGATCCTGAGCGTGGAGAGACTACAGGTGGGACCCGGGGGGGGGGGGTGGGGGATCAGGGAAGAACTGGGGGTTGGAGACCGTGAGGGGGGGAGGGGGCCGTTAAAACGCAAGGTGAGGCTGTGCAGGTGGCATTGGAAGTCCAGGCCGAGGAGCGCGGGGGCGCAGAGGTGAGGGAGGACCATGAATTTGAAATCCTGGAACACCGCGCCGTTCACTGAGAGGGTGACGACGCAGTAGCCCGAAACCTCGGCCGACTGGGAGTTGGAGGCCATGGAAATATGCCTGCGCGTGGGTAGTACCTTGAGGGAGCAGTGGCGCACGGTGTCCGGGTGGAGGAAGCTCTCCGTGCTGCCGCTGTCGAAGACGCAGGTGACAGTGAAACAGTTTACCTGAACCTCCATGGTGGATCTGGCGAGCTGATGCGGTCGGTCCTGGTTGAGGACGATGGATGCGATGGTGGAGCTGTTGGAGAAGGGTGCCGGATCCGAGGAGCGGCCTGTGGGAGAAGGTGGCAGCGCCCAGGCGTCGTAGGCTGCTGCTGGAGGCCAGGTTGCTGTTGGTGGCTGCATCTCCTTTGTTTGCAGCATTTCGGTCCAGTGCGCAGGACCGGAAGTGACGATCGGCGGTGGACCGGAAGTGACGCAATTCGGTGGCGGGGCGGACCCGGAAGCGACGATCGGCGACGGACCGGACCCGGAAGCGACGATCGGCGACGGACCGGAAGCGACGATCGGCGACGGACCGGAAGCGACGATCGGCGACGGACCGGAAGCGACGATCGGCGAACCGGAAGTGACGATCGGCGAACCGGAAGTGACGATCGGCGACGGACCGGAAGTGGCGCAATTCGGTGGCGGGGCGGACCCGGAAGCGACGATCGGCGACGGACCGGAAGCGACGATCGGCGACGGACCGGAAGCGACGATCGGCGAACCGGAAGTGGCGATCGGCGAACCGGGAGTGAAGTGAGCCGGGCCGGGGATGATCAAAGATGGCGGCGCCCTTGCGTCGCACATGTTGAACAGCGAGCCGGGAACGGAGGACGGCGGCACCCCGGAGTAGCAGACGATTGGACCCCAATCGTCGCGTTGGACCCCGAGGCAGCGGTGGAGCGGCAGACGTTTGCAAAGTGGCCTTTCTTGCCACAGGCTGAACAGGTAGCATCTGTAGCAGGGCAGCGTTTCCTGGGGTGTTTTGCCTGGCCACAAAAGTAACACTGGGGCCCAGGCATTTTTACTGCTGGAGTGGCTGGGTGGGCCGTGACTTGCAGGGGTTGTTGCTGGGAGGTAGCGGCCACATAGGGAGCGTGGGCAGGAGCATAGGAAATTCGTGCAGGCGTGTAGGACGCATTATTGTCGTAGGCTGCCTGTTGGGCCTCTGCCATAGTGACTGCCGTCCATCCATAGCGAATTGGGATGGAAGCGATGCCGGCTACAAAGGCATCGAGCGCCAGGGCCTCAGTGTTCTGCTCAGCGGAGACTGCTGGCACGTTGCAGGTGAGCGCGAGGGCACAGAGGTCCCGAACGAACACGGATAGGGGTTCACCCGGCTGCTGGTGCCGGGAGGCGAGGCGGTGGCGGGCGTAAATAGAATTAACAGTTCGTGCATACCGACTTTTGAGCTTCACGATGGCATCGGCGTAGGTCGTTGTTCCCGTGATGAGGTCGAAAAGCCCGTAGTTGAGCCGTGAGTACAGGAGGTTGAGTCGGTCGGCGTCCGTTTTGGCGAAGGCGGAGGATGCTTCCAGGTAGTCCTCGAAACACCGGAGCCAGCAGGTGAAAAGGTGATCCGCGCGTGGAGCGTGGGGGTGGAGCGAGAGCTTGTCGGGTTTCAGAGCAGCCTCCATTATAACTGTAGTATATTAAATTGATGCGCTAAGCGTCAAGAACCACAGAGACATGTGAGACTTTAACTCAGGCTTTAATATACTACATGGGAGGCTTACCCGACACCGACGACCCCAGACAGAATGGGGCCGGTCCCAGGAGAGGTTCTTATACTGACTCCCGGGGGACTGGCTCTACAGGGCCACGTTACGCACAACTATTATATACTATGTACAATGGTAGGGAGGTACAGTGGTGTATCACCACACACACTATCTGCCTCTCCCTGTTCCTCTGTCTCTCTCTCTCTCACTATCTGCCTCTCCCTGTTTCTGTCTCTGTCTCTCTCTCTCACACTATCTGCCTCTCCCTGTTCCTGTCTCTCTCTCTCTCTCACTATCTGCCTCTCCCTGTTCCTGTCTCTCTCTCTCTCTCTCTCACTATCTGCCTCTCCCTGTTCCTATCTCTCTCTCTCTCTCTCTCACACTATCTGCCTCTCCCTGTTCCTGTCTCTCTCTCTCTCTCTCTCACTATCTGTCTCTCCCTGTTCCTGTCTCTCTCTCTCTCTCTCTCTCTCACTATCTGCCTCTCCCTGTTCTTGTCTCTCTCTCTCTCTCTCTCTCACACTATCTGCCTCTCCCTGTTCCTGTCTCTCTCTCTCACACTATCTGCCTCTCCCTGTTCCTGTCTCTCTCTCTCTCTCTCTCTCTCACACTATCTGCCTCTCCCTGTTCCTGTCTCTCTCTCTCTCTCTCACACTATCTGCCTCTCCCTGTTCCTGTTTCTCTCTCTCTCTCACACTATCTGCCTCTCCCTGTTCCTGTCTCTCTCTCTCTCTCTCACACTATCTGCCTCTCCCTGTTCCTGTCTCTCTCTCTCTCTCTCTCTCTCTCTCTCACACTATCTGCCTCTCCCTGTTCCTGTATCTCTCTCCCCCTCTCTCACACTATCTGCCTCTCCCTGTTCCTGTCTCTCTCTCTCTCTCTCTCTCACTATCTGCCTGTTCCTGTCTCTCTCTCTCTCTCACTATCTGCCTCTCCCTGTTCCTGTCTCTCTCTCTCTCTCTCTCACACTATCTGCCTCTCCCTGTTCCTGTCTCTCTCTCTCTCTCACACTATCTGCCTCTCCCTGTTCCTGTCTCTCTCTCTCTCTCTCACACTATCTGCCTCTCCCTGTTCCTGTCTCTCTCTCTCTCTCTCACACTATCTGCCTCTCCCTGTTCCTGTCTCTCTCGCTCTCTGTCTCTCTTACACTATCTGTCTCTCCCTATTCCTGTCTCTCTCTCTCTCACTATCTCTCTCCCTGTTCCTCTCTCTCTCTCTCTCACACTATCTGTCTCTCCCTGTTCCTGTCTCTCTCTCTCTCACTATCTCTCTCCCTGTTCCTCTCTCTCCCTCTCTCACACTATCTGCCTCTCCCTGTTCCTGTCTCTCTCTCTCTCTCTCTCTCTCACACACTATCAGCCTCTCCCTGTTCCTCACTCTCTCTCTCTGTCTCACACTCTCTGCCTCTCCCTGTTCCTGTCTCTCTCTCTCTCTCTCACACTATCTGCCTCTCCCTGTTCCTGTCTCTCTCTCTCCCTCACACTATCTGCCTCTCCCTGTACCTGTCTCTCTCTCTCTCTCTCTCTCACACTATCTGCCTCTCCCTGTTCCTGTCTCTCTCTCTCCCTCACACTATCTGCCTCTCCCTGTACCTGTCTCTCTCTCTCTCTCTCTCTCACACTATCTGCCTCTCCATGTTCCTCTCTCTCTCTCTCTCTCTCACTATCTGCCTCTCCCTGTTCCTGTCTCTCGCTCTCTCTCTCTCTCACACTATCTGCCTCTCCCTGTTCCTGTCTCTCTCTCTTCCTCTCTCACTATCTGCCTCTCCCTGTTCCTCTCTCTCTCTCTCTCTCTCACTATCTGCCTCTCCCTGTTCCTCTCTCTCTCCCTCTCTCTGTCTCACACTATCTGCCTCTCCCTGTTCCTGTCTCTCGCTCTCTCTCTCTCACACTATCTGCCTCTCCCTGTTCCTGTCTCTCTCCCTCTCTCTCTCACACACTATCTGCCTCTCCCTGTTCCTGTCTCTCTCTCTCTCACACACTATCTGCCTCTCCCTGTTCCTGTCTCTCTCTCTCTTCTCTCTCTCACACTATCTGCCTCTCCCTGTTCCTGTCTCTCTCTCCCCCTCTCTCACACTATCTGCCTCTCCCTGTTCCTGTCTCTCTCTCTCCCTCTCTCTCTCACACACTATCTGCCTCTCCCTGTTCCTCTCTCTCTCTCACTATCTGCCTCTCCCTGTTCCTGTCTCCGTCTCTCTCTCACACTATCTGCCTCTCCCTGTTCCTGTCTGTCTCTCTCTCTCTCTCTCACACTATCTGCCTCTCCCTGTTCCTGTCTCTCTCTCTCTCTCTCACTATCTGCCTCTCCCTGTTCCTGTCTCTCTCTCTCTCTCTCTCTCTCGCTATCTGCCACTCCCTGTTCCTGTCTCTCTCTCTCTCTCTCTCACACACTATCTGCCTCTCCCTGTTCCTGTCTCTCTCTCTCTCTCTCTCTCTCACACTATCTGCCTCTCCCTGTTCCTGTCTCTCTCTCTCTTTCTCTCACACTATCTGCCTCTCCCTGTTCCTCTCTCTCTCTCTCACTATCTGCCTCTCCCTGTTCCTGTCTCTCTCCCTCTCTCTCTCACACTATCTGCCTCTCCCTGTTCCTGTCTCTCTCTCTCTCTCTCTCTCTCTCACTATCTGCCTCTCCCTGTTCCTGTCTCTCTCTCTCGCTCACACTATCTGCCTCTCCCTGTTCCTGTCTCTCTCTCTCTCTCACACTATCTGCATCTCCCTCTTCCTGTTTCTCTCTCTTTCTCTTTCTCACACTATCTGCCTCTCCCTGTTCCTGTCTCTCTCTCTCTTCTCTCTCTCACACTATCTGCCTCTCCCTGTTCCTGTCTCTCTCTCTCTCTCTCTCTCTCTCACACTATCTGCCTCTCCCTGTTCCTGTCTCTCTCTCTCACACTATCTGCCTCTCCCTGTTCCTGTCTCTCTCTCTCTCTCTCACTATCTGCCTCTCTCTCTTCCTCTCTTTCTCTCTCACACTATCTGCCTCTCCCTTTTCCTGTCTCTCTCTCTCTTCTCTCTCTCACACTATCGGCCTCTCCCTGGTCCTGTCTCTCTCTCTCTCTCTCTCTCACACTATCTGCCTCTCCCTGTTCCTGTCTCTCTCTCTCTCACACTATCTGTCTCTCTCTCTCTCACACTATCTGCCTCTCCCTGTTCCTGTCTCTCTCTCTCACTCACTATCTGCCTCTCCCTGTTCCTGTCTCTCTCTCTCTCTCTCCCTCTCTCTCTCTCACTATCTGCCTCTCCCTGATCCTGTCTCTCTCTCTCTCTCTCTCTCTCTCTCTCTCACTATCTGCCTCTCCCTGTTCCTGTCTCTCTCTCTCTCTCTCTCTCACACTATCTGCCTCTCCCTGTTCCTGTCTCTCTCTCTCTCTCTCTCTCTCTCTCACACACTATCTGCCTCTCCCTGTTCCTGTCTCTCTCTCTCTCTCTCCCTCTCTCTCTCACTATCTGCCTCTCCCTGTTCCTGTCTCTCTCTCTCTCTCTCTCTCTCTCTCTCTCTCACTATCTGCCTCTCCCTGATCCTGTCTCTCTCTCACACTATCTGCCTCTTTCTGATCTTCTCTCTCTCTCTCTCTCTGTCTCACACAATCTGCCTCTCCCTGTTCCTCTCTTCCTCTCTCTCTGTCTCACACTATCTGCCTCTCCCTGTTCCTGTCTCTCTCTCTCTCTCTCTCTCACACTATCTGCCTCTCCCTGTTCCTGTCTCTCTCTCTCTCTCTCTCTCTCTCACTATCTGCCTCTCCCTTTTCCTCTCTCTCTCTCTCTCTCTCTCTCTCTCTCACACTATCTGCCTCTCCCTGTTCCTGTCTCTCTCTCTCTCTCACTATCAGCCTCTCCCTGTTCCTGTCTCTCTCTCTCTCTCACTATCTGCCTCGCCCTGTTCCTGTCTCTCTCTCTCTCTCTCACACTATCTGTCTCTCTCTCTCTCACACTATCTGCCTCTCCCTGTTCCTGTCTCTCTCTCTCTCACACTATCTGTCTCTCTCTCTCTCACACTATCTGCCTCTCCCTGTTCCTGTCTCTCTCTCCATCTCAGTATCTGCCTCTCCCTGTTCCTGTCTCTCTCTCCATCTCACTATCTGCCTCGCCCTGTTCCTGTCTCTCGCTCTCTCTGTCTCACACTATCTGCCTCTCCCTGTTCCTGTCTCTCGCTCTCTCTCTCTCACACTATCTGCCTCTCCCTGTTCCTGTCTCTCTCCCTCTCTCTCTCACACACTATCTGCCTCTCCCTGTTCCTGTCTCTCTCTCTCTCACACAATATCTGCCTCTCCCTGTTCCTGTCTCTCTCTCTCTTCTCTCTCTCACACTATCTGCCTCTCCCTGTTCCTGTCTCTCTCTCCCCCTCTCTCACACTATCTGCCTCTCCCTGTTCCTGTCTCTCTCTCTCCCTCTCTCTCTCACACACTATCTGCCTCTCCCTGTTCCTCTCTCTCTCTCACTATCTGCCTCTCCCTGTTCCTGTCTCCGTCTCTCTCTCACACTATCTGCCTCTCCCTGTTCCTGTCTGTCTCTCTCTCTCCCTCTCACACTATCTGCCTCTCCCTGTTCCTGTCTCTCTCTCTCTCTCTCTCACTATCTGCCTCTCCCTGTTCCTGTCTCTCTCTCTCTCTCTCTCTCTCGCTATCTGCCACTCCCTGTTCCTCTCTCTCTCTCTCTCTCTCTCACACACTATCTGCCTCTCCCTGTTCCTGTCTCTCTCTCTCTCTCTCTCTCTCACACTATCTGCCTCTCCCTGTTCCTGTCTCTCTCTCTTTCTCTCACACTATCTGCCTCTCCCTGTTCCTCTCTCTCTCTCTCTCTCACTATCTGCCTCTCCCTGTTCCTGTCTCTCTCCCTCTCTCTCTCACACTATCTGCCTCTCCCTGTTCCTGTCTCTCTCTCTCTCTCTCTCTCTCACTATCTGCCTCTCCCTGTTCCTGTCTCTCTCTCTCGCTCACACTATCTGCCTCTCCCTGTTCCTGTCTCTCTCTCTCTTCTCTCTCTCACACTATCTGCCTCTCCCTGTTCCTGTCTCTCTCTCTCTCTCTCTCTCTCTCACACTATCTGCCTCTCCCTGTTCCTGTCTCTCTCTCTCACACTATCTGCCTCTCCCTGTTCCTGTCTCTCTCTCTCTCTCTCACTATCTGCCTCTCTCTCTTCCTCTCTTTCTCTCTCACACTATCTGCCTCTCCCTTTTCCTGTCTCTCTCTCTCTTCTCTCTCTCACACTATCGGCCTCTCCCTGGTCCTGTCTCTCTCTCTCTCTCTCTCTCTCACACTATCTGCCTCTCCCTGTTCCTGTCTCTCTCTCTCTCACACTATCTGTCTCTCTCTCTCTCACACTATCTGCCTCTCCCTGTTCCTGTCTCTCTCTCTCACTCACTATCTGCCTCTCCCTGTTCCTGTCTCTCTCTCTCTCTCTCCCTCTCTCTCTCTCACTATCTGCCTCTCCCTGATCCTGTCTCTCTCTCTCTCTCTCTCTCTCTCTCACTATCTGCCTCTCCCTGTTCCTGTCTCTCTCTCTCTCTCTCTCTCTCACACTATCTGCCTCTCCCTGTTCCTGTCTCTCTCTCTCTCTCTCTCTCTCTCTCACACTATCTGCCTCTCCCTGTTCCTGTCTCTCTCTCTCTCTCTCCCTCTCTCTCTCTCACTATCTGCCTCTCCCTGTTCCTGTCTCTCTCTCTCTCTCTCTCTCTCTCTCTCTCACTATCTGCCTCTCCCTGATCCTGTCTCTCTCTCACACTATCTGCCTCTTTCTGATCTTCTCTCTCTCTCTCTCTCTGTCTCACACAATCTGCCTCTCCCTGTTCCTCTCTTCCTCTCTCTCACACTATCTGCCTCTCCCTGTTCCTGTCTCTCTCTCTCTCTCTCTCTCTCTCACTATCTGCCTCTCCCTTTTCCTCTCTCTCTCTCTCTCTCTCTCTCTCTCTCACACTATCAGCCTCTCCCTGTTCCTGTCTCTCTCTCTCTCTCACTATCTGCCTCGCCCTGTTCCTGTCTCTCTCTCTCTCTCTCACACTATCTGTCTCTCTCTCTCTCACACTATCTGCCTCTCCCTGTTCCTGTCTCTCTCTCCATCTCAGTATCTGCCTCTCCCTGTTCCTGTCTCTCTCTCCATCTCACTATCTGCCTCGCCCTGTTCCTGTCTCTCTCTCTCTCTCTCACACTATCTGTCTCTCTCTCTCTCACACTATCTGCCTCTCCCTGTTCCTGTCTCTCTCTCTCTCTGTCTCACACTATCTGCCTCTCCCTGTTCCTGTCTCTCTCTCTCTCTCTCACACACTATCTGCCTCTCCCTGTTCCTGTCTCTCTCTCTCTCTCTCTCTCTCTCACACTATCTGCCTCTCCCTGTTCCTGTCTCTCTCTCTTTCTCTCACACTATCTGCCTCTCCCTGTTCCTCTCTCTCTCACTATCTGCCTCTCCCTGTTCCTGTCTCTCTCTCTCTCTCTCACACACTATCTGCCTCTCCCTGTTCCTGTCTCTCTCTCTCTCTCTCTCGCTATCTGCCTCTCCCTGTTCCTGTCTCTCTCTCTCTCTCTCTCACACTATCTGCCTCTCCCTGTTCCTGTCTCTCTCTCTCTGTCACTATCTTCCTCTCCATGTTCCTGTCTCTCTCTCTCTCTCACACACTATCTGCCTCTCCCTGTTCCTCTCTCTCTCTCTCTCTCTCTCTCTCTCTCTCTATCTCACTGTCTGCCTCTCCCTGTTCCTCTCTCTCTCTCTCTCTCACACTATCTGCCTCTCCCTGTTCCTGTCTCTCTCTCTCTCTCTCACACTATCTGCCTCTCCCTGTTCCTGTCTCTCTCTCTCTCACACTATCTGCCTCTCCCTGTGTTCCTCTCTCTCTCTCTCTCACACTATCTGCCTCTCCCTGTTCCTGTCTCTCTCTCTCTCTCTCTGTCACACTATCTGCCTCTCCCTGTTCCTGTCTCTCTCTCTCTCTTTCTCTCTCTCTCTCTCACACACTATCTGCCTCTCCCTGTTCCTGTCTCTCTCTCTCTCTCTCTGTCACACTATCTGCCTCTCCCTGTTCCTGTCTCTCTCTCTCTCTTTCTCTCTCTCTCTCTCTCACACACTATCTGCCTCTCCCTATTCCTCTCTTTCTCTCTCTCACACTCTCTGCCTCTCCCTGTTCCTGTCTCTCTCTATCTCTCACACTATCTGCCTCTCCCTGTTCCTGTCTCTCTCTCTCTCACACTATCTGCCTCTCCCTGTTCCTCTCTCTCTCTCTCTCACACTATCTGCCTCTCCTTGTTCCTGTCTCTCTCTCTCTCTCTCTCACACACTATCTGCCTCTCCCTGTTCCTGTCTCTCTCTCTCTCTCTCTCTCTCACACTATCTGCCTCTCCCTGTTCCTGTCTCTCTCTCTTTCTCTCACACTATCTGCCTCTCCCTGTTCCTCTCTCTCTCTCTCTCTCACTATCTGCCTCTCCCTATTCCTCTCTTTCTCTCTCTCACACTCTCTGCCTCTCCCTGTTCCTGTCTCTCTCTATCTCTCACACTATCTGCCTCTCCCTGTTCCTGTCTCTCTCTCTCTCTCTCTCACTATCTGCCTCTCCCTGTTCCTGTCTCTCTCTCTCTCTCTCTCTCTCGCTATCTGCCACTCCCTGTTCCTGTCTCTCTCTCTCTCTCTCTCACACACTATCTGCCTCTCCCTGTTCCTGTCTCTCTCTCTCTCTCTCTCTCTCACACTATCTGCCTCTCCCTGTTCCTGTCTCTCTCTCTTTCTCTCACACTATCTGCCTCTCCCTGTTCCTCTCTCTCTCTCTCTCTCACTATCTGCCTCTCCCTGTTCCTGTCTCTCTCCCTCTCTCTCTCACACTATCTGCCTCTCCCTGTTCCTGTCTCTCTCTCTCTCTCTCTCTCTCTCACTATCTGCCTCTCCCTGTTCCTGTCTCTCTCTCTCGCTCACACTATCTGCCTCTCCCTGTTCCTGTCTCTCTCTCTCTTCTCTCTCTCACACTATCTGCCTCTCCCTGTTCCTGTCTCTCTCTCTCTCTCTCTCTCTCTCACACTATCTGCCTCTCCCTGTTCCTGTCTCTCTCTCTCACACTATCTGCCTCTCCCTGTTCCTGTCTCTCTCTCTCTCTCTCACTATCTGCCTCTCTCTCTTCCTCTCTTTCTCTCTCACACTATCTGCCTCTCCCTTTTCCTGTCTCTCTCTCTCTTCTCTCTCTCACACTATCGGCCTCTCCCTGGTCCTGTCTCTCTCTCTCTCTCTCTCTCTCACACTATCTGCCTCTCCCTGTTCCTGTCTCTCTCTCTCTCACACTATCTGTCTCTCTCTCTCTCACACTATCTGCCTCTCCCTGTTCCTGTCTCTCTCTCTCACTCACTATCTGCCTCTCCCTGTTCCTGTCTCTCTCTCTCTCTCTCCCTCTCTCTCTCTCACTATCTGCCTCTCCCTGATCCTGTCTCTCTCTCTCTCTCTCTCTCTCTCTCACTATCTGCCTCTCCCTGTTCCTGTCTCTCTCTCTCTCTCTCTCTCTCACACTATCTGCCTCTCCCTGTTCCTGTCTCTCTCTCTCTCTCTCTCTCTCTCTCACACTATCTGCCTCTCCCTGTTCCTGTCTCTCTCTCTCTCTCTCCCTCTCTCTCTCTCACTATCTGCCTCTCCCTGTTCCTGTCTCTCTCTCTCTCTCTCTCTCTCTCTCTCTCACTATCTGCCTCTCCCTGATCCTGTCTCTCTCTCACACTATCTGCCTCTTTCTGATCTTCTCTCTCTCTCTCTCTCTGTCTCACACAATCTGCCTCTCCCTGTTCCTCTCTTCCTCTCTCTCTGTCTCACACTATCTGCCTCTCCCTGTTCCTGTCTCTCTCTCTCTCTCACACTATCTGCCTCTCCCTGTTCCTGTCTCTCTCTCTCTCTCTCTCTCTCTCACTATCTGCCTCTCCCTTTTCCTCTCTCTCTCTCTCTCTCTCTCTCTCTCTCACACTATCAGCCTCTCCCTGTTCCTGTCTCTCTCTCTCTCTCACTATCTGCCTCGCCCTGTTCCTGTCTCTCTCTCTCTCTCTCACACTATCTGTCTCTCTCTCTCTCACACTATCTGCCTCTCCCTGTTCCTGTCTCTCTCTCCATCTCAGTATCTGCCTCTCCCTGTTCCTGTCTCTCTCTCCATCTCACTATCTGCCTCGCCCTGTTCCTGTCTCTCTCTCTCTCTCTCACACTATCTGTCTCTCTCTCTCTCACACTATCTGCCTCTCCCTGTTCCTGTCTCTCTCTCTCTCTGTCTCACACTATCTGCCTCTCCCTGTTCCTGTCTCTCTCTCTCTCTCTCACACACTATCTGCCTCTCCCTGTTCCTGTCTCTCTCTCTCTCTCTCTCTCTCTCACACTATCTGCCTCTCCCTGTTCCTGTCTCTCTCTCTTTCTCTCACACTATCTGCCTCTCCCTGTTCCTCTCTCTCTCACTATCTGCCTCTCCCTGTTCCTGTCTCTCTCTCTCTCTCTCACACACTATCTGCCTCTCCCTGTTCCTGTCTCTCTCTCTCTCTCTCTCGCTATCTGCCTCTCCCTGTTCCTGTCTCTCTCTCTCTCTCTCTCACACTATCTGCCTCTCCCTGTTCCTGTCTCTCTCTCTCTGTCACTATCTTCCTCTCCATGTTCCTGTCTCTCTCTCTCTCTCACACACTATCTGCCTCTCCCTGTTCCTCTCTCTCTCTCTCTCTCTCTCTCTCTCTCTCTATCTCACTGTCTGCCTCTCCCTGTTCCTCTCTCTCTCTCTCTCTCACACTATCTGCCTCTCCCTGTTCCTGTCTCTCTCTCTCTCTCTCACACTATCTGCCTCTCCCTGTTCCTGTCTCTCTCTCTCTCACACTATCTGCCTCTCCCTGTGTTCCTCTCTCTCTCTCTCTCACACTATCTGCCTCTCCCTGTTCCTGTCTCTCTCTCTCTCTCTCTGTCACACTATCTGCCTCTCCCTGTTCCTGTCTCTCTCTCTCTCTTTCTCTCTCTCTCTCTCACACACTATCTGCCTCTCCCTGTTCCTGTCTCTCTCTCTCTCTCTCTGTCACACTATCTGCCTCTCCCTGTTCCTGTCTCTCTCTCTCTCTTTCTCTCTCTCTCTCTCTCACACACTATCTGCCTCTCCCTATTCCTCTCTTTCTCTCTCTCACACTCTCTGCCTCTCCCTGTTCCTGTCTCTCTCTATCTCTCACACTATCTGCCTCTCCCTGTTCCTGTCTCTCTCTCTCTCACACTATCTGCCTCTCCCTGTTCCTCTCTCTCTCTCTCTCACACTATCTGCCTCTCCTTGTTCCTGTCTCTCTCTCTCTCTCTCACACTATCTGCCTCTCCCTGTTCCTGTCTCTCTCTCTCTCACACTCTCTGCCTCTCCCTGTTCCTGTCTCTCTCTCTCTCTCACACTATCTGCCTCTCCCTGTTCCTGTCTCTCTCTCACACTATCTGCCTCTCCCTGTTCCTGTCTCTCTCTCTCTCACACTATCTGCCTCTCCTTGTTCCTGTCTCTCTCTCTCTCTCACACTATCTGCCTCTCCCTGTTCCTGTCTCTCTCTATCTCTCACACTATCTGCCTCTCCCTGTTCCTGTCTCTCTCTCACACTATCTGCCTCTCCCTGTTCCTGTCTCTCTCTCTCTCTCACACTATCTGCCTCTCCCTGTTCCTGTCTCTCTCTCTCTCTCACACTATCTGCCTCTCCCTGTTCCTGTCTCTCTCTCTCTCACACTATCTGCCTCTCCCTGTTCCTCTCTCTCTCTCTCTCACACTCTCTGCCTCTCCCTGTTCCTGTCTCTCTCTCTCACACTATCTGCCTCTCCCTGTTCCTCTCTCTCTCTCTCTCTCTCTCACACGATCTGCCTCTCCCTGTTCCTGTCTCTCTCTCTCTCACACTATCTTCCTCTCCCTGTTCTTGTCTCTCTCTCTCACACTATCTGCCTCTCCCTGTTCCTCTCTCTCTCTCTCTCTCTCTCACACTATCTGCCTCTCCCTGTTCCTGTCTCTCTCACACTCTCTGCCTCTCCCTGTTCCTGTCTCTCTCTCTCACACTATCTGCCTCTCCCTGTTCCTCTCTCTCTCTCTCTCTCTCTCACACTATCTGCCTCTCCCTGTTCCTGTCTCTCTCTCTCTCTCACACTCTCTGCCTCTCCCTGTTCCTGTCTCTCTCTATCTCTCACACTATCTGCCTCTCCCTGTTCCTGTCTCTCTCTCTCTCACACTATCTGCCTCTCCCTGTTCCTGTCTCTCTCTCTCTCTCACACTATCTGCCTCTCCCTGTTCCTGTCTCTCTCTCTCTCTCACACTATCTGCCTCTCCCTGTTCCTGTCTGTCTCTCTCTCTCTCTCTCACACTATCTGCCTCTCCCTGTTCCTGTCTCTCTCTCTCTCTCTCTCTCGCTATCTGCCTCTCCCTGTTCCTGTTTCTCTCTCTCTCTCACTATCTGCCTCTCCCTGTTCCTGTCTCTCTCTCTCTCTCTCTCACACACTATCTGCCTCTCCCTGTTCCTGTCTCTCTCTCTCTCTCTCTCTCTCTCACACTATCTGCCTCTCCCTGTTCCTGTCTCTCTCTCTTTCTCTCACACTATCTGCCTCTCCCTGTTCCTCTCTCTCTCTCTCTCTCACTATCTGCCTCTCCCTGTTCCTGTCTCTCTCTCTCTCTCTCTCACACTATCTGCCTCTCCCTGTTCCTGTCTCTCTCTCTCACTATCTGCCTCTCCCTGTTCCTGTCTCTCTCTCTCGCTCACACTATCTGCCTCTCCCTGTTCCTGTCTCTCTCTCTCTCTCACACTATCTGCATCTCCCTCTTCCTGTTTCTCTCTCTTTCTCTTTCTCACACTATCTGCCTCTCCCTGTTCCTGTCTCTCTCTCTCTTCTCTCTCTCACACTATCTGCCTCTCCCTGTTCCTGTCTCTCTCTCTCTCTCTCTCTCACACACTATCTGCCTCTCCCTGTTCCTGTCTCTCTCTCTCACACTATCTGCCTCTCCCTGTTCCTGTCTCTCTCTCTCTCTCTCACTATCTGCCTCTCTCTCTTCCTCTCTTTCTCTCTCACACTATCTGCCTCTCCCTGTTCCTGTCTCTCTCTCTCTTCTCTCTCTCACACTATCTGCCTCTCCCTGGTCCTGTCTCTCTCTCTCTCTCTCTCTCTCTCACACTATCTGCCTCTCCCTGTTCCTGTCTCTCTCTCTCTCTCTCACACTATCTGTCTCTCTCTCTCTCACACTATCTGCCTCTCCCTGTTCCTGTCTCTCTCTCCATCTCAGTATCTGCCTCTCCCTGTTCCTGTCTCTCTCTCTCTCTGTCTCACACTATCTGCCTCTCCCTGTTCCTGTCTCTCTCTCTCTCTCTCTCTCACTATCTGCCTCTCCCTGTTCCTGTCTCTCTCTCTCTCTCTCTCTCTCTCACACACTATCTGCCTCTCCCTGTTCCTGTCTCTCTCTCTCTCTCTCTCCCTCTCTCTCTCTCACTATCTGCCTCTCGGTGATCCTGTCTCTCTCTCTCTCTCTCTCTCTCTCTCTCTCTCACTATCTGCCTCTCCCTGTTCCTGTCTCTCTCTCTCTCTCTCTCTCTCACACTATCTGCCTCTCCCTGTTCCTGTCTCTCTCTCTCTCTCTCTCTCTCTCTCTCACTATCTGCCTCTCCCTGATCCTGTCTCTCTCTCACACTATCTGCCTCTTTCTGATCTTCTCTCTCTCTCTCTCTCTGTCTCACACTATCTGCCTCTCCCTGTTCCTCTCTTCCTCTCTCTCTGTCTCACACTATCTGCCTCTCCCTGTTCCTGTCTCTCTCTCTCTCTCTCTCTCACACTATCTGCCTCTCCCTGTTCCTGTCTCTCTCTCTCTCTCTCACTATCTGCCTCTCCCTTTTCCTCTCTCTCTCTCTCTCTCTCTCTCTCTCTCTCTCTCACACTATCTGCCTCTCCCTGTTCCTGTCTCTCTCTCTCTCTCACTATCTGCCTCTCCCTGTTCCTGTCTCTCTCTCTCTCTCACTATCTGCCTCGCCCTGTTCCTGTCTCTCTCTCTCTCTCACACACTATCTGTCTCTCTCTCTCTCACACTATCTGCCTCTCCCTGTTCCTGTCTCTCTCTCCATCTCAGTATCTGCCTCTCCCTGTTCCTGTCTCTCTCTCTCTCTGTCTCACACTATCTGCCTCTCCCTGTTCCTGTCTCTCTCTCTCTCTCTCACACACTATCTGCCTCTCCCTGTTCCTGTCTCTCTCTCTCTCTCTCTCTCTCTCTCACACACTATCTGCCTCTCCCTGTTCCTGTCTCTCTCTCTTTCTCTCACACTATCTGCCACTCCCTGTTCCTCTCTCTCTCTCTCTCTCACTATCTGCCTCTCCCTGTTCCTGTCTCTCTCTCTCTCTCTCACACACTATCTGCCTCTCCCTGTTCCTGTCTCTCTCTCTCTCTCTCACACACTATCTGCCTCTCCCTGTTCCTGTCTCTCTCTCTCTCTCTCTCGCTATCTGCCTCTCCCTGTTCCTGTCTCTCTCTCTCACACTATCTGCCTCTCCCTGTTCCTGTCTCTCTCTCTCTCTCACTATCTGCCTCTCCATGTTCCTGTCTCTCTCTCTCTCTCACACACTATCTGCCTCTCCCTGTTCCTCTCTCTCTCTGTCTCTCACACTATCTGCCTCTCCCTGTTCCTGTCTCTCTCTCTCTCTCTCACACACTATCTGCCTCTCCCTGTTCCTGTCTCTCTCTCTCTCTCTCTCGCTATCTGCCTCTCCCTGTTCCTGTCTCTCTCTCTCACACTATCTGCCTCTCCCTGTTCCTGTCTCTCTCTCTCTCTCACTATCTGCCTCTCCATGTTCCTGTCTCTCTCTCTCTCTCACACACTATCTGCCTCTCCCTGTTCCTCTCTCTCTCTCTCTCTCTCTCTCTATCTCACTGTCTGCCTCTCCCTGTTCCTCTCTCTCTCTCTCACACTATCTGCCTCTCCCTGTTCCTGTCTCTCTCTCTCTCACACTATCTGCCTCTCCCTGTGTTCCTCTCTCTCTCTCTCTCTCTCTCTCACACTATCTGCCTCTCCCTGTTCCTGTCTCTCTCTCTCTCTCTCTCTCTCTCTCTCTCACACTATCTGCCTCTCCCTGTTCCTGTCTCTCTCTCTCTCTCTCTCTCACACTATCTGCCTCTCCCTGTTCCTGTCTCTCTCTCTCTCTCTCTCTCTCTCTCACACACTATCTGCCTCTCCCTGTTCCTGTCTCTCTCGCTCTCTCTCTCTCTCATACTATCTGCCTCTCCCTATTCCTCTCTCTCTCTATCTCTCACACACTCTCTGCCTCTCCCTGTTCCTGTCTCTCTCTCTCTCTCTCACACTATCTGCCTCTCCCTGTTCCTGTCTCTCTCTCTCTCTCACACTATCTGCCTCTCCCTGTTCCTCTCTCTCTCTCTCTCACACTATCTGCCTCTCCTTGTTCCTGTCTCTCTCTCTCTCTCACACTATCTGCCTCTCCCTGTTCCTGTCTCTCTCTCTCTCTCACACTATCTGCCTCTCCCTGTTCCTGTCTCTCTCTATCTCTCACACTATCTGCCTCTCCCTGTTCCTGTCTCTCTCTCTCTCACACTATCTGCCTCTCCCTGTTCCTGTCTCTCTCTCTCACACTATCTGCCTCTCCCTGTTCCTGTCTCTATCTCTCACACTCTCTGCCTCTCCCTGTTCCTGTCTCTCTCTCTCTCTCACACTATCTGCCTCTCCCTGTTCCTGTCTCTCTCTATCTCTCACACTATCTGCCTCTCCCTGTTCCTGTCTCTCTCTCTCTCACACTATCTGCCTCTCCCTGTTCCTGTCTCTCTCTCTATCTCTCACACTATCTGCCTCTCCCTGTTCCTGTCTCTCTCTCTCTCTCTCTCTCTGCCTCTCCCTGTTCCTGTCTCTCTCTCTCTCTCTCACACTATCTGCCTCTCCCTGTTCCTGTCTCTCTCTCTATCTCTCACACTATCTGCCTCTCCCTGTTCCTGTCTCTCTCTCTCTCACACTATCTGCCTCTCCCTGTTCCTGTCTCTCTCTCTATCTCTCACACTATCTGCCTCTCCCTGTTCCTGTCTCTCTCTATCTCTCACACTCTCTGCCTCTCCCTGTTCCTGTCTCTCTCTCTCTCACACTATCTGCCTGTCCCTGTTCCTGTCTCTCTCTCTATCTCTCACACTATCTGCCTCTCCCTGTTCCTGTCTCTCTCTCTCTCACACTCTCTGCCTCTCCCTGTTCCTGTCTCTCTCTATCTCTCACACTATCTGCCTCTCCCTGTTCCTGTCTCTCTCTATCTCTCACACTATCTGCCTCTCCCTGTTCCTGTCTCTCTCTCTATCTCTCACACTATCTGCCTCTCCCTGTTCCTGTCTCTCTCTATCTCTCACACTATCTGCCTCTCCCTGTTCCTGTCTCTCTCTCTCTCACACTATCTGCCTCTCCCTGTTCCTGTCTCTCTCTCTCTCACACTATCTGCCTCTCCCTGTTCCTGTCTCTCTCTCTATCTCTCACACTATCTGCCTCTCCCTGTTCCTGTCTCTCTCTCTCTCTCTCTCTCTCACACTATCTGCCTCTCCCTGTTCCTGTCTCTCTCTCTCTCACACTATCTGCCTCTCCCTGTTCCTGTCTCTCTCTCTATCTCTCACACTATCTGCCTCTCCCTGTTCCTGTCTCTCTCTCTCTCTCTCTCTCTCACACTATCTGCCTCTCCCTGTTCCTGTCTCTCTCTCTCTCTCACACTATCTGCCTCTCCCTGTTCCTGTCTCTCTCTCTCTCTCTCTCTCTCACACTATCTGCCTCTCCCTGTTCCTGTCTCTCTCTATCTCTCACACTATCTGCCTCTCCCTGTTCCTGTCTCTCTCTATCTCTCACACTATCTGCCTCTCCCTGTTCCTGTCTCTCTCTCTCTCACACTATCTGCCTCTCCCTGTTCCTGTCTCTCTCTCTATCTCTCACACTATCTGCCTCTCCCTGTTCCTGTCTCTCTCTCTCTCTCTCTCTCTCACACTATCTGCCTCTCCCTGTTCCTGTCTCTCTCTATCTCTCACACTATCTGCCTCTCCCTGTTCCTGTCTCTCTCTCTCTCTCTCTCTCTCACACTATCTGCCTCTCCCTGTTCCTGTCTCTCTCTCTCTCTCACACTATCTGCCTCTCCCTGTTCCTGTCTCTCTCTCTCTCTCACACTATCTGCCTCTCCCTGTTCCTGTCTCTCTCTATCTCTCACACTATCTGCCTCTCCCTGTTCCTGTCTCTCTCTCTCACACTATCTGCCTCTCCCTGTTCCTGTCTCTCTCTATCTCTCACACTCTCTGCCTCTCCCTGTTCCTGTCTCTCTCTATCTCTCACACTCTCTGCCTCTCCCTGTTCCTGTCTCTCTCTATCTCTCACACTATCTGCCTCTCCCTGTTCCTGTCTCTCTCTCTCTCACACTATCTGCCTCTCCCTGTTCCTGTCTCTCTCTCTATCTCTCACACTCTCTGCCTCTCCCTGTTCCTGTCTCTCTCTCTCTCTCACACTATCTGCCTCTCCCTGTTCCTGTCTCTCTCTCTCTCACACTATCTGCCTCTCCCTGTTCCTGTCTCTCTCAGTCTGTCTCTCTCTCTCACTCTCTTCTCATTCTCTCCGCAGAGCCGTGCGTTCACAGTCCAAGCTGGATTCCCAGCTGCACAGCCTGACCATGCTCAGTACCAGACAGCTCAATCAGGACACAGCAGTTACGCAGTCGGACAGACACAGCACGGCCCACCGTACGGAACGGGGCAGACAGTCACCTACGCCAGCAGCTCGCAGCTTCGAGGTGAGTCAATCATTCCTGCTGCTCCCGTGGCACAGGGTCACTGGACACTCACTCCCGAGTGTCTCCCTGCAGGCTGCAGTCCTGTGTCCCCCCCGCCCCCACCCACCCCCCCAAGGCTGGGCGCTGTAATATCCCTCTCTCTCCCCCTAGCCGCCACCAACCTCTCCCTCCATCCCACTGAAGCTCACCTTCTCTCCTCCCTAACACACACCACGTCATCCCGAGGGGGCACGGTAGCACAGCGATTAGCACTGCTGCCTCACAACTCCAGGGTCCCAGGTTCGATTCCGGCTTGGGTCACTGTCTGTGCGGAGTCTGCACATCCTCCCCGTGTCTGCGTGGGTTTCCTCCGGGTGCTCCGGTTTCCTCCCACAGTCCAAAGATGAGCAGGTTAGGTGGATTGGCCGTGATAAATTGCCCTTAGTGTCCAAAAAGGTTAGGTGGGGTTACGGGGATAGGGTGGAGGTGTGGGTTTGGGTAGGGTGCTCTTTCCAAGGGCCGGTGCAGACTCGATGGGCCCAATGGCCTCCTGCACTGTAGATTCTATGATCTCCTGATGTGGGTCCGTGGCGAATCCTGCCTGTCATTTTCGCCGTGTTCACCTTTGTTTCGGGTGATCTCCGAATGCAAGTTGTTGTCCAGCTGACCCCTTGTTTTTTTTCCCCCACAGGGCCTTCTGCATTCCAGGCGATATCAGCTTACCTCCCACACCAGCAGACTGCATACGCTGTTCACGGCCACTTCACCCCACAACAAGGTAACAAGAGAGTCTGCCGGCTGACGCTGCTGTCTGTCGTGTCCCAACGGTGTGGCCAGCAGGTCCTGACCATTCGCTATTCGACCGTGTGGGTGATGACAGTTCAGCCCAGCCCCTTCCTCACCTTGAAGCCACCTTGTCTGCGTCCGCATTCTGCCCACAGAATTCTCCTCCTCTTTCACATTTTCTCCCAAATTTACACCCACCAACAATAATCAGTAACAAATATGCCAATCCCCAGATCAATAAGAACGATCCCATCCGCCCACCAAACCCCAGACATTAGCCCGCATGTTAACATAAACAATGCCAAAAAGGAGTCAGGAATCGCCCGTAGTCACCATTAATACACCCATCGCACCCCCCCCCCCAATGTTCGATGTTATCCAGTTCTCGAAAGTGCAGAATGAATAATGCCCATGAATTGCAGAACCCCTCCGTCCTTCCCCTCAGTAACCTAACCTTCTCAAGAGTCAAGAATTCCAGCAGATCCCCCCCCGCCCGCCACGCCAGGGCACAGAACATAGAACATTACAGCACGGTACAGGTCCTTAGGCCCTCGATGTTGCGCCGACCTGTGAAACCACTCTAAAGCCCATCTACACTATTCCCTTATCGTCCATATGTCTGTCCAATGACCATTCGAATGTCCTTAGTGTTGGTGAGTCCACTACTGTTGCAGGCAGGGCATTCCACGCCCTTGCTACTCTCTGAGTAAAGAACCTACCTCTGACATCTGTCTCATATGTATCTCCCCTCAATTTAAAGCTATGTCCCCTCGTGCTGGACATCACCATCCGAGGAAAAAGGCTCTCACTGTCCATCCTATCCAATCCTCTGATTGCTCTCCAACCTGCTATCAGGATCCGGCTTCGGGCGATCAACGAGGTGAAGGCTACAACATCGGCCTCCGTGCCCGTTTCCAACCCCGGCTGGTCCGACACCCCGAGTATGGCCTCCCGGGGGCCCGGGTCCAGTTTCATGTGCACCACTTTAGAAATTACCCGAAAAACCTCCTTCCAGGAATCCTCCGGATTCTGGGGTTCTGGTCGGCATAGGCTTGGAGGGCCAAAGGGCCTGTTCCTGTGCTGTACATTTCTTTGTTCTTTGTTCTCCAGCTTTGGGCAGGACCAAAACATATGAACGTGATTAGCCCCCTGCAACGTTCACACACATCTTCTACTCCTTCAAAGAATCGGCTCATCCTCACCCTCGTGAGGTGCGCTCTGTATCCCACCTTCAGCTGTATCAGCCCCAACCTCGCGCACGAGGTGAAGGCGTTCACTCTCCGGAGCACCTCACACCAGAACCCCTCCTCCATATCCTCTCCCAACTCCTACTCCCACTTTGCTTTGATCCCCTCCAGTGATGCCTTCTCCTCTTCCAAAATAGCTCCGTAAACCGCTGACATGACCCCCTTCTCCAGTCCCCCTGTCGTCAGCACCTCCAGCAATGTGGAGGCCGGCTCCACCGGGAAGCTCTATCTCCTTTCTGGCAAAATCCCGAACCTGAATGTATCTAAACATTTCCCCCTGCTCCAGCCCATTCTTCGCTCCCAGCTCCTTCAATCCTGCAAACCGACCCCATAGAAACAAATCTTTTAGCGTCTTACTCCCCTTCTCCCATTTCCGAAAATTTCCATCCCACCTCCCTGGCTCAAAGCTGTGGTTCCCCCGAATCGGCATTTCCCTCGACCCTAAACCCAACCCGAAGTGTTGGCGAAACTGCCTCCAAATTCTCAATGAAGCTATTATTACCGGACTCCCTGAGTATTTCCACGGGGCCATCGGGAGCGGCGCTGTTGCTCGTGCCTTCAATCCTGTCGCCCTGCACAAACTCTCCTCCATTCTGACCCACTGGGAATCAACCCCTCTGACCCAGCTCCGCACCGTCTCCACATTCACAGCAGCCACTTTTAACTGTTCGTCGTATCTGATAAAATCTCAGATCGATTGACCAGTGTATTAATCAAATGTTTCAGGGAAACACGGTGGCGCAGTGGTTAGCGCTGCTGCCTCACGGCGCTGAGGTCCCAGGTTCGATTCCGGCTCTGGGTCACAGTCCGTGTGGAGTTTGAACATCCTCCCCGTGTCTGCGTGGGTCTTGCCCCCACAACCCGAAAGATGTCAGCATTAACGAGGTAAACAAAGGGCGAACCAAGTGTAAAATCTAACCAAGTTCAATAATATTAACCCTGAAGTTATCCAAATATCATTCACAAAAGGTGCCCGTCGCTCTGTGGGTCCAGTTCTCAGAGTCTCTCCTTCCTCAGGGTCTTGGTGCGAAGGTGGGTCTCGCTGGCTGCTGTAACAAAGAAAAGTACAGCACAGGAACAGGCCCTTCAGCCCTCCAAGCCCGTGCCGACCATGCTGCCCGTCTAACCTAAAACCTTCTACACTTCCTGGGTCCGTATCCCTCTATTCCCATCCTATTCATGTATTTGTCAAGATACCCCTTAAATGTCACTATCGTCCCTGCTTCCACCACCTCCTCCGGTAGCGAGTTCCAGGCACCCACTACCCTCTGCGTAAAAAACTTGCCTCGTACATCTCCTCTAAACCTTGCCCCTCTCACCTTAAACCTATGCCCCCTAGTAATTGACTCCTCTACCCCGGGGAAAAGCCTCTGACTATCCACTCTGTCTATGCCCCTCATAATTTTGTATACCTCTATCAGGTCGCCCCTCAACGTCCGTTGTTCCGGTGAGAACAAACCGAGTTTATTCAACCGCTCCTCATTGCTAATGCCCTCCATACCAGGCAACATCCTGGTAAATCTCTTCTGCACCCTCTCTAAAGCCTCCACATCCTTCTGGTACTGTGGCGACCAGAATTGAACACTATACTCCAAGTGTCGCCTAACTAAGATTCTATACAGCTGCAACATGACTTACCAGTTTTTATACTCAATGCCCCGGCCAATGAAGGCAAGCATGCCGTATGCCTTCTTGACTACCTTCTCCACCTGTGTTGCCCCTTTCAGTGACCTGTGGACCTGTACTCCTAGATCTCTCTGACTTTCAATACTCTTGAGGGTTCTACCATTCACTGTATATTCCCTACCTGCATTAGACCTTCCAAAATGCATTACCTCACATTTGTCCAGATTAAACTCCATCCGCCATCTCTCCGCCCAAGTCTCCAAACAATCTAAATCCTGCTGTATCCTCTGACAGTCCTCATCGCTATCCGCAATTCCACCAACCTTTGTGTCGTCTGCAAACTTACTAATCAGACCAGTTACATTTTCCTCCAAATCATTTCTATATACTACAAAGAGCAAAGGTCCCAACACTGATCCCTGTGGAACACCACTGGTCACAGCCCTCCAATTAGAAAAGCATCCTTCCATTGCTACTCTCTGCCTTCTATGGCCTAGCCAGTTCTGTATCCACCTTGCCAGCTCACCCCTGATCCCGTGTGACTTCACCTTTTGTACTAGTCTACCATGAGGGACCTTGTCAAAGGCCTTACTGAAGTCCATATAGACAACATCCACTGCCCTACCTGCATCAATCAACTTTGTTCTTTGAGTTCTGGGTGCCCCAAAGTCTGGCTCGATCTGGACTACCCAAAACAAATCGGCCCGTACCGATCAAATCGAAGATCTCCTGATGTGTGATTGACGGGGCAGGTTCAGACACATTCCACCAGTCTGTCTCTGGGCTGGCCAAGTCCGAACTCCCATCATCCTGCCGGAGGGTGACTGCAGTTTGTTTTCAAACGTCCAACTCTTCAATTTAAAATATCCAATTTAATCGAGCTCAAAGCTTGGCCCTGTCGGGTGACGACACAACCAAATCTTACTGATTTGCCGCTCGCCAAGCGGCCTGTGGCTAGTGGCAGGAGAGTTTCACAACTTTGATTCCTTATTTATCATTAACTGGTCTTTTGGGTGATTGAAGTCGCCGGTCTTTGGTTCCTGCTCCAGATTCTCATCCACATCTTCCTTTCTCGTCACACCAGGCTTCATAGCCCCGAGTACAGCCATCCCACTGCAGAAACAGCTGGAACACGCAAACCAACAATCTGGATTCACGGACTCGGTACGTAGTCCTCCCCCGGACGAATTCTCATGTCGCCGTTCAGCCCAATCGGGGTCGGGCAAGCAGATCGATCCCAGCCCAAGATTTCTTTCTGCAAACGACATTATTGTACACGCTCCCAATGGAGTTATGTGACCAAGTCGACTGGGGAACAGGCTGGATTTGGGAGCAGCGTGTGACCGAGCCGAGTGGGGAACAGGCTGGATTTGGGAGCAGCGTGTGACCGAGCCGACTGGGGAACAGGCGGGATTTGGGAGCAGCGTGTGACAGGGCCGAGTGGGGAACAGGCTGGATTTGGGAGCAGTGTGTGACCGAGCCGAGTGGGGAACAGGCTGGATTTGGGAGCAGCGTGTGACCGAGCCGCCTGGGGAACAGGCTGGATTTGGGAGCAGCGTGTGACCGAGCCAACTGGGGAACAGGCTGGATTTGGGAGCAGCGTGTGACCGAGCTGACTGGGGAACAGGCTGGATTTGGGAGCAGCGTGTGACCGAGCTGACTGGGGAACAGGCCGGATTTGGGAGCAGCGTGTGACGGAGCCGACTGGGGAACAGGCCGGATTTGGGAGCAGCGTGTGACGGAGCCGACTGGGGAACAGGCTGGATTTGGGAGCAGCGTGTGACCGAGCTGACTGGGGAACAGGCTGGATTTGGGAGCAGCGTGTGACCGAGCTGACTGGGGAACAGGCCGGATTTGGGAGCAGCGTGTGACCGAGCCGCCTGGGGAACAGGCTGGATTTGGGAGCAGCGTGTGACCGAGCCGACTGGGGAACAGGCTGGATTTGGGAGCAGCGTGTGACCAAGCTGACTGGGGAACAGGCTGGATTTGGGAGCAGCGAGTGACCGAGCTGACTGGGGAACAGGCTGGATTTGGGAGCAGCGTGTGACCGAGCCAACTGGGGAACAGGCCGGATTTGGGAGCAGCGTGTGACCGAGCTGACTGGGGAACAGGCTGGATTTGGGAGCAGCGTGTGACCGAGCTGACTGGGGAACAGGCCGGATTTGGGAGCAGCGTGTGACCGAGCCGCCTGGGGAACAGGCTGGATTTGGGAGCAGCGTGTGACCGAGCCGACTGGGGAACAGGCTGGATTTGGGAGCAGCGTGTGACCAAGCTGACTGGGGAACAGGCTGGATTTGGGAGCAGCGAGTGACCGAGCTGACTGGGGAACAGGCTGGATTTGGGAGCAGCGTGTGACCGAGCCAACTGGGGAACAGGCCGGATTTGGGAGCAGCGTGTGACCGAGCTGACTGGGGAACAGGCTGGATTTGGGAGCAGCGTGTGACCGAGCTGACTGGGGGACAGGCTGGATTTGGGAGCAGCGTGTGACCGAGCTGACTGGGGAACAGGCTGGATTTGGGAGCAGCATGTCACAGGGCCGACTGGGGATCAGGCCGGATTTGGGAGCAACGTGTGACCGAGCCGACTGGGGAACAGGCTGGATTTGGGAGCAGCGTGTGACCGAGCTGACTGGGGAACAGGCGGGATTTGGGAGCAACGTGTGACCGGGCCGACTGGGGAACAGGCTGGATTTGGGAACAGCGTGTGACCGAGCTGACTGGGGAACAGGCTGGATTTGGGAGCAGCGTGTGACCGAGCCGAGTGGGGAACAGGCTGGATTTGGGAGCAGCGTGTGTCCGAGCTGACTGGGGAACAGGCTGGATTTGGGAGCAGCGTGTGACCGAGCCGACTGGGGAACAGGCTGGATTTGGGAGCAGTGTGTGACCGAGCCGACTGGGGAACAGGCTGGATTTGGGAGCAGCGTATGACCGAGCTGACTGGGGAACAGGCCGGGTTTGGGAGCAGCGTGTGAATGAGCCGACTGGGGAACAGGCGGGATTTGGGAGCAACGTGTGACCGAGCCAACTGGGGAACAGGCTGGATTTGGGAGCAGCGTGTGACCGAGCCGAGTGGGGAACAGGCGGGATTTGGGAGCAACGTGTGACCGAGCCAACTGGGGACCAGGCTGGATTTGGGAGCAGCGTCTGACCGAGCCGACTGGGGAACAGGCTGGATTTGGGAGCAGCGTCTGACCGAGCCGACTGGGGACAGGCTGGATTTGGGAGCAGCGTGTGACCGAGACGACTGGGGAACAGGCGGGATTTGGGAGCATTGTGTGACCGAGCCGCCTGGGGAACAGGCTGGATTTGGGAGCAGCGTGTGACCGAGCCGACTGGGGAACAGGCTGGATTTGGGAGCAGCGTGTGACCGAGCCGACTGGGGAACAGGCTGGATTTGGGAGCAGCGTGTGACCGAGCCGACTGGGGGACAGGCTGGATTTGGGAGCAGCGTGTGACCGAGCTGACTGGGGAACAGGCTGGATTTGGGAGCAGCGTGTGACCGAGCCAACTGGGGAACAGGCTGGATTTGGGAGCAGCGTGTGACCAAGCTGACTGGGGAACAGGCTGGATTTGGGAGCAGCGAGTGACCGAGCTGACTGGGGAACAGGCTGGATTTGGGAGCAGCGTGTGACCGAGCCAACTGGGGAACAGGCCGGATTTGGGAGCAGCGTGTGACCGAGCTGACTGGGGAACAGGCTGGATTTGGGAGCAGCGTGTGACCGAGCTGACTGGGGGACAGGCTGGATTTGGGAGCAGCGTGTGACCGAGCTGACTGGGGAACAGGCTGGATTTGGGAGCAGCATGTCACAGGGCCGACTGGGGAACAGGCCGGATTTGGGAGCAACGTGTGACCGAGCCGACTGGGGAACAGGCTGGATTTGGGAGCAGCGTGTGACCGAGCCGACTGGGGAACAGGCTGGATTTGGGAGCAGCGTGTGACCGAGCTGACTGGGGAACAGGCTGGATTTGGGAGCAGCGTGTGACCGAGCCGAGTGGGGAACAGGCTGGATTTGGGAGCAGCGTGTGACCGAGCCGAGTGGGGAACAGGCTGGATTTGGGAGCAGCGTGTGACCGAGCTGACTGGGGAACAGGCTGGATTTGGGAGCAGCGTGTGACCGAGCCGACTGGGGAACAGGCTGGATTTGGGAGCAGCGTGTGACCGAGCCGACTGGGGAACAGGCTGGATTTAGGAGCAGTGTGTGACCGAGCCGACTGGGGAACAGGCTGGATTTGGGAGCAGCGTATGACCGAGCTGACTGGGGAACAGGCCGGATTTGGGCGCAGCGTGTGAATGAGCCGACTGGGGAACAGGCGGGATTTGGGAGCAACGTGTGACCGAGCCAACTGGGGAACAGGCTGGATTTGGGAACAGCGTCTGACCGAGCCGACTGGGGAACAGGCTGGATTTGGGAGCAGCGTGTGACCGAGACGACTGGGGAACAGACTGGATTTGGGAGCATTGTGTGACCGAGCCGCCTGGGGAACAGGCTGGATTTGGGAGCAGCGTGTGACCGAGCCAACTGGGGAACAGGCTGGATTTGGGAGCAGCGTGTGACCAAGCTGACTGGGGAACAGGCTGGATTTGGGAGCAGCGAGTGACCGAGCTGACTGGGGAACAGGCTGAATTTGGGAGCAGCGTGTGACCGAGCCAACTGGGGAACAGGCCGGATTTGGGAGCAGCGTGTGACCGAGCTGACTGGGGAACAGGCTGGATTTGGGAGCAGCGTGTGACCGAGCTGACTGGGGGACAGGCTGGATTTGGGAGCAGCGTGTGACCGAGCTGACTGGGGAACAGGCTGGATTTGGGAGCAGCATGTCACAGGGCCGACTGGGGAACAGGCCGGATTTGGGAGCAACGTGTGACCGAGCTGACTGGGGAACAGGCTCGATTTGGGAGCAGCGTGTGACCGAGCCGAGTGGGGAACAGGCTGGATTTGGGAGCAGCGTGTGACCGAGCCGACTGGGGACAGGCTGGATTTGGGAGCAGCGTGTCCGAGTCGACTGGGGAACAGGCGGGATTTGGGAGCAGCGTGTGACCGAGCCGAGTGGGGAACAGGCTGGATTTGGGAGCAGCGTGTGACAGGGCCGACTGGGGAACAGGCTGGATTTGGGAGCAGCGTGTGACCGAGCTGACTGGGGAACAGGCTGGATTTGGGAGCAGCGTGTGACCGAGCCGACTGGGGAACAGGCTGGATTTGGGAGCAGCGTGTGTCCGAGCTGACTGGGGATCAGGCCGGATTTGGGAGCAGCGTGTGACCGAGCTGACTGGGGAACAGGCTGGATTTGGGAGCAGCGTGTGACCGAGCCGACTGGGGAACAGGCTGGATTTGGGAGCAGCGTGTGACCGAGCTGACTGGGGAACAGGCTGGATTTGGGAGCAGCGTGTGACCGAGCCGACTGGGGAACAGGCGGGATTTGGGAGCAGCCTGTGACCGAGCTGACTGGGGAACAGGCTGGATTTGGGAGCAGCGTCTGACTGAGCCGACTGGGGAACAGGCTGGTTTTGGGAGCAGCGTGTGACTGAGCTGACTGGGGAACAGGCTGGATTTGCGAGCAGCATGTGAACGAGCTGACTGGGGAACAGGCTGGATTTGGGAACAGCGTGTGACAGAGCTGACTGGGGAACAGGCTGGATTTGGGAGCAGCCTGTGACCGAGCTGACTGGGGAACAGACTTGATTTGGGAGCAGCGTGTGATGGGCCGACTGGGGAACAGGCTGGATTTGGGAACAGCGTGTGACCGAGCTGACTGGGGAACAGGCTGGATTTGGGAGCAGCGTGTGACCGAGCTGACTGGGGAACAGGCTCGATTTGGGAGCAGCGTGTGACCGAGCCGAGTGGGGAACAGGCTGGATTTGGGAGCAGCGTGTGACCGAGCCGACGGGGAACAGGCTGGATTTGGGAGCAGCTTGTGACCGAGCCGACTGGGGAACAGGCGGGATTTGGGAGCAGCGTGTGACAGGGCCGACTGGGGAACAGGCTGGATTTGGGAGCAGCGTGTGACCGAGCCGAGTGGGGAACAGGCTGGATTTGGGAGCAGCGTGTGACTGAGCCGACTGGGGAACAGGCTGGATTTGGGAGCAGCGTGTGACCGAACTGACTGGGGAACAGGCTGGATTTGGGAGCAGCGTGTGACCGAGCTGACTGGGGAACAGGCTGGATTTGGGAGCAGCGTGTGACCGAGCCGACTGGGGAAAAGGCTGGATTTGGGAGCAGCATGTGACCGAGCCGACTGGGGAACAGGCGGGATTTGGGAGCAGCGTGAGACCGAGCCGACTTGGGAACAGGCCGGATTTAGGAGCAGCCTGTGACCGAGCTGACTGGGGAACAGGCTGGATTTGGGAGCAGCATGTGACCGAGCCGACTGGGGAACAGGCCGGATTTGGGAGCAGCGTGTGACTGAGCCGACTGGGGAACAGGCTGGTTTTGGGAGCAGCGTGTGACCGAGCTGACTGGGGATCAGGCCGGATTTGGGAGCAGCGTGTGACTGAGCTGACTGGGGAACAGGCTGGATTTGGGAGCAGCGTGTGACCGAGCTGACAGGGGAACAGGCGGGATTTGGGAGCAGCGTGTGACCGAGCCGCCTGGGGAACAGGCTGGATTTGGGAGCAGCGTGTGACCGAGCCGACTGGGGAACAGGCTGGATTTGGGAGCAGCGTGTGACCAAGCTGACTGGGGAACAGGCTGGATTTGGGAGCAGCGTGTGACCGAGCTGACTGGGGAACAGGCTGGATTTGGGAGCAGCGTGTGACCGAGCTGACTGGGGAACAGGCTGGATTTGGGAGCAGCATGTTACAGGGCCGACTGGGGATCAGGCCGGATTTGGGAGCAACGTGTGACCGAGCCGACTGGGGAACAGGCTGGATTTGGGAGCAACGTGTGACCGGGCCGACTGGGGAACAGGCTGGATTTGGGAACAGCGTGTGACCGAGCTGACTGGGGAACAGGCTGGATTTGGGAGCAGCGTGTGACCGAGCCGAGTGGGGAACAGGCTGGATTTGGGAGCAGCGTGTGTCCGAGCTGACTGGGGAACAGGCTGGATTTGGGAGCAGCGTGTGACCGAGCCGACTGGGGAACAGGCTGGATTTGGGAGCAGTGTATGACCGAGCCGACTGGGGAACAGGCTGGATTTGGGAGCAGCGTGTGACCGAGCTGACTGGGGAACAGGCTGGATTTGGGAGCAGCATGTCACAGGGCCGACTGGGGAACAGGCCGGATTTGGGAGCAGCGTATGACCGAGCTGACTGGGGAACAGGCCGGATTTGGGAGCAGCGTGTGAATGAGCCGACTGGGGAACAGGCGGGATTTGGGAGCAACGTGTGACCGAGCCAACTGGGGAACAGGCTGGATTTGGGAACAGCGTCTGACCGAGCCGACTGGGGAACAGGCTGGATTTGGGAGCAGCGTGTGACCGAGCTGACTGGGGAACAGGCTCGATTTGGGAGCAGCGTGTGACCGAGCCGAGTGGGGAACAGGCTGGATTTGGGAGCAGCGTGTGACCGAGCCGACTGGGAACAGGCTGGATTTGGGAGCAGCTTGTGACCGAGCCGACTGGGGAACAGGCGGGATTTGGGAGCAGCGTGTGACAGGGCCGACTGGGGAACAGGCTGGATTTGGGAGCAGCGTGTGACCGAGCCGAGTGGGGAACAGGCTGGATTTGGGAGCAGCGTGTGACTGAGCCGACTGGGGAACAGGCTGGATTTGGGAGCAGCGTGTGACCGAACTGACTGGGGAACAGGCTGGATTTGGGAGCAGCGTGTGACCGAGCTGACTGGGGAACAGGCTGGATTTGGGAGCAGCGTGTGACCGAGCCGACTGGGGAAAAGGCTGGATTTGGGAGCAGCATGTGACCGAGCCGACTGGGGAACAGGCGGGATTTGGGAGCAGCGTGAGACCGAGCCGACTTGGGAACAGGCCGGATTTAGGAGCAGCCTGTGACCGAGCTGACTGGGGAACAGGCTGGATTTGGGAGCAGCATGTGACCGAGCCGACTGGGGAACAGGCCGGATTTGGGAGCAGCGTGTGACTGAGCCGACTGGGGAACAGGCTGGTTTTGGGAGCAGCGTGTGACCGAGCTGACTGGGGATCAGGCCGGATTTGGGAGCAGCGTGTGACTGAGCTGACTGGGGAACAGGCTGGATTTGGGAGCAGCGTGTGACCGAGCTGACAGGGGAACAGGCGGGATTTGGGAGCAGCGTGTGACCGAGCCGCCTGGGGAACAGGCTGGATTTGGGAGCAGCGTGTGACCGAGCCGACTGGGGAACAGGCTGGATTTGGGAGCAGCGTGTGACCAAGCTGACTGGGGAACAGGCTGGATTTGGGAGCAGCGTGTGACCGAGCTGACTGGGGAACAGGCTGGATTTGGGAGCAGCGTGTGACCGAGCTGACTGGGGAACAGGCTGGATTTGGGAGCAGCATGTTACAGGGCCGACTGGGGATCAGGCCGGATTTGGGAGCAACGTGTGACCGAGCCGACTGGGGAACAGGCTGGATTTGGGAGCAACGTGTGACCGGGCCGACTGGGGAACAGGCTGGATTTGGGAACAGCGTGTGACCGAGCTGACTGGGGAACAGGCTGGATTTGGGAGCAGCGTGTGACCGAGCCGAGTGGGGAACAGGCTGGATTTGGGAGCAGCGTGTGTCCGAGCTGACTGGGGAACAGGCTGGATTTGGGAGCAGCGTGTGACCGAGCCGACTGGGGAACAGGCTGGATTTGGGAGCAGTGTGTGACCGAGCCGACTGGGGAACAGGCTGGATTTGGGAGCAGCGTGTGACCGAGCTGACTGGGGAACAGGCTGGATTTGGGAGCAGCATGTCACAGGGCCGACTGGGGAACAGGCCGGATTTGGGAGCAGCGTATGACCGAGCTGACTGGGGAACAGGCCGGATTTGGGAGCAGTGTGTGACCGAGCCGACTGGGGAACAGGCTGGATTTGGGAGCAGCGTGTGACCGAGCTGACTGGGGAACAGGCTGGATTTGGGAGCAGCATGTCACAGGGCCGACTGGGGAACAGGCCGGATTTGGGAGCAGCGTATGACCGAGCTGACTGGGGAACAGGCCGGATTTGGGAGCAGCGTGTGAATGAGCCGACTGGGGAACAGGCGGGATTTGGGAGCAACGTGTGACCGAGCCAACTGGGGAACAGGCTGGATTTGGGAACAGCGTCTGACCGAGCCGACTGGGGAACAGGCTGGATTTGGGAGCAGCGTGTGACCGAGACGACTGGGGAACAGACTGGATTTGGGAGCATTGTGTGACCGAGCCGCCTGGGGAACAGGCTGGATTTGGGAGCAGCGTGTGACCGAGCCAACTGGGGAACAGGCTGGATTTGGGAGCAGCGTGTGACCAAGCTGACTGGGGAACAGGCTGGATTTGGGAGCAGCGAGTGACCGAGCTGACTGGGGAACAGGCTGGATTTGGGAGCAGCGTGTGACCGAGCCAACTGGGGAACAGGCCGGATTTGGGAGCAGCGTGTGACCGAGCTGACTGGGGGACAGGCTGGATTTGGGAGCAGCGTGTGACCGAGCTGACTGGGGAACAGGCTGGATTTGGGAGCAGCATGTCACAGGGCCGACTGGGGAACAGGCCGGATTTGGGAGCAACGTGTGACCGAGCTGACTGGGGAACAGGCTCGATTTGGGAGCAGCGTGTGACCGAGCCGAGTGGGGAACAGGCTGGATTTGGGAGCAGCGTGTGACCGAGCCGACTGGGGACAGGCTGGATTTGGGAGCAGCGTGTCCGAGTCGACTGGGGAACAGGCGGGATTTGGGAGCAGCGTGTGACCGAGCCGAGTGGGGAACAGGCTGGATTTGGGAGCAGCGTGTGACAGGGCCGACTGGGGAACAGGCTGGATTTGGGAGCAGCGTGTGACCGAGCTGACTGGGGAACAGGCTGGATTTGGGAGCAGCGTGTGACCGAGCCGACTGGGGAACAGGCTGGATTTGGGAGCAGCGTGTGTCCGAGCTGACTGGGGATCAGGCCGGATTTGGGAGCAGCGTTTGACCGAGCTGACTGGGGAACAGGCTGGATTTGGGAGCAGCGTGTGACCGAGCCGACTGGGGAACAGGCTGGATTTGGGAGCAGCGTGTGACCGAGCTGACTGGGGAACAGGCTGGATTTGGGAGCAGCGTGTGACCGAGCCGACTGGGGAACAGGCGGGATTTGGGAGCAGCCTGTGACCGAGCTGACTGGGGAACAGGCTGGATTTGGGAGCAGCGTCTGACCGAGCCGACTGGGGAACAGGCTGGATTTGGGAGCAGCGTGTCACCGAGCTGACTGGGGAACAGGCTGGATTTGGGAGCAGCGTGTGACTGAGCCGACTGGGGAACAGGCTGGTTTTGGGAGCAGCGTGTGACTGAGCTGACTGGGGAACAGGCTGGATTTGCGAGCAGCGTGTGAACGAGCTGACTGGGGAACAGGCTGGATTTGGGAACAGCGTGTGACAGAGCTGACTGGGGAACAGGCTGGATTTGGGAGCAGCCTGTGACCGAGCTGACTGGGGAACAGACTTGATTTGGGAGCAGCGTGTGACAGGGCCGACTGGGGAACAGGCTGGATTTGGGAACAGCGTGTGACCGAGCTGACTGGGGAACAGGCTCGATTTGGGAGCAGCGTGTGACCGAGCCGAGTGGGGAACAGGCTGGATTTGGGAGCAGCGTGTGACCGAGCCGACTGGGAACAGGCTGGATTTGGGAGCAGCTTGTGACCGAGCCGACTGGGGAACAGGCGGGATTTGGGAGCAGCGTGTGACAGGGCCGACTGGGGAACAGGCTGGATTTGGGAGCAGCGTGTGACCGAGCCGAGTGGGGAACAGGCTGGATTTGGGAGCAGCGTGTGACTGAGCCGACTGGGGAACAGGCTGGATTTGGGAGCAGCGTGTGACCGAACTGACTGGGGAACAGGCTGGATTTGGGAGCAGCGTGTGACCGAGCTGACTGGGGAACAGGCTGGATTTGGGAGCAGCGTGTGACCGAGCCGACTGGGGAACAGGCCGGATTCAGGAGCAGCCTGTGACCGAGCTGACTGGGGAACAGGCTGGTTTTGGGAGCAGCGTGTGACCGAGCTGACTGGGGATCAGGCCGGATTTGGGAGCAGCGTGTGACCGAGCCGCCTGGGGAACAGGCTGGATTTGGGAGCAGCGTGTGACCGAGCCGACTGGGGAACAGGCTGGATTTGGGAGCAGCGTGTGACCAAGCTGACTGGGGAACAGGCTGGATTTGGGAGCAGCGAGTGACCGAGCTGACTGGGGAACAGGCTGGATTTGGGAGCAGCGTGTGACCGAGCCAACTGGGGAACAGGCCGGATTTGGGAGCAGCGTGTGACCGAGCTGACTGAGGAACAGGCTGGATTTGGGAGCAGCGTGTGACCGAGCTGACTGGGGGACAGGCTGGATTTGGGAGCAGCGTGTGACCGAGCTGACTGGGGAACAGGCTGGATTTGGGAGCAGCATGTCACAGGGCCGACTGGGGATCAGGCCGGATTTGGGAGCAACGTGTGACCGAGCCGACTGGGGAACAGGCTGGATTTGGGAACAACGTATGACCGAGCTGACTGGGGAACAGGCCGGATTTGGGAGCAGCGTGTGAATGAGCCGACTGGGGAACAGGCGTGATTTGGGAGCAACGTGTGACCGAGCCAACTGGGGAACAGGCTGGATTTGGGAGCAGCGTGTGACCGAGCCGAGTGGGGAACAGGCGGGATTTGGGAGCAACGTGTGACCGAGCCAACTGGGGAACAGGCTGGATTTGGGAGCAGCGTCTGACCGAGCCGACTGGGGAACAGGCTGGATTTGGGAGCAGCGTCTGACCGAGCCGACTGGGGACAGGCTGGATTTGGGAGCAGCGTGTGACCGAGACGACTGGGGAACAGGCGGGATTTGGGAGCATTGTGTGACCGAGCCGCCTGGGGAACAGGCTGGATTTGGGAGCAGCGTGTGACCGAGCCGACTGGGGAACAGGCTGGATTTGGGAGCAGTGGGTGACGGAGCCGACTGGGGAACAGGCTGGATTTGGGAGCAGCGTGTGACCGAGCCGACTGGGGGACAGGCTGGATTTGGGAGCAGCGTGTGACCGAGCTGACTGGGGAACAGGCTGGATTTGGGAGCAGCGTGTGACCGAGCCAACTGGGGAACAGGCTGGATTTGGGAGCAGCGTGTGACCAAGCTGACTGGGGAACAGGCTGGATTTGGGAGCAGCGAGTGACCGAGCTGACTGGGGAACAGGCTGGATTTGGGAGCAGCGTGTGACCGAGCCAACTGGGGAACAGGCCGGATTTGGGAGCAGCGTGTGACCGAGCTGACTGGGGAACAGGCTGGATTTGGGAGCAGCGTGTGACCGAGCTGACTGGGGGACAGGCTGGATTTGGGAGCAGCGTGTGACCGAGCTGACTGGGGAACAGGCTGGATTTGGGAGCAGCATGTCACAGGGCCGACTGGGGAACAGGCCGGATTTGGGAGCAACGTGTGACCGAGCCGACTGGGGAACAGGCTGGATTTGGGAGCAGCGTGTGACCGAGCCGACTGGGGAACAGGCTGGATTTGGGAGCAGCGTGTGACCGAGCTGACTGGGGAACAGGCTGTATTTGGGAGCAGCGTGTGACCGAGCCGAGTGGGGAACAGGCTGGATTTGGGAGCAGCGTGTGACCGAGCCGAGTGGGGAACAGGCTGGATTTGGGAGCAGCGTGTGACCGAGCTGACTGGGGAACAGGCTGGATTTGGGAGCAGCGTGTGACCGAGCCGACTGGGGAACAGGCTGGATTTGGGAGCAGCGTGTGACCGAGCCGACTGGGGAACAGGCTGGATTTGGGAGCAGTGTGTGACCGAGCCGACTGGGGAACAGGCTGGATTTGGGAGCAGCGTATGACCGAGCTGACTGGGGAACAGGCCGGATTTGGGAGCAGCGTGTGAATGAGCCGACTGGGGAACAGGCGGGATTTGGGAGCAACGTGTGACCGAGCCAACTGGGGAACAGGCTGGATTTGGGAACAGCGTCTGACCGAGCCGACTGGGGAACAGGCTGGATTTGGGAGCAGCGTGTGACCGAGACGACTGGGGAACAGACTGGATTTGGGAGCATTGTGTGACCGAGCCGCCTGGGGAACAGGCTGGATTTGGGAGCAGCGTGTGACCGAGCCAACTGGGGAACAGGCTGGATTTGGGAGCAGCGTGTGACCAAGCTGACTGGGGAACAGGCTGGATTTGGGAGCAGCGAGTGACCGAGCTGACTGGGGAACAGGCTGGATTTGGGAGCAGCGTGTGACCGAGCCAACTGGGGAACAGGCCGGATTTGGGAGCAGCGTGTGACCGAGCTGACTGGGGAACAGGCTGGATTTGGGAGCAGCGTGTGACCGAGCTGACTGGGGGACAGGCTGGATTTGGGAGCAGCGTGTGACCGAGCTGACTGGGGAACAGGCTGGATTTGGGAGCAGCATGTCACAGGGCCGACTGGGGAACAGGCCGGATTTGGGAGCAACGTGTGACCGAGCTGACTGGGGAACAGGCTCGATTTGGGAGCAGCGTGTGACCGAGCCGAGTGGGGAACAGGCTGGATTTGGGAGCAGCGTGTGACCGAGCCGACTGGGGACAGGCTGGATTTGGGAGCAGCGTGTCCGAGTCGACTGGGGAACAGGCGGGATTTGGGAGCAGCGTGTGACCGAGCCGAGTGGGGAACAGGCTGGATTTGGGAGCAGCGTGTGACAGGGCCGACTGGGGAACAGGCTGGATTTGGGAGCAGCGTGTGACCGAGCTGACTGGGGAACAGGCTGGATTTGGGAGCAGCGTGTGACCGAGCCGACTGGGGAACAGGCTGGATTTGGGAGCAGCGTGTGTCCGAGCTGACTGGGGATCAGGCCGGATTTGGGAGCAGCGTGTGACCGAGCTGACTGGGGAACAGGCTGGATTTGGGAGCAGCGTGTGACCAAGCCGACTGGGGAACAGGCTGGATTTGGGAGCAGCGTGTGACCGAGCTGACTGGGGAACAGGCGGGATTTGGGAGCAGCCTGTGACCGAGCTGACTGGGGAACAGGCTGGATTTGGGAGCAGCGTCTGACCGAGCCGACTGGGGAACAGGCTGGATTTGGGAGCAGCGTGTCACCGAGCTGACTGGGGAACAGGC
The DNA here is from genome assembly GCF_047496885.1 of Scyliorhinus torazame. Taxonomy (NCBI): domain Eukaryota; kingdom Metazoa; phylum Chordata; class Chondrichthyes; order Carcharhiniformes; family Scyliorhinidae; genus Scyliorhinus; species Scyliorhinus torazame. The sequence goes on along the minus strand of NC_092737.1, from coordinate 31,730,027 downwards.
TGGATTTGGGAGCAGCGTGTGACTGAGCTGACTGGGGAACAGGCTGGATTTGCGAGCAGCGTGTGAACGAGCTGACTGGGGAACAGGCTGGATTTGGGAACAGCGTGTGACAGAGCTGACTGGGGAACAGGCTGGATTTGGGAGCAGCCTGTGACCGAGCTGACTGGGGAACAGACTTGATTTGGGAGCAGCGTGTGACAGGGCCGACTGGGGAACAGGCTGGATTTGGGAACAGCGTGTGACCGAGCTGACTGGGGAACAGGCTGGATTTGGGAGCAGCGTGTGACCGAGCTGACTGGGGAACAGGCTCGATTTGGGAGCAGCGTGTGACCGAGCCGAGTGGGGAACAGGCTGGATTTGGGAGCAGCGTGTGACCGAGCCGACTGGGAACAGGCTGGATTTGGGAGCAGCTTGTGACCGAGCCGACTGGGGAACAGGCGGGATTTGGGAGCAGCGTGTGACAGGGCCGACTGGGGAACAGGCTGGATTTGGGAGCAGCGTGTGACCGAGCCGAGTGGGGAACAGGCTGGATTTGGGAGCAGCGTGTGACTGAGCCGACTGGGGAACAGGCTGGATTTGGGAGCAGCGTGTGACCGAACTGACTGGGGAACAGGCTGGATTTGGGAGCAGCGTGTGACCGAGCTGACTGGGGAACAGGCTGGATTTGGGAGCAGCGTGTGACCGAGCCGACTGGGGAAACGGCTGGATTTGGGAGCAGCATGTGACCGAGCCGACTGGGGAACAGGCGGGATTTGGGAGCAGCGTGAGACCGAGCCGACTTGGGAACAGGCCGGATTTAGGAGCAGCCTGTGACCGAGCTGACTGGGGAACAGGCTGGATTTGGGAGCAGCATGTGACCGAGCCGACTGGGGAACAGGCCGGATTTGGGAGCAGCGTGTGACTGAGCCGACTGGGGAACAGGCTGGTTTTGGGAGCAGCGTGTGACCGAGCTGACTGGGGATCAGGCCGGATTTGGGAGCAGCGTGTGACTGAGCTGACTGGGGAACAGGCTGGATTTGGGAGCAGCGTGTGACCGAGCTGACAGGGGAACAGGCGGGATTTGGGAGCAGCGTGTGACCGAGCCGAGTGGGGAACAGGCTGGATTTGGGAGCAGCGTGTGACTGAGCCGACTGGGGAACAGGCTGGATTTGGGGGCAGCGTGTGACCGAGCTGACTGTGGAACAGGCTGGATTTGGGAGCAGCGTGTGACCGAGCTGACTGGGGAACAGGCTGGATTTGGGAGCAGCGTGTAACCGAGCCGACTGGGGAACAGGCCGGATTTGGGAGCAGCGTGTGACCGAGCTGACTGGGGAACAGGCTGCATTTGGGAGCAGCGTGTGACCGAGCTGACTGGGGAACAGGCTGGATTTGGGAGCAGGGTGTGACCGAGCTGACTGGGGAACAGGCTGGATTTGGGAGCAGCGTGTGACCAAGCTGACTGGGGAACAGGCTGGATTTGGGAGCAGCGTGTGACCGAGCTGTCTGGGGAACAGGCCGGATTTGGGAGCAGTGTGTGACCGAGCCGACTGGGGAACAGGCTGGATTTGGGAGCAGTGGGTGACCGAGCCGACTGGGGAACAGGCCGGATTTGGGAGCAGCGTGTGACCGAGCCGACAGGGGAACAGGCCGGATTTGGGAGCAGCGTGTGACCGAGCTGACTGGGGAACAGGCTGGATTTGGGAGCAGCGTGTGACCGAGCTGACTGGGGAACAGGCTGGATTTGGGAGCAGCGTGTGACCGAGCCGACTGGGGAACAGGCTGGATTTGGGAGCAGCGTGTGACAGGGCCGACTGGGGATCAGGCTGGATTTGGGAGCAGCGTGTGACCGAGCTGACTGGGGAACAGGCTGGATTTGGGAGCAGCGTGTGACCAAGCCGACTGGGGAACAGGCTCGATTTGGGAGCAGCGTGTGACCGAGCTGACTGGGGAACAGGCTGGATTTGGGGGCAGCGTGTGACAGGGTGGGGGGGGGGTGGGAATGGGGGCAGGGGGGGAGCGGGGGGGGATGGGGGGGCGGGGGGAGGTGCAGAGATGTGAAACGTTCTGGAAGTCCCGGATTAATCAGACCTCTTCCCATCTTTTCCAGGCCGGATTGGCCTACGTCCACCCACAAAGACCAGCATCACCCGGGGCATTCCCTCACGGATCGTCCCCTCAGCAAACTCTCCCGGTGAGTCGCTGTCAATAATACGGTGCCTCCAAACACCGCAGGGAGCTTCAGCGGTTACTCCTGCCGCGGTTTATTGGTGGGAAGATACTGTTCAGGAACTCTTCAACAAACCTGGAACTGGTATAGGAACCACCTCTTCTCAGCTTTACTCTGTATCTAACCGCGTGCTGTACCTGTCCTGGGAGTGTTTGATGGGGACAGTGTAGAGGGAGCTTTACTCTGTATTTAACCGCGTGCTGTACCTGTCCTGGGAGTGTTTGATGGGGACAGTGTAGAGAGAGCTTTACTCTGTATCTAACCCCGTGCTGTACCTGTCCTGGGAGTGTTTGATGGGGACAGAGTAGAGAGAGCTTTACTCTGTATCTAACCCCGTGCTGTACCTGTCCTGGGAGTGTTTGATGTGGACAGTGTAGAGGGAGCTTTACTCTGTATCTAACCCCGTGCTGTACCTGTCCTGGGAGTGTTTGATGGGGACAGAGTAGAGGGAGCTTTACTCTGTATCTAACCCCGTGCTGTACCTGTCCCGGGAGTGTTTGATGGGGACAGTGTAGAGAGAGCTTTACTCTGTATCTAACCCCGTGCTGTACCTGTCCTGGGAGTGTTTGATGGGGACAGTGTAGAGGGAGCTTTACTCTATATCTACCCCCGTGCTGTACCTGTCCTGGGAGTGTTTGATGGGGACAGAGTAGAGAGAGCTTTACTCTGTATCTAACCCCGTGCTGTACCTGTCCTGGGAGTGTTTGATGTGGACAGTGTAGAGGGAGCTTTACTCTGTATCTAACCCCGTGCTGTACCTGTCCTGGGAGTGTTTGATGGGGACACTGTAGAGCGAGCTTTACTCTATATCTAACCCCGTGCTGTACCTGTCCTGGGAGTGTTTGGTGGGCACAGTGTAGAGGGAGCTTTACTCTGTATCTAACCCCGTGCTGTACCTGTCCTGGGAGTGTTTGATGGGGACAGTGTAGAGGGAGCTTTACTCTATATCTACCCCCGTGCTGTACCTGTCCTGGGAGTGTTTGATGGGGACAGAGTAGAGAGAGCTTTACTCTGTATCTAACCCCGTGCTGTACCTGTCCTGGGAGTGTTTGATGTGGACAGTGTAGAGGGAGCTTTACTCTGTATCTAACCCCGTGCTGTACCTGTCCTGGGAGTGTTTGATGGGGACAGTGTAGAGAGAGCTTTACTCTGTATCTAGCCCCGTGCTGTACCTGTCCTGGGAGTGTTTGATGTGGACAGTGTAGAGGGAGCTTTACTCTGTATCTAACCCCGTGCTGTACCTGTCCTGGGAGTGTTTGATGTGGACAGTGTAGAGGGACCTTTACTCTGTATCTAACTCCATGCTGTACCTGTCCTGGGAGTGTTTGGTGGGCACAGTGTAGAGGGAGCTTTACTCTGTATCTAACCCCGTGCTGTACCTGTCCTGGGAGTGTTTGATGTGGACAGTGTAGAGGGACCTTTACTCTGTATCTAACTCCATGCTGTACCTGTCCTGGGAGTGTTTGGTGGGCACAGTGTAGAGGGAGCTTTACTCTGTATCTAACCCCGTGCTGTACCTGTCCTGGGAGTGTTTGATGTGGACAGTGTAGAGGGACCTTTACTCTGTATCTAACCCCGTGCTGTACCTGTCCTGGGAGTGTTTGATGGGGACTGTGTAGAGGGAGCTTTACTCTGTATCTAACCCCGTGCTGTACCTGTCCTGGGAGTGTTTGATGGGGACAGTGTAGAGGGAGCTTTACTCTGCATCTAACCCCGTGCTGTACCTGTCCTGGGAGTGTTTGATGGGGACAGAGTAGAGGGAGCTTTACTCTGTATCTAACCCCGTGCTGTACCTGTCCCGGGAGTGTTTGATGGGGACAGTGTAGAGAGAGCTTTACTCTGTATCTAACCCCGTGCTGTACCTGTCCTGGGAGTGTTTGATGGGGACAGTGTAGAGGGAGCTTTACTCTATATCTACCCCCGTGCTGTACCTGTCCTGGGAGTGTTTGATGGGGACAGAGTAGAGAGAGCTTTACTCTGTATCTAACCCCGTGCTGTACCTGTCCTGGGAGTGTTTGATGTGGACAGTGTAGAGGGAGCTTTACTCTGTATCTAACCCCGTGCTGTACCTGTCCTGGGAGTGTTTGATGGGGACAGTGTAGAGCGAGCTTTACTCTATATCTAACCCCGTGCTGTACCTGTCCTGGGAGTGTTTGGTGGGCACAGTGTAGAGGGAGCTTTACTCTGTATCTAACCCCGTGCTGTACCTGTCCTGGGAGTGTTTGATGGGGACAGTGTAGAGGGAGCTTTACTCTATATCTACCCCCGTGCTGTACCTGTCCTGGGAGTGTTTGATGGGGACAGAGTAGAGAGAGCTTTACTCTGTATCTAACCCCGTGCTGTACCTGTCCTGGGAGTGTTTGATGTGGACAGTGTAGAGGGAGCTTTACTCTGTATCTAACCCCGTGCTGTACCTGTCCTGGGAGTGTTTGATGGGGACAGTGTAGAGAGAGCTTTACTCTGTATCTAGCCCCGTGCTGTACCTGTCCTGGGAGTGTTTGATGTGGACAGTGTAGAGGGAGCTTTACTCTGTATCTAACCCCGTGCTGTACCTGTCCTGGGAGTGTTTGATGTGGACAGTGTAGAGGGACCTTTACTCTGTATCTAACTCCATGCTGTACCTGTCCTGGGAGTGTTTGGTGGGCACAGTGTAGAGGGAGCTTTACTCTGTATCTAACCCCGTGCTGTACCTGTCCTGGGAGTGTTTGATGTGGACAGTGTAGAGGGACCTTTACTCTGTATCTAACTCCATGCTGTACCTGTCCTGGGAGTGTTTGGTGGGCACAGTGTAGAGGGAGCTTTACTCTGTATCTAACCCCGTGCTGTACCTGTCCTGGGAGTGTTTGATGTGGACAGTGTAGTGGGACCTTTACTCTGTATCTAACCCCGTGCTGTACCTGTCCTGGGAGTGTTTGATGGGGACTGTGTAGAGGGAGCTTTACTCTGTATCTAACCCCGTGCTGTACCTGTCCTGGGAGTGTTTGATGGGGACAGTGTAGAGGGAGCTTTACTCTGCATCTAACCCCGTGCTGTACCTGCCCTGGGAGTGTTTAATGGGGACAGTGTAGAGGGAGCTTTACTCTGTATCTAACTCCATGCTGTACCTGTCCTGGGAGTGTTTGATGGGGACAGTGTAGAGGGAGCTTTACTCTGTATCTAACCCCGTGCTGTACCTGTCCTGGGAGTGTTTGATGGGGACAGTGTAGAAGGAGCTTTACTCTGTATCTAACCCCGCGCTGTACCTGTCTTGGGAGTGTTTGATGGGGACAGTGTAGAGGGAGCTTTACTCTGTATCTAACCCCGTGCTGTACCTGTCCTGGGAGTGTTTGATGTGGACAGTGTAGAGGGAGCTTTACTCTGTATCTAACCCCGTGCTGTACCTGTCCTGGGAGTGTTTGATGGGGACAGAGTAGAGGGAGCTTTACTCTGTATCTAACCCCGTGCTGTACCTGTCCCGGGAGTGTTTGATGGGGACAGTGTAGAGAGAGCTTTACTCTGTATCTAACCCCGTGCTGTACCTGTCCTGGGAGTGTTTGATGGGGACAGTGTAGAGGGAGCTTTACTCTATATCTACCCCCGTGCTGTACCTGTCCTGGGAGTGTTTGATGGGGACAGAGTAGAGAGAGCTTTACTCTGTATCTAACCCCGTGCTGTACCTGTCCTGGGAGTGTTTGATGTGGACAGTGTAGAGGGAGCTTTACTCTGTATCTAACCCCGTGCTGTACCTGTCCTGGGAGTGTTTGATGGGGACAGTGTAGAGCGAGCTTTACTCTATATCTAACCCCGTGCTGTACCTGTCCTGGGAGTGTTTGGTGGGCACAGTGTAGAGGGAGCTTTACTCTGTATCTAACCCCGTGCTGTACCTGTCCTGGGAGTGTTTGATGGGGACAGTGTAGAGGGAGCTTTACTCTATATCTACCCCCGTGCTGTACCTGTCCTGGGAGTGTTTGATGGGGACAGAGTAGAGAGAGCTTTACTCTGTATCTAACCCCGTGCTGTACCTGTCCTGGGAGTGTTTGATGTGGACAGTGTAGAGGGAGCTTTATTCTGTATCTAACCCCGTGCTGTACCTGTCCTGGGAGTGTTTGATGGGGACAGTGTAGAGAGAGCTTTACTCTGTATCTAGCCCCGTGCTGTACCTGTCCTGGGAGTGTTTGGTGGGCACAGTGTAGAGGGAGCTTTACTCTGTATCTAACCCCGTGCTGTACCTGTCCTGGGAGTGTTTGATGTGGACAGTGTAGAGGGACCTTTACTCTGTATCTAACTCCATGCTGTACCTGTCCTGGGAGTGTTTGGTGGGCACAGTGTAGAGGGAGCTTTACTCTGTATCTAACCCCGTGCTGTACCTGTCCTGGGAGTGTTTGATGTGGACAGTGTAGAGGGACCTTTACTCTGTATCTAACCCCGTGCTGTACCTGTCCTGGGAGTGTTTGATGGGGACTGTGTAGAGGGAGCTTTACTCTGTATCTAACCCCGTGCTGTACCTGTCCTGGGAGTGTTTGATGGGGACAGTGTAGAGGGAGCTTTACTCTGCATCTAACCCCGTGCTGTACCTGTCCTGGGAGTGTTTGATGGGGACAGAGTAGAGGGAGCTTTACTCTGTATCTAACCCCGTGCTGTACCTGTCCCGGGAGTGTTTGATGGGGACAGTGTAGAGAGAGCTTTACTCTGTATCTAACCCCGTGCTGTACCTGTCCTGGGAGTGTTTGATGGGGACAGTGTAGAGGGAGCTTTACTCTATATCTACCCCCGTGCTGTACCTGTCCTGGGAGTGTTTGATGGGGACAGAGTAGAGAGAGCTTTACTCTGTATCTAACCCCGTGCTGTACCTGTCCTGGGAGTGTTTGATGTGGACAGTGTAGAGGGAGCTTTACTCTGTATCTAACCCCGTGCTGTACCTGTCCTGGGAGTGTTTGATGGGGACAGTGTAGAGCGAGCTTTACTCTATATCTAACCCCGTGCTGTACCTGTCCTGGGAGTGTTTGGTGGGCACAGTGTAGAGGGAGCTTTACTCTGTATCTAACCCCGTGCTGTACCTGTCCTGGGAGTGTTTGATGGGGACAGTGTAGAGGGAGCTTTACTCTATATCTACCCCCGTGCTGTACCTGTCCTGGGAGTGTTTGATGGGGACAGAGTAGAGAGAGCTTTACTCTGTATCTAACCCCGTGCTGTACCTGTCCTGGGAGTGTTTGATGTGGACAGTGTAGAGGGAGCTTTACTCTGTATCTAACCCCGTGCTGTACCTGTCCTGGGAGTGTTTGATGGGGACAGTGTAGAGAGAACTTTACTCTGTATCTAGCCCCGTGCTGTACCTGTCCTGGGAGTGTTTGATGTGGACAGTGTAGAGGGAGCTTTACTCTGTATCTAACCCCGTGCTGTACCTGTCCTGGGAGTGTTTGATGTGGACAGTGTAGAGGGACCTTTACTCTGTATCTAACTCCATGCTGTACCTGTCCTGGGAGTGTTTGGTGGGCACAGTGTAGAGGGAGCTTTACTCTGTATCTAACCCCGTGCTGTACCTGTCCTGGGAGTGTTTGATGTGGACAGTGTAGAGGGACCTTTACTCTGTATCTAACTCCATGCTGTACCTGTCCTGGGAGTGTTTGGTGGGCACAGTGTAGAGGGAGCTTTACTCTGTATCTAACCCCGTGCTGTACCTGTCCTGGGAGTGTTTGATGTGGACAGTGTAGAGGGACCTTTACTCTGTATCTAACCCCGTGCTGTACCTGTCCTGGGAGTGTTTGATGGGGACTGTGTAGAGGGAGCTTTACTCTGTATCTAACCCCGTGCTGTACCTGTCCTGGGAGTGTTTGATGGGGACAGTGTAGAGGGAGCTTTACTCTGCATCTAACCCCGTGCTGTACCTGCCCTAGGAGTGTTTAATGGGGACAGTGTAGAGGGAGCTTTACTCTGTATCTAACTCCATGCTGTACCTGTCCTGGGAGTGTTTGATGGGGACAGTGTAGAGGGAGCTTTACTCTGTATCTAACCCCGTGCTGTACCTGTCCTGGGAGTGTTTGATGGGGACAGTGTAGAAGGAGCTTTACTCTGTATCTAACCCCGCGCTGTACCTGTCTTGGGAGTGTTTGATGGGGACAGTGTAGAGGGAGCTTTACTCTGTATCTAACCCCGTGCTGTACCTGTCCTGGGAGTGTTTGATTGGGACAGTGTAGAGGGAGCTTTACTCTGTATCTAACCCCGTGCTGTACCTGTCCTGGGAGTGTTTGATGGGGACAGTGTAGAGGGAGCTTTACTCTGTATCTAACCCCGTGCTGTACCTGTCCTGGGAGTGTTTGATGGGGACAGTGTAGAGGGAGCTTTACTCTGTATCTAACCCCGTGCTGTATCTGTCCTGGGAGCGTTTGATGGGGACAGTGTAGAGGGAGCTTTACTCTGTATCTAAACCCGTGCTGTACCTGTCCTGGGAGTGTTTGATGGGGACAGTGTAGAGGGAGCTTTACTCTGTATCTAACCCCGTGCTGTACCTGTCCTGGGAGTGTTTGATGGGGACATTTGAGGGAACCGGCTCCCTATCAGCTGTAGATGAGCAGGTTTGCTTTGAACTGAAAGCTATTTTTCTGATCGTGATTCATTGTGAATCTCTTGCTGCCGTTTCGTTAGAGCTTTGTTGCTGGATCTGTCCTCATTGTGGTCTTTTCTTGTGTCTTTTCCAGGCTGGTTTCCAAACTGCGGGGCAGACAACTCCCCGCCATGCGTACCTTGCGCACAGCCAGGGGCAGCGCTACTACCATCCGTAGGTGCTGCTGGAGATGCCTTGAATACCTCCCAATACACCCCCCCCCCCATCTTGGCTCGGCGTAGGGGAGGACGGGACCGTGGAGGATCATCAAATTGTCACATTCAGGACGCACACCTTTGCCAATTGTGAGAAGTCAGATACAGAAGGTGGAGAGGGCAGATCGACGGCAGGAAGTGGCCTCGGGTCCATGTTCCCACCCACACCACGTTACCTCGGGCAGTGCAGCACCCTCCCTCAGCGCTGCCGTGGGGAAGTTGGCCTGGAATCTCTCGACGTGAACCGGGATGAGGTGGAATTTTGAGCTCACAAAGGGCGACAGTGTTTCGCACCGCTGCCTCACAGCGCCAGGGGCCCGGGCTCGATCCCCGGCTGGGTCACTGTCTGCGCGGAGTCTGCACTTCCTCCCCCGTGTCTGCGTGGGTTTCCTCCGGGTGCTCCGGTTTCCTCCCACAAGCCCAAAGATGTGTGTGTTTGAGTGGATTGGACGTGATCAATTGCTCCTCAGCGTCCAGGGAGGTGCGGGTTAGGTGGGGTTAAGACAGGGGAGTGGGCCTGGGGAGGGAGCTCTTTCAGAGGTTCGGCGCAGACTCGATGGGCCGAATGGCCTCCTTCTGCACTGTCAGAGGGACAAGTTTGCCAGTCAGAGATGAATGGGAAGAGATGCAGATGTGAGAAAGTGACTTTATAATATTTCAAACCAATGAAATCATTGTCCGGTCAAGAATGTTGTAATGATCCAGCCCTTCAGCAATGTATTCCTGACACAACTGATTCTCTAAATGAGATAGATTCGGAATTTATCTGACTTCTTGACTCGTTTTTACGTTGGGCAAACACCAAAACTGCCTCCAAATTTGGGGGCAGATTGAGTCTCATGTTCGGGGGCAAGGCCCTGAACACCCGGGATACGGGCAGTAACACAGAAACGGGTAGCACCGTGGTTAGCACTGCTGCCTCACACCAGGGACCTCGGTAGCACCGTGGTTAGCACTGCTGCCTCACACCAGGGGCCCCAGTAGCACAGTGGTTAGCACTGCTGCCTCACACGCCAGGGACCCCGGTAGCACCGTGGTTAGCACTGCTGCCTCACACCAGGGACCCCGGTAGCACCGTGGTTAGCACTGCTGCCTCACGCCAGGGACCCCGGTAGCACCGTGGTTAGCACTGCTGCCTCACACCAGGGACCCCGGTAGCACCGTGGTTAGCACTGCTGCCTCACACCAAGGACCCCGGTAGCACCGTGGTTAGCACTGCTGCCTCACACGCAAGGGACCCCGGTAGCACCGTGGTTAGCACTGCTGCCTCACACCAGGGACCCCGGTAGCACCGTGGTTAGCACTGCTGCCTCACACGCCAGGGACCCCGATAGCACCGTGGTTAGCACTGCTGCCTCACACCAGGGGCCCCGGTAGCACCGTGGTTAGCACTGCTGCCTCACGCCAGGGACCCCGGTAGCACAGTGGTTTGCACTGCTGCCTCACACACCAGGGACCCCGGTAGCACCATGGTTAGCACTGCTGCCTCACACACCAGGGACCCCGGTAGCACAGTGGTTAGCACTGCTGCCTCACACACCAGGTGCCCCGGTAGCACAGTGGTTAGCACTGCTGCCTCACACCAGGGACCCCGATAGCACCGTGGTTAGCACTGCTGCCTCACACCAGGGACCCCGGTAGCACAGTGGTTAGCACTGCTGCCTCACACCAGGGACCCCGGTAGCACAGTGGTTAGCACTGCTGCCTCACACGCCATGGACCCCGGTAGCACCGTGGCTAGCACTGCTGCCTCACACCAGGGACCCCGGCAGCACAGTGGTTAGCACTGCTGCCTCACACCAGGGACCCCGGTAGCACAGTGGTTAGCACTGCTGCCTCACACGCCAGGGACCCCGATAGCACCGTGGTTAGCACTGCTGCCTCACACCAGGGACCCCGGTAGCACAGTGGTTAGCACTGCTGCCTCACACCAGGGACCCCGGTAGCACAGTGGTTAGCACTGCTGCCTCACACCAGGGACCCCGATAGCACCGTGGTTAGCACTGCTGCCTCACACCAGGGACCCCGGTAGCACGGTGGTTAGCACTGCTGCCTCACACCAGGCACCCCGTAGCACAGTGGTTAGCACTGCTGCCTCACACCAGGGACCCCGGTAGCACCGTGGTTAGCACTGCTGCCTCACACACCGGGGACCCCGGTAGCACAGTGGTTAGCACTGCTGCCTCACCCGCCAGGGACCCCGGCAGCACAGTGGTTAGCACTGCTGCCTCACACGCCAGGGACCCCGGTAGCACAGTGGTTAGCACTGCTGCCTCACACCAGGGACCCCGGTAGCACCGTGGTTAGCACTGCTGCCTCACACACCGGGGACCCCGGTAGCACAGTGGTTAGCACTGCTGCCTCACCCGCCAGGGACCCCGGCAGCACAGTGGTTAGCACTGCTGCCTCACACGCCATGGACCCCGGTAGTACAGTGGTTAGCACTGCTGCCTCACACACCAGGGACCCCGGTTGCACAGTGGTTAGCACTGCTGCCTCACACACCAGAAACCCCGGTAGCACAGTGGTTAGCACTGCTGCCTCACACGCCATGGACCCCGGTAGCACAGTGGTTAGCACTGCTGCCTCACACACCAGGGACCCCGGTAGCACAGTGGTTAGCACTGCTGTCTCACACGCCATGGACCCCGGTAGCACAGTGGTTAGCACTGCTGCCTCACACCAGGGACCCCGGTAGCACAGTGGTTAGCACTGCTGCCTCACACGCCATGGACCCCGGTAGCACAGTGGTTAGCACTGCTGCCTCACACACCAGGGACCCCGGTAGCACAGTGGTTAGCACTGCTGCCTCACAAGCCAGGGACCCCGGCAGCACCGTGGTTAGCACTGCTGCCTCACACACCAGGGACCCCGGTTGCACAGTGGTTAGCACTGCTGCCTCACACGCCAGGGACCCCGGTAGCACAGTGGTTAGCACTGCTGCCTCACAAACCAGGGACCCCGGTAGCACAGTGGTTAGCACTGCTGCCTCACACCAGGGACTACGCAGCACAGTGGTTAGCACTGCTGCCTCACACACCAGGGACCCCGGTAGCACAGTGGTTAGCACTGCTGCCTCACACACCAGCGACCCCGGTAGCACAGTGGTTAGCACTGCTGCCTCACACGCCAGGGACCCCGGTAGCACCGTGGTTAGCACTGCTGCCTCACGTCAGGGACCCCGGCAGCACCGTGGTTAGCACTGCTGCCTCACACGCCGGGACCCCGGTAGCACCGTGGTTAGCACTGCTGCCTCACACCAGGGACCCCGGTAGCACCGTGGTTAGCACTGCTGCCTCACACGCCAGGGACTCCGGTAGCACCGTGGTTAGCACTGCTGCTTCACACGCCAGGGACCCTGGTAGCACAGTGGTTAGCACTGCTGCCTCACACCAGGGATCCCAGTAGCACAGTGGTTAGCACTGCTGCCTCACACGTCGGGGACACCGGTAGCACAGTGGTTAGCACTGCTGCCTCACACGCCAGGGACCGTGGTAGCACCGTGGTTAGCACTGCTGCCTCACACGTCAGGGACCGCGGTAGCACAGTGGTTAGCACTGCTGCCTCACACACCAGGTGCCCCGGTAGCACAGTGGTTAGCACTGCTGCCTCACACACCAGGGGCCCCGGTAGCACCGTGGTTAGCACTGCTGCCTCACACACCAGGGACCACGGTAGCACAGTGGTTAGCACTGCTGCCTCACACACCAGGGGCCCCGGTAGCACCGTGGTTAGCACTGCTGCCTCATACACCAGGGACCGCGGTAGCACAGTGGTTAGCACTGCTGCCTCACACGCCAGGGACCCCTGTAGCACCGTGGTTAGCACTGCTGCCTCACACACCAGGGACTGCGGTAGCACAGTGGTTAGCACTGCTGCCTCACGCCAGGGACCCCGGTAGCACAGTGGTTAGCACTGCTGCCTCACACGCCAGGGACCCCGGTAGCACAGTGGTTAGCACTGCTGCCTCACATGGCAGGGACCCCGGTAGCACCGTGGTTAGCACTCTGCCTCACATGCCAGAGACCCCGGTAGCACCGTGGTTAGCACTCTGCCTCACACGCCAGGGACCCCGGTAGCACAGTGGTTAGCACTGCTGCCTCACACGCCAGGGACCCCGGTAGCACCGTGGTTAGCACTGCTGCCTCACACGGCAGGGACCCCGGTAGCACCATGGTTAGCACTGCTGCCTCACACGGCAGGGACCTTGGTAGAACAGTGGTTAGCACTGCTGCCTCACACGCCACGGACCCCGGTGTGTGAGCTCTGGGATTAACCTTGTGAATCTCCTCTGCACACCCTCCAGCGCCAGTACGTCCTTTCTCAGGTAAGGAGACCAAAACTGAACACTGTACTCCAGGTGTGGCCTCACTAACACCTTATACAATTGCAGCATAACCTCCCTAGTCTTAAACTCCATCCCTCTAGCAATGAAGGACACAATTCCATTTGCCTTCTTAATCGCCTGTTGCACCTGTAAACCAACTTTTTGCGACTCATGCACTAGCACACCCAGGTCTCTCTGCACAGCAGCATGTTTTAATATTTTATCATTTAAATAATAATCCCTTTTGCTGTTATTCCTACCAAAATGGATAACTTCACATTTGTACATGAAAATAAAATAAAAGAAAATACATAAAAGGGCAACACAAGGTATGCAATATAAATACATAGACACCGGCATCCAATGAAGCATACAGGGTGTAGTGTTAATGAGGTCAGTCCATAAGAGGGTCGTTTAGGAGTCTGGTAACAGTGGGGAAGAAGCTGTTTTTGAGTCTGTTCGTGCGTCTTCTCAGACTTCTGTATCTCCTGCCCGATGGGAGAAGTTGGAAGAGTGAGTAAGCCGGGTGGGAGGGGTCTTTGATTATGCTGCCCGCTTTCCCCAGGCAGGGGAGGTGTAGATGGAGTCAATGGATGGGAGGCAGGTTTGTGTGATGGACTGGGCGGTGTTCACGACTCTCTGAAGTTTCTTGCGGTCCTGGGCCGAGCAGTTGCCATACCAGGCTGTGATGCAGCCCGATAGGATGCTTTCTATGGTGCATCTGTAAAAGTTGGTAAGAGTCAATGTGGACATACCGAATTTCCTTAGTTTCCTGAGGAAGTATAGGCGCTGTTGTGCTTTCTTGGTGGTAGCGTCAACATGGGTGGACCAGGACAGAGTTTTGGAGATGTGTACCCCTAGGAATTTGAAACTGCCAACCATCTCCACCTCGGCCCCGTTGATGCTGACAGGGGTGTGTACAGTACTTTGGGTGGACACCCTGACTGGGTTCGAAGAAAGTCTTGCAGGAGAGAACGGAAGCGAGGCAGTTCCTAAAGCTCCCAAACTACAGCCCCGACAAGAATGCGCCTCCATTTGTCCCCCTTCGGAGCTGTCTTCACTAACCCATCCCCGCAATTTCTCAATATTGGCTGCCCAATAATAAACTTAACAAATTGGGGAAAGGCAAACCTGCAGACTGTCTCTCTGGGGGAACGACCGGTGGAACCTTGGGGTTTTACCCGCCCCAATAAACCAGGACACTAATTTGTTAAGTCTGACAAAAAAGGGGTCAGGGAGCAAAGTGGGGAGACATTGCAAAATAAATAAAAATCTCGGGAGAGCATTCATTTCAATAGTCTGAACCCTGCCCACCAGGGACAGGGGGAGGTTATTCCCCTTCTGTAAGTCAGATTTGACCCCCATTAACCAGACTAGTATCATTTAATTTATGGAACGAGACCCAATCGTGGCCACCCGGATTTCCAGATCTGGAGCTGGCAAAGATTGGCTCCCTCCCCGGGGGGGGTTAGCCGCGAAGTATTCGCTCTGATCCAGATTCGCCTTGTACCCAGAGAAGGACCAAAACACCTCAGTCACATTTTCAGCGTCCATGGATACGATCACCTCTGGTTTGGGCACAGGGGAATGGACTATATTGAACAGCTGACGTACGTTGGCCAGCAACGGCCGACCCTGAACAATGTTTGTCTGGTCTTCGATGATCACCAGAAGTAGGCGACATGGTGGAACAGTGGTTAGCACTGCTTCCTCACGGCGCTGAGGACCCAGGTTCAGTTTCGGCTCCGGGTCACTGTCCGTGTGGAGTTTCCTCATTCCCCCCCGTGCCTGCGTCGGTCTCAACCCCCACAACCCAAAAAGATGTGCAGGGTAGGCGGATTGACCGCGCTAAATTGCCCCTCAACTGGGAAAAGAAATATTTAGGTGCTCTAAATTTAGAACATAGAACATAGAACGATACAGCGCAGTACAGGCCCTTCGGCCCACGATGTTGCACCGAAACAAAAGCCATCTAACCTACACTATGCCATTATCATCCATATGTTTATCCAATAAACTTTTAAATGCCCTCAATGTTGGCGAGTTCACTACTGTAGCAGGTAGGGCATTCCACGGCCTCACTACTCTTTGCGTAAAGAACCTACCTCTGACCTTTGGATTTCGGCGGCAGCGGTGCGCAGGGGCCTTCTTGGAGGTGAGTAGTTAGTTTAAAAGCACTTACCTTTACAGGAGCAGCCCTTTGGATTTCGGCGGCAGCGGTGCGCAGGGGCCTTCTGGGAGGTGAGTAGTTAGTTTAAAAGCACTTACCTTTACAGGAGCAGCCCTTTGGATTTCGGCGGCAGCGGTGCGCAGGGGCCTTCTGGGAGGTGAGTAGTTAGTTTAAAAGCACTTACCTTTACAGGAGCAGCCCTTTGGATTTCGGCGGGAACCGGAAGTTCGACCTCTGGCAAGTCCCCCCCCCCCCAACCAATAAATTCTGGTGGAGAGGAAACCCGAGACACTACACGTGTAGTGTCTCCCACCCGCCCTCCTCCTCTAACCTAATAATAAGACCCATTGGTGTAAGGTAAGTGCCATATTATATTATTATATTATTAGCATTGTGCAGGTCAAGGATTGGAGGTGGAGGAGCAGTCTCTGTCAGCGAGAGAACCTGAGAACATCTCAGAAGGCAAGTAAGTGATTTTTACTTTTATACCTGTTTTTCAAATTGTGTGTGTCGGGGGGGAAACTGAAGTGACATCACAGAAAAGCTGTGACCTGAGTGGCTGGTTGGGATTCTAACCTAAATTTTTTTGAGTATTTGGGAACTAATTAAACATAATAACTTAATTATAATTTAGAGGATATCTAAGCCAGAGATCGGAGAATATTATAGTTAGCTATCGCATTTCTATTAGAAATCTATTGCTAGGAAACAGATAGTTGACAGTAACTTTGAAATTTAAAAAAAGTATTTAAAAAAAAAAAAGACAAATTTTAATTTTAATTAATTGACGCAATGTCAGTTAGAGGGGTGCTGTGCTCTGACTGTGAGATGTGGCAGGTCCGGGAGGCTTCCAGCGTCCCGGATGGCTTCATCTGCAGAAAGTGCACCCAACTGCAGCTCCTCACAGACCGCATGGTTCGGTTGGAGCAGCAATTGGATGCACTTAGGAGCATGCAGGTGGCGGAAAGCGTCATAGATCGCAGTTATGTAAATGTGGTCACACCCAAGGTGCAGGCAGAGAAATGGGTGACCACCAGAAAGGGCAGGCAGTCAGTGCAGGAATCCCCTGTGGTTGTCCCCCTCTCGAACAGATATACCCCTTTGGATACTGTCGGGGGGGATAGCCTATCAGGGGAAAACAGCAGCAGCCTGAGCAGTGGCACCACGGCTGGCTCTGATGTTCAGAAGGGAGGGTCAAAGCGCAGAAGAGTAATAGTTATAGGGGACTCTATAGTCAGGGGCACAGATAGGCGCTTCTGTGGACGTGAAAGAGACTCCAGGATGATATGTTGCCTCCCTGGTGCCAGGGTCCAGGATGTCTCCGAACGGGTAGAGGGAATCCTGAAGGGGGAGGGCAAACAGGCAGAGGTCGTTGTACATATTGGTACTAACGACATAGGCAGGAAGGGGCATGAGGTCCTGCAGCAGGAGTTCAGGGAGCTAGGCAGAAAGTTAAAAGACAGGACCTCGAGGGTTGTAATCTCGGGATTACTCCCTGTGCCACGTGCCAGTGAGGCTAGAAATAGGAAGATAGAGCAGACAAACACGTGGCTAAACAGCTGGTGTAGGAGGGAGGGTTTCTGTTATCTGGACCACTGGGAGCTCTTCCGGGGCAGGTGTGACCTGTATAAGATGGACGGGTTGCATCTAAACCGGAGAGGCATAAATATCCTGGCCGCGAGGTTTGCTAGTGTCACACGGGAGGGTTTAAACTAGTATGGCAGGGGGGTGGGCACGGGAGCAATAGGTCAGAAGGTGAGAGCATTGAGGGAGAACTAGGGAATAGGGACAGTGTGGCTCTGAGGCAGCGCAGACGGGGAGAAGTTGCTGAACACAGCGGGTCTGGTGGCCTGAAGTGCATATGTTTTAATGCAAGGAGCATTACGGGTAAGGCAGATGAACTTAGAGCTTGGATTACTACTTGGAACTATGATGTTGTTGCCATTACAGAGACCTGGTTGAGGGAAGGGCAGGATTGGCAGCTAAACGTTCCAGGATTTAGATGTTTCAGGCGGGATAGAGGGGGATGTAAAAGGGGAGGCGGAGTTGCGCTACTTGTTCAGGAGAGTATCACAGCTATACAGCGAGAGGACACCTCAGAGGGCAGTGAGGCTATATGGGTAGAGATCAGGAATAAGAAGGGTGCAGTCACAATGTTGGGGGTATACTACAGGCCTCCCAACAGCCAGCGGGAGATAGAGGAGCAGATAGGTAGACAGATTTTGGAAAAGAGTAAAAACAACAGGGTTGTGGTGATGGGAGACTTCAACTTCCCCAATATTGACTGGGACTCACTTAGTGCCAGGGGCTTAGACGGGGCAGAGTTTGTAAGGAGCATCCAGGAGGGCTTCTTAAAACAATATGTAAACAGTCCAACTAGGGAAGGGGCGGTACTGGACCTGGTATTGGGGAATGAGCCCGGCCAGGTGGTAGATGTTTCAGTAGGGGAGCATTTCGGTAACAGTGACCACAATTCAGTAAGTTTTAAAGTACTGGTGGACAAGGATAAGAGTGGTCCGAGGATGAATGTGCTAAATTGGGGGAAGGCTAATTATAACAATATTAGGCGGGAACTGAAGAACATAGATTGGGGGCGGATGTTTGAGGGCAAATCAACATCTGACATGTGGGAGGCTTTTAAGTGTCAGTTGAAAGGAATACAGGACAGGCATGTTCCTGTGAGGAAGAAAGATAAATACGGCAATTGTCGGGAACCTTGGATGACGAGTGATATTGTAGGCCTCGTCAAAAAGAAAAAGGAGGCATTTGTCAGGGCTAAAAGGCTGGGAACAGACGAAGCCTGTGTGGCATATAAGGAAAGTAGGAAGGAACTTAAGCAAGGAGTCAGGAGGGCTAGAAGGGGTCATGAAAAGGCATTGGCAAATAGGGTTAAGGAAAATCCCAAGGCTTTTTACACTTACATAAAAAGCAAGAGGGTAGCCAGGGAAAGGGTTGGCCCACTGAAGGATAGGCAAGGGAATCTATGTGTGGAGCCAGAGGAAATGGGCGAGGTACTAAATGAATACTTTGCATCAGTATTCACCAAAGAGAAGGAATTGGTAGATGTTGAGTCTGGAGAAGGGGGTGTAGATAGCCTGGGTCACATTGTGATCCAAAAAGACGAGGTGTTGGGTGTCTTAAAAAATATTAAGGTAGATAAGTCCCCAGGGCCGGATGGGATCTACCCCAGAATACTGAAGGAGGCTGGAGAGGAAATTGCTGAGGCCTTGACAGAAATCTTTGGATCCTCGCTGTCTTCAGGGGATGTCCCGGAGGACTGGAGAATAGCCAATGTTGTTCCTCTGTTTAAGAAGGGTGGCAGGGATAATCCCGGGAACTACAGGCCGGTAGGCCTTACTTCAGTGGTAGGGAAATTACTGGAGAGAATTCTTCGAGACAGGATCTACTCCCATTTGGAAGCAAATGGACGTATTAGTGAGAGGCAGCACGGTTTTGTGAAGGGGAGGTCGTGTCTCACTAACTTGATAGAGTTTTTCGAGGAGGTCACTAAGATGATTGATGCAGGTAGGGCAGTAGATGTTGTCTATATGGACTTCAGTAAGGCCTTTGACAAGGTCCCTCATGGTAGACTAGTACAAAAGGTGAAGTCACACGGGATCAGGGGTGAACTGGCAAGGTGGATACAGAACTGGCTAGGCCATAGAAGGCAGAGGGTAGCAATGGAGGGATGCTTTTCTAATTGGAGGGCTGTGACCAGTGGTGTTCCACAGGGATCAGTGCTGGGACCTTTGCTCTTTGTAGTATATATAAATGATTTGGAGGAAAATGTAACTGGTCTGATTAGTAAGTTTGCAGACGACACAAAGGTTGGTGGAATTGCGGATAGCGATGAGGACTGTCTGAGGATACAGCAGGATTTAGATTGTCTGGAGACTTGGGCGGAGAGATGGCAGATGGAGTTTAACCTGGACAAATGTGAGGTAATGCATTTTGGAAGGGCTAATGCAGGTAGGGAATATACAGTGAATGGTAGAACCCTCAAGAGTATTGAAAGTCAAAGAGATCTAGGAGTACAGGTCAACAGATCACTGAAAGGGGCTACACAGGTGGAGAAGGTAGTCAAGAAGGCATACGGCATGCTTGCCTTCATTGGCCGGGGCATTGAGTATAAGAATTGGCAAGTCATGTTGCAGCTGTATAGAACCTTAGTTAGGCCACACTTGGAGTATAGTGTTCAATTCTGGTCGCCACACTACCAGAAGGATGTGGAGGCTTTAGAGAGGGTGCAGAAGAGATTTACCAGAATGTTGCCTGGTATGGAGGGCATAAGCTATGAGGAGCGGTTGAATAAACTCGGTTTGTTCTCACTGGAACGAAGGAGGTTGAGGGGCGACCTGATAGAGGTATACAAAATTATGAGGGGCATAGACAGAGTGGATAGTCAGAGG
Source organism: Scyliorhinus torazame (assembly GCF_047496885.1). Lineage (NCBI taxonomy): Eukaryota > Metazoa > Chordata > Chondrichthyes > Carcharhiniformes > Scyliorhinidae > Scyliorhinus > Scyliorhinus torazame. The sequence continues at coordinate 31,710,120 of NC_092737.1, read as the reverse complement.
CTTTTCCCCAGGGTAGAGGGGTCAATTACTAGGGGGCATAGGTTTAAGGTGAGAGGGGCAAAGTTTAGAGTAGATGTACGAGGCAAGTTTTTTACGCAGAGGGTAGTGGGTGCCTGGAACTCACTACCGGAGGAGGTAGTGGAGGCAGGGACGATAGGGACATTTAAGGGGCATCTTGACAAATATATGAATAGGATGGGAATAGAAGGATACGGACCCAGGAAGTGTAGAAGATTGTAGTTTAGTCGGGCAGTATGGTCGGCACGGGCTTGGAGGGCCGAAGGGCCTGTTCCTGTGCTGTACATTTCTTTGTTCTTTGTTCTTTGTATATCTATTACCCCTCAATTTAAAGCTATGTCCCCTCGTGCCAGCCATTTCCATCCGCGGGAGAAGGCTCTCACTGTCCACCCTATCTAACCCCCTGATCATTTTGTATGCCTCTATTAAGTCTCCTCTTAACCTTCTTCTCTCCAACGAAAACAACCTCAAGTCCATCAAACAAAGAACAAAGAAATGTACAGCACAGGAACAGGCCCTTCAGCCCTCCAAGCCCGTGCCGACCATGCTGCCCGACTAAACTACAATCTTCTACACTTCCTGGGTCCGTATCCTTCTATTCCCATCCTATTCATATATTTGTCAAGATGCGTCTTAAATGTCCCTATCGTCCCTGCTTCCACTACCTCCTCCGGTAGCGAATTCCAGGCACCCACTACCCTCTGCGTAAAAAACTTGCCTCGTACATCTACTCTAAAACTTGCCCCTCTCACCTTAAACCTATGCCCCCTAGTAATTGACCCCTCTACCCTGGGGAAAAGCCTCTGACTATCCACTCTGTCTATGCCCCTCATAATTTTATATACCTCTATCAGGTCTCCCCTCAACCTCCTTCGTTCCAGTGAGAACAAACCGAGTTTATTTAATCGCTCCTCATAGCTAATGCCCTCCATACCAGGCAACATTCTGGTAAATCAGTTTAAAGTTATGTCCCCTCGTGCTAGCCATTTCCATCCGCGGGAGAAGGCTCTCACTGTCCACCCTATCCAACCCCCTGATCATTTTGTATGCCTCTATTAAGTCTCATAGAATCATAGAATCATAGAAGTTTACAGCATGGAAACAGGCCCTTCGGCCCAACCAGTCCATGCCGCCCAGTTTTTTACCATTTAGCTAGTCCCAGTTGCCCGCACTTGGCCCATAACCCTCTATACCCATCTTACCCATGTAACCATCTAAATGCTTTTTGAAAGACACAATTGTACCCGCTTCTACTACTACCTCTGGCAGCCCATTCCAGACACTCACTACCCTCTGAGTGAAGAAATTGCCCCTCTGGGCCCTTCTGAATCTCTCCCCTCTCACCTTAAACCTATGCCCTCTAGTTTTAGACTCCCCCACCTTTGGGAAAAGATGTTGACTATCTACCTTATCTATGCCCCTCATTATTTTATAGACCTCTATAAGATCACCCCTAAGCCTCCTACGCTCCAGGGAAAAAAGTCCCAGTCTATCCAGCCTCTCCTTATAACTCAAACCATCAAGTCCCGGCAACATCCTAGTAAATCTTTTCTGCACTCTTTCTAGTTTAATAATATCCTTTCTATAATAGGGTGACCAGAACTGCACACAGTATTCCAAGTGTGGCCGTACCAATGTCTTGTACAACTTCAACAAGACGTCCCAACTCCTATATTCAATGTTCTGACCAATGAAACCAAGCATGCCGAATGCCTTCTTCACCACCCTGTCCACCTGCGACTCCACCTTCAAGGAGCTATGAACCTGTACTCCTAGATCTCTTTGTTCTATAACTCTCCCCAACGCCATACCATTAACTGAGTAGGTCCTGGCCTGATTCGATCTGCCAAAATGCATCACCTCACATTTATCTAAATTAAACTCCATCTGCCATTCGTCGGCCCACTGGCCTAATTGATCAAGATCCCGTTGCAATCCTAGATAACCTTCTTCACTATCCACTATGCCACCAATCTTGGTGTCATCTGCAAACTTACTAACCATGCCTCCTAAATTCTCATCCAAATCATTAATATAAATCACAAATAACAGTGGACCCAGCACCGATCCCTGAGGCACACCACTGGTCACAGGCCTCCAGTTTGAAAAACAACCCTCTACAACCACCCTCTGCCTTCTGTCGTCCAGCCAATTTTGAATCCAATTGGCAACCTCACCCTGGATCCCGTGAGCTTTAACCTTCTGCAACAACCTACCATGCGGTACCTTGTCAAAGGCTTTGCTAAAGTCCATGTAGACAACGTCTACTGCACTACCCTCATCTACCTTCTTGGTCACTCCCTCAAAAAACTCAATCAAATTTGTGAGACATGATTTTCCACGCACAAAGCCATGCTGACTGCCCCGAATCAGTCCTTGCCTCTCTAAATGCTTGTAGATCCTGTCTCTCAGAATACCTTCTAGCAACTTACCTACTACAGACGTTAGGCTCACCGGTCTGTAGTTCCCAGGCTTTTCCCTGCTGCCCTTCTTAAACAAGGGCACAACATTCGCCACTCTCCAATCTTCAGGCACCTCACCTGTGGCTGCCGATGATTCAAATATCTCGGTTAGGGGACCCGCAATTTCCTCCCTAGCCTCCCACAACATCCTGGGATACATTTCATCAGGTCCCGGGGATTTATCTACCTTGATGCGCTTTAAGACTTCCAGCACCTCCTCCTCTGTAATATGCACACTTCTCAAGACATCACTATTTATTTCCCTTAGTTTCCTAACATCCATGCCTTTCTCCACCGTGAATACCGATGAGAAATATTCATTCAGGATCTCACCCAACTCTTGTGGCTCTGCACATAGATGCCCTTGTTGATCCTTAAGAGGCCCTACTCTGTCCCTAGTTACTCTTTTCCCCTTTATGTATCTGTAGAATCTCTTTGGATTCTCCCTTGCATTATTTGCCAAAGCAATTTCATGTCCCCTTTTTGCCCTCCTGATTTCCCTCTTAACTCTATTTCGACAATCTCTATACTCTTCAAGGGATCTACTTGATCCCAGTTGCTTATGTACGTCATATGCCTCCTTCTTCTTTTTGACCAGAGTCTCAATATCTCGAGTCATCCAGGGTTCCCTACTTCTACCAGCCTTGCCCTTCACTCTAAAGGGAATGTGCTTACCCTGCACCCTGGTTAACACCTTTTTAAAAGCCTCCCATTTACCAGCCGTCCCTTTGTCTGCCAATAGTCTCCCCCAATCTACCTCTGCAAGTTCCTGTCTGATACCATCAAAATTGGCCTTGCCCCAATTAAGAATTTTAACTCTTGGGCCAGACCTATCATTCTCCATAGCTATCTTAAAACTAATGGAATTATGGTCACTTGTCCCAAAGTGATCCCTCACTAGCACTTCTATCACTTGCCCTTCCTTATTTCCCAAGACGAGGTCAAGTTTTGCCCCCTCTCTAGTCGGTCCATCCACATACTGAATGAGAAATTCCTCCTGAATACACTCAACAAATTTCCCTCCATCCAAGCCCCTAATGCTATGGCTGTCCCAGTCAATGTTGGGAAAGTTAAAGTCCCCTACTACTACCACCCTATTATTCTTGCAGCTATCTGTAATCTCCTTACATATTTGCTCCTCAATTTCACGCTGACTATTTGGGGGCCTGTAGTACAGTCCTACCAAGGTGATCTCTCCCTTCTTATTTTTCAGTTCCACCCATATAGACTCAGTGGGCGAACCCTCGGATATATCCCCTCTAAGTACTGCCGTGATGTTCTCCCTAATCAAAAACGCCACTCCCCCTCCTCTCTTACCTCCTGTTCTATCCTTTCTATAGCATCTGTAGCCCGGAACATTGAGCTGCCAGTCCTGCCCCTCCCTTAGCCATGTTTCAGTCATAGCTATAATATCCCAGTCCCATGTGCCCGTCCATGCCCTGAGTTCATCCGCTTTGCCCGTCAGGCCCCTTGCATTGAAATAAATGCAGTTTAATGTAGACCTTCCTTGCTCTCTGCCCTGCTTTCTCTGGTCATGCTTTACACACTCTCCCTTCCTGCCTTTTGTTTCTGTCCCCACTGACTTCCTACATCGGTTCCCATCCCCCTGGCACATTAGTTTAAACCCTCCCCAACTGCACTAGCAAACACCCCCCCGAGAACATTGGTTCCGGTCCCACCCAGATGCAGACCGTCCGATTTGTACAGGTCCCACCTCCCCCAGAATCGGTCCCAATGTCCCAGGAATTTGAAACCCTCCCTCTTGCACCATCTCTCAAGCCACGTATTCATCCTAGCTATCCTGTCATTCCTACTCTGACTATCACGTGGCACTGGTAGCAATCCTGAGATTACTACCTTTGAGGTCCTACTTTTTAGTTTAACTCCTAACTCCCTAAATTCAGCTTGTAGGACCTCATCCCGTTTTTTACCTATATCGTTGGTGCCTATATGCACCACGACAGCTGGCTGTTCACCCTCCCCCTCCAGAATGCCCTGCAGCCGCTCCGAGACATCCTTGACCCTTGCACCAGGGAGGCAACATACCAACCTGGATTCTCGTTTGCGTCCGCAGAAACGCCTGTCTATTCCCCTTACGATTGAATCCCCTATCACTATAGCTGTGCCACTCTTTTTCCCGCCCTTCTGTGCAGCAGAGCCAGCCACGGTGCCATGAACCTGGCTGCTGCCACCTTCCCCTGGTGAGCCATCTCCCCCAACAGTTTCCAAAACGGTAAATCTGTTTTGGAGGGAGATGACCGCAGGGGATCCCTGCACTGCCTTCCTACTCTTCCTCTGTCTGTTGGTCACCCTTTCCCTATCTGCCTCAGTAATTTTAATCTGCGGTGTGACCAACTCACTGAATGTGCTTTCCACAACTTCCTCAGCATCGCGGACGCTCCAAAGTGAGTCCATCCGCAGCTCCAGAGCCGTCAAGCGGTCTAACAGGAGCTGCAGTTGGACACACTTCTTGCAGATGAAGGAGTCAGGGACACCAGAAGGGTCCCTGACTTGCCACATCTCACAAGAGGAGCATGACACGGGTCTGAGCTCTCCTGCCATGACTTAAACCTGAAGTTAAATTTGAACTACACTACACAGCTAGGAGAAAGTCAAAGAGAGAGAAATCACTTACCAGTTACAAGCCAAACACTTACCTGCTGGCTGTGATGTAATTGCTCCAGAGACTCCCTCACAGGTCTGCTTCTCTGCACCTCCTTCAGGTGAGCACCAAATTCCCTTAACTAGTTAATTACTTTACTTAATTAACTTGATTTTTTTATTTTTTTTTGTCACTCACCTCTTAACCGAACTCAGCCTTACCCAAACTCAGATACACTCTGTTTGCCTTCAGCACTCAGCCTTACCCAAACTCAGATACACTCTGTTTGCCTTCAGCACTCAGCCTTACCCAAACTCAGATACACTCTGTTTGCCTTCAGCACTCCGTTTCTAAAGGCACTTCAGCCACACCCTTTGTATCCTTCCTGATTTACAGTCAGCCAATAGGCCTGCTCCCAAAACTGATCTCTCTCCCAAACAGCTGACCTGCAAGGTAAGGAAGTGGTTAATCAGTACTTACCTCACCCACAGCGCGCCCTTTTAAACTGTCCCCTCTGCCTCGCAGCTCCCGCGCTTTTTGAAACTCCCGCGCTGTTTCCAAGGTCCTGGCTCCCTCTCTCTCCCGAACAGCTGACCTGCAAGGTAAGGAAGTGGTTAAGCAGTGGTCTCCTCTTAACCTTCTCTCCAACGAAAACAACCTCAAGTCCATCAGCCTTTCCTCATAAGATTTTCCTTCCATACCAGGCAACCTCCTGGTAAATCTCCTCTGCACCCGCTCCAAAGCCTCCACGTCCTTCCTATAATGCGGTGACCAGAACTCTACGCAATACTCCAAATGCGGCCGTACCAGAGTTCTGTACAGCTGCAACATGACCTCCTGACTCCGGAACTCAATCCCTCTACCAATAAAGGCCAACACTCCATAGGCCTTCTTCACAACCCTATCAACCTGGGTGGCAACTTTCAGGGATCTATGTACATGGACACCTAGATCCCTCTGCTCATCCACACTTTCAAGAACTTTACCATTAGCCAAATATTCCGCATTCCTGTTATTCCTTCCAAAGTGAATCACCTCACACTTCTCTACATTAAACTCCATTTGCCACCTCTCAGCCCAGCTCTGCAGCTTATCTATATCCCTCTGTAACCTGCTACATCCTTCCACACTATCGACAACACCACCGACTTTAGTATCGTCTGCAAATTTACTCACCCACCCTTCTGCACCTTCCTCTAGGTCATTGATAAAAATGACAAACAGCAACAGATCCTTGTGGTACTCCACTTGTGACTGTACTCCATTCTGAACATTTCCCATCAACCACCACCCTCTGTCTTCTTTCAACTAGCCAACTGAAACTTCACACCTCATCTTCACAGAGGCCTCCTTCTTCCTCTTAATAAGAGATTCCACTTCTTTGGTAAACCACGGTTACCTCGCTCTACGCCTTCCTCCCTGCCTGACCGGTACATACTTATCAAGAACACGCAGTAGCTGATCCTTGAACAAGCTCCACTTATCCAGTGTGCCCAACACTTGCAGCCTACTTCTCCACCTTACCCCCCCCCCAAGTCACGTCTAATGGCATCATAATTGCCCTTCCCCCAGCTATAACTCTTGCCCTGCGGTGTATACTTATCCCTTTCCATCATTAACGTAAACGTCACCGAATTGTGGTCACTGTCCCCAAAGTGCTCTCCTACCTCCAAATCCAACACCTGGCCTGGTTCATTACCCAAAACCAAATCCAACGTGGCCTCGCCTCTTGTTGGCCTGTCAACATATTGTGTCAGGAAACCCTCCTGCACACACTGTACAAAAAACGACCCATCTAATGTACTCGAACTATATCTTTTCCAGTCAATATTTGGAAAGTTAAAGTCTCCCATAATAACTACCCTGTTACTTTCGCTCTTATCCAGGATCACCCTCGCCATCCTTTCCTCTACATCCCTAGAACTATTTGGAGGCCTATAGAAAACTCCCAACAGGGTGACCTCTCCTTTCCTGTTTCTAACCTCAGCCCATACTACCTCGGAAGATGAGTCCCCATCTAGCATCCCCTCCGCCACCGTAATACTGCTCTTGACTAGCAGCGCCACACCTCCCCTTCTTTTGCCTCCTTGTCTGAGCTTACTAAAACACCTAAACCCCGGAACCTGCAACATCCATTCCTGTCCCTGCTCTATCCATGTCTCCGAAATGGCCACAACATCGAAGTCCCAGGTACCAACCCATGCTGCCAGTTCCCCTACCTTGTTTCGTATACTCCTGGCATTGAAGTAGACACACTTCAAACCACCTACCTGAACACTGGCCCCCTCCTGCGACGTCAAACCTGTGCTCCTGACCTCTATACTCTCATTCTCCCTTACCCTAAAACTACAATCCATGTTCCCATGCCCCTGCTGCATTAGTTTAAACCCCCCCAAAGAGCACTAACAAATCTCCCCCCCAGGATATTTGTGCCCCTCAGGTTCAAATGTAGACCATCCTGTCTGTCGAGGTCCCACCTTCCCCAGAAAGAGCCCCAGTTATCCAGAAATCTGAATCCCTCCCGCCTGCACCATCCCTGTAGCCACGTGTTTAATTGCTCTCTCTCCCTATTCCTCATCTCACTATCACGTGGCACGGGCAACAACCCAGAGATAACAACTCTGTTTGTTCTAGTTCTGAGCTTCCATCCTAGCTCCCTGAAAGCCTGCCTGACATCCCTATTCCCTTTCCTACCTATGTCGTTGGTGCCTATGTGGACCACGACTTGGGGCTGCTCCCCCTCCCCCTTAAGGACCCGGAAAACACGATCCGAGCCATCACGTGCCCTTGAACCTGGGAGGCAACATACCAAACGTGAGTCTCTCACGCTCCCACAAAATCTCCTATCTGTGCCCCTGACTATAGAGTCCCCAATTACGAATGCTCTGCTCCTCTCCCCCCTTCCCTTCTGAGCAACAGGGACAGACTCCGTGCCAGAGGCCCGTACCCCATGGCTTACCCCTGGTAAGTCCCCCCCCCCACAAGTATCCAAAGCGGTATACTTGTTTCTCAGGGGAACGACCGCAGGGGATCCCTGCACTGACTGCTTCTTCCCAGTCCCTCTCACAGTTACCCACCTATCTCCAATCTCTGGTGTAACTAATTCCCTGAAATCTATATAGTAAAAGAAAAGAAAAGTACTTTGTCAAGCAATTTAGCGTTTGCATTCGAAAGCACAGTCTGTAGGGTCCTTGTCCTTCTTCGGGATCAGAGAAACGGACGCCTGTGCCTGTGTGACGAGCATTAAACTCCTAGACAAGGAGTCATTGAACATGTCAAAGAACAATACAGCACAGGAACAGGCCCTTCGGCCCTCCAAGCCTGTACCGGTCAGGATACCAGCCTTGGCCCAAACCCTCAGCACTTCCTTGTGCCGTATCCCTCTGTACCCGTCCTGTCCATGTGTTTGTCAAGATGCCTTTTGAACGCCATTAATGAATCTGCTTCCACATCCTCCCCTGGCAACGCTTTCCAGACACTCACCACCCTCTGTGTAAGAAAACCTGCCTCGCACATCTCCTCTAAACTTTGCCCCACGGACCTTAAACCTATGCCCCCTGGTGACTGACCCCTCCACCCTGGGAAAGAGTGCCTGCCCATCCACTCTATGGGCAAGATTATGCCCCTCATAATCTTGTAGACCACTATCAGGTCGTCCCTCAACCTCCATCTTTCTAATCATAGAATTCACAGTGCAGAAGGAGGCCATTCGGCCCATTGAGTCTGCATCGGCTCTTTGGAAAGTGATGCAAGATCAATTGCACAGAGACGAGAGTTGAATACAACTGAGGCTTTATTACTCTAAGATGTGTGCCTCCTCCAGCAGCTGGCGAAATGGCTGCTGTATAGGGAGCACACATATTTATACTCCGCCTACTGGGCGGAGCCAGCAGGCAGGGGCTACCCCCGTACCTGTAGTTCAGGGCCTTACCACACATCTCCTAATATATACAACAGTGGTGATTATCACATTCACCCCTTGTTAAAATTGTGTCCGGCGGGGGTGGTGGAGAACTATATACAGAACAAGTTTAATATACAGAAGCGGTCGATGGAATGGCGGGAGAGGCCGGGGTCAGCAGGAGTCAGCTGACTTACGGGAGTGTCATGGGGGGAGCAAAATGGCTAGATGTGGACCTAGCGGGGGGGCGGGGGGGACTGGGTTGCTGTTGCATTGGCCAAAGGGGAGCTGGAAGTAGGAGAGGTGGCCGGGGCAGGGGTCCACCGCCTGGGGGACTGGAGGGTGCGGGAGGCGCGGGCACGTGGCTGGCCTAGAAGAGGAGATGGCTAGTCGGCAGGGGGGGGGGGGGTGGGGGGGGGACGAGTAGCCCCCTGATCCGGCTGATAACTTGGAATGCGAGGGGCCTGAACGGGCCGGTCAAGAGGGACCGGGTGTTCGCGCACTTACAGGGACTGAAGGTAGACGTGGTTATGCTCCAGGAGACGCATCTGAAGATGTCAGATCAGGTTAGGCTGAGAAAGGGATGGGTAGGGCAGGTCTTTCATTCAGGGCTGGATGCGAAGAACAGAGGGGTTGCAATACTGGTGGGGAAGCGGGTGTCGTTCGAGGCACTGAATATTGTAGTGGATAATGGAGGTCGATATGTGATGGTGAGCGGTAGGTTGCAGGGGGTGCGGGTGGTACTGGTAAACGTATATGCCCTGAATTGGGATGATGCCGGATTTATGAAACGCATGCTGGGTCGGATTCCGGATCTGGAGGTAGGAAGCTTGATAATGGAGGGGGGGGGGGGGGGGGGGGGACTTCAACACGGTGCTGGGCCCAGCACTGGACCGTTCTAGGTCCAGGACGGGTAAGAGGCCGGCTGCAGCCAAGGTGCTCAGAGGGTTTATGGACCAGATGGGGGGGGGAGTGGATCCATAGAGGTTTGCCAGGCCGCTGGTCAGGGAATTTTCCTTCTTTCCCATCCATAAAGCCTACTCCCGGATAGATTTTTTCATTTTGAGTAGGGCGCTAATCCCGAAAGTGGAGGGAACGGAATATTCAGCCATAGCCATCTCGGACCACGCCCCGCATTGGGTGGAGCTGGAGTTGGGGGAGGAGAGGGACCAGCGCCCGCTGTGGCGCCTCGATGTGGGACTGTTGGCGGATGGGGGGGGTGTGGGCGGGTGCGGGGGTGTATTGAAAGATATTTGGAGGCCAACGAGAACGGGGAGGCCCAGGTGGGGGTGGTTTGGGAGTTGTTGAAGGCGGTGGTCAGGGGAGAGCTAATTTCTATTAGAGCCCACATGGAGGAGAGAGAGGGGAGGGAGAGGGAGAGGTTGGTGGGGGAGATTTTAAGGGTGGACAGGAGTTATGCAGAGGCCCCCGAGGAGGGGCTACTTAGGGAGCGACGGAACCTCCAGACGGAATTCGACCTGTTGACCACGGGGAAAGCAGAGGCACAGTGGAGGAAAGCGCAAGGTGCGGTTTATGAGTATGGGGAGAAGGCGAGTCGGATGCTGGCACATCAGCTTCGTAAGAGGGAGGCAGCGAGGGAGATTGGTGGAGTTAGGGATAGAGGGGGGAATACGGTGCGGAGTGCGGTCAGAATAAACGAGGTATTTAGGGACTTCTATGGGGATCTGTACAGGTCTGAGCCCCCAGCTGGGGAGGAGAGGATGCGACGATTCCTAGATCAGCTGAGGTTCCCGAGGGTGGAGGAGGAGCAGGTGGCTGGTTTTGGGGCGCCAATTGGGCTGGAGGAGCTGGTTAAAGGATTGGGGAGCATGCAGGCGGGGAAGGCCCCGGGGCCGGATGGGTTCCCGGTTGAATTCTACAGGAAATACGTGGACCTGCTGGGCCCGTTGCTAGTGAGGACTTTTAATAAGGCGAGGGAGGGGGGGACATTGCCCCCGCCAATGTCCACGGCGCTGGTTTCTTTGATCTTGAAGCAGGACAAGGATCCATTGCAATATGGGTTGTATAGACCGATCTCGCTCCTCAATGTTGACGCTAAGTTGCTGGCGAAGGTGCTGGCTACGAGAATTGAGGACTGTGTCCCGGGGGCGATTCATGAGGACCAGACGGGATTTGTGAAGGGTAGGCAATTAAATACAAATGTGCGGAGGCTCCTCAATGTGATTATGATGCCCTCGGTGGAGGGGGAAGCGGAGGTAGTGGCAGCTATGGACGCGGAGAAGGTCTTTGACCGAGTAGAGTGGGAGTATCTTTGGGAAGTGTTGCGGAGGTTTGGGTTCGGGGAGGGGTTCATCAGTTGGGTCAGGCTGCTATTTGGAGCCCCAGTGGCGAGTGTGCCTACGAACCGGCGGAGATCGGAGTACCTTCGGCTCTACCGGGGGACGAGGCAGGGGTGTCCCTTATCCCCCTTGTTGTTTGCATTGGCAATTGAGCCACTGGCCATGGCACTGGGGGAGTCCAGGAAATGGAGGGGACTGGTCCGGGGGGGAGGGAAACACCGGGTGTGGTTGTACGCCGATGACTTGTTGTATGTTGCGGATCCAGTGGAGGGGATGGCGGAGGTCATGCGGATCATTAGGGAGTTCGGGGATTTTTCGGGGTATAAACTCAACGTAGGGAAGTGAGCTCTTTGTGGTGCATTCAGGGGACCAGGGAAGGGGGATAGACGAGCTATCGCTGAAGAGGGCGGAACGGAGCTTTTGGTACCTAGGGATCCAAGTAGCTAGGAGTTGGGGGGCCCTGCACAAGCTCAATTTGACGCGGTTGGTGGAGCAGATGGAGGAGGATTTTAAAAGATGGGATATGCTGCCATTCTCACTAGCGGGTCGGGTGCAGTCGGTCAAAATGACGGTCCTCCCGAGGTTTCTCTTTGTGTTCCAGTGCCTTCCCATTATGATTTCCAAGGCCTTTTTCAAATGGGTAGGTAGGAGTATCATGGGTTTTGTGTGGGCGAATAAGACCCCGAGGGTGAAGAGGGGGTTTCTGGAGCGTAGCAGGGACAGGGGGCGGGGGGGGGCTGGCGCTGCCGAATCTGTGCGGCTATTATTGGGCAGCCAATGTGGCGATGATCCGTAAATGGGTAATGGAGGGAGAGGGGGTGGCGTGGAAGGGGCTAGAGATGGCATCCTGTGTGGGCACGAGCCTGAGGGTGCTGGTGATGGCACCGCTGCCGCTCTCGCCGACAAGGTACACCACGAGTCCGGTGGTGGCGGCGATGTTGAAGATCTGGGGGCAGTGGAGACGACACAGGGGCGAGGTGGGAGCCTCGGTTTGGTCCCCGATTCGGGAGAACCATCGGTTCGTCCCGGGAAGGATGGGCGGGGGGTTTCGGAGCTGGCATCGGGCAGGGATTAGAAGAATGGGGGACCTGTTCTCGATGGGACGTTTGCGAGCCTAGGAGCGCTGGAGGAGAAGTTTGGGCTGGCCCCGGGAAACGCTTTCAGGTACATGCAAGTGAGGGCGTTTGTGAGGCGGCAGGTGAGGGAATTCCTGCTGCTCCCGGCACAGGGGATTCAGGACAGGGTGATTTCGGGTGTATGGGTTGGAGAAGGCAAAGTTTCGGCGATTTACCAGGAGCTGAAGGAAGAGGAGGAGGCCTAGGTGGAGGAGTTAAAGGGCAAGTGGGAGGAGGAGCTGGGGGAGGAGATAGATGAGGGTCTGTGGGCTGATTCTTCCTCCTCTTGCGCCAAGCTCAGCCTAATACAGTTCAAAGTTACTCACAGAGCGCAAAAGACAGGGGCGAGGTTGAGTAGGTTCTTTGGGGTGGAGGACAGATGCGGGAGGTGCTCGGGGAGCCCGGCGAATCACGTCCAAATGTTCTGGTCGTGCCCAGCACTGGATGGGTTTTGGAGGGGTTTTGCGAGGACTATGTCCAAGGTGGTGAACGCCCAGGTCAAGCCGAGCTGGGGATTGGCACTATTTGGGGTATCGGACGAGCCGGGGGTGCAGGAGGCGAAAGAGGCCGGCATTCTGTCCTTTGCGTCCCTGGTAGCCCGACGGAGGATCTTGCTATTATGGAAGGACGCGAAGCCCCCCCCCCCCCCCCCCCCCCCCCAGTGTGGAGGCCTGGATAAATGACATGGCAGAGTTCATCAAGCTGGAGAGGATAAAGTTTGCCTTGAGAGGGTCTGTGCAGGGGTTCCTCAGGCGGTGGCAACCGTTCCTAGACTATCTCGCGGAGCGTTAGGAGGAGGTCAGCAGCAGCAGCAGCCCAGGGGTGGGGGGGGGGGGGTGTTGCTCTTATTAGCCTTAGTTTTATTAGCTCTAATTCTGTCACCTTTGCTCACGAGTCGCCAGGTATCTTTCTGATACCGCCACGTGGTTCAAGCTCAAGTAATGATTAATAATGCAGCACACCGCTTAGTAAAAGTTAAATCAACGATCATTTATTATATACAGCAATAAATACTTATACAATAATCCTACTTCTAGACTATTACCTACCACTAAAGACCAATACTTAACTTTGGTGATGGCCCACCAGGTCAGGGAAACGAATGGTCTATCGAATTGGGTCTGGCCTGCGGGATTCAAAAAGGCTGGTATGAGTCAATAGTCTGGAACACCTATCTGGTAGCGATCGCTGGAGTAAGACTTACTTGTTTCTTCGTCGAAGGGTCTCGAAGGTTGCGAGTAGGAGAAGAAAGGTCGATCTGAACTTGGCCCCTTATTCTTATAGTCCCCAGGGGCTTCCCGCCTCTCGGGGCGGACCTTGACCCTGGCTCCAAATGATTGGACTTGGTCCCAATCACTGGGTTCGATATGCTCCAATAATGGGGCGATTCCTTGATCGGTGGGTGGTCGTCCACCTTTCTTTGTCTCAGCCACTGCTGGCGCCGAAAAGTCTGGATCGGTTTTATGTTGCTAATGTGTAGCAATTGTTCCCGGGGATGGCTGCTTATTATGCAGATGGCTGGGTTGATGTGCTGTTAATGGCTGCAGGTATCGGTCTGGGCCGACTTCCCCAGAGCCGAATACACTGTTTTGCCTGCAGCTGTCCGTTTGAGTCCTGTTGGCTGATTTTCCCATCAGCCTCTTTCGTTCGCCATTTTAGATCGGGGTTTGACCATTTTACTCGGGAATCAGCCATTTTAGGTGGCTACAAACCCTCCTTGTGATCCTAACGCGAAGCATGAAGGATCACAGAAATGTTGTTCTTTCCATTCCCTGACCGGGGGGGGGGGGGGGGGGGGACACCTCCTACATGGCCTCTGCTCTGACCCTAGCTATGCACAAATTTTTTTAACCTAAACAATTCTAAGGTCGCTATGTCAGGCAGGGGCATGCATTTACAAAATAACGAACTTGGAACCTCTAATTTTACCTAAATACACTATATACACTAAACATTGCATTATCCTATCTTCCTAAAACATGCAACAACAATCACAACATTTAATCTACTTTTTCCTGGCTTGGCAGTCAAGCTCAGGATCATACATTTTTTTTGTTCATGAAAAGTTTTGTACATCTTTTTAATCACAGTAATAACGCAAGTGAATGCTCTTTATTATTTTGTCATAGATCGCGGGGGTCGGGGGTCTGGTCATACCTGAATATAGGGGATCTGATCCGATATACCGGGGTTCGAGCACGGTACGCTCTCCTTCTCCATTTGCGGAGGCGCATAGTCTGCACTGCACAGCAGAGTATCGCCAACGCTAACAGTGCTTCAATCGCGTAGGACAGGGATCGTGGGCCGAAGGGCCTGTACTGCGCTGTATCGTTCTATGTTCTATGAAGGGATCACTGGAGTCGAAGTCGGAGTCGCTGGGTGTGGGTCCGGTTGTATGGGGATAGTAGGGAGGCGTGCTGTGGCTATCGTCCGAGTCACAGTCGCTGTCTCTGCTGCTGCTGTCTGTGGGCGTTCCGGGGCGGAGTGTATATTTTGGGGGCGGAGTCGAGGGCGAGTCCGTGTCTGGGCTGGACGTGGTGGGGGTTGGTCGGGTTATGTTGGCTGTGGGCGGGGTGTGGTTTGCTGCGTCAAGCATGACGTGGTGGGCGTGGTTTGACTGTGCTCCATAAGCCTTTAGCTGGTTTATATGAAACCACGCAGTCTTACCATTTGGGTATTTTATTTTGTAAACTGATGGGCTTACTTTATCCGCAATGGAGAACGGACCCGAGTATTTTGGAGACAGGAATGTGCTGGGGTTATATACAGAGAACATCACTTGCTGTCCTATATCATACTCCGTTGCATGCACTGCCTTATCGAAACAGGCTGTGTCTTTTTGGTGCCCAATTTTACTGCGGCTGCTAACTGAGCCGTGTTTACATTAGCAACTAATTGCTCAACGGCTTTCTCGTGGGTGAGGGCCGTAACTTCAGGGCTGGTCAGGTCTAAACCTAACAAGTACTCTGTCCCTTTCATGGGGCATCCGGTCTTGAGGGTGTGTGGGGTGAAACGTGTGGAGGTGGAAACAGTGTTACGCAAAAACATCAGCGCAAAAGGGAGGACTGAGTCGCAAGTGGTGTTGTTCTGCTGGACCATTTTTCTGAGGGTGGTTTTTAGGGTCCGATTCATGCGCTCCACTATACCACTCGACTGTGGGTGGTACGCAATGTGGAATTTTTGGGTTATGCCAAATATCGTGAGGACGTTCTGCATGACCCGTCCCGTAAAGTGAGAACCTTGGTCCGACTCAATACTGCGGGGGAGTCCCCATCTTGTAAAGATGTGGTGGGTTAGGATTTTGGCGGTGGTTTTCGCGGTGTTGGTGCGGGCTGGAAATGCTTCCACCCACTTTGTAAAAGTGTCTATGACGACCAGAACATATTTATAGCCATTCCTGCAAGGGGGCAATGGACCTATAAAATCGATCTGGAGGTTAGTCCAGGGGCCGTTAACGGGTCGGGTGTGGCTGAGTGGGGCCTTTTTGGCATATCTATCTGGGTTGTTCTGCGCACAGATGAGGCAATTCTCAATGTAATGGGATACATCTTCCTTGAGATTTGGCCACCAACAAAGCTGTTTGAGGTGGGCTGCGGTGGGTTCGATTCCCTGGTGTCCATGACCATCATGGAACAAACAAATTAATTGCTTCCTATCCTGCTCAGGAACTACATAAAGGGTGTCCTTTAGCACCACACCGTCATGTGTGGTTATTGCATTTCTGTACCTTTCGTAGGAGGCTGGAAACTTCCCTTTCACAATCTCAGTGAGAGCGCTATCCTGCTTCTGGGCCACTACTAGATCTTCAATCCTAGTCTGCGTGACCTGAACTGCACTCACTGGCGCGCTTTCGGGGGGTTTCCAAAAATACCCATGTCTGGAACCTGCATCAGCCAGTGCGTCGGCTTTTACATTTCCGGGGGGGAGGAACGATGGTGGCTGTGGACTTTTATAATGCCAAAAGTCTTGTTCTGGGCTTTTTGTAAAATATGGCGGAGTAATGGGGCTGAGGGGAGGGGTTTCCCATCCGCGGAAACAAATCCTCTTGTTTCCCACAGGGGCAGAAATTCTGTACGGCTGTTGCAGACATAGAGGCTGTCTGTGTATATGTCTGCTGGGCTGGGAAAGGAATCTGGGTGGTCTACTATGTACGCGATGGCCGCAAGCTCTGCTGCCTAAGTGCCCGGGGAGTTTTAATGCTATCTCCTCGAGGGCGTGTCCCTGTGCGTCCTCAACATAAATCCTGCAACCTGTTATGCGTTGCCCATCTAAGACTGTGGAAGATCCATCCACATAAATCTTAATGGGGGTCACACGTGTCCGGGTGAGGGGTGCTCTGAGATGGATTACCTATTTTCCTGGGGGGGGGGGGGTTTGCTATAAAGGGGCCTGTGTTGTGGTGGGGAGAGATGAATTCACACTCATGGGGGGTTCCGGGGTACTGTAAATTGTCTGCTAAGTAGGTGTGAGTCTTTGTCCGTTTTACTGTGATGTCCCGTCCTTGTAAGAGAAGGGTCCACCTAGCAGCGCGGATTTGGCTGACGGTGCCGTCTTTAAGTCATCCGTCTAGTAAAAGTTGGGTGGGGGTGTGCTCGGTCAGAATGGTGACGGGGTTCAGTCCGGTAATGTATGAAAAGTACTGGACTGCCCAGAAAACTGCGAGCAGGTGCCTCTCACAGGCTGAAAATCCCTGCTCCACAGCATCTAAAACTCTGGAGGCGTAAGCCACGGGCCTTAACCGTTCCTGGAGGAGCACGGCTGAAAGGGTGCGGTCTGTGGTCGCTACCTCTATGGCGTAAGGGGAAAGCGGGTCTGGAACTTGTAGTGCAGGGGCTGCTATGAGCGCCTGTTTTAGTGATTCCACAGCATCCGTATGCTGCGGAAGCCATTCCCAGGGGGCTCCTTTCTTTAGGAGGTCTGAGAGGGGCGCTGCCTTGCTGGCGAAACCGTCAATGTGGTTTCGGCAGTAGCCAACCAGTCCTAAAAACGACCGGAGGGCTGAAACATTCTGGGAAAGGGGCAATTTAGCGATCGAGTCAATTCTTTTATGCTCAATCTCGCGTTTGCCGTGTGTGACAATAGTACCCAAATATATCACCTTTTCTTCCAATATTTGGGCCTTTTTGGGGTTTACTTTACAGCCAATGGAATGTAGTAACTCCAGGAGTTCGGACAGAAGCTCAATGTGCTCTTCCTTTGTGTCTGTCTGCAGTAGTAGATCATCTACATACTGTACCAGACATTCGGGGCGAGAAGATTTTGCTAGTCCATTTGCCAGCTGTCGGTGGAAAATGGAGGGGGAGTTGTGGAAGCCTTGTGGCAGGCACGTCCACGTGTACTGCTGAGCTCGGAAAGTGAAGGCAAATTTATACTGGCACACCTTTGTCAATGGAATGGACCAGAACCCCTTACTGACGTCCAAAACCGTGAAATATCGGGCATGGAGTCCCTGTTTGAGCATGGTCTCGGGGCTTGAAATGAAATGAAAATGAAAATCGCTTATTGTCACAAGTAGGCTTCAAATGAAGTTACTGTGAAAAGTCGCCACATTCCGGCGCCTGTTCGGGGAGGCTGTTACGGGAATCGAACCGTGCTGCTGGCCTGCCTTGGTCTGCTTTCAAAGCCAGCGCTTTAGCCCTGTGCTAAACGGTGGGGGCTGCTGCGGGGGTGACTTTATTGAGTTCCCGATAATCAATGGTCAGGCGCCATGATCCATCGGGCTTCCTTACTGGCCAAATCGGGGCATTATTAGTAGAGGCTACCGGTCTTAGTACGCCCTGCTTTAATAAGCTCTCTATAACTTTTAGGATTTCTCCCTCTGCTTCTAGGGGGAATCCGTCCTGTTTTTGGGGTCTAGGGTCCGGTCCTGTCACTTGTACGGAGCCAGTCATCCATCCACAGTCATGCCTGTGGGTCGCGAATGCTACCCTGTTTTTTTGCAGGACTGCCCTAACCTGCTTGTCCGTGCTGAGTGTGGTGGGGTTGAACCAAAACTCGCCTACTGCGCTAAGTTTGTTCATATGGTCCCCTATATTGAGCGTTGCGGGGGCTCTAGCGGATTTTGCCATCTTCCAGACACAGTGGTTGACTTGATCGAAGGATAGGCGGTGGAAATTCATAAAGTCGATTCCCAGAATGTGTTAGAATCATAGAATCATAGAAGTTTACAGCATGGAAACAGGCCCTTCGGCCCAACCAGTCCATGCCGCCCAGTTTTTACCATTAAGCTAGTCCCAGTTGCCCGCACTTGGCCCATAACCCTCTATACCCATCTTACCCATGTAACCATCTAAATGCTTTTTGAAAGACACAATTGTACCCGCCTCTACTACTACCTCTGGCAGCCCATTCCAGACACTCACTACCCTCTGAGTGAAGAAATTGCCCCTCTGGGCCCTTCTGAATCTCTCCCCTCTCACCTTAAACCTATGCCCTCTAGTTTTAGACTCCCCTACCTTTGGGAAAAGATGTTGACTATCTACCTTATCTATGCCCCTCATTATTTTATAGACCTCTATAAGATCACCCCTAAGCCTCCTACGCTCCAGGGAAAAAAGTCCCAGTCTATCCAGCCTCTCCTTATAACTCAAACCATCAAGTCCCGGCAACATCCTAGTAAATCTTTTCTGCACTCTTTCTAGTTTAATAATATCCTTTCTATAATAGGGTGACCAGAACTGCACACAGTATTCCAAGTGTGGCCGTACCAATGTCTTGTACAACTTCAACAAGACATCCCAACTCCTATATTCAATGTTCTGACCAATGAAACCAAGCATGCCGAATGCCTTCTTCACCACCCTGTCCACCTGCGACTCCACCTTCAAGGAGCTATGAACCTGTACTCCTAGATCTCTTTGTTCTATAACTCTCCCCAACGCCATACCATTAACTGAGTAGGTCCTGGCCTGATTCGATCTGCCAAAATGCATCACCTCACATTTATCTAAATTAAACTCCATCTGCCATTCGTCGGCCCACTGGCCTAATTGATCAAGATCCCGTTGCAATCCTAGATAACCTTCTTCACTATCCACTGTGCCACCAATCTTGGTGTCATCTGCAAACTTACTAACCATGCCTCCTAAATTCTCATCCAAATCATTAATATAAATCACAAATAACAGTGGACCCAGCACCGATCCCTGAGGCACACCACTGGTCACAGGCCTCCAGTTTGAAAAACAACCCTCTACAACCACCCTCTGCCTTCTGTCGTCCAGCCAATTTTGAATCCAATTGGCAACCTCACCCTGGATCCCGTGAGCTTTAACCTTCTGCAACAACCTACCATGCGGTACCTTGTCAAAGGCTTTGCTAAAGTCCATGTAGACAACGTCTACTGCACTGCCCTCATCTACCTTCTTGGTCACTCCCTCAAAAAACTCAATCAAATTTGTGAGACATGATTTTCCACGCACAAAGCCATGCTGACTGCCCCGAATCAGTCCTTGCCTCTCTAAATGCTTGTAGATCCTGTCTCTCAGAATACCTTCTAGCAACTTACCTACTACAGACGTTAGGCTCACCGGTCTGTAGTTCCCAGGCTTTTCCCTGCTGCCCTTCTTAAACAAGGGCACAACATTCGCCACTCTCCAATCTTCAGGCACCTCACCTGTGGCTGCCGATGATTCAAATATCTCGGTTAGGGGACCCGCAATTTCCTCCCTAGCCTCCCACAACATCCTGGGATACATTTCATCAGGTCCCGGGGATTTATCTACCTTGATGCGCTTTAAGACTTCCAGCACCTCCTCCTCTGTAATATGCACACTTCTCAAGACATCACTATTTATTTCCCTTAGTTTCCTAACATCCATGCCTTTCTCCACCGTGAATACCGATGAGAAATATTCATTCAGGATCTCACCCAACTCTTGTGGCTCTGCACATAGATGCCCTTGTTGATCCTTAAGAGGCCCTACTCTGTCCCTAGTTACTCTTTTCCCCTTTATGTATCTGTAGAATCTCTTTGGATTCACCCTTGCATTATTTGCCAAAGCAATTTCATGTCCCCTTTTTGCCCTCCTGATTTCCCTCTTAACTCTATTTCGACAATCTCTATACTCTTCAAGGGATCTACTTGATCCCAGTTGCTTATGTACGTCATATGCCTCCTTCTTCTTTTTGACCAGAGTCTCAATATCTCGAGTCATCCAGGGTTCCCTACTTCTACCAGCCTTGCCCTTCACTCGAAAGGGAATGTGCTTACCCTGCACCCTGGTTAACACATTTTTAAAAGCCTCCCATTTACCAGTCGTCCCTTTGTCTGCCAATAGTCTCCCCCAATCTACCTCTGCAAGTTCCTGTCTGATACCATCAAAATTGGCCTTGCCCCAATTAAGAATTTTAACTCTTGGGCCAGACCTATCATTCTCCATAGCTATCTTAAAACTAATGGAATTATGGTCACTTGTCCCAAAGTGATCCCTCACTAGCACTTCTATCACTTGCCCTTCCTTATTTCCCAAGACGAGGTCAAGTTTTGCCCCCTCTCTAGTCGGTCCATCCACATACTGAATGAGAAATTCCTCCTGAATACACTCAACAAATTTCCCTCCATCCAAACCCCTAATGCTATGGCTGTCCCAGTCAATGTTGGGAAAGTTAAAGTCCCCTACTACTACCACCCTATTATTCTTGCAGCTATCTGTAATCTCCTTACATATTTGCTCCTCAATTTCCCGCTGACTATTTGGGGGCCTGTAGTACAGTCCTACCAAGGTGATCTCTCCCTTCTTATTTTTCAGTTCCACCCATATAGACTCAGTGGGCGAACCCTCGGATATATCCCCTCTAAGTACTGCTGTGATGTTCTCCCTAATCAAAAACGCCACTCCCCCTCCTCTCTTACCTCCTGTTCTATCCTTTCTATAGCATCTGTACCCCGGAACATTGAGCTGCCAGTCCTGCCCCTCCCTTAGCCATGTTTCAGTCATAGCGAGAATATATTACAGGAACACTTGTAGCTAAAGCTATGAATGATTTATTGACATTAACCGTGGTTCAACTATATACAAAACAACAGATGAATAACAGTATTGACATGCATAAGCAACCCCTCGCTTCCAGCTCTCCTGTCAGTCTGAGGTCACCTGACTCTAACATTCAATTATATAATAATAAGATTCCTAGTGGTCAGTCGATGAATTACAACACAACCATGCTATCAGAACATCCCTTTCCTTTGAGGCACGGACAATGAAAAGATTCTCTGGTCAGCGGGCGGGCATGGCCCTGGATTCCACCCCCCCCCCTCCTTGAATCTTGAAACATTCCTAACAGAAACAGCGCAAATGTGCCGCAAAGTTCTTAGAAAATTCGATCAGGAATCCGTCCGGCTCCATACCCGACTACATCGGACCCATGCATTCAATCACCATCTCTAAGGTCAGCGGGGACTCCAGTTCCTCCCTTCTCCCTTGCTCCACCAGCAGGACAGACAAACCATCCAAGAACTTCAACCATTCTGTCCTTCAGGGGCTCGGACTTGTAAAGGTTACGGGAAAAAACCTCAAAAGCCTCATTGGCTAGAGCAAAGACCAACCTTCCTTCGTCCTGACAGCTGGCTGTTCACCCTCCCCCTCCAGAATGCCCTGCAGCCGCTCCGAGACATCCTTGACCCTTGCACCAGGGAGGCAACATACCAACCTGGATTCTCGTTTGCGTCCGCAGAAACGCCTGTCTATTCCCCTTACAATTGAATCCCCTATCACTATAGCTCTGCCACTCTTTTTCCCGCCCTTCTGTGCAGCAGAGCCAGCCACGGTGCCATGAACCTGGCTGCTGCCACCTTCCCCTGGTGAGCCATCTCCCCCAACAGTTTCCAAAACGGTAAATCTATTTTGGAGGGAGATGACCGCAAGGGATCCCTGCACTGCCTTCCTACTCTTCCTCTGTCTGTTGGTCACCCTTTCCCTATCTGCCTCAGTAATTTTAATCTGCGGTGTGACCAACTCACTGAATGTGCTATCCACAACTTCCTCAGCATCGCGGATGCTCCAAAGTGAGTCCATCTGCAGCTCCAGAGCCGTCAAGCGGTCTAACAGGAGCTGCAGTTGGACACACTTCTTGCAGATGAAGGAGTCAGGGACACCAGAAGGGTCCCTGACTTGCCACATCTCACAAGAGGAGCATGACACGGGTCTGAGCTCTCCTGCCATGACTTAAACCTGAAGTTAAATTTGAACTACACTACACAGCTAAGAGAAAGTCAAAGAGAGAGAAATCACTTACCAGTTACAAGCCAATCACTTACCTGCTGGCTGTGATGCAATTGCTCCAGAGACTCCCTCACAGGTCTGCTTCTCTGCACCTCCTTCAGGTGAGCACCAAATTCCCTTAACTAGTTAATTAATTTACTTAATTAATTTGATTTTTTTTTTTTGTCACTCCCCTCTTACCCGAACTCAGCCTTACCCAAACTCAGATACACTCTGTTTGCCTCCAGCACTCAGCCTTACCCAAACTCAGATACACTCTGTTTGCCTTCAGCACTCAGCCTTACCCAAACTCAGATACACTCTGTTTGCCTTCAGCACTCCGTTTCTATAGGCACTTCAGCCACACCCTTTGTATCCTTCCTGATTTACAGTCAGCCAATAGGCCTGCTCCCAAAACTGATCTCTCTCCCGAACAGCTGACCTGCAAGGTAAGGAAGTGGTTAATCAGTACTTACCTCACCCACGGCGCGCCCTTTTAAACTGTCCCCTCTGCCTCGCAGCTCCCGCGCTTTTTGAAACTCCCGCGCTGTTTCCAAGGTCCTGGCTCCCTCTCTCTCCCGAACAGCTGACCTGCAAGGTAAGGAAGTGGTTAAGCAGTACTTACCTCACCCACGGCGCGCCCTTTTAAACTGTCCCCTCTGCCTCGCAGCTCCCGCGCTTTTTGAAACTCCCGCGCTGTTTCCAAGGTCCTGGCTCCCTCTCTCTCCCGAACAGCTGACCTGCAAGGTAAGGAAGTGGTTAAGCAGTACTTACCTCACCCACGGCGCGCCCTTTTAAACTGTCCCCTCTGCCTCGCAGCTCCCGCGCTTTTTGAAACTCCCGCGCTGTTTCCAAGGTCCTGACTCCCTCTCTCTCCCGAACAGCTGACCTGCAAGGTAAGGAAGTGGTTAAGCAGTTTGGGGCAGGTCGACTAAAACTATGGGGTGTTTTGTGGTAATATTTCCTATTTGAATGGGTACAGGGGCCGTGATGTGTCCCTGCTGTGAGTGGCCTGCGAAGCTGCTGAGGGTGATAGTGGCTGTAGTGGGCCACGTGTCCTTACCAAGGGTGGAGGAATTTATGGTGGTGCGGGACCCTCCTGTGTCCCAAAGAAACTCGATAGGCTGTCCCCGAATTTTCGCTGCGACTATGGGTCGTCCTGACCTATCCCAAAGGGTATCGCAGACCTAACTGGTGGAGCCCGTACACCGTCAGTCCATTCCGGTCAAGCTGTCTGATCCGAATGGGCACTAACGCTATGGATGGGCTCTGCCTTTTTCTTACTGAGAGTGCCTGTTTGTTGGGCTTTCTGTGGCTTTTTAGGGCCATTGCACTCTTTTGCAAAATGTCCCAACTGTCCGCAGTTGTAACATTATTGTGATTTGGGTGGGGGGCTGCTCTTTCCCTCATTTGCCCAGGCGTGGTTGTGGGGTGTGGCTTTTACTGCCTGCATGTCTGCGGCAGCTTGCTTTTCCTCGGTGGTTCTAGCGGCGGGTCGATTGTGAACAGACTGCTCCCAAACGCGGGACAATCTTTTAACCACCCACTTCTCGTTATGAGCCTCCTCTGAGGGATCATAACTATTGCAGGCATTCTGTCCTGCTTCCGTGGCATGGGAGATAAGGGTGCGGGTCCATTTGGCCATATTGTCTGGGGACAAATGGGCACTGTCTACATCTCCAAAAACGGCTTCAAAGTGAATCCACAAGCGTCCTGCGAACGCTGTGGGGTGCTCAGACTTCTTCTGTCTGCACTTATTTAGGCCATCTACGGGGTCGCCCCGGTTGTACCCGATCGCATCCAGGATCGTGGTATGCATTTCTGCAAGGGTGCCTCCTCCTACGTTCTGTGGGCCGGGAAGGGCTGCTGCGACCGATGGGTCTAAGCTTAGAACCATGAGCTTTACATGCTCTCTCTCGTCCAGGCCGTACATGGTCGCCTGATGTTTGACGGTGGCAAAGAAATGGTGCGGGTCTGAAGTGGGGAGGAACGGTGTGATTTTTGCACACGCGTCCCGTAATTGGGTCACTGTGAGGGGGGTGGAATATAGGAATTCCGCCTCGTCTGCTGTGGCTGTGCGGTGGGTTGTTACAGGGTTCATCGGAGCCTGAACTACCTGTTGTGTGGGGGGTGGGGGTGCTTTTCTCCTTTGGGGCTTTCCCTGCGCACATGTTCCCTGAACATATCTCTGCGCTGTTTCCTGTAATTCTTCCCAATCAGGGCCGTCTTCCTGGTCTAATTTATCCCCAAAGGTTTCTTGAAATCCCTTCTGGACAGAAAGCAGTGATTGCAGGTCTGCAATTTGCTTCCGGCACTTTGCATGGTCTATGGTACTCTGTCTTTGTTCTGTGGTTGCAGCGTGGAGCGCTCTCAAGGCTGCCTTGAGATCACTACATTGCTCCTGTAGCATCTCCACCTGTTTTTCTGTCTCTTTCTTTACCAGGACTGCACGCTGCGTGTCCTGATAAGCCTTTTCGTACTGGGACTGGAAACTACTCAAATGCGCCAGACAAGACTGGTGACCCCGTTTGGCGTCAGCCACCTCTTCGTCCTTTGCTGCTAATTTCCGCCTTAATTCCAGATTCTCTTTCTCCACCTCGCATACATCGACTTTACTCATACGATGTATGCCCTCTACTTCTTTGCGGAGCGTCCTGACAACCTCCTCTGTGCCTCGCAATTGTGCCAAACAGGACACAATTGCCATCGGCTTGCGCGCTTTTGTTAAGTTCTTTTTATGGATCTCACTCATGTTCTCCCACCAAGTATGCCCTATACTTCCGGGACCTGAGTCGTCATTATTACAGAAATCATTCCACATGGGCCATCCTTTGCCCTTGAGGTATTTCCGAATTTCGTCTTCCCAAGTGGGGCACTGTCCCACTCTACTGCTGCTGGTCGCTGCGACCACAAATTCCTCGGGGTTCATGAGGCGTTGCATTGCCTGCATGGCCATCTCTCCTATCCGCTTGCTTCGGTTAAATTTGGAACAGGGGGCTAAGGTGGTGTCGTAGATGCGGGTACGGCTTGCGCTAATTTCCGAAAATACAGACTTCCGACAGTTTTGACGCAACAAAAATCTATCAGTTTTACCTGATAGCCCTGTTAGTTTTGCATGCATACACACACTTCCGAATTATGAATTATCAATCAGAACTGCTTGAACACTTGTGTTTTTTTTGTTTCCAATTGGATTCTAATTCAAAATTTCTTGGGTTCTCCCAGAGTGGTTTCCCACTTCTAGATCGGGTCCCACCAGAGTCGCCAAAATGTTGCTCTTATTAGCTCTAATTCTGTCACCTTTGCTCACGAGTCGCCAGGTAGCTTTCTGATATCACCACGTGGTTCAAGCTCAAGTAATGATTAATAATGCAGCACACCGCTTAGTAAAAGTTAAATCAACGATCATTTATTATATACAGCAATAAATACTTATACAATAATCCTACTTCTAGACTATTACCGACCACTAAAGACCAATACTTAACTTTGGAAATGGCCCACCAGGTCAGGGAAACAAATGGTCTATCGAATTGGGTCTGGCCTGCGGGATTCAAAAAGGCTGGTATGAGTCGATAGTCTGGAGCACCTATCTGGTAGCGATCGCTGGAGTAAGACTTACTTGTTTCTTCGTCGAAGGGTCTCGAAGGTTGCGAGTAGGAGAAGAAGGGTCGATCTGAACTTGGCCCCTTATTCTTATAGTCCCCAGGGGCTTCCCGCCTCTCGGGGCGGACCTTGACCCTGGTTCCAAGTGATTGGACTTGGTCCCAATCACTGGGTTCGATAT
Source organism: Scyliorhinus torazame (assembly GCF_047496885.1). Lineage (NCBI taxonomy): Eukaryota > Metazoa > Chordata > Chondrichthyes > Carcharhiniformes > Scyliorhinidae > Scyliorhinus > Scyliorhinus torazame. The sequence continues at coordinate 31,683,733 of NC_092737.1, read as the reverse complement.
GCTCCAATAATGGGGCGATTCCTTGATCGGTGGGTGGTCGTCCACCTGTCTTTGTCTCGGCCACTGCTGGCGCCGAAAAGTCTGGATCGGCTTTATGTTGCTAATGTGCAGCAATTGTTCCCGGGGATGGCTGATTACTATGCAGATGGCTGGGTTGATGTGCTGTTAATGGCTGCAGGTATCGGTCTGGGCCGACTTCCCCAGAGCCGAATACACTGTTTTGCCTGCAGCTGTCCGTTTGAGGCCTGTTGGCTGATTTTCCCATCAGCCTCTTTCGTTCGCCATTTTAGATCGGGGTTTGACCATTTTACTCGGGAACCAGCCATTTTAGGTGGGGCAGCACGGTAGCATTGTGGATAGCACAATTGCCTCACAGCTCCAGGGTCCCAGGTTCGATTCCGGCTTGGGTCACTGTCTGTGCGGAGTCTGCACCGTGTCTGCGTGGGTTTCCTCCGGGTGCTCCGGTTTCCTCCCACAGTCCAAAGATGTGCGGGTTAGGTGGATTGGCCGTGATAAATTGCCCTTCGTGTTCAAAATTGCCCTTAGTGTTGGGTGGGGTTACTGGGTTATGGGGATAGGGTGGAGGTGTGGACCTTGGGTAGGGTGCTCTTTCCAAGAGCCGGTGCAGACTCGGTGGGCCAAACCAATTATAGATTTAGCTGGTCCGGGGCCTTGGTGTGGTGTTGGGAGCGACGCAGTGGTAGCGGCAATTCCGGTGTTGGTCTGGTCCTCGGTGACTCCGGGAGCGTGCCGCAATCCTCGGGCGTGGGCAGGGGGTGGACAGATGGTCCTGGGGGGGTTGCTGCTGGATGCGCCGGGGGAGGGGGGGTGGAGCCGGGCCGGAGGGGTGTGTGTGTGTGTGGAACCTGTTGGTGCCAGGTCCTTGAGGGAAACAGTATCCTGTCGGGGTACGCTACGTAGGCATACTGGGGGTTAGCGTGGAGTAACTGCACCCTTTCAACCAACGGATCCGCCTTGTGGAGTCAGACGTGCTTCCGGAGGAGTACAGGTCCTGGAGCTGCGAGCCAAGTCGGGAGTGACACCCCGGATGTGGACTTCCTGGGGAAGGCAAAGAGACGTTCATGGGGAGTTTCGTTAGTCGCGATGCACAGTAGCGACCGAATGGAGTGCAGTGCATCGGGGAGGACCTCCTGCCAGCGCGAGGCCGGGAGATTTCTGGACCGTAGTGCCGGTTGGACGGCCCTCCAGACCGTCCCGTTCTCCCTCTCCACCTGCCCGTTTCCCCGGGGGTTATAGCTGGTCGTCCTGCTGGAGGCGATACCCCTGCTGAGCAGGAACTGACGCAGCTCATCGCTCATGAATGAGGATCCCCGGTCACTGTGGACGTAGGCGGGGAAGCCGAACAGAGCGAAGATGGTGTTTAGGGCTTTGATGACGGTGGCAGACGTCATGTCGGGGCATGGGATGGCGAAGGGGAATCTGGAGTCCTCATCGATCACACTGAGGAAATACGTGTTACGGTCGGTAGAGGGGAGGGGCCCTTTGAAATCCACGCTCAGGCATTCAAAGGGGCGGGAGGCCTTCTCCAGGCGCGCATTCCGGTTGATAGAAGTGTGGTTTGCACTCCGCACAGTCCCTGGTGATTGTTCGTACTGCCTCGACGGAGTAGGGCAGATTGCGGGCCTTTATGAAATGGTACAACCGAGTGACCCCTGGGTGACAAAGGCTGTCGTGCAGGGCCCGGAGTCGGTCTACCTGTGCGCTGGCACATGTACCTCGGGATAGGGCGTCTGGGGGCTCGTTGAGCTTGCCGGGGCGATACAGAATCTCGTAATTATAGGTGAAGAGCTCGATCCTCCACCTCAAGATCTTGTCATTTTTAATTTTGCCCCGCTGTGCATTATCGAACATGAAGGCTACCGACCGTTCATCAGTGAGGAGAGTGAATCTCCTGCCGGCCAGGTAATGCCTCCAATGTCGCACAGCTTCCACTATGGCTTGGGCCTCCTTTTCCACTGAGGAGTGCCGAATTTCGGAGGTATGAAGGGTTCGGGAGAAGAATGCCACGGGCCTGCCCGCCTGGTTGAGGGTGGCGGCAAGGGCGACGTCCGATGCGTCGCTTTCTACTTGGAAGGGGAGGGTCTCGTCGACCGCATGCATCGCGGCCTTGGCGATATCGGCTCTAATACGGTTGAAGGCATGTTGAGCCTCGGCCGTCAGGGGGAAAAGGGTGGACTGAATGAGTGGGCGGGCCTTGTCCGTGTAGTTTGGGACCCACTGGGCGTAGTATGAAAAGGACCCCAGGCAGCGTTTGAGGGCCTTGGGGCAGTGGGGGAGGGGGAGCTCCTGAGGGGGCGCATGTGGTCGGGATCGGGCCCCAGAACTCAGTTCTGGACCACATAGCCGAGTATGGCTAAGCGGTTCGTGCTGAACACGCATTTCTCCTTGTTATAGATGAGGTTGAGGAGAGTGGCGGTGTGGGGAAATTTGACAAGGTTGGCATCGTGGTCCTGCTGATCGTGGCCGCAGATGGTGACGTTGTCTAGGTACGGGAAGGTGGCCCGCAAACCGTACCGGTCGACCATTTGGTCCATCTCCCTTTGGAAGACCGAGACCCCATTGGTGACGCCGAAGGGAACCCTGAGAAAATGGTAGAGGCGGCCATCTGCCTCGAAGGCAGTGTATGGGCAGACGCCTTATGGATGGGGAGCTGGTGGTTGGCGGATTTGAGGTCTACAGTCGAGAAGACCCGGTACTGTGCAATCTGATTGACCATATCAGACAGGCGTGGGAGGGGGTACGCGTCGAGCTGCGTGTACCGATTGATGGTCTGGTCCACGACCATTCTGTGTTTCTCCCCAGTTTTCACCACTACCACTTGGGCTCTCCAGGGACTGTTGCTGCCTCGATGATACCTTCCCGAAGCAGCCGCTGGACCTCGGACCTGATGAAGGTCCTGTCCTGGGCGCTGTACCGTCTGCTCCTGGTGGCGACGGGTTTGCAATCCGGGGTTAGGTTTGTGAATAGTGAAGGTGAGTCGACCTTTCGGGCCGCGAGGCCGCACACAGTAAGGGGTGGTAGGGGCCTGCCGAATTTCAGGGTTAGGCTCTGGAGATTACACTGGAAGTCCAGGCCGAGTAGCAAGGCAGCGCAGAGGTTAGGGAGGACGTAGAGACAGAAGCCGCTGAATTCTACGCCCTGGAACGTGAGTGTGACTATACCCCCGGATCGCCACGGAGTGGGATCCGGAGGCCAGGGAGATTCTTTGATTGGCGGGGTGTACCGCAAGGGAGCAGCGCCTTACCGTATCTGGATGGATGAAGCTTTTGGTGCTCCCGGAGTCCAGCAGGCAAGAGGTCTCGGGCCCATCGATCTTCACGCTTGTCGAGGCGGTGGCTAGATTGTGCGGGCGAGGCTGGCGATCGCGAGTCGTGGCCGGTCATCGCTGGTGTCGAACGATGGGGTGCGCAGGGGGCACGGGTCCTGGAACAATGGTGGTGCCCATGTGCCGTGGGGAAGACAAGATGGCGGCGCCTGATGATCTTGGGGTGGACAAGATGGCGGCACCCATGGGCCGCGCGTGGTCTGAGGGGGAGAAGATGGCGGCGCCCATTATCCGTACGCGAGGGGGGTCGGGGCAATAGCGGCGACTGAGCGGGCCTGGCACAACGCAGCGAAGTGCCCCTTCTTGCCGCAGGCTTTGCAAAGGGTGGTGCGGGCCGGGCAGCGTTGGCGGGGGTGTTTCTGTTGCCCGCAGAAGTAACGTCGGGGGCCTCCGGAGTTGGCTGGCTGGCGCGTGGCACAGGCGTATTGACTGGGTGTGGCCTCCAGTGGGGCGGCCGTCTATACAACAGTGGTGACTATTCAGCCTCTCCGCACAGCTAATACCCTCCAGACCGGGCAACATCCTGGTAAACCTCCTCTGCATCCTCTCCAAAGCCTCCACATCCTTCTGGTAGTGTGGCGACCAGAATTGGGGCAATATTCCAAGTGCGGCCTTACCAAGGTTCGATACAACTGCAGCCTGACTTGCCAGTTTTTATACTCGATGCCCCGTCCATTGAAGGCAAGCATTCCGTATGCTTTCTTGACGACCTTGTCCACTTGCGTTGCTACTTTTAAAGATCTGTGGTCCTGCATGCCTGGATTTCTCTGACTTTCTGTATTTCAAGAGTTTTGCCATTTACGATATATTTCGCCTGTATGTTAGGCCCACCAAAATGCATTACCGCACATTTGTCCGGATCAAACTCCATTTGCCATTTCTCTGCCCACATCTCCAACCTATCTATTTCCTGCTGTATCCTCCGACAATCCTCAACACTATCTGTCACCCAACCAAACTTGGTGTTGTAGCCATCGAAGATGGTCACCTGCAAAGAGACACAGCCTGAGTGAGACACATCCAGAGTGGGAATTTGGAACTTGGTAATTTGGTGCAATGAGGTAATTCGGTGCAGAGTGGGAGAAGGTGCTTTCCCCCCGACTGTTTTGTTCTCTCTCTTTCTTCTGGCTTGTAACTTTTAATCAGCAGGGAGAGAACCTGAGAGCATCTGAGACCCTCAGAAGGTAAGTAAATGATTTGGGGGGGGGGGGGGGGGGGGGAACTGAAGTGACATCACAGAAAAGCTGTGACCTGATTGGCTGGTTGGGAATCTACACTAAATTAAAAAAATTAAGCATTGGTAAACTAATTAAACATAATTACTTAATTATAATTTAGAGGGGTATCGAAGCCAGAGATCGGAGAGTACTGTATTTAGCTTTCACATTTATAGTAGATATCTAGTGCTAGGAAACATATAGTTAACAGTAACTTTTTAAAAACTATTACATTTAATTTACTAATTAATTGATGCAATGTCAGTTAGAGGGGTGCAGTGCTCTGACTGTGAGATGTGGCAGGTCCGGGAGGCTTCCAGCGTCCCGGATGGCTTCATCTGCAGTAAGTGCACCCAACTGGAGCTCCTCACAGACCGCATGGTTCGGTTGGAGCAGCAATTGGATGCACTTAGGAACATGCAGGTGGCGGAAAGTGTCATAGATCGCAGTTATGTAAATGTGGTCACACCCAAGGTGCAGGCAGAGAAATGGGTGACCACCAGAAAGGGCAGGCAGTCAGTGCAGGAATCCCCTGTGGTTGTCCCCCTCTCGAACAGATATACCCCTTTGGATACTGTCGGGGGGGATAGCCTATCAGGGGAAAACAGCAGCAGCCAGAGCAGTGGCACCACGGCTGGCTCTGATGTTCAGAAGGGAGGGTCAAAGCGCAGAAGAGTAATAGTAATAGGGGACTCTATAGTCAGGGGCACAGATAGGCGCTTCTGTGGACGTGAAAGAGACTCCAGGATGGTATGTTGCTGCCCTGGTGCCAGGGTCCAGGATGTCTCCGAACGGGTAGAGGGCATCCTGAAGGGGGAGGGCAAAGAGGCAGAGGTCGTTGTACATATTGGTACTAACGACATAGGCAGGAAGGGGCATGATGTCCTGCACCAGGAGTTCAGGGAGCTAGGCAGAAAGTTAAAAGACAGGACCTCGAGGGTTGTAATCTCTGGATTATTTCCTGGGCGACGTGCCAGTGAGGCTAGAAATAGGAAGATAGAGCAGCTAAACACGTGGCTAAACAGCTGGTGTAGGAGGCAGGGTTTCCATTATCAGGACCACTGGAAGCTCCTCCGGGGCAGGTGTGACCTATATAAGAAGGACGGGTTGCATCTAAACTGGAGAGGCATAAATATCCTGGCCACGGGGTTTGCTAGTGTCACACGGAAGGGTTTAAACTAGTATAGCAGGGGGGTGGGCACGGGAGCAATAGGTCAGAAGGTGAGAGCATTGAGGGAGAACTAGGGAATAGGGACAGTGGGGCTCTGAGGCAGAGCAGACAGGGAGAAGTTGCTGAACACAGCGGGTCTGGTGGCCTGAAGTGCATATGTTTTAATGCAAGAAGTATTACGGGTAAGGCAGATCCAAAAAGACGAGGTGTTGGGTGTCTTAAAAAATATTACGGTAGATAAGTCCCCAGGGCCTGATGGGATCTACCCCAGAATACTGAAGGAGGTTGGAGAGGAAATTGCTGAGGCCTTGACAGAAATCTTTGGATCCTCACTGTCTTCAGGTGATGTCCCGGAGGACTGGAGAATAGCCAGTGTTGTTCCTCTGTTTAAGAAGGGTAGCAAGGATAATCCAGGGAACTACAGGCTGGTGAGCCTTACTTCAGTGGTAGGGAAATTACTGGAGAGAATTCTTCGAGGCAGGATCTACTCCCATTTGGAAGCAAATGGACGTATTAGTGAGAGGCAGCATGGTTTTGTGAAGGGGAGGTCGTGTCTCACTAACTTGATAGAGTTTTTCGAGGAGGTCACTAAGATAATTGATGCAGGTAGGGCAGTGGATATTGTCTGTATGGACTTCAGTAAGGCCTTTGACAAGGTCCCTCAAGGTAGACTAGTACAAAAAGTGAAGTCACACGGGATCAGTGAATGGTAGAACCCTCAAGAGTATTGACACTCAGGGAGATCTAGGTGTACAGGTCCACAGGTCACTGAAAGGGGCAACACTGGTGGAGAAGGTAGTCAAGAAGGCACACGGCATGCTTGCCTTCATTGGCCGGGGCATTGAGTATAAAATTTGGCAAGTCATGTTGCAGCTGTATAGAACCTTAGTTAGGCCACACTTGGAGTGTAGTGTACAATTCTGGTCGCCACACTACCAGAAGGATGTGGAGGCTTTGGGGAGGGTGCAGAAGAGATTTACCAGAATGTTGCCTGGTATGGAGGGCATTAGCTAGGAGGAGCGGTTGAATAAACTTGGTTTGTTCTCACTGGAACGACGGAGGTTGAGGGGCGACCTGATAGAGGTCTACAAAATTATGAGGGGCATAGACAGAGTGGATAGTCAGAGGCTTTTCCCCAGGGTAGAGGGGTCAATTACTAGGGGGCATAGGTTTAAGGTGCGAGGGGCAAGGTTTAGAGGAGATGTACGAGGCAAGTTTTTTACGCAGAGGGTAGTGGGTGCCTGGAACTCGCTGCCGGAGGAGGTGGTGGAAGCAGGGACGATAGTGACATTTAAGGGGCATCTTGACAAATACATGAATAGGATGGGAATAGAGGGATACGGACCCAGGAAGTGTAGAAGATTGTAGTTTAGTCGGGCAGCATGGTCGGCACGGGCTTGGAGGGTCAAAGGGCCTGTTCCTGTGCTGTACTTTTCTTTGTTCTTTGTTTGACCATGGGAATTATGGCCAACCCAGGACTCAGACAGATACACAGCCTATGTGTATCTAAAACACAGGTAACCAGACCTGACCGAAACCCCCGCTCGTTTGCATTTTAATGGACCATTTTCCCAGGACAGTAGAACTCCAATCAAGCAACCGGTACAGCCACAGTCTGATCGGCACCGCTCCCCTTACTCAGAAAGCACAACTGCCACGGTCAATGACCGCTAAGGACCCGCCCAGCTACCAAGACACCTGTCCCTTTATTGGCTGAAATCGAAGAGAGTGATCAGAGCCCTGTCGAACTACTGGGTCCAAGGTTAAGGACTGCCCCAAAGAGCGCGAAATCCCAGTGGGATAAAAGGGAGCACAGCCGTGTGTTCTGTCTCTTTTGGATCCGGCCTGTGCCAGGCTAATTGCAGCAGGAACAGCCGGCCAAGTTCAAGACCAATGATCGCTACCTGACGGATGAGCCCAGCAGAGACAGAGCCACTTTCTTCGAACCAGCCACGTGAAATCCAGGTAAAGACCTTATCCATTTGCACAGTGCCGGTCACCCTGAAGTTAAGTATAGGTTATTGTAGCTGATAGGTGTAGTTTAACTCATAGTGGATATTGTGTTTGCATGTTGAGATAACTCTTGTGTATGTAAATAAACCATCTTTTGAACTAGCTAGCTGGTTGTGTGGTCATTTGATTGATATAAGGGAAAGGCTTGTGGTTCATCGAGATAAATAAATAGAGCAACAGTGTCATTCGCAAACTTATCAGACCAGGTACATTTTCCTCCAACTCGTTTATGTACATCGGAAACAAAGGTCACAGTACAGATCCCTGTGGAACACCACGAGTCACAACCTTCTATTCAGAAAAAACCCTTCGACTGGGACCTGTACAAGCAGGACGGGTTGCATCTGAACCAGAGGGGCACCAATATCCTGGGAGGGAGGTTTGCTAGTACTCTTCGGCAGGGTTTAAACTAATTTGGCAGGGGAATGGGAACCGGATTTGTAGCCCAGCAACTAAGGTAGCCGATATTCAGGACGCCAAAGCGTGTAATGAGGCAGTGGGGAAGGGAACACTGACAAAGGAGAGTACTTGCAGGCACGGAGAGGGGTTGAAGTGTGTATACTTCAATGCAAGAAGCATCAGGAATAAGGTGGGTGAACTTAAGGCATGGATCGGTACTTGGGACTACGATGTGGTGGCCATCACGGAAACTTGGATAGAAGAGGGGCAGAAATGGTTGTTGGAGGTCCCTGGTTACAGATGTTTTAATAAGATTAGGGAGGGTGGTAAAAGAGGTGGGGGGTGGCATTGTTAATTAGAGATAGTATAACAGCTGCAGAAAGGCAGTTCGAGGAGTATCTGCCTACTGAGGTAGTATGGGTTGAAGTCAGAAATAGGAAAGGAGCAGTCACCTTGTTAGGAGTTTTCTATAGGCCCCCCAATAGTAGCAGAGGTGTGGAGGAACAGATTGGGAAACAGATTTTGAAAAGGTGCAGATGTCACAGGGTAGTAGTCATGGGTGACTTTAACTTCCCAAACATTGAGTGGAAACTCTTTAGATCAAATAGTTTGGATGGGGTGGTGTTTGTGCAGTGTGTCCAGGAAGCTTTTCTAATACAGTATGTAGATTGTCCGACCAGAGGAGGGGCAATATTGGATTTAGTACTTGGTAATGAACCAGGACAAGTGATAGATTTGTTAGTGGGGGAGCATTTTGGAGATAGTGACCACAATTCTGTGACTTTCACTTTAGTAATGGAGAGGGATAGGTACGTGCAACAGGGCAAGGTTTACAATTGGGGGAAGGGTAAATACGATGTTGTCAGACAAGAATTGAAGTGCATAAGTTGGGTACATAGGCTGTCAGGGAAGGACACAAGTGAAATGTGGAACTTGTTCAAGGAACAGGTACTACGTGTCCATGACTGAATTTCGGCGGGAGCGGTGCGCAGGGGTCTTCTGGGAGGTGAGTAGTGACTTTAAAAACCCTTACCTTTGCAGGAGCAGCCCTTTGGATTTCGGCGGCAGCGGTGCGCAGGGGCCTTCTGGGAGGTGAATAGTGACTTTAAAAAGCCTTACCTGGTCCCGTGTCTGTTCTTCTTTTCTGTTTTATTTTTTTTATATAAGGCGGGAACCGGAAGTTCGACCCGCGGATTTCTGGGAAGGCCCCCCCCCGCCCAACCAATAAATTCTGGTAGAGAGGAGACCCGAGACACTACACGTGTAGTGTCTCCCACCCGCCCTCCTCCTCTAACATAATAATAAAACCCATTTGTGTGAGGTAAGTACCATATTTTATTATTAACACTAAGAAGGTAAGTAAGTGATTTTTACTCATTTTTACTTTTATACCTTTTTCAAATTGTGTGTGTGTCGGGGGGAAACTGAAGTGACATCACAGAAAAGCTGTGGCCTGAGTGGCTGGTTGGGATTCTACACTAAATTAAAAAAAATTGAGCATTGGTAACTAATTAAACATAATTACTTAATTATAATTTAGAGGGATATCTAAGCCAGAGATTGGAGAGTACTATATTTAGCTTTCGCATTTCTATTAGAAATCTAGTGCAAGGAAACAGATAGTTAACAGTAACTTTGAAATTTAAAAAAAAAATATTCAAAACAAAACATTTTAATTTTAATTTTAATTAATTGACGCAATGTCAGTTAGAGGGGTGCTGTGCTCTGACTGTGAGATGTGGCAGGTCCGGGAGGCTTCCAGCGTCCCGGATGGCTTCATCTGCAGAAAGTGCACCCAACTGGAGCTCCTCACAGACCGCATGGTTCGGTTGGAGCAGCAATTGGATGCACTTAGGAGCATGCAGGTGGCGGAAAGCGTCATAGATCGCAGTTATGTAAATGTGGTCACACCCAAGGTGCAGGCAGAGAAATGGGTGACCACCCGAAAGGGCAGGCAGTCAGTTCAGGAATCCCCTGTGGTTGTCCCCTTCTCGAACAGGTATACCCCTTTGGATACTGTTGGGGGGGATAGCCTATCAGGGGAAAACAGTAGCAGCCAGAGCAGTGGCACCACGGCTGGCTCTGATGTTCAGAAGGGAGGGTCAAAGCGCAGAAGAGCAATAGTAATAGGGGACTCTATAGTCAGGGGCACAGATAGGCGCTTCTGTGGACGTGAAAGAGACTCCAGGATGGTATGTTGCCTCCCTGGTGCCAGGGTCCAGGATGTCTCCGAACGGGTAGAGGGCATCCTGAAGGGGGAGGGCAAAGAGGCAGAGGTCGTTGTACATATTGGTACTAACGACATAGGCAGGAAGGGGCATGAGGTCCTGCAGCAGGAGTTCAGGGAGCTAGGCAGAAAGTTAAAAGACAGGACCTCGAGGGTTGTAATCTCGGGATTACTCCCTGTGCCACGTGCCAGTGAGGCTAGAAATACGAAGATAGAGCAGCTAAACACGTGGCTAAACAGCTGGTGTAGGATGGAGGGTTTCCATTATCTGGACCAGTGGGAGCTCTTCCGGGGCAGGTGTGACCTGTATAAGAAGGACGGGTTGCATCTAAACCGGAGAGGCATAAATATCCTGGCCACGAGGTTTGCTCGTGTCACACGGGAGGGTTTAAACTAGTATGGCAGGGGGGTGGGCACGGGAGCAAGAGGTCAGAAGGTGAGAGCATTAAGGGAGAACTAGGGATTAGGGACAGTGGGGCTCTGAGGCAGAGCAGACAGGGAGAAGTTGCTGAACATAGCGGGTCTGGTGGCCTGAAGTGCATATGTTTTAATGCAAGAAGTATTACGGGTAAGGCAGATGAACTTAGAGCTTGGATTAGTACTTGGAACTATGATGTTGTTGCCATTACAGAGACCTGGTTGAGGGAAGGGCAGGATTGGCAGCTAAACGTTCCAGGATTTAGATGTTTCAGGCGGGATAGAGGGGGATGTAAAAGGGGAGCTGGAGTTGCGCTACTGGTTCGGGAGAACATCACAGCTGTACTGCGAGAGGACACCACAGAGGGCAGTGAGGCTATATGGGTAGAGATCAGGAATAAGAAGGGTGCAGTCACAATGTTGGGGTTATACTACAGGCCTCCCAACAGCCAGCGGGAGATAGAGGAGCAGATAGGTAGACAGATTTTGGAAAAGAGTAAAAACAACAGGGTTGTGGTGATGGGAGACTTCAACTTCCCCAATATTGACTGGGACTCACTTAGTGCCAGGGGCTTAGACGGCGCGGAGTTTGTAAGGAGCATCCGGGAGGGCTTCTAAAAACAATATGTAGACAGTCCAACTAGGGAAGGGGCGGTACTGGACCTGGTATTGGGGAAAGAGCCGGGCCAGGTGGTAGATGTTTCAGTAGGGGAGCATTTCAGTAACAGTGACCACAATTCAGTAAGTTTTAAAGTACTGGTGGACAAGGATAAGAGTGGTCCGAGGATGAATGTGCTAAATTGGGGGAAGGTTAATTATAACAATATTAGGCGGGAACTGAAGAACATAGATTGGGGGCGGATGTTTGAGGGCAAATCAACATCTGACATGTGGGAGGCTGTCAAGTGACAGTTGAAAGGAATTCAGGACCGGCATGTTCCTGTGAGGAAAAAGGATAAATACGGCAATTTTCGGGAACCTTGGATGACGAGAGATATTGTAGGCCTCGTCAAAAAGAAAAAGGAGGCATTTGTCAGGGCTAAAAGGCTGGGAACAGACTAAGCCTGCGTGGAATATAAGGAAAGTAGGTAGGAACTTAAGCAAGGAGTCAGGAGGGCTAGAAGGGGTCACGAAAAGTCATTGGCAAATAGGGTTACGGAAAATCCCAAGGCTTTTTACACGTACATAAAAAGCAAGAGGGTAGCCAGGGAAAGGGTTGGCCCACTGAAGGATAGGCAAGGGAATCTATGTGTGGAGCCAGAGGAAATGGGCGAGGTACTAAATGAATACTTTGCATCAGTATTCACCAAAGAGAAGAAATTGGTAGATGTTGAGTCTGGAGAAGGGTGTGTAGATAGCCTGGGTCACATTGAGATCCAAAAAGACGAGGTGTTGGGTGTCTTAAAAAATATTAAGTTAGATAAGTCCCCAGGGCCGGATGGAATCTACCCCAGAATACTGAAGGAGGCTGGAGAGGAAATTGCTGAGGCCTTGACAGAAATCTTTGGATCCTCGCTGTCTTCAGGGGATGTCCCGGAGGACTGGAGAATAGCCAATGTTGTTCCTCTGTTTAAGAAGGGTACAAGGATAATCCCAGGAACTACAGGCCGGTGAGCCTTACTTCAGTGGTAGGGAAATTACTGGAGAGAATTCTTCGAGACAGGATCTACTCCCATTTGGAAGCAAATGGACGTATTAGTGAGAGGCAGCACGGTTTTGTGAAGGGGAGGTCGTGTCTCACTAACTTGATAGAGTTTTTCGAGGAGGTCACTAAGATGATTGATGCAGGTAGGGCAGTGGATGTTGTCTATATGGACTTCAGTAAGGCCTTTGACAAGGTCCCTCATGGTAGACTAGTACAAAAGGGGAAGTCACATGGGATCAGGGGTGAGCTGGCAAGGTGGATACAGAACTGGCTAGGCCATAGAAGGCAGAGAGTAGCAATGGAAGGATGCTTTTCTCATTGGAGGGCTGTGACCAGTGGTGTTCCACAGGGATCAGTGCTGGGACCTTTGCTCTTTGTAGTATATATAAATGATTTGGAGGAAAATGTAACTGGTCTGATTAGTAAGTTTGCAGATGAGAGAAAGGTTGGTGGAATTGCGGATAGCGATGAGGACTGTCGGAGGATACAGCAGGATTTAGATTGTTTGGAGACTAGAGCAGAGAGATGGCAGATGGAGTTTAATCCGGACAAATGTGAGGTAATGCATTTTGGAAGGTCGAATGCAGGCAGGAATATACAGTGAATGGTAGAACATAGAACATAGAAAATACAGCACAGAACAGGCCCTTCGGCCCACGATGGTGTGCCGAACCTTTGTCCTAGATTAATCATAGATTATCATTGAATTTACAGTGCAGAAGGAGGCCATTCGGCCCTTTGAGTCTGCACCGGCTCTTGGAAAGAGCACCCTACCCAATCTCAACACCTCCACCCAACACCAAGGGCAATTTGGACATTAAGGGCAATTTATCATTGGCCAATTCACCTAACCCGCACATCTTTGGACTGTGGGAGGAAACCGGAGCACCCGGAGGAAACCCACGCAGACACTGGGAGGACGTGCAGACTCCGCACAGACAGTGACCCAAGCCGGAATCGAACCTGGGACCTTGGAGCTGTGAAGCAATTGTGCTATCCACAATGCTACCGTGCTGCCCTTGAGAACAAATATATCTACACTATATCATTTTACCGTAATCCATGTACCTATCCAATAGCTGCTTGAAGGTCCCTAATGTTTCTGACTCAACTACTTCCATAGGCAGTGCATTCCATGCCCCCACGACTCTCTGGATAAAGAACCTACCTCTGATATCCCTCCTATATCTTCCACCTTTCACCTTAAATTTATGTCCCCTTGTAATGGTTTGTTCCACCCGGGGAAAAAGCCTCTGGCTGTCTACTCTATCTATTCCCCTGATCATCTTATACACCTCTATCAAGTCGCCCCTCATCCTTCTCCGTTCTAATGAGAAAAGGCCTAGCACCTTCAACCTTTCCTCGTAAGACCTACTCTCCATTCCAGGCAACATCCTGGTAAATCTTCTTTGCACCTTTTCCAAAGCTTCCACATCCTTCCTAAAATGAGGTGACCAAAACTCTACACAATACTCCAAATGTGGCCTTACCAAAGATTTGTACAGCTGCATCATCACCTCACGGCTCTTAAATTCAATCCCTCTGTTAATGAACGCGAGCACACCATAGGCCTTCTTCACAGCTCTATCCACTTGAGTGGCAACTTTCAAAGATGTATGAACATAGACCCCACGATCTCTCTGCTCCTCCACATTGCCAAGAACTCTACCGTTAACCCTGTATTCCGCATTCATATTTGTCCTTCCAAAATGGACAACCTCACACTTTTCAGGGTTAAACTCCATCTGCCACTTCTCAGCCCAGCTCTGCATCCTATCTATGTCTCTTTGCAGCTGACAACAGCCCTCCTTACTATCCACAACTCCACCAATCTTCGTATCGTCTGTAAATTTACTGACCCACCCTTCAACTCCCTCATCCAAGTCATTAATGAAAATCACAAACTGCAGAGGCCCAGAACTGATCCCTGCGGTACGCCACTGGTAACTGGGATACAGTCTGAATATTTGCCATCCACCACCACTCTCTGACTTCTATCGGTTAGCCAGTTCGTTATCCAACTGGCCAAATTTCCCACTATCCCATGCCTCCTTACTTTCTGCATAAGCCTACCATGGGGAACTTTATCAAATGCCTTACTAAAATCCATGTACACTACATCCACTGCTTTACCTTCATCCACATGCTTGGTCACCTCCTCAAAGAATTCAATAACATTTGTAAGGCAAGACCTACCCCTCACAAATCCGTGCTGACTATCCCTAATCAAGCAGTGTCTTTCCAGATGCTCAGAAATCCTATCCTTCAGTACCCTTTCCATTACTTTGCCTACCACCGAAGTAAGATTAACTGGCCTGTAATTCCCAGGGTTATCCCTAGTCCCTTTTTTGAACAGGGGCACGACATTTGCCACTCTCCAATCCCCTGGTACCACCCCTGTTGACAGTGAAGACGAAAAGATCATTGCCAACGGCTCTGCAATTTCATCTCTTGCTTCCCATAGAATCCTTGGATATATCCCGTCAGGCCCGGGGGACTTGTCTATCCTCAAGTTTTTCAAAATGCCCAACACATCTTCCTTCCTAACAAGTATTTACTCGAGCTTACCAGTCTGTTTCACACTGTCCTCTCCAACAATATCGCCCCTCTCATTTGTAAATACAGAAGAAAAGTACTCGTTCAAGACCTCTCCTATCTCTTCAGACTCAATACACAATTTCCCGCTACTGTCCTTGATCGGACCTACCCTCGCTCTAGTCATTCTCATATTCCTCACATATGTGTAAAAGGCCTTGGGGTTTTCCTTGATCCTACCCGCCAAAGATTGTTCATGCCCTCTCTTAGCTCTCCTAATCCCTTTCTTCAGTTCCCTCCTGGCTATCTTGTATCCCTCTAATGCCCTGTCTGAACCTTGTTTCCTCAGCCTTACATAAGTCACCTTTTTCCTCTTAACAAGACATTCAACCTCTCTTGTCAACCATGGTTCCCTCACTCGACCATCTCTTCCCTGCCTGACAGGGACATACATATCAAGGACACGTAGCATCTGTTCCTTGAACAAGTTCCACATTTCACTTGTGTCCTTCCCTGCCAGCCTATGTTCCCAACTTATGCATTTCAATTCTTGTCTGACAACATCGTATTTACCCTTCCCCCTATCGTAAACCTTGCCCTGTTGCACGTAGCTATCCCTCTCCATTACTAAAGTGAAAGTCACAGAATTGTGGTCACTATCTCCAAAATGCTCCCCCACTAACAAATCTATCACTTGCCCTGGTTAATTACCCAGTACTAAATCCAATATTGCCCCTCCTCTGGTCGGACAATCTACATACTGCGTTAGAAAAGCTTCCTGGACACACTGCACAAACACCACCCCATCCAAACTATTTGATCTAAAGAGTTTCCACTCAATATTTGGGAAGTTAAAGTCGCCCATGACTACTACCCTATGACTTCTACACCTTTCCAAAATCTGTTTCCCAATCTGTTCCTCCACATCTCTGCTACTATTGGGGGGCCTATAGAAAACTCCTAACAAGGTGACTGCTCCTTTCCTATTTCTGACTTCAACCCATACTACCTCAATAGGGTGATACTCCTCGAACTGCCTTTCTGCAGCTGTTATACTATCTCTAATTAATAATGCCACCCCCCCCCACCTCTTTCACCACCCTCCCTCATCTTATTGAAACATCTATAACTAGGGACCTCCAACAACCATTTATGCCCCATCTCTATCCAAGTTTCCGTGATGGCCACCACATCGTAGTCCCAAGTACCGATCCATGCCTTAAGTTCATCCACCTTATTCCTGATGCTTCTTGCATTGATGTATACACACTTCAACCCATCTCCGTGCCTGCAAGTACTCTCCTTTGTCAGTGTTCCCTTCCCCACTGCCTCATTACACGCTTTGGCGTCCTGAATATCGGCTACCTTAGTTGCTGGACTACAAATCCGGTTCCCATTCCCCTGCCAAATTAGTTTAAACCCTCCCGAAGAGTACTAGAAAACCTCCCTCCCAGGATATTGGTGCCCCTCTGGTTCAGATGCAACCCGTCCTGCTTGTACAGGTCCCACCTTCCCCAGAATGCGCTCCAATTATCCAAATACCTGAAGCCCTCCCTCCTACACCATTCCTGCAGCCACGTGTTCAACTGCACTCTCTCCCTATTCCTAGCCTCGCTATCACGTGGCACCGGCAACAAACCAGAGATGACAACTCTGTCTGTCCTGGCTTTTAACTTCCAGCCTAACTCCCTAAACTTGTTTATTACCTCCACACCCCTTTTCCTACCTATGTCGTTGGTACCAATGTGCACCATGACTTCTGGCTGCTCCCCCTCCCCCTTAAGGATCCTGAAGGCACGATACGAGACATCCCTGGCCCGGGCACCCGGGAGGCAACATACCTTCCGGGAGCCTCGCTCGCGACCACAGAATCTCCTATCTATTCCCCTAACCATTGAATCTCCTATAACTATTGCTTTTCTATTCTCCCCCCTTCCCTTCTGAGCCCCAGAGCCAGACTCAGTGCCAGAGACCTGGCCGCTAGGGCCTTCCCCCGGTAGATCATCCCCCCCAACAGCATCCAAAACGGTATACTTGTTTTGAAGGGGAACGGCCACGAGGGATCCCTGCACTTTCTGCCTGTTTGTTTTTTCCCCCTGACTGTAACCCAGCTATTCTTGTCCTGTACCTTGGGTGTGGTTACCTCCTTGTAACTCTTCTCAATCACCCCCTCTGCCTCCCGGATGATCCGAAGTTCATCCAGCTTCAGCTCCAGTTCCCTAACACGGTCTTTGAGGAGCTGAAGTTGAGAACCCTGAAGAGTATTGAAAGTCAAAGAGATCTAGGAGTACAGGTCCACAGGTCATTGAAAGGGGCAACACAGGTGGAGAAGGTAGTCAAGAAGGCATACGGCATGCTTGCCTTCATTGGCCGGGGCATTGAGTATAAGAATTGGCAAGTCATGTTGCAGGTGTATAGAACCTTAGTTAGGCCACACTTGGAGTATAGTGTTCAATTCTGGTCGCCACACTACCAGAAGGTTGTGGAGGCTTTAGAGAGGGTGCAGAAGAGATTTACCAGAATGTTGCCTGGTATGGAGGGCATAAGCTTTGAGGAGCGGTTGAATAAACTCGGTTTGTTCTCACAGGACGAAGGAGGTTGAGGGGAGACCTGATAGAGGTCTACAAAATTATGAGGGGCATAGACAGAGTGGATAGTCAGAGGCTTTTCCCCAGGGTAGAGGGGTCAATTACTAGGGGGCATAGGTTTAAGGTGAGAGGGGCAAGGTTTAGAGTAGATGTACGAGGCAAGTTTTTTACGCAGAGGGTAGTGGGTGCCTGAAACTCGCTGCCGGAGGAGGTGGTGGAAGCAGGGACGATAGGGACATTTAAGGGGCATCTTGACAAATACATGAATAGGATGGGGATAGAGGGAAACGGACCCAGGAAGTGTAGAAGATTGTAGTTTAGTCGGGCAGCATGGTCGGCACGGGCTTGGAGGGCCGAAGGGCCTGTTCCTGTGCTGTACTTTTCTTTGTTCTTTGTTCTTTGTACCTCAGTAGGCAGATACTCCTCGAACTGCCTTTCTGCAGCTGTTATACTATCTCTAATTAACAATGCCACCCCCCACCTCTTTTACCACCCTCCCTAATGTTATTGAAACATCTATAACCAGGGACCTCCAATAACCATTTCTGCCCCTCTTCTATCCAAGTTTCCGTGATGGCCACCACATCGTAGTCCCAAGTACCGATCCATGCCTTAAGTTCACCCACCTTATTCCTGATGCTTCTTGCATTGATGTATACACACTTCAACCCATCTCCGTGCCTGAAAGTACTCTCCTTTGAACAAGAACAAAGAACAAAGAAATGTACAGCACAGGAACAGGCCCTTCGGCCCTTCAAGCCCGTGCAGACCATGCTGCCCGACTAAACTACAATCTTCTACACTTCCTGGGTCCGTATCCCTCTATTCCCATCCTATTCATGTATTTATCAAGATGCCCCTTAAATGTCCCTATCGTCCCTGCTTCCACCACCTCCTCCGGTAGCGAGTTCCAGGCACCCACTACCCTCTGCGTAAAAAACCTGCCTCGTACATCTGCTCTAAACCTTGCCCCTCTTACTTTAAACCTATGCCCCCTGGTAATTGACCTCTCTAACGCGGGAAAAAGCCTCTGACTATCCACTCTATGTATGCCCCTCATAATTTTGTAGACCTCTATCAGGTCGCCCCTCAACCTCCTTCGTTCCAGTGAGTAGAAACCGAGTGTTTTCAACCGCTCCTCATAGCTAATGCCCTCCATACCAGGCAACATTCTGGTAAATCTCTTCTGCACCCTCTCTAAAGCCTCCACATTCTTCTGGTACTGTGGCGACCCGAATTGAACACTATACTCCAAGTGTGGCCTAACTAAGGTTCTGTACAGCTGCAACATGACTTGCCAATTCTTATACTCAATGCCCCGGCCAATGAAGGCAAGCATGCCGTATGCCTTCTTGACGACCTTCTCCACCTGTGTTGCCCCTTTCAGTGACCTGTGGACCTGTACTCCTAGATCTCTTTGACTTTCAATACTCTTGAGGGTTCTACCATTCACTGTATATTCCCTACCTGCATTAGACCTTCCAAAATGCATGACCTCACATTTGTCCGGATTAAACTCCATCTGCCATCTCTCCGCCCAAGTCTCCAAACAATCTAAATCCTGCTGTATCCTCTGACAGTCCTCATCGCTATCCGCAATTCCACCAACCTTTGTGTCGTCTGCCAACTTACTAATCAGACCAGTTACATTTTCCTCCAAATCATTTATATATACTACAAAGAGCAAAGGTCCCAACACTGATCCCTGCGGAACACCACTGGTCACAGCCCTACAATTAGAAAAGCATCCTTCCATTGCTACTCTCTGCCTTCTATGACCTAGCCAGTTCTGTATCCACCTTGCCAGCTCACCCCTGATCCCGTGTGACTTTACCTTTTGTACTAGTCTACCATGAGGGACCTTGTCAAAGGCCTTACTGAAGTCCATATAGACAACATCCACTGCCCTACCTGCATCAATCATCTTAGTGACCTCCTTGAAAAACTCTATCAAGTTAGTGAGACATGACGTCCCCTTCACAAAACCATGCTGCCTCTCACTAATACTTTGTCAGTGTTCCCTTCCCCACTGCTTCATTACACGCTTTGGCGTCCTGAATATCGGCTACCTTAGTTGCTGGACTACAAATCCGGTTCCCATATCCCTGCCAAATTAGTTTATACCCTCCCGAAGAGTACTAGAAAACCTCCCTCCCAGGATATCGGTGCCCCTCTGGTTCAGATGCAACTCACCCTGCTTGTTCAGGTCACACCTTCCCCAGAATGCGCTCCAATTATCCAAATACCTGAAGCCCTCCCTCCTACACCATTCCTGTAGCCACGTGTTCAATTGCACTCTCTCCCTATTCCTAGCCTCGCTATCACGTGGCACCGGCAACAAACCAGAGATGACAACTCTGTCTGTCCTGGCTTTTAACATCCAGCCTAACTCCCTAAACTTGTTTATTACCTCCACACTCCTTTTCCTACCTCCGTCGTTGGTACCAATGAGCACCACGACTTCTTGCTGCTCCCCCTCCCCCTTAAAGATCCTTAAGACACGATCCGAGACATCCCTGGCCCTGGCACCCGGGAGGCAATATACCTTCCGGGAGTCTCGCTCGTGACCACAGGATCTCCTATCTATTCCCCTAACCATTGAATCTCCTACAACTATTGCTTTTCTATTCTCCCCCTTCCCTTCTGAGCGCCAGAGCCAGACTCAGTGCCAGAGACCTGGCCGCTAGGGCCTTCCCCTGGTAGGTCACCCCACCCCCCGCCCCAACAGCATCCAAAAGGGTATACTTGTTTTGAAGGGGAACGGCCACGAGAGATCCCTGCACTGTCTGCCTGTTTGTTTTCTTTCCCCTGACTGTAACCCAGCTACTCTTGTCCTGTACCTTGGGTGTGGTTACCTCCCTGTAACTCTTCTCAATCACCCCCTCTGCCTCCCGGATGATCCGAAGTTCATCCAGCTTCAGCTCAAGTTCCCGAACACTGTCTTTGAGGAGTTGGAGTTGGGTGCACGTCCCGCAGGTATAGTCAGCGGGGACACCGGTGGTATCCCTCGCCACCCACATCCTACAGGAGGAGCATGCAACTGGCCTAGCCTCCATCCCCTCTTACCTTACAGAATATAGCTGCCCTGTGGACCAACTGGATCTCCACCCTCCGACTCTGCTCCCAGTCAGCTGCACTCTCTGTAAACTCCTTGCTCCCTTCTCGCTCTGCAGAAATGTAGGAAACGATATGAAAGGAGCACCTTACTCCCTCCTCACCTAACTCCCTCAATCACCAAACTCTCACTATCGCACTCAAATGCACCAAATTCAGCACATCGGTGCTATGGAGGATAAGGTTGAATCCATTTGGGTGGGAATCAGGAATAGTAAGGCGAAGAAGTCACTGATGGGAGTAATCTATAGGCCACCAAATAGTAACATTATGGTGGGGCAGGCAATAAACAAAGAAATAACTGATGCATGTAGAAATGGGACAGCAGCTAGCATGGGGAATTTTAATCTACACGTCGATTGGTTTAACCTGGATGGTCAAGGCAGCCTTGAGGAGGAGTTTATAGAATGTATCCACGATAGTTTCCTAGAACAGTATGTAATGGAACCTACGAGGGAACACGGGGTCCTACACCTGGTCCCGTGTCTTATCGGAAAAGATTGATTAATGATCTCATAGTTAGGGATCCTCTCGGAAGTAGCGATTATAATCAGGTGTAATTAAAAATACAGATGGAGAGTAAAAAGGTAAAGTCAAACACTAGTGTTCTGTGCTTTAAAAAAGTAGATTACAATGGGATGAGAGAAGAGGTAGGCTGGGAGCAAGGACTTTATGGTGAAACAGTTGAGGAACAGTGGAGAACCTTCCAAGCGATTTTTCACAGTGCTCAGCAAAGGTTTATACCAGCAAAAAGGAAAGACTGTAGAAAGAGGGAAAATGGACCGTAGATATCTAAGGAAATAAGGGAGACTATCAAATTGAAGGAAAAAGCATACAAAGTGGCAAAGGTTAGTGGGAGACTCGAGGACTGGGAAATCTTTAGGGGTAACAGAAAGCTACTAAAAACTAGAAAGAAGAGTAAGATAGATTGTGAGGGTAAACTTGCTCAGAATATAAAAACAGACAGTAAAAGTTTCTGCAAATATATAAAACAAAAAAGAGTAGCTAAAGTAAAAATTGGTCCTTTAGAGGGTGAGAAGGGAGATTTAACACAAATATCCTGGGGGGGGAGGGGGGGGAGATTTGTTAGTGCTCTTTGGGGGGGGGGGGGTTAAACTAATGCAGCAGGGGCATGGGAACCTGGATTGTAGTTTTAGGGTAAGGGAGAATGAGAGGAGAGGTCAGGAGCACAGATTTGACGTCGCAGGAGGGGGCCAGTGTTCAGGTAGGTGGTTTGAAGTGTGTCTACTTCAATGCCACGAGTATACGAAATAAGGTAGGGGAACTGGCAGCATGGGTTGGTACCTGGGACTTCGATGTTGTGGCCATTTTGGAGACATGGATAGAGCAGGGATAGGAATGGATGTTGCAGGTTCCGGGGTTTAGGTGTTTTAGTAAGCTCAGAGAAGGAAGCAAAATAGGGGGAGGTGTAGCGCTGCTAGTCAAGAGCAGTATTACGGTGGTGGAGAGGATGCTAGATGGGGACTCATCTTCTGAGGTAGTATGGGCTGAGGTTAGAAACAGGAAAGGAGAGGTCACCCTGTTGGGAGTTTTCTATAGGCCTCCAAATAGTTCTAGGGATGTAGAGGAAAGGATGGCGAGGATGATCCTGGATAAGAGCGAAAGTAACAGGGTAGTTATTATGGGAGACTTTAACTTTCCAAATATTGACTGGAAAAGATATAGTTCGAGTACATTAGATGGGTCGTTTTTTGTACAGTGTGTGCAGGAGGGTTTCCTGACACAATATGTTGACAGGCCAACAAGAGGCGAGGCCACGTTGGATTTGGTTTTGGGTAATGAACCAGGCCAGGTGTTGGATTTGGAGGTAGGAGAGCACTTTGGAGACAGTGACCACAATTCGTTGACGTTTACGTTAATGATGGAAAGGGATAAGTATACACCGCAGGGCAAGAGTTATAGCTGGGGGAAGGGCAATTATGATGCCATTAGACGTGACTTTGGGGGGATAGGTTGGAGAAGTAGGCTGCAAGTGTTGGGCACACTGGATAAGTGGAGCTTGTTCAAGGATCGGCTACTGCGTGTTCTTGATAAGTATGTACCGGTCAGGCAGGGAGGAAGGCGTAGAGCGAGGGAACCGTGGTTTACCAAAGAAGTGGAATCTCCTGTTAAGAGGAAGAAGGAGGCCTATGTGAAGATGAGGTGTGAAGTTTCAGTTGGGGCGATGGATAGTTACAAGGTAGCGAGGAAGGATCTAAAGAGAGAGCTAAGACGAGCAAGGAGGGGACATGAGAAGTATTTGGCAGGTAGGATCAAGGAAAACCCAAAAGCTTTCTATAGGTATGTCAGGAATAAGCGAATGACTAGGGTAAGAGTAGGACCAGTCAAGGACAGGGATGGGACGTTGTGTGTGGAGTCTGAAGAGATAGGCGAGATACTAAATGAATATTTTTCGTCACTATTCACTCAGGAAAAAGATAATGTTGTGGAGGAGAATGCTGAGACCCAGGCTATTAGAATAGATGGCATTGAGGTACGTAGGGAAGAGGTGTTGGCAATTCTGGACAGGCTGAAAATAGATAAGTCCCGGGCCTGAATGGATTTATCCTAGGATTCTCTGGGAGTCAAGGGAAGGGATTGCTGGACCTTTGGCTTTGATTTTTATGTCATCATTGGCTACAGGAATAGTGCCAGAGGACTGGAGGATAGCAAATGTGGTCCCTTTGTTCAAAAAGGGGAGCAGAGACAACCCCGGCAACTATAGACCGGTGAGCCTCACGTCTGTAGTGGGTAAAGTCCTGGAGGGGATTATAAGAGACAAGATTTATAATCATCTAGATAGGAATAATATGATCAGGGATAGTCAGCATGGCTTTGTGAAGGGTAGGTCATGCCTCACAAACCTTATCGAGTTCTCTGAGAAGGTGACTGAACAGGTAGACGAGGGTAGAGCAGTTGATGTGGTGTATATGGATTTCAGTAAAGCGTTTGATAATGTTCCCCACCGTAGGCTATTGCAGAAAATACGGAGGCTGGGGATTGAGGGTGATTTAGAGATGTGGATCAGAAATTGGCTAGCTGATAGAAGACAGAGGGTGGTGGTTGATGGGAAATGTTCAGAATGGAGTTCAGTTACAAGTGGCGTACCACAAGGATCTGTTCTGGGGCCGTTGCTGTTTGTCATTTTTATCAATGACCTAGAGGAAGGTGCAGAAGGGTGGGTGAGTAAATTTGCAGACGACACTAAAGTCGGTGGTGTTGTCGACAGTGTGGAAGGATGTAGCAGGTTACAGAGGGATATAGATAAGCTGCAGAGCTGGGCTGAGAGGTGGCAAATGGAGTTTAATGTAGAGAAGTGTGAGGTGATTCACTTTGGAAGGAATAACAGGAATGCGGAATATTTGGCTAATGGTAAAGTTCTTGGAAGTGTGGATGAGCAGAGGGATCTAGGCGTCCATGTACATAGATCCTTGAAAGTTGCCACCCAGGTTGATAGGGTTGTGAAGAAGGCCTATGGAGTGTTGGCCTTTATTGGTCGAGGGATTGAGTTCCGGAGTCATGAGGTCATGTTGCAGCTGTACAAAACTCTGGTACGGCCGCATTTGGAGTATTGCGTACAGTTCTGGTCACCGCATTATAGGAAGGACGTGGAGGCTTTGGAGCGGGTGCAGAGGAGATTTACCAGGATGTTGCCTGGTATGGAGGGAAAGTCTTATGAGGAAAGGCTGATGGACTTGAGGTTGTTTTCATTGGAGAGAAGAAGGTTAAGAGGAGACTTAATAGAGGCATACAAAATGATCAGAGGGTTAGATAGGGTGGACAGTGAGAGCCTTCTCCCGTGGATGGAAATGGCTGGCACGAGGGGACATAGCTTTAAACTGAGGGGTAATAGATCTAGGTGGAGGTCAGATGTAGGTTCTTTACGCAAAGAGTGGTGAGGCCGTGGAATGCCCTACCTGCAACAGTAGTGAACTCGCCAACATTGAGGGCATTTAAAAGTTTATTGGATAAGCATATGGATGATAATGGCATAGTGTAGGTTAGATGGCTTTTGTTTCGGTGCAACATCGTGGGCCGAAGGGCCTGTACTGCGCTGTATCGTTCTAATTTCTACGTTCTATGTTCTATGTTAACAATGGGTAATGAGGAAATGGCTGAGGAAATGAACAGTTTTTTGGGGTTGATCTTCACAGTGGAAGACACAAATAAGATGCCAGTGACTGATGGAAATGAGGCTATGACAGCTGAGGACCTTGAGAGGATTGTTATCACTAAGGAATTATTGATGGGCAAGCTAAAGGTAGGCAAGTCTCCTGGCCCTGATGGAATGCATCCCAGAGTGCTAAAAGAGATGGCTAGGGAAATTGCAAATGCACTAGTGATAATTTATTAAAATTCACTTGACTCTCGGTGGTCCCGTAGGATTGGAAATTAGCAAACGTGACACAATTTTTTAAAAGTGGAGGTAGGCAGAAAGTGGGTAATTATAGGCCAGTTAGCTTAACTTCGGTAGTAGGGAGGATGCTGGAATCTATCCTTATGGAAGAAATAGCGAGGCATCTGGATGGAAATTGTCCCATTGGGCAGACGCAGCATGAGTTCAAAAAGGGCAGATCGCGCATAACTAATTTAGTGGAATTTCCTGAGGGCATTACCAGTGCGGTAATTATCATAGAATTTACAGTGCAGAAGGAGGCCATTCGGTCCGTCGAGTCTGCACCGACTCTTGGAAAGAGCACCCTACCCAAGGTCAACACCTCCACCCTATCCCCATAACCCAGTAACCCCACCCAACACTAAGGCCAATTTTGGGACACTGAGAGCAATTGATCGTGGCCAATCCCCCTCACCTGCACATTTTTGGACTCTGGGAGGAAACCGGAGCACCAGGAGGAAACCCACGCACACACAGGGAGGATGTGCAGACTCCGCACAGACAGTGACCCAAGCCGGAATCGAACCTGGGACCGTGGAGCTGTGAAGCAATTGTGCTAACCACAATGCTACCGCAGCCCGGGGAAAACGGGGAGCCAATGGATGTGGTATATGTGGATTTCCAGAAACCTTTTGACAAGGTTCCACACAAAAGATTGCAGCATCAGATAAAGATGCATGGCATTAAGGGGAAAGTACTAGCATGGATAGAGGATTGCTTAATTAATAGAAAGCAAAGAGTGGGGACTCGTGGATGTTACTCTGGTTGGCAAACAGTTGCTAGTGGTGTCACTCAGGGTTCAGTGTTGGGTCCATAATCTTTTACAATTTACATAGATGATTTGGAGTTGGGGACCAAGTGCAATGTGTCCAAGTTTGCAGACGTCCCTAAGATGAGTGGTAAAGCAAAAAGTGCAGAGGATACTGGAAGTCTGCAGAGGGATTTGGATAGGCTAAGTGAATGGGCTAGGGTCTGGCAGATGGAATACAATGTTGACAAATGTGACATTATCCATTTTGGTTGGAATAATAGCAAAAGGGAGTATTATTTAAATGATACAATATTAAATCATGCCGCTGCGCAGAGAGACCTGGGTGTGCTAGTGCATGAGTCGCAAAAAGTTGGTTGACAGGTGCAACAGGTGCTTAGGAAGGTAAATGGAATTTTGTCCTTCTTTGCTAGAGGGATGGTGTTTAAGACTACGGAGGTGATGCTGCAATTATATAAAGGTGTTAGTGAGGCCACACCTGGCGTATTGTGTTCAGTTTTGGTCTCCTTACCTGAGAAAGGACGTACTGGCGCTGGAGGATGTGCAGAGGAGAGTCACTAGGATAATCCCAGAGCTGAAGGGGTTGGATTACGAGGAGAGGTTGAGTAGACTGGGACTGTACTCGTTGGAATTTAGAAGGATGAGGGGGGATCTGATAGAAACATATAAGATTATGAAGGGAATAGATAGGATAGATGCGGGCAGGTTGTTTCCACTGGCGGGTGAAAACAGAACTAGGGGGCATAGTCTCAAAATAAGGGGAAGTAGATTTAGGACTGAGCTTAAGAGGAACTTCTTCACCCAAAGGGTTGTGAATCTATGGAATTCCTTTACCAGTGAAACAGTGGAGGCTCCTTCATTAAATGGTTTTAAGGTATAGATAGGTAGTTTTTTGAAGAATAAAGTGATTCAGCGTTATGGTGTTCGGGCCGGAAAGTGGAGCTGAGTCCATAAAAGATCAGCCGTGATCTCATTGAATCGCAGAGCAGGCTCGAGGGGCCAGATTACCTACTCCTGCTCCGAGTTCTTATGTTCTGATGTTACACCTTCTCCAGTCTCATTTTCCTGTGGTCCATTGTCCATTCTTGCTTTTAGCTTAGCTCTTATATGTGGAAAGAATCTCTTGAAATCTCCATTATATTACTAGCTAGCTTACATTCATACTTCACCTTCTCCCCTCTGTTGCTTTTTTAGTTGTCCTCTGTTTGCATGTAAAGGCTTCCTGACCTCTGGCTTCCCACTAATCCTCGTAACGTTGTACGATTGTTAGTGTGCTTTTAAGCTTTCCTTGACTTCCCTTGTCATTCATGTTTGACTTGTCCTCCCCTTAGCATGTTTCCTTCGAAATGAATTTCTGTAGTGCTTCCTGAATAACATCCATAAGCTCCTGCAATTGCTGTCCCAGCATCTTCCCTTCTCGACTCCCCTTTCAATCAATCCTGCCAGCTCCTCCCACATGTCTTTGTAATTACCTTTTTTTAATTGTAAAACCGCTACATCTGACGTCCGCTTCTCCATCTCACACTGCAGGGTGAGTTATATCGTATTCACGTCACAGCCCCCTTCCAGTTCCTCACCTTAAGGTCCCTAAACAAGCCTGTTTCATTACACAACCACTTTCATAAAAGCTGACAAGTCTGACTGCAATAACAACAGAAGCATTTTCCTGCTGTCGGTATTAGGGAATGTTATCACAAGGGTTAGAACATAGAACAGAGAAAAATACAGCACAGAACAGGCCCTTCGGCTCATGATGTTGCGCCGAAACTTTGCCCTAGATTAATCATAGATCATCATAGAATTTACAGTGCAGAAGGAGGCCACTCGGCCCATCGAGTCTGCACCGGCTCTTGGAAAGAGCACCCTACCCAAGGTCAACACCCCCACCCTATCCCCACAACCCAGTAACCCCACCCAACACTAAGGGCAATTTTGGACACGAAGGGCAATTTATCATGGTCAATCCACCTAACCATCACTTCTTTGGACTTTGGAGGAAAACAGAGCATCCGGAGTAAACCCACGCAGACACGGGGAGGATGTGCAGACTCCGCACAGACAGTGACCCAAGCCGGAATCGAACCTGGGACCCTGGAGCTGTGAAGCAATTGTGCTATCCACAATGCTACCGTACTGCCCTTAAGAACAAATTAATCTACACTATATAATTCTACCGTAATCCATGTACCTATCCAATAGCTGCTTGAAGGTCCCTAATGTTTCCGACTCAACTACGTCCACAGGCAGTGCATTCCATGCCCCCACTCCTCTCTGGGTTCAGAACCAACCTCTGACATCCCCCCTGTATCTTCCACCATTCACCTTAAATTTATGTCCCCTTGTAATGGTTTGTTCCACCCGGGGGAAAAATTCTCTGACTGTTTACTCTACCTACTCCCGTGCTCATCTTATAAACCTCTCGCAAGTCGCCCCTCATCCTTCTCCGTTCAAATGAGAAGAGGCCTAGCACCCTCACCCTTTCTTCGTAAGACTTACTCTCCATTCGAGGAAACATCCTGGTAAATCTCATTTGCACCTTTTCCAAAGCTTCCAGATCCTTCCTAAAATGAGGCGACCAGAACTGTACACAGTACTCCAAATGTGGCCTTACCAAGGTTTTGTGCAGCTGCATCATCACCTCACGGCTCTTTAATTCAATCCCTCTGTTAATGAACGCGAGCACACCATAGGCCTTCTTCACAGCTCTATCCACTTGAGTGGCAACTTTCAAAGATGTATGAACATAGACCCCAAGGTCTCTCTGCTCCTCCACAATGCCAAGAACTCTACCGTTAACCCTGTATTCCGCATTCATATTTGTCCTTCCAAAATGGACAACCTCACACTTTTCAGGGTTAAACGCCATCTGCCACTTCTCAGCCCAGCTCTGCATCCTATTTGCAGCCGACAACAGCCCTCCTCACTATCCACAACTCCACCAATCTTCGTATCGCCTGCAAATTTACTGACCCGCCTTTCAACGCCCTCATCCAAGTCATTAATGAAAATCACAAACAGCTGAGGACCTAGAAGTGATCTTTGCAGTACGCCACTGGTAACTGGGCTCCAGGCTGAATATTTGCCATCCACGACCACTCTCTGCATTCTATCGGTTAGCCAGTTTGTTATCCAACTGGCTAAATTTCCCACTATCCCATGCCTCCTTACTTTCTGTATAAGCCTACCATGGGGAACCTTTTCAAATGCCTTACTAATATCCGTGTACACTACATCCACTGCTTTACGTTCATCCACATGCTTGGTCACCTCTTCAAAGAATTCAATAAGACTTGTAAGGCAAGACCTACCCCTCACAAATCCGTGCTGACTGTGCCTAATCAAGCAGTGTCTTTCCAGATGCTCAGAAATCCTATCCTTCAGTACCCTTTCCATTACTTTGCCGACCACCGAAGTAAGTCTAACTGGCCTGTAATTCCCAGGGTTATCCCTATTCCCTTTTTTGAACAGGGGCATGAAATTCGCCACTCACCAATCCCCTGGTACCACCCCTGTTGACAGTGAGGACGAAAAGATCATTGCCAACGGCTCTGCACTTTCATCTCTTGCTTCCCATAGAATCCTTGGATATATCCCGTCAGGCCCGGGGGACTTGTCTATCCTCAGGTTTTTCAAAATGCCCAACACATCTTCCTTCCAAACAAGTATTTCCTCGAGCGTACCAGTCTGTTTCACACTGTCCTCTCCAACAATATGGCCCCTCTCATTTGTAAATACTGAAGAAAAGTAACGTTCAAGACCTCTCCTATCTCTTCAGACTCAATATACAATCTCCCGCAACTGTCGTGATCGGACCGACCCTCGCTCTAGTCTTTCTCATTTTCTCACATATGTATAAAAGACCTTGGGGTTTTCCTTGATCCTACCCTCAAAGATTTTTCATGCCCTCTCTTTTGCACTGAGTGCTGAATTTGGTGCTTTTTGAATGCGATAGTGAGAGTTTGGTGACCGAGGGAGTATAAGGCTTCATTTTTATCTGAAGTTTAGTCTTTCTTTTATTTAGTTAATTAACTTAAAAGTTGCTGTTTGGTTGAGAAGAAGGTGAATTTTCAATCAGCTTGAAACAGGCTTCTACTTCTAGGCACTTGCAGCTGGAGCTTGTTAATTAGTTAATTGGACTAGGCCAGTTTTTCAGAGGCTAGATTCACAGTATAAAAGTGATCCCCGACAGTGCAGACTTTGTTTGCACTGAGTGCTGAATTTGGTGCTTTTTGAGTGCGATAGTGAGAGTTTGGTGACCGAGGGAGTTAGGTGAGGAGGGAGTAAGGTGCTCCTTTCATTTCGTTTCCGACATTTCCGCAAAGAGTGCGAAGAGAGCCAGGAGTTTACAGGAAGTGTAGCTGACTGGGAGCAGAGTCGGAGGGCGGAGATCTAGTTAGTCCACACAGCAGCTATATTCTGTAAGGTAAGAGGGGATGGAGGCTAAGCCAGTTACATGCTCCTCCTGTAGGATGTGGGTGGTGAGGGATACCTCCGGTGTCCCCACTGACTATACCTGCGGGAAGTGCACCCAACTCCAGCTCCTCAAAGACCGTGTTAGGGAACTGGAGCTGAGCTGGATGAACTTCGGATCATCCGGGAGGCAGAGGGGGTGATTGAGAAGAGTTACAGGGAGGTAACCACACCCAAGGTACAGGACAAGAATAGCTGGGTTACAGTCAGGGGGAAAAAAACAAACAGGCAGACAGTGCAGGGATCCCTCGTGGCCGTTCCCCTTCAAAACAAGTATACCGTTTTGGATGCTGTTGGGGGGGGATGACCTACCGGGGGAAGGCCCTAGTGGCCAGGTCTCTGGCACTGAGTCTGGCTCTGGGGCTCAGATGGGAAGGGGGGAGAATAGAAAAGCAATAGTTGTAGGAGATTCAATTGTTAGGGGAACAGATAGGAGATTCTGTGGTCGCGAGCGAGACTCCCGGAAGGTATGTTGCCTCCCGGGTGCCAGGGCCAGGGATGTCTCGGATCGTGTCTTCAGGATCCTTAAGGGGGAGGGGGAGCAGCCAGAAGTCGTGGTACACATTGGTACCAACGACATAGGTAGGAAAAGGGGTGTGGAGGTAATAAACAAGTTTAGGGAGTTAGGCTGGAAGTTGAAAGCCAGGACAGACAGAGTTGTCATCTCTGGTTTGTTGCCGGTGCCACATGATAGCGAGGCCAGGCATAGGGAGAGAGTGCAGTTGAACACGTGGCTGCAGGAATGGTGTAGGAGGGAGGGCTTCAGGTATTTGGATAATTGGAGCGCATTCTGGGGAACGTGGGACCTGTACAAGCAGGATGGGTTGCATCTGAACCAGAGGGGCACCAATATCCTGGGAGGGAGGTTTGCTAGTACTCTTCGGGAGGGTTTAAACTAATTTGGCTGGGGAATGGGAACCGGATTTGTAGTCCAGCAACTAAGGTAGCCGATATTCAGGACGCCAAAGCATGTAATGAGGCAGTGGGGAAGGGAACACTGACAAAGGAGAGTATTTGCAGGCACGGAGATGGGTTGAAGTGTGTATACTTCAACGCAAGAAGCATCAGGAATAAGGTGGGTGAACTTAAGGCATGGATCGGTACTTGGGACTACGATGTGGTGGCCATCACGGAAACCTGGATAGAAGAGGGGCAGAAATGGTTATTGGAGGTCCCTGGTTATAGATGTTTCAATAAGATTAGGGAGGGTGGTAAAAGAGGTGGGGGGGGGGGTGGCATTGTTAATTAGAGATAGTATAACAGCTGCAGAAAGGCAGTTCGAGGAGTATCACCCTATTGAGGTAGTATGGGTTGAAGTCAGAAATAGGAAAGGAGCAGTCACCTTGTTAGGAGTTTTCTATAGGCCTCCCAATAGTAGCAGAGATGTGGAGGAACAGATTGGGAAACAGATTTTGGAAAGGTGCAGAAGTCATAGGGTAGTAGTCATGGGCGACTTTAACTTCCCAAATATTGAGTGGAAACTCTTTAGATCAAATAGTTTGGATGGGGTGGTGTTTGTGCAGTGTGTCCAGGAAGCTTTTCTAACACAGTATGTAGATTGTCCGACCAGAGGAGGGGCAATATTGGATTTAGTACTGGGTAATGAACCAGGGCAAGTGATAGATTTGTTAGTGGGGGAGCATTTTGGAGATAGTGACCACAATTCTGTGACTTTCACTTTAGTAATGGAGAGGGATAGGTACGTGCAACAGGGCAAGGTTTACAATTGGGGGAAGGGTAAATACGATGTTGTCAGACAAGAATTGAAGTGCATAAGTTGGGAACATAGGCTGGCAGGGAAGGACACAAGTGAAATGTGGAACTTGTTAAAGGAACAGGTGCTACGTGTCCTTGGTATGTATGTCCCTGTCAGGCAGGGAAGAGATGGTCGAGTGAGGGAACCATGGTTGAATGTCTTGTTAAGAGGAAAAAGGTGACTTAAGTAAGGCTGAGGAAACAAGGTTCAGACAGGGCATTGGAGGGATACAAGATAGCCAGGAGGGAACGGAAGAAAGGGATTAGGAGAGCTAAGAGAGGGCATGAACAATCTTTGGCGGGTAGGATCAAGGAAAACCCCAAGGCCTTTTACACATATGTGAGAAATATGAGAATGACTAGAGCGAAGGTAGGTCCGATCAAGGACAGTAGCGGGAGATTGTGTATTGAGTCTGAAGAGATAGGAGAGGTCTTGAATGAGTACTTTCCTTCTGTATTTACAAATGAGAGGGGCGATATTGTTGGAGAGGACAGTGTGAAACAGATTGGTAAGCTCGAGGAAATACTTGTTAGGAAGGAAGATGTGTTGGGCATTTTGAAAAACTTGAGGATAGACAAGTCCCCCGGGCCTGACGGGATATATCCAAGGATTCTATGGGAAGCAAGAGATGAAATTGCAGAGCCGTTGGCAATTATCTTTTCGTCCTCACCGTCAACAGGGGTGGTACCAGGGGATTGGAGTGTGGCGAATGTCGTGCCCCTATTCAAAAAAGGAACTAGGGATAACCCTGGGAATTACAGGCCAGTTAGTCTTACTTCGGTGGTAGGCAAAGTAATGGAAAGGGTACTGAAGGATAGGATTTCTGAGCATCTGGAAAGACACTGCTTGATTAGGGATAGTCAGCACGGATTTGTGAGCGGTAGGTCTTGCCTTACAAATCTTATTGAATTCTTTGAGGAGGTGACCAAGCATGTGGATGAAGGTAAAGCAGTGGATGTAGTATATATGGATTTTAGTAAGGCATTTGATAAAATTCCCCATGGTAGGCTTCTGCACAAAGTAAGGAGGCATGGGATAGTGGAAAATTTGGCCAGTTGGATAACGAACTGGCTAACCGATAGAAGTCAGAGAGTGGTTGTGGATGGCAAATATTCAGCCTGGATCCCAGTTACCAGTGGTGTACCGCAAGGATCAGTTCTGGGTCCTCTGCTGTTTGTGATTTTCATTAATGACTTGGATGAGGGAGTTGAAGGGTGGGTCAGTAAATTTGCAGACGATACGAAGATTGGTGGAGTTGTGGATAGTAAGGAGGGCTGTTGTCGGCTGCAAAGAGACATAGATAGGATGCCGAGCTGGGCTGAGAAGTGGCAGATGGAGTGTAACCCTGAAAAGTGTGAAGTTGTCCATTTTGGAAGGACAAATATGAATGCGGAATACAGGGTTAACGGTAGAGTTCTTGGCATTGTGGAGGAGCAGAGAGACCTTGGGGTCTATGTTCATACATCTTTGAAAGTTGCCACTCAAGTGGATAGAGCTGTGAAGAAGGCCTATGGTGTGCTCGCGTTCATTAACAGACGGATTGAATTTAAGAGCCGTGAGGTGATGATGCAGCTGTACAAAACTTTGGTAAGGCCACATTTGGAGTACTGTGTACAGTTCTGGTCGCCTCATTTTAGGAAGGATGTGGAAGCTCTGGAAAAGGTGCAAAGAAGATTTACCAGGATGTTGCCTGGAATGGAGAGTAGGTCTTACGAGGAGAGGGTGAGGGTGCTAGGCCTTTTCTCATTAGAGCGGAGAAGGATGAGGGGCGACTTGATAGAGGTTTATAAGATGATCAGGGGAATAGATAGAGTAGACAGTCAGAGACTTTTTCCCAGGTGGAACACACCATTACAAGGGGACATAAATTTAAGCTGAAAGGTGGAAGATATAGGAGGGATATCAGAGGTAGGTTCTTTACCCAAAGAGTAGTAGGGGCATGGAATGCACTGCCTGTGGAAGTAGTTGAGTCGGAAACATTAGGGACCTTCAAGCAGCTGTTGGATAGGTACATGGATTACGGGAAAATGATATAGTGTAGATTTATTTGTTCTTAAGGGCAGCACGGTAGCATTGTGGATAGCACAATTGCTTCACAGATCCATGGTCCCAGGTTCAATTCCGGCTTGGGTCATTGTCTGTGCGGAGTCTGCACGTCCTCCCTGTGTCTGCGTGGGTTTCCTCCGGGTGCTCCGGTTTCCTCCCACAGTCCAAAGATGTGCGGGTTAGGTGAATTGGCCAATGATAAATTGCCCTTAATGTCCAAATTGCCCTTGGTGTTGGGTGGAGGTGTTGAGTTTGGGTAGGGTGCTCTTTCCAAGAGCTGGTGCAGACACAAAGGGCCGAATGGCCTCCTTCTGCACTGTAAATTCAATGATAATCTATGATTAATCTAAGACAAAGTTTCGGCACAACATCGTGGGCCGACGGGCCTGTTCTGTGCTGTATTTTCTATGTTTTATGTTCTATGTTCTTAGCTCTGCTAATCCCTTTCTTCAGTTCCCTCCTGGCTATCTTGTATCCCTCCAGCGCCCTGTCTGAACCTTGTTTCCTCAGCCTTACATAAGTCTCCTTCTTCCTCTTAACAAGACATTGAACTTCTCTTGTCAACCATGGTTGCCCCACTCGACCATCTCTTCCCTGCCTGACAGGAACATACATATCAAGGAAACATAGTACCTTTTTCTTGAACAAGTTCCACATTTCACTTGTGTCCTTCCCTGACAGCCTATGTTCCCAACTTATGTACTTCAATTCTTGTCTGACAACATCGTATTTACCCTTCCCCCAATTGTAAACCTTGCCCTGTTGCACGCACCTATCCCTCTCCATTACTAAAGTGAAAGTCACAGAATTGTGGTCACTATCTCCAAAATGCTCCCCCACTGACAAATCTATCACTTGCCCTGGTTCATTACCAAGTACTAAATCCAATATAGCCCCTCCTCTGGCCTGACAATCTACATACTGTGTTAGAAAAGCTTCCTGGACACACTGCACAAACACCACCCCATCCAAACTATTTGATCGAAAGAGTTTCCACTCAATGTTTGCGAAGTTGAAGTCACCCATGCCTACTAACCTGTGACTTCTGCACCTTTCCAAAATCTGTTTCCCAATCTATTCCTCCACATCTCTGCTACTATTGGGGGGCCTATAGAAAACTCCCAACAAGGTGACTGCTCCTTTCCTATTTCTGACTTCAACCCATACCACCTCAGCAGGCAGATACTCCTCGAACTGCCTTTCTGCAGCTGTTATACTATCTCGAATGAATAATGCCGCCCCCACTTCTTTTACCACCATCCCTAACCTTATTGAAACATCTATAACCAGGAACCTATAACAACCATTTCTGCCCCTCTTCTATCCAAGTTTCCGTGATGGCCACCACATCGTAGTCCCAAGTACCGATCCGTCATCCCCTCCAATAGCAACCAAAATGGTATACTTGTTTTGAAGGGGAACAGCCACGATGGATCCCTGCACTGTCTGCCTGTTTGTTTTCTTTCCCCTGACTGTAAGCCAGCTATTCTTGTCTTGTACCTTGGGTGTGGTTACCTCCCAGTAACACTTTTCTATAACGTCCTCTGCCTCCCGGATGATCCGAAGTTCATCCAGATTCAGCTCCAGTTCCCTAACACGGTCTTTGAGGAGCTCATGTTGGGTGCACTTCCCGCAATTTTGTCAGCGGGGACACCGGTGGTATCCATCACCACCCACATCCTACAGGAGGAGCATGCAACTGGCCTAGCCTCCATCCCCTCTTACCTTACAGAATATAGCTGGCCTGTGGACCAACAGGATCTCCGCCCTCCGACTCTTCCCCCAGTCAGCTGCACTCTCTGTAAACTCCTGGCTCCCTTCACGCTCATTGCGGAAATGTTGGAAACGAAATGAAAAGAGCACCTTCCTCCCTCCTCACCTAACTCCCTCAGTCACCAAACTCTCACTCTCGCACTCAAATGCACCAAAATCAGCACTCAGTGCAAACAAAGTCTGCACTGTAGGTGGGTCACTCTTATACTGTGAATCTAGCCTCTGAAAACTGGCCTAATCCAATTAACTAATTAACAAGGTACAGCCGCAAGTAGCTACAAGTAGAACCTTTGTTTAAAGCTGATTGAAAATTCACCTTTCTCTAAACCAAGCAGCAACATTTAAGTTCATTTACTAAATAAAAGAAAGACTAGTCTTTAGATAAAAATGAACCCTTATACTCCCTCAATCACCAAACTCTCACTATAGCCCTCAAATTAACCAAATTCAACACTCAGTGCAAACAAAGTCTGCACTGTAGGTGGATCACTTTTACACTGAATCTAGCCCCTGAAAACTGGCCTAATCCAATTAACGAATTATCAAGCTCCAGCTGCAGGTACCTACAAGTAGATCCTTTGTTTAAAGCTGATTGAAAATTCACTTTCTTCTAAACCAAACAGCAACTTTTAAGTTAATTAACTAAATAAACGAAAGACTTGACTTTAGATAAAAATACATTTCGAGTCAGCCTCCATAGCTTTATCGAGGCAGGCGAGTTTATGAGAATGACACTGGGTTCTCCAGTATCGTCTTCTTCCTGTGGCTGAAGAGCTGCCTCCAGAGTTGCAAAGGTAATTTCACTCACTAGGGGGCAAAAGTGATATGATCGTCACCACACAACAATGCCAAGAGAACAGGAACCATGAAGGGGACCGGATCAAAACTTGTACGAGACCTTATTTGACATTTTAAAACTCTTCATTAAGGACAGTCTTGAGGATTTATGACGAGTGTTCCTCCGTTTCGGCTCCGCTAAAAGTGTGCCACCATACTCAGCCTGTTCACAATGACATGACATCCGCTTACCTGGCCCATCCTGACCCACCAATGGCCAAATTCGTATTGGGTGTGTAGGATCAGGATGTTCTCTGTCATCGCAACATCGCTCTTTTTGATATTACATTCTGACAGCTTCATGTTATCCTCAGTAAGCTGCCCACTGGAGTGTCGGTGAGCTAAAGGAACAGCGGCAATGTGTTCACCCTGTGCCTCCTCTAGAGCTACATACAGTGTCCTCGAATGTTCTGGAATAGTAATAAATTATTCAGACAATTCCGGCACCCGAGACCAGGCGGAGACCGAATTTCAAGTCAGCCTCAATAGCTTTATCGAAGCAGGCGAGTTCTTGAGAATGCACTAAACTCTCGCAATACAAACCTCCTCTACCAACCTATCCCATCCACACTGTACTGAACCTGGGGAATCCGAACTCCACAATGCTGCTTTGGACAACGTGGACTATGTTCCCTACCTTCAGACTGTACTGTAAACAAGGAAAGACAACTATGACAAATATCACAACCGTCTCCTGTGTCCAAAATTATTTCCATTACGGTTAAAAAGTGTTCGAAGAATAGGATCCTACACCCGGTACCAAGTTCATAGTTTCAGAGCGTTACTGTTACTCGCCCTTCTACATTCCTCCGAGACGGCAGCTTTGTGGAGTTAGGCTATCCTAATTCTGGAGAAGTACCACCAGTGCAGCCTCCAAATGGTGCTGCGATCCAGTAACAGGAAAAGCGGACCAACGTAAGCGATCTCGTTCAGAGCATTAACCCCAACATATACATATGGAAAACCATAGCCCATAGCATATCTGCGAAGAATTTGGGCGATTTCAGTTTCATGCTGAGAGCAAGTTGAAGCCAAGCATTCACAGCGCCCGGAACGTGTATTAATTCTCGCATCTAACCAGCCGCTCCTCCAAACACCACCTGCTCCATCTCTAACACAGACAGCAGGTCACACACTGGCCTCTTCACTCACATGAGAAACGATTTTCAGTCGAAAACCAAGTTATCGTCTTCTTTGAAGAATTATTGTTCTCGATAAACAAAGTGAACAAATTTGGAAATTGAGAGCGAATCCTGGATTCAGCTGAATCAGTTAAATGTATTGCGTGAAAAGTAATTTAGGAGAGCTCCAGCAGCGGAAAGACACATTTTCCTTGAAGAGGAAAACCGTTTTTTTTTTCTGGTGGTGTTCTTGTGAGTTCGTAAGTTCATCCCAGCCCATTGATGTATCCAGGTTGCCCGGCAACAGAAAAATCTCTTCAGTCTTCCAAATATTTAATAGTGTCACATTTCTAACTGGATTGGGGGAGGGCAGTCTGAAAACTGAGCCCAGCGAAGGCGTGTGGAGACTTTGGGTGGAGATAGAATTCACCGTGCTGCATATTTCCCTCTCTCAAACAAATATACAGAACGCAATGTCATCTCCCTTGGCACCACACCCAGACTTCCGAATCCAGCTGCCGGGAATATTGACACAAAACTAGCCTTGCCTGGTGACATTTGTGAAGCGGATGCACTGGGAATCTCGTCCAAGTTTCTTATTTATTAATTAATTTAATAATCAATGTAACCGGATATCTCACTGCATCCTTGAAACTCTCCCTGAACCTGGACTGAGTTGCCACATAAACAAATGTATTTGTGCAGCAATTTAGATTCATTAGCATGTAGCCAACTCTGAAAATTTTTATTAAGAATGGGCTGACACCTTTACTTGTAAAGGAATATAAGAAATCTAAGACGTAGATGAACCAAAGAAGTATGAAGCTGCTCGATATGCTGAACAGCAAAATCGCAGACTTCCTTCTATTCTCCATCTCTGGGTCACACTTGTCTCCTTTGCTCTCACCTTTTAGGCCCTTACGGATTCGACTGGACAGTAAAATGTGTCTGACGGTCAGGGTGTTAAGCAAGATAATTGCAGCAAATGGGAGCAATGGGGTTAAAAATACAGTCAACCATTTCAGTCCCAACCATCCAGGCTCAGTGTAATAGCTCGCCTTGAAATAACAGTAGTAAGGTACTTCGTCGATTATGACTCCAGGTACAAATGCAAAGTACAGAGGGACATTTTTTAAACAGAACAGCGTGCAGGTTGTCGCTAGTACGACCGCAGCAGTTTTCTCGGTGCAATATTTAATTTTCAAATTCGGGCAACAAATGGCAACAAACCGATCGAAGGAGAAAGTCACTGTGAACCAGACAGAACAATCTGTGATAGCAAAGGCTAGGACAGAGACAGCGCTGCACACTGAAGTTATGTGCAGCAAATAACTTAGGTAGTAATAAAAATTGAGCTGTCTCAGAATGATCTCAGCAACAACGAACAACAGATCTGACATTGCCATAGCGATGAGGTAGAGAGTGGTGCACTTGGAGACATCGCACTTTCCCCGGCACAACAGCACAACAGCAACCACATTTACTGCAAGAGAGAAAATTATAATCAAACAAAAACTAATTACCAAACGTACATAAAGTTCCAGTCCATATATTTAGAGGATTATTTCAGCATTTACAAAAACACTTGCACAGTTATCAAATCCATACTTAAAGAAAATCTCACCACAGCATCAATCGACTACCTGAAGATCAATGTCTCGGTTAAAGTGAGATGACCATTTGTTGAGAGGAAATACATGATTCCACACACACATATCATTTGTCATTGTGCACTGGGACCTCCCAGAAGAGGACATGCCATGAGGTACACTTAAAGGAAGCTTGAATCTTATCAATAAACGTCATTAATTGTAATAATGTTGGGATGACAGGATTTGACGAAACTCACTCCTGGATGCGGCCAATGGACCCACCGAGGCCTGATTCAAGATACCTGAACACGTCCCTGACAGTGTTGGAAACATTATACGATCACGGGTTTGGATGAGGGCCATCCTGTCAAGGAAATCTACTCTATGTTAGCTGAAATGGGAACCTACTCCACATATAAATGTGGTCACACCCAAGGTGCAGGCAGATAAATGGGTGACCACCAGAAAGGGCAGGCAGTCAGTGCTGGAATCCCCTGTGGTTGTCCCCCTCTCGAACAGGTATACCCCTTTGGATACTGTGTGTGTGGGGGGGGGGGGGCAGCCTATTAGGAGAAAACAGCAGCAGCCAGAGCAGTGGCACGATGGCTGGCTCTGATGTTCAGAAGAGAGGGTCAAAGCCCAATTAGAGTAATAGGGGACTCTATAGTCAGGGGCACAGATAGGCGCTTCAGTGGACGTGAAAGAGACTCCAGGATGGTATGTTGCCTCCCTGGTGGCAGAGTACAGGATGTCTCCGAAAGGATAGAGGGCATCCTGAAGGGGGAGGGCAAACAGGCAGAGGTCGTTGTACATATTGGTACTAACGACATAGGCAAGAAGCGGCATGAGGTCCTGCAGCAGGAGTTCAGGGAGCTAGGCAGAAAGTTAAAAGACAGGACCTTTAGGGTTGTAATCTCGGGATTACTCCCTGTGCCACGTGCCAGTGAGGCTAGAAATAGGAAGATAGAGCAGCTAAACACGTGGCTAAACAGCTGGTGTAGGAGCGAGGGTTTCCGTTATCTGGACCACTGGGAGCTCTTCCGGGGCAGGTGTGACCTATATAAGGACGGGTTGCATCAAAACCGGAGAGGCATAAATGTTCTGGCCGCGAGGTTTGCTAGTGTCACACAGGAGGGTTTAAACTAGTATGGCAGGGGGGTGGGCAAGGGAGCAATAGGTCAGAAGGTGAGAGCATTGAGGGAGAACTAGGGAATAGGGACAGTAGGGCACTGACGCAGAGCATACAGGGAGAAGTTGCTGAACACAGCGGGTCTGGTGGCCTGAAGTGCTTATGTTTTAATGCAAGAAGTATTACGGGTAAGGCAGATGAACCTAGAGCTTGGATTAGTACTTGGAACTATGATGTTGTTGCCATTACAGAGAGGGAAGGGCAGGATTGGCAGCTAAACGTTCCAGGATTTAGATGTTTCAGGCGGGAGAGAGGGGGATGTAAAAGGGGAGGCGGAGTTGCGCTACTGGTTAGGGAGAATATCACAGCTGTACTGCGGGAGGACACCTCAGAGGGCAGTGAGGCTATATGGGTAGAGATCAGGAATAAGAAGGGTGCAGTCACAATGTTGGGGGTTTACTACAGGCCTCCCAATAGCCAGCGGGAGATAGAGGAGCAGATAGGTAGGCAGATTTTGGAAAAGAGTAAAAACAACAGGGTTGTGGTAATGGGAGACTTCAACTTCCCCAATATTGACTGGGACTCACTTAGTGCCAGGGGCTTAGATGGGGCGGAGTTTGTAAGGAGCATCCAGGAGGGCTTCTTAAAACAATATGTAGACAGTCCAACTAGGGAAGGGGTGGTACTGGACCTGGTATTGGGGAATGAGCCCGGCCAGGTGATAGATAGAACATAGAACATGGAACATAGAACGATACAGCGCAGTATCCTTCGGCCCTTCGGCCCAAGATGTTGCACCAAAAGAAAAGCCATCTAACCTACACTATGCCATTATCATCCATATGCTTATCCAATTAACTTTTAAATGCCCTCAATGTTGGCGAGTTCACTACTGTTGCAGGTAGGGCATTCCACGGCCTCACCACTCTTTGCGTACGAACCTACCTCTGACCTCTGTCCTATATCTATTACCCCTCAGTTTAAAGCTATGTCCCCTCGTGCCAGCCATTTCCAGTCGCGGGAGAAGGCTCTCACTGTCCACCCTATCTAACCCCCTGATCATTTTGTATGCCTCTATTAAGTCTCCTCTTAAACTTCTTCTCTCCAACGAAAACAACCTCAAGTCAAGATGTTTCAGTAGGGAAGCATTTTGGTAACAGTGACCACAATTCAGTAAGTTTTAAAGTACTGGTGGACAAGGATAAGAGTGGTCCTAGGATGAATGTGCTAAATTGGGGGAAGGCTAATTATAACAATATTAGGCGGGAACTGAAGAACATAGATTGGGGTCGGATGTTTGAGGGCAAATCAACATCTGACATGTGGGAGGCTTTCAAGTGACAGTTGAAAGGAATTCAGGACCGGCATGTTCCTGTGAGGAAGAAGGATAAATACGGTAATTTTCGAGAATCTTGGATAACGAGAGATATTGTAGGCCTCGTCAAAAAGAAAAAGGAGTCATTTGTCAGGGCTAAAAGGCTGGGAACAGACGAAGCCTGCGTGGAATATAAGGAAAGTAGGAAGGAACTTAAGCAAGGAGTCAGGTGGGCTAGAAGGGGTCACGAAAAGTCATTGGCAAATAGGGTTAAGGAAAATCCCAAGGCTTTCTACACGTCGATTTCAGCGGGAGCGGTGGGCAAGTGATTTCTGGGAGGTAAGTGTATCCTTTAAAAACTCTTACCTTCACAGGAGCAGGCCAGTCGATTTCAGCGGGAGCAGTGGGCAAGTGATTTCTGGGAGGTAAAAAAAACACTTCTTTTCTGTTTTATTTTTTTCGACCCGCGGATTTCTAGGAAGACCCACCCCCCCCCCCCCCCCCCAACCAATAAATTCTGGTGGAGAGGAAACCCGAGACACTACACGTGTAGTGTCTCCCACCCGCCCTCCTTCTCTAACCTAATAATAAGACCCATTGGTGTGAGGTAAGTGCCATATTATATTATTATTATATTATATTATTAGCATTGTGCAGGTCAAGGTTCGGAGGTGGAGGAGCAGTCTCTGTCAGGGACAGAACCTGAGAACATCTAAGACCCTCAGAAGGTAAGTAAGTGATTTTTACTCATTTTTACTTTTATACCTTTTTCAAATTGTGTGTGTCGGGGGAAACTGAAGTGACATCACAGAAAAGCTGTGACCTGAGTGGCTGTTTGGAAATCTGCACTTAATTAAAAAAATTAAGCATTGGTAACTAATTAAACATAATTACTTAATTATAATTCAGAGGGGTATCTAAGCCAGATATCGGAGAGTACTATATTTAGCTTTCGCATTTCTATTAGAAATCTAGTGCTAGGAAACAGATAGTTAGCAGTAACTTTGAAATTTAAAAAAATATATATTAATTTTTATTTTTATTTTAAATTTTAATTAATTTGCGCAATGTCAGTTAGAGGGGTGCTGTGCTCTGACTGTGAGATGTGGCAGGTCCGGGAGGCTTCCAGCGTCCCGGATGGCTTCATCTGCAGAAAGTGCACCCAACTGGAGATCCACACAGACCGCATGGTTCGGTTGGAGCAGTAATTGGATGCACTTAGGAGCATGCAGGTGGCGGAAAGTGTCATAGATCGCAGTTATGTAAATGTAGTCACACCAAGGAGCAGGCAGAGAAATGGGTGACCACCAGAAAGGGCAGGCAGTCAGTGCAGGAATCCCCTATGGTTGTCCCCCTCTCGAAAGGTATACCCCTTTGGATACTGTCGGGGGGGGGGATAGCCTATCTGGGGAAAACAGCAGCAGCCAGAGCAGTGGCACCACGGCTGGCTCTGATGTTCAGAAGGGAGGGTCAAAGCGCAGAAGAGCAATAGTAATAGGGGACTCCATAGTCAGGGGCACAGATAGGCGCTTCTGTGGACGTGAAAGAGACTCCAGGATTGTATGTTGCCTCCCTGGTGCCAGCGTCCAGGATGTCTCCGAACGGGTAGAGGGCACCCTGAAGGGGGAGGGCAAACAGGCAGAGTTCGTTGTACATATTGGTACTAATGACGTAGGCAGGAAGGGGCATGAGGTCCTGCAGCAGGAGTTCAGTGAGCTAGAAAGAAATTTAAAAGATAGGACCTTTAGGGTTGTAACCTCGGGATTACTCCCTGTGCCACGTGCCAGTGAGGC
This sequence comes from Scyliorhinus torazame, assembly GCF_047496885.1. Taxonomy (NCBI): domain Eukaryota; kingdom Metazoa; phylum Chordata; class Chondrichthyes; order Carcharhiniformes; family Scyliorhinidae; genus Scyliorhinus; species Scyliorhinus torazame. The sequence continues at coordinate 31,640,064 of NC_092737.1, read as the reverse complement.
TAGAAATAGGAAGATAGAGCAGCTAAACACGTGGCTAAACAGATGGTGTAGGAGGGAGGGTTTCCGTTATCTGGACCACTGGTAGCTCTTACGGGGCAACTGTGACCTATATAAGGACGGGTTGCATCTAAACCAGAGTGGCATAAATATCCTGGCCGCGAGGTTTGCTAGTGTCACACGGGAGGGTTTAAACTAGTATGGCAGGGGGGTGGGCACGTGAGCAATAGGTCAGAAGGTGAGAGCATTGAGGGAGAACTAGGGAATAGGGACAGTAGGGCTCTGAGGCAGAGCAGACAGGGAGAAGACAGCGGGTCTAGTGGCCTGAAGTGCATATGTTTTAATGCAAGAAGTATTACGGGTGAAGCAGATGAACTTAGAGCTTGGGTTAGTACTTGGAACTATGATGTTGTTGCCATTACAGAGACCTGGTTGAGGGAAGGGCAGGATTGGCAGCTAAACGTTCCAGGATTTAGATGTTTCAGGCGGGATAGAGGGGGATGTAAAAGGGGAGGCGGAGTTGCGCTACTGGTTAGGGAGAATATCACAGCTGTACTGCGGGAGGACACCTCAGAGGGCAGTGAGGCTATATGGGTAGAGATCAGGAATAAGAAGGGTGCAGTCACAATGTTGGGGGTTTACTACAGGCCTCCCAACAACCAGCGGGAGATAGAGGAGCAGATAGGTAGACAGATTTTGGAAAAGAGAAAAAACAACAGGGTTGTGGTGATGGGAGACTTCAACTTCCCCAATATTGACTGGGACTCACTTAGTGCCAGGGGCTTAGACGGGGCGGAGTTTGTAAGGAGCATCCAGGAGGGCTTCTTAAAACAATATGTAGACAGTCCAACTAGGGAAGGGGCGGTACTGGACGTGGTCTTGGGGAATGAGCCCGGCCAGGTTGTAGATGTTTCAGTAGGGGAGCATTTCGGTAACAGTGGCCACAATTCAGTAAGTTTAAAGTACTGATGGACAAGGATAAGAGTGGTCCTAGGATGAATGTCCTAAATTGGGGGAAGGCTAATTATAACAATATTAGGCGGGAACTGAAGAACATAGATTGGGGGCGGATGTTTGAGGGCAAATCAACATCTGACATGTGGGAGGCTTTCAAGTGTCAGTTGAAAGGAATTCAGGACCGGCATGTTCCTGTGAGGAAGAAGGATAAATACGGTTATTTTCGGGAACCTTGGATAACGAGAGATATTGTAGGCCTCGTCAAAAATAAAAAGGAGGCATTCGTCAGGGCTAAAAGGCTGGGAACAGACGAAGCCTGCGTGGAATATAAGGAAAGGAGGAAGGAACTTAAGCAAAGAGCCAGGAGGGCTAGAAGGGGTCACGAAAAGTCATTGGCAAATAGGGTTAAGGAAAATCCCAAGGCTTTTTACACGTACATAAAAAGCAAGAGGGTAGCCAGGGAAAGGGTTGGCCCACTGAAGGATAGGCAAGGGAATCTATGTGTGGAGCCAGAGGAAATGGGTGAGGTACTAAATGAATACTTTGCATCAGTATTCACCAAAGAGAAGAAATTGGTAGATGTTGAGTCTGGAGAAGGGTGTGTAGATAGCCTGGGTCACATTGAGATCCAAAAAGACGAGGTGTTGGGTGTCTTAAAAAATATTAAGGTAGATAAGTCCCCAGGGCCTGATGGGATGTACCCCAGAATACTGAAGGAGGCTGGAGAGGAAATTGCTGAGGTCTTGCCAGAATTCTTTGGATCCTCACTGTCTTCAGGGGATGTCCCGGAGGACTGGAGAATAGCCAATGTTGTTCCGCTGTTTCAGAAGGGTAGCAAGGATAATCCAGGGAACTACAGCCCGGTGAGCCTTACTTCAGTGGTAGGGAAATTACTGGAGAGAATTCTTCGAGACAGGATCTACTCCCATTTGGAAGCAAATGGACATATTAGTGAGAGGCAGCATGGTTTTGTGAAGGGGAGGTCGTGTCTCACTAACTTGATAAGAGTTTTTCGAGGAGGTCACTAAGATGATTGATGCAGGTAGGGCAGTGGATGTTGTCTATATGGACTTCAGTAAGGCCTTTGACAAGGTCCCTCATGGTAGACTAGTACAAAAGGTGAAGTCACACGGGATCAGGGGTGAGCTGGCAAGGTGGATACAGAACTAGCTCGGTCATAGAAGGCATAGAGTAGCAATGGAAGGATCCTTGTCTAATTGGAGGGCTGTGACCAGTGGTGTTCCACAGGGATCAGTGCTGGGACCTTTGCTCTTTGTAGTATATATAAATGATTTGGAGGAAAATGTAACTGGTCTGATTAGTAAGTTTGCAGATGACGCAAAGGTTGATGGAATTGCGGATAGCGATGAGGATGAGGACAGCCGGAGGATACAGCAGGATTTAGATTGCTTGGAGACTTGGGCGGAGTGATGGCAGATGGAGTTTAATCCGGACGAATGAGTTCTCCCAGCGAGCCAGAGAGAAGACAGCCAGAGTGAGGCAGCAAAGAGTGAGTTTGGGAATTTGAATCTTGGTGGGAATTGAATTGAATTGAATTAATTCTGTAAGGCAGCTCCTTTTAAATTTCTGGAGTTTAAATTAATTTATATTAAGCGAGTATTGTGCAGTGTGGGTTAACAAGGGCTGCCCCACCCACTCACATAACTGGTTGGCAGTTAAGTGTCAGTCACTTAAATCTACCTTGATCTAAAAGCAGGTGGGGGACGGGAGTCAATTCAGGACAGTTTAAACAGAGCAACTTGTAAACTCACTCCCAGTAAGTTCTCCCAGTGAGCCAGAGAAGACAGAGCCAGGAGTGAGACACAGCTAAGAGTGAGTTTGGGAATTTGAATCTAGGTGGGAATTCGAAGCTGGGTGGGGAGGAAGTGCTTTTTATCCCTGGTAAGTGACTGTTAAGTAGTGTTTCTGTTTTTCTGTTTCTTTTCATTGGTATATTTATTTATTTTTTTCTTCTTTTTTTTTTTGTTGAAATTGTAGTTGTTGAAGTTAACCGAAGGTTTAACACATGGCATGAGATCTGAGACCCGTGTCATGCTCCTCGTGTGCGATGTGGGAGCTCAGGGACACGTCCACTGTCCCTGGCTCCTTGACGTGCAAGAAGTGTGTCCAGTTGCAGCTCCTGTTAGACCGCTTGACGGCTCTGGAGCTGCGGATGGACTCACTTTGGAGCATCCGCGATGCTAAGGACGTCGTGGATAGCACGTTTAGCGAGTTGGTCACACCGCAGGTGAAAGGTACTGAGGGAGAGAGAAAATGGGTGACCAAAAGACAGAGCAAAAGTAGGAAGGCAGTGCAGGTGTCCTCTGCGGTCATCTCCCTGCAAAACAGATATACCGCTTTGGATACTGTTGAGGGAGATGGCTCACCAGGGGAAGGCAGCAGCAGCCAGGTTCATGGCACCGCGGCTGGCTCTGCTGCGCAGCTGGGCAGGAAGAAGAATGGCAGGGCTACAGTGATAAGGGTCTCAATTGTAAGGGGAACAGACAGGCGGTTCTGCGGACGCAATCGAGGCTCCAGGATGGTATGTTGCCTCCCTGGTGCAAGGGTCAAGGATGTGTTGGAGCGGCTGCAGGGCATTCTGGGGGGGTGGGGGGGGGGGGGGAGGGTGAACAGCCAGCTGTCGTGGTGCACATAGGCACCAACGATATAGGTAGAAAACGGGACGAGGTCCTAAAGCTGAATTTAGGGAGCTAGGAGTTAAACTAAAAAGTCGGACCTCCAAGGTAGTAATCTCAGGATTGCTACCAGTGCCACGAGCTAGTCAGAGTAGGAATGTCAGGATAGAGAGGATGAATACATGGCTCGAGAGATGGTGCAAGAGGGAGGGATTCAAATTCCTGGGACATTGGAACCGGTTCTGGGGGAGGTGGGACCAGTACAAACCGGACGGTCTGCACCTGGGCAGGACTGGAACCGATGTCCTATGGGGGGGGGGGGGTGGGGGGGGGGGGCGGGGGGGGGGGGTGTTTGCTAGAGCTGTTGGGGAGAGTTTAAACTAATGTGGCAGGGGGATGGGAACCGATGCAGGAAGTTGGAAGGTAGTAAAACAGGGACAGAAATAAAATGCAGTAAGGGGGAAAGTGCAAGGCAGAGAAGCCAGAGTCAAAAATCAAAAAGGGCGACAGTACAAGGTACAGTGACTGAGGGGAGCTCAGTGAATAGGACCAGGAATACTAAAATAAATAAATCGGGAAGTGAAAACATTAATGGTAAGCGATGCGGCAGGTTGTTACATGAAGATATGGGTTCGACGACAAGGAAAATTATGAGAAAGGTAATGAGGAAATATAACTTAGGAGAGGTTACTGATCGAGGTGTTAAGGTTCAGAACAGAGGTAAAAAAGCCAACATAAGTGTACTTTACCTGGATGCTCGTAGTATTCGTAATAAGGTAAATGAGTTGATGGCGCAAAGCATCGTGAATGACTATGATTTAGTGGCCATTACTGAAACATGGTTAAAGGATGGTCACGACTGGGAGTTAAATATCCGAGGGTATCAAACTTTTCGGAAGGACAGAGTGGATAGTAAGGGAGGTGGTGTAGCTCTGTTATTTAATACAAAGTCTTATAACACCAGGTTAAGGATGACATCCGGGCAACAGTAAGGGATGACATCGGTGCTATGGAGGATAAGGTTGAATCCATTTGGGTGGAAATCAGGAACAGTAAGGCGAAAAAGTCACTGATAGGAGTAATCTATAGGCCACCAAATAGTAACATTATGGTGGGGCAGGCAATAAACAACGAAACAACAGATGCATGTAGAAATGGTACAGCAGTTATCATGGGGGATTTTAATCTACATGTTGATTGGTTTAACCAGGTCGGTTAAGGCAGCCTTGAGGAGGAGTTTATAGAATGTATCCGCGATAGTTTCCTAGAACAGTATGTAATGGAACCTCCGAGGGAACAAGCGGTCCTAGATCTGGTCCTGTGTAATGAGACAGGATTGATTCAGGATCTCATAGTTAGGGGTCCACTCGGAAGGAGCGATCACAATATGGTGGAATTTAAAATACAGATGGAAGGTGAGAAGGTAAAATCAAGCACGAGTATTTTGTGCTTAAACAAAGGAGATTACAATGGGATGAGAGAAGAACTAGCTAAGATAGACTGGGATAGTGAAACAGTTGAGGAACAGTGGAGAACATTCCAAGTAATTTTTCACAGTGCTCAGCAAAGGTTTGTACCAACAAATAGGAAGGACGGTAAAAAGAGGGAAAATCGACCGTGGATATCTAAGAACATAAGAACTAGGAGCAGGAGTAGGCCATCTGGCCCCTCGAGCCTGCTCCGCCATTCAATGAGATCATGGCTGATCTTTTGTGGACTCAGCTCCACTTTCCGGCCCGAACACCATAACCCTTAATCCCTTTAAGGAAATAAGGGAGAGTATCAAATTGAAGGAAAAAACATACAAAGTAGCAAAGATCAGTGGGAGACTAGAGGACTGGGAAATATTTAGGGGGCAACAGAAAGCTACTAAAAAAGCTATAAAGAAGAGTAAGATAGATTATGAGAGTAAACTTGCTCAGAATATAAAAACAGATAGTGAACGTTTCTACAAATACATAAAACAAAAAAGAGTGGCTCAGGTAAATATTGGTCCTTTAGAGGATGAGAAGGGAGATTTAATAATGGGAGATGAGGAAATGGCTGAGGAACTGAACAGGTTTTTTGTGACGGTCTTCACATTGGAAGACACAAATAACATGCCAGTGACTGATGGAAATGAGGCTATGACAGGTGAGGACCTTGAGAGAATTGTTATCACCAAGGAGGTAATGATGGGCAAGCTAATGGGGCTAAAGATAGACAAGTCTCCTGGACCTGATGGAATGCATCCCAGAGTGCTAAAAGAGATGGCTAGGGAAATTGCAAATGCACTAGTGATAATTTACCAAAATTCACTAGACTCTGGAGTGGTCCCGACGGATTGGAAATTAGCAAACCTGACACCACTGTTTAAAAAAGGAGGTAGGCAGAAAGCGGGTAATTATAGGCCAGTGAGCCTATAATCTTCGGTAGTAGGGAAGATGCTGGAATCGATCATCAAGGAAGAAATAGCGAGGCATCCGGATGGAAATTGTCCTATTGGGCAGACGCAGCATGGGTTCATAAAGAGCAGGTCGTGCCTAACTAATTATGTGGAATTTTTTGAGGACATTAACAGTGCGGTAGATAACGGGGAGCCAATGGATGTGGTATATCTGGATTTCCAGAAAGCCTTTGACAAGGTGCCACACAAAAGGTTGTTGCATAAGATAAAGATGCATGGCATTAAGGGGAAAGTAGTAGCATGGATAGAGGATTGGTTAATTAATAGAAAGCAAAGATTGGGGATTAATGGGTGTTTCTCTGGTTGGCAATCAGTAGCTAGTGGTGTCCCTCAGGGATCAGTGTTGGACCCACAACTGTTCACAATTTAAATAGATGATTTGGAGTTGGGGACCAAGGGCAATGTGTCCAAGTTTGCAGGCGATAAGTGGTAAAGCAAAAATTGCAGAGGATACTGGAAGTCTGCAGAGGGATTTGGATATGCTAAGTGAATGGGCTAGGGTCTGGCAGATGGAATACAATATTGTCAAATGTGAGGTTATCCATTTTGATAGGAATAACAGCAAAAGGGATTATTATTTAAATGATAAAATATTAAAACATGCCGCTGTGCAGAGAGACCTGGGTGTGCTAGTGCATGAGTCGCAAAAAGTTGGTTTTCAGGTGCAACAGGTGATTAAGAAGGCAAATGGAATTTTGTCCTTCATTGCTAGAGGGATGGAGTTTAAGACTAGGGAGGCTCTGCTGCAATTGTATAAGGTTTTAGTGAGGCCACAGCTGGAGTATTGTGTTCAGTTTTGGTCTCCTTACTGGAGAAAGGACGTACTGGCACTGGAGGGTGTGCAGAGGAGATTCACTAGGTTAATCCCAGAGCTGAAGGGGTTGGATTACGAGGAGAGGTTGAGTAGTCTGGGACTGTACTCGTTGGAATTTAGAAGGATGAGGGGGGATCTTATAGAAACATATAAGATTATGAATGGAATAGATAGAATAGATGCGGGCAGGTTGTTTCCACTGGCGGGTGAAAGCAGAACTAGGGGGCATAGCCTCAAAATAAGGGGAAGTAGATTTAGGACTGAGTTTAGCAGGAACCTCTTCACCCAAAGGGTTGTGAATCTATGGAATTCCTTGCCCAGTGAAGCAGTAGAGGCTCCTTCATTAAATGTTATTAAGATAAAGATAGATAGTTTTTTGACGAATAAAGGGATTAAGGGTTATGGTGTTCGGGCCGCAAAGTGGAGCTGAGTCCACAAATGATCAGCCATGATCTCATTAAATTGTGGAGCAGGCTCGAGGGGCCAGATAGCCTACTCCTGCTCCTAGTTCTTATGTTCTTATAAATGTGAGGTAATGCATTTTGGAAGGTCTAATGCAGGTAGGGAATATACAGTGAATGGTGGAACCCTCAAGAGTATTGAAAGTCAAAGAAATCTAGGAGTACAGGTCCACAGGTTACTGAAAGGGGCAACACAGGTGGAGAGGGTAGTCAAGAAGGCATACGGCATGCTTGCCTTCATTGGCCGGGGCATTGAGTATAAGAATTAGCAAGTCATGTTGCAGCTGTATAGAACCTTAGTTAGGCCACACTTGGAGTATAGTGTTCAATTCTGGTCGCCACACAACCAGAAGGATGTGGAAGCTTTAGAGAGGGTGCAGAAGAGATTTACCAGAATGTTGCCTGGTATGGAGAGCATTAGCTATGAGGAGCGGTGAATAAACTCGGTTTGTTCTCACTGGAACGAAGGAGGTTGAGGGGCGACCTGATAGAGGTCTACAAAATTATGAGGGGCATCGACAGAGTGGATAGTCAGAGGCTTTTCCACGGGGCAGAGGGGTCAATTACTGGGGGGGGGGGGGGGGGGGGGGGGGGGAGATAGGTTTAAGTTGAGAGGGGCCAGGTTTAGAGTAGATGTACGAGGCAAGTTTTTTACGCAGAGGGTAGTGGGTGCCTGGAACTCGCTACCGGAGGAGGTGGTGGAAGCAGGGACGATAGTGACATTTAAGGGGCATCTTGACAAATATATGAATAGGATGGGAATAGAGGGATACGGACCCAGGAAGTGTAGAAGTTTGTAGTTTAGTCGGGCAGCATGGTCGGCACGGGCTTGGAGGGCCGAAGGGCCTGTTCCTGTGCTGTACATTTCTTTGTTCTTTTGTTCTTTGTTTGACTGTCTGCAATCCATACCCAGGATATGAGACAATTTTTTGTTAAGCAATTTCAATGTAGACAAAGGAGAGCAAGGTGGACCAAATTAACAGTTTAATCGGAAGCCATTGGCCCCCGTGCCCAATCGTGAAACGTTTCCAAACTGGGAATTAAGAGGATGTGAGAATACAGAGAGAACAGAGGAGATGGGGATCTTGTGAAGTGAGTAAAATCCTCAATTCCGTCGCGTCGCTCCAATGCTGGCTGGGCAATGGCCATTTGGTGAGAGGAAATACATGATTCCACACACGGACATTTGGCAGACAACTTTCTCTAATCTCGTGGATCCTGGAAGTTTCGGAACTTTGGGATAGAACGAAGAAATCACGTGTTGATTTACCCTCAAACATCTGCCCCCAATCTATGCTCTTCAGTTCCCGTCTAATATTGTTATAGAACATAGAACATAGAACAATACAGCGCAGTACAGGCCCTTCGGCCCACGATGTTGCACCGAAACAAAAGCCATCTAACCTACACTATGCCATTATCATCCATATGTTTATCCAATAAACTTTTAAATGCCCTCAATGTTGGCGAGTTCACTACTGTAGCAGGTAGGGCATTCCACGGCCTCACTACTCTTTGCGTAAAGAACCTACCTCTGACCTCTGTCCTATATCTATTACCCCTCAGTTTAAAGTTATGTCCCCTCGTGCCAGCCATATCCATCCGCGGGAGAAGGCTCTCACTGTCCACCCTATCCAACCCCCTGATCATTTTGTATGCCTCTATTAAGTCTCCTCTTAACCTTCTTCTCTCCAACGAAAACAACCTCAAGTCCGTCAGCCTTTCCTCATACGATTTTCCCTCCATACCAGGCAACATCCTGGTAAATCTCCTCTGCACCCGCTCCAAAGCCTCCACGTCCTTCCTATAATGCGGCGACCAGAACTGTACGCAATACTCCAAATGCGGCCGGACCAGAGTTCTATACAGCTGCAACATGACCTCACGACTCCGGAACTCAATCCCTCTACCAATAAAGGCCAACACTCCATAGGCCTTCTTCACAACCCTATCAACCTGGGTGGCAACTTTCAGGGATCTATGTACATGGACACCTAGATCCCTCTGCTCATCCACACTTTCAAGAACTTTACCATTAGCCAAATATTCCGCATTCCTGTTATTCCTTCCAAAGTGAATCACCTCACACTTCTCTACATTAAACTCCATTTGCCACCTCTCAGCCCAGCTCTGCAGCTTATCTATATCCCTCTGTAACCTGCTACATCCTTCCACACTATCGACAACACCACCGACTTTAGTATCGTCTGCAAATTTACTCACCCACCCTTCTGCGCCTTCCTCTAGGTCATTGATAAAAATGACAAACAGCAACGGCCCCAGAACAGATCCTTGTGGTACTCCACTTGTGACTGTACTCCATTCTGAACATTTCCCATCAACCACCACCCTCTGTCTTCTATCAGCTAGCCAATTTCTGATCCACATCTCTAAATCACCCTCAATCCCCAGCCTCCGTATTTTTTGCAATAACCTACCGTGGGGAACCTTATCAAACGCTTTGCTGAAATCCATATACACCACATCAACTGCTCTACCCTCGTCTACCTGTTCAGTCACCTTCTCAAAGAACTCAATAAGGTTTGTGAGGCATGACCTACCCTTCACAAAGCCATGCTGACTATCCCTGATCATATTATTCCTATCTAGATGATTATAAATCTTGTCCCTTATAATCCCCTCCAAGACTTTACCCACTACAGACGTGAGGCTCACCGGTCTATAGTTGCCGGGGTTGTCTCTGCTCCCCTTTTTGAACAAAGGGACCACATTTGTAATTTATAATTAGCCTTACCCGAATTTAGCACTTTCATCTTAGGATCACTCTTATCCTTGTCCACCAGCACTTTAAAATTTACTTAATTGTGGTCACTATTAACGAAATGCTCCCCTACTGAAACATCTACCACCTGGCCGGGCTCATTCCCCAATACCAGGGCCAGTACTGCCCCTTCCCTAGTTGGACTGTCTACATATTGTTTTAAGAAGCCCCCCTGGATGCTCCTTACAAACTCCGTCCCGTCTCAGCCCCTGGCACTAAGTGAGTCCCAGTCAATATTGGGGAAGTTGAAGTCTCCCATCACCACAACCCTGTTGTTTTTACTCTTTTCCAAAATTTGTCTACCTATCTGCTCCTCTATCTCCCGTTTGCTGTTGGGAGGCCTGTAGTAAACCCCCATTGTGACAGCACCCTTCTTATTCCTGATCTCTACCCATATAACCTCACTGCCCTCTGAGGTGTACTCCCGCAGTACAACTGTGATATTCTCCCTAACTAGTAGCGGAACTCCGCCTCCCCTTTTACATCCCCTCTGTCCCGCCTGAAACATCTAAACCCTGGAACGTTTAGCTGCAAATCTTGCCCTTCCCACAACCAGGTCTCTGTAATGGCAACAACATCATAGTTCCAAGTACGAATCCAAGCTCGAAATTCATCTGCCTAACCCGTCATACTTGTTACATCAAGCATATCCTCTGCGGGATGCTTGTCTTCACTCGTACAGCTCGGGTCTTTAGTTCCGGTACAACTTCAGATTAGGGTGACTACGACGGAAGTACGTAAATTTCCCATGCAACACCAATCAGCAGCTCCGCTCTAATGATCTCTGCTGGTTGCTTGGCTTCACTCGAACAGCTAGGGTCTTTAGCTCAGGTCCACCTTCAAATTAGGTTGACCGCGACGGAGGTATGCAAATTTACCTTGCAACACCAATCAGCAGCTCCGCTCTACTTCCCTCTGCTGGATGGTTGTCTTCACTCGAACAGCTAGGGTCGTTAGCTCAGGTACACCTTCAAATTAGGGTGACCACTACGGAGTTATGCAAATTTCCCTTACAACACCAATCAGCAGCTCCGCTCTACTGCCCTCTGCTGGATGGTTTTCTTCACTCGAACAGCTACGGTCTTTACCTCAGGTACACCTTCAAATTAGGGTGACCACGACGGAGGTCTGCAAATTTTCCTTGCAGGACCAATCAGCAGTTCCGTTCTACTGCCCTCTGCTGGATGCTTCTCTTCACTCGAACAACTAGGGCCCTTTTGCTCAGGCACACCTTCAAATTAGGGTGACCACGACAGAGGCACGCAAATTCCCCTTGCAACACCAACCAGCAGCTACGTTCTACTGCCCTTTGCTGGATGCTTGTCTGCACTCGAACAGCTAGGGTCTTTAGCTCAGGTGCACCTTCAAATTAGGGTGACTCGACGGAGGTCTGCAAATTTCCCTTGCAACACCAATCAGCAGCTCCGTTCTACTGCCCTCTGCTGGATGCTTGTTTTCACTCGAACAGCTAGGGTCCTTAGCTCAGGTACACCTTCAAATTAGGGTGACCACGACGGAGGACTGCAAATTCCCCTTACAACACCAATCAGCAGCTCCGCTCTACTGCCCTCTGCTGGATGCTTGTCTTCACTCGAACAGCTAAAGGTCTTTAGCTCAGGTACACCTTCAAATTAGGGTGACCACGACGGAGGTCTGCAAATTTCCCTTGCAACACCAATCAGCAGCTCCGCTCTACTTCCCTCTGCTGGATGCTTGTCTTCACTCGAACAGCTAGGGTCCTTAGCTCCGGTACAGCTTCAAATTAGGGTGACCACGACGGAGGTCTGCAAATTTCCCTTGCAACACCAATCAGCAGCTTCGCTCTACGTCCCTCTACTGGATGCTTGTCTTCACTCGAACAGCTAGGCTCTCGAGCTCAGGTACACCTTCAAATTAGGTTGACCACGACTGAGGTCTGCAAATTTCCCTTGCGACACCAATCAGCAGCTCCGCTCTACTGCCCTCTGCTGGATGCTTGACTTCACTCGAACAGCTAGGCTCTTTAGCTCCGGTACACCTTCAAATTAGGGTGACCACGGCGGAGGGCTGCAAATTTCCCTTACGACACCAATCAGCAGCTCCGCTCTACTGCCCTCTGCTGGATGCTTGTCTTCACTCGAACAGCTAGGGCCTTTTGCTCAGGCACACCTTCGAATTATGGTGACCACAACGGAGGCACGCAAATTCCCCTTGCAATACCAATCAGCAGCTCCGCTCTACTGCCCTTTGCTGGATGCTCGTCTTCACTCGAACAGCTAGGGTCTTTAGCTCAGGTACACCTTCAAATTAGGGTGACCACGACGGAGAAATGCAAATTTCCCTTGCAAAACCAATCAGCAGCTTCACTCTACGTCCCTCTACTGGATGCTTGTCTTCACTCGAACAGCTAGGGTCTTTAGCTCAGGTACACCTTCAAATTAGGGTGACCACGACGGAGGTCTGCAAATTTCCCTTGCAACACCAATCAGCAGCTCCGCTCTACTGCCCTCTGCTGGATGCTTGTCTTCACTCACACAGCTAGGGTCTTTAGCTCAGGTACACCTTCAAATTAGGGTGACCACTACGGAGGTATGCAAATTTCCCTTGCAGCACCAATCAGCAGCTCCCCTCAACGCCCCTCTGCTGGATGCTTGTCTTCACTCGAACAGCTAGTGTCTTTAGCTCAGGTACACCTTCAAATTAGGGTGACCACTACGGAGGTATGTAAATTTCCCTTGCGACACCAATCAGCAGCTCCGCTCTACTCCCCTCTGCTGGATGCTTGCCTTCACTCGAACAGCTAGGGCCTTTTGCTCTGGCACACCTTCAAATTAGGGTGACCACGACGGAGGCACGCAAATTCCCCTTGCAACACCAATCAGCAGCTCCGCTCTGCTGCCCTTAGCTATATGCTTGTCTTCACTCGAACAGCTAGGGTCTTTAGCTCAGGTACATCTTCAAATTAGGGTGACCACGACGGAGGTATGCAAATTTCCCTTGCAACACCAATCAGCAGCTCCGCTCTCCTTCCCTCTGCTGGATGCTTGTCTTCACTCGAACAGCTAGGGTCTTTAGCTCAGGTACATCTTCAAATTAGGGTGACCACGACGGAGGCACGCAAATTCCCCTTGCAACACCAATCAGCAGCTCCGCTCTACTTCCCTCTGCTGGATGCTTGTCTTCACTCGAACAGCTAGGGTCTTTAGCTCAGGTACATCTTCAAATTAGGGTGACCACGACGGAGGTATGCAAATTTCCCTTGCAACACCAATCAGCAGCTTCACTCTACGTCCCTCTACTGGATGCTTGTCTTCACTCGAACAGCTAGGGTCTTTAGCCCAGGTCCACCTTCAAATTAGGGTGACCACGACGGAGGTCTGCAAATTTCCCTTGCAGCACCAATCAGCAGCTCCGCTCTACTGCCCTCTGCTGAATGCTTGTCGTCACTCGAACAGCTAGGGTCTTTAGCTGCGGTACACCTTCAAATTAGGGTGACCACGACGGAGGTATGCAAATTTCCCTCGCAGCACCAATCAGCAGCTCCGCTCTACTCCCCTATGCTGGATACTTGTCTTCACTCCAACAGCTAGGGTCTTTAGCTCCGGTACACCTTCAAATTAGGGTGACCACGACGGAGGTCTGCAAAGTTCCCTTGCAACACCAATCAGCAGCTCCGCTCTACTACCCTCTGCTGGATGCTTGTCTTCACTCGAACAGTGAATGAAACAAAAAACGAATAGTGTTCCAGATTTACAAGCTAGAATTTACAGTGCAGATTTTTAAATTGATTATATCCACAATAGGAATGCCAACGACCGTAATAGTAGCAATTTAGTTGTTAGTATTAGTGTATTGATATAGTTTATAGCATACAAAATGATCAGGGGGTTGGATAGGGTGGACAGTGAGAGCCTTCTCCCGCGGATGGATATGGCTGGTACGAGGGGACATAACTTTAAACTGAGGGGTAATAGATATAGGACAGAGGTCAGAGGTAGGTTCTTTACGCAAAGAGTAGTGAGGCCGTGGAATGCCCTACCTGCTACAGTAGTGAACTCGCCAACATTGAGGGCATTTAAAAGTTTATTGGATAAACATATGGATGAAAATGGCATAGTGTAGGTTAGATGGCTTTTGTTTCGGTGCAACATCGTGGGCCGAAGGGCCTGTTCTGCGCTGTATTGTTCTATGTTCTATGTTCTATTTGTGTCGCTGTTATTTTTATTACTAGTAGCAGTAATGCAATTGTTATTAATAATAAAATGAAGTTACTGTGGTGTAGTTGTATCCACAAAACTGCAGTGATCCTAAAAGGAACATCATAATCCTCTTCTGGTCAGTTAGGGGTGGGCAGAAACTGCTGGCTCGGTCATTGATGCCAAATCCCACTAATAAATAAAAAGTCCTTATTTTTCTTCTACGATTACGAACAGTAATGGTAATGACAATAAGTAACGTTACAGTAATCATAAGAATAGTGAAAATGTCCTTATTTCCGTTTTGATTCCAGTATTATTTTAAGCTTTGCATTCTCATCAAAGTTTTCCACCATTCCTTGATTTATCCTTGTATTGAAATATGAAGATATAACAGGTCTAATACTAACATTAAACTAGAGGCAGGTAGCATAAGATCAGTGATACTAAGCTAATGTATCGCTTATTAACAAATGCACAAGTTAATTAAACAAATCCTAGGAACACGATCAATTATAATTGGAGCCATGGTTAGCTGAAATTCCAAAGTGGCAGTCACACGTTTTTAAAATACTGAATCGCTTTTGAAAAAATAGCAAAGCAAATGAGATAATACAAATTAAGTCGATGTAATACGTGTTTGTTCTTATGCAGGTCACCTAAAAGTGAACACAGAGATGAATGATGCCTTATGTTCTAGTGATTACAGTTAATAGATAAGCTGCATAATGGACAGAAAGTTGACAACAAAAGGCAGAGCAGACGATTAGTGGTTAAATAAATGCACTCACATTGCTTGAAGGTGGGAAGCGGTGTTCCACAATGGCCAGCGCTAGGAACACTGCAGTTCACGCTTTAAATAAACAATAAATAATCTGGGGGCCGAAGCACAATCTGAACATTTGCAGATGTTACAAATTGAAAGCACAGTTAATACAGAGGAAGAATGCAACGAAATATCTAACGACAACAAAATTTCAATTATGACACTTGCAGAACAAGACTTTGACTCACACGGCAATGTTTGTGTGGCAACACGTGAAGTGCGGCATTTTGGTCACAGGCATAGAGATGTGGTAAAATGAAATCAGAGTTCCGGTGTTCAAGGTAACAAATCGGTTCGAGACTTAGCAACAGTTTAAGGGGACAGGAAATAGAAAGAAAACAATTGAATATTTTAATTATTTATTGGAATTAAAAGACCCGGAATTAAAACAGCAAAGGTAGACAACTCTTATCTTTTATTATACTGGTTGCATCTCAGGGCTCCACGTTACAGAAAATGCACGTTACTTTACCCGAAGAATTTATTCTTTCGGGTTTTTGGCATCTACAGCGCAGAAAGAGACCATTCGGCCCATCGTGTCTACACTGGCTCCCAAAAGAGCTAGTCTCATTCATCAGCCATATCTCCGGAGTGGTCAAAATACATCACATTCAAACATATATCCAACTCTCATTGGAAGCCTCCTGTAGAATCCGCCTCCACTATTCTCCCAGGCAGCGCATTCCAAACCCCAACAACTCTCTGAGTAAAGAGGTTTTTCCTCATTTCACTTCGAGCTCTCTTGATGACAATTCTGAAATGGCGACCCCTGATCACAGACATACCAACTAGTGGAAACAAAATATTTTTCTTGACCCTGTCAAAAGTTTTCAGAACGTTGAACAAAATTGTTAGCAATGTTTTGAGGAGTTAACAAGGAAGTTAGACAAAGGACGACCAGTGGGCGTGATTTCCTTAGAGTTCCACAAGGCCTTTGACATGGCGCCGCATAGGAGACTGTTGAACAAGTTAAGAATCAATGGTGTTTAGGGTAATGTCCTGGCATGCATAGAGGATTGGTTCAATGTCAGAAGGCAGACAATGGGGATAAAGTTGTCCATTTCAGGATGAATACTAGTGTGCATAAGGGGCCTATGCTGCGACCAAATGTTTCACAATACACATGAATGATCTGGAAGAAGGATATGAAGGCACTGTTGCTACGTTTTGAGATGACACAAAGACGTGTAGGGGGGCAGGTAATATTGAGGAATCACGGGGCTTCAGAAGAACATGAACAGGCCAGGAGAGTGGGCAAAGAAGTGGCAGATGGAATGCAATGTGGAATAGAATTTAGAACAAAGAAATGTACAGCACAGGAACAGGCCCTTCGGCCCTCCAAACCCGTGCCGACCTTGCTGCCCGACTAAACTACAATCTTCTACACTTCCTGGGTCCGTATCCCTCTATTCCCATCCTATTCATGAATTTGTCAAGATGCCCCTTAAATGTCACTATCGTCCCTGCTTCCACCACCTCCTCCGGTAGCGAGTTCCAGGCACCCACTACCCTCTGTGTAAAAAACTTGCCTCGTACATCTACTCTAAACCTGGCCCCTCTCACCTTAAACCTATGCCCCCCCCCCTCAGTTATTGACCCCACTACCCTGGGGAAAAGCCTCTGACTATCCACTCTGTCTATGCTTCTCATAATTTCATAGACCTCTATCAGGTCGCCCCTCAACCTCCTTCGTTCCAGTGAGAACAAACCGAGTTGATTCAACCGCTCCTCATAGCGAATGCCCTCCATACCAGGCAACATTCTGGTAAATCTCTTCTAGATAGATAGAATAGAATTTACAGTGCAGAAGGAGGCCATTCGGCCCATCGAGTCTGCACCAGCTCTTGGAAAAAGCACCCCACCCAAGCCCACACCTCCACCCTATCCCCATAACCCAGCAACCCCACCCAACACTAAGGGCAATTTTGGACACTAAGGACAATTTATAATGGCCAATCCACCTAACCTGCACATCTTTGGACTGTGGGAGGAAACCGGAGCACCCGGAGGAAACCCACGCACACACGGGGAGGATGTGCAGACTCCGCACAGACAGTGACCCAAGCCGGAATCGAACCTGGGACCCTGGAGCTGTGAAGCAATTGTGCTATCCACAATGCTACCGTGCTGCCCTAAAGGTTAGGTTGGGTTACTGGGTTAAGGGGATAAGGTGGAGATGTGGGCTTAAGTAGGGTAATTTTTTCCAGGGGATAGGTGCACCCTTCTGCACCCTCTCTAAAGCCTCCACATCCTTCTGGTACTGTGGCGACCAGAATTGAACACTATACTCCAAGTGTGGCCTAACTAAGGTTCTATACAGCTGCAACATGACTTGCCAATTCTTATAATCAATGCCCCGGCCAATGAAGGCAAGCATGCCATATGCCTTCTTGACTACCTTCTCCACCTGTGTTGCCCCTTTCAGTGACCTGTGGACCTGTACTCCTAGATCTCTTTGACTTTCAATACTCCTGAGGGTTCTACCATTCACTGTATATTCCCTCCCTGCATTCGACCTTCCAAAATGCATTACCTCACATTTGTATGGATTAAACTCCATCTGCCATCTCTCCGCCCAAGTCTCCAAACAATTTAAATCCTGCTGTATCCTCTGACAGTCCTCATTGCTATCCGTAATTCCACCAACCTTTGTGTCGCCTGCAAACTTACTAATCAGACCAGTTACATTTTCCTCCAAATCATTTACATATACTACAAACAGCAAAGGTCCCAGCACTGATCCCTGTGGAACACCACTGAACACATCCCTCCAATTAGAAAAGCATCCTTCCATTGCTACTCTCTGCCTTCTATGACCTAGCCAGTTCTGTATCCACCTTGCCAGCTCACCCCTGATCCCATGTGACTTCACCTTTTGTACTAGTCTACCATGAGGGACCTTGTCAAAGGCCTTACTGAAGTCCATATCGACAACATCCACTGCCCTACCTGCATCCATCATCTTAGTGACCTCCTCGAAAAACTCTATCAAGTTAGTGAGACACGACCTCCCCTTCACAAAACCATGCTGCCTCTCACTAATACGTCCATTTGCTTCCAAATGGGAGTAGATCCTGTCTCGAAGAATTCTCTCCAGTAATTTCCCTGACACTGAAGTAAGGCTCACCGGCCTGTAGTTCCCTGGATTATCCTTGCTACCCTTCCTAAACAGAGGAACAACGTTGGCTATTTTCCAGTCCTCCGGGACATCCCCTGAAGACAGTGAGGATCCAAAGATTTCTGTTAAGGCCTCAGCAATTTCCTCTCCAGCCTCCTTCAGTATTCTGGGGTAGATCCCATCAGGCCCTGGGGACTTATCTACCTTAATATTTTTTAAGACACCCGACACCCCGTGTTGAAAGGTGGGTCAGTAAATTTGCGGACGATACGAAGATTGGTGGAGTTGTGGATAGTGAGGAGGCCTGCTGTCGGCTGCAGAGGGACATAGATAGGATGCAGAGCTGGGCTGAGAAGTGGCAGATGGAGTTTAACCCTGAAAAGTGTGAGGTTGTCCATTTTGGAAGGACAAATATGAATGCGGAATACAGGGTTAAACGTAGAGTTCTTGGCAATGTGGAGGAGCAGAGAGACCTTGGGGTCTCTGTTCATACATCTTTCAAAGTTGCCACTCAAGTGGACAGAGCAGTGAAGAAGGCCTATGGTATGTTAGCGTTCATTAACAGAGGGATTGAATTTAAGAGCCATGAGGTGATGATGCAGCTGTACAAAACTTTGGTAAGGTCACATTTGGAGTACTGTGTGCAGTTGTGGTCGCCTCATTTTAGGAAGGATGTGGAAGCTTTGGAAAAAGTGCAAAGGAGATTTTCCAGGATGCTGCCTGGAATGGAGAGTAGGGCTTACGTGGAAAGGTTGAGGTTGCTAGGCCTTTTCTCATTAGAACAGAGAAGGATGAGGGGCGACTTGATAGAGGTTTATAAGATGATCAGGGGAATAGATAGAGCAGACAGTCAGAGACTTTTTTCCCGGAGGACTGGAGAATTGCTAATGTTATCCCTCTGTTAAAGAAGGGTAGCAGGGACAATCCAGGGAATAATTGACCAGTGAGCTTGACGTCAGTGGAAGGCAAACTGTTGGAGAAGATACTGAGGGATAGGATCTATTCACATTTGGAAGAAAATAGACTTATCAGTGATAGGCAGCATGGTTTTGTGCAGGGAAGGTCATGTCTTACAAACCAATACAATTCTTTGAGGAAATGACAAAGTTAATTGATGAGGGAAGGGCTGTAGATGTCATATACATGGACTTCAGTAAGGCGTTTGATAAAGTTCCCCATGGCAGGTTGATGGAAAAAGTGAAGTCGTATGGGGTTCAGGGTGTACTAGCTAGATGGATAAAGAACTGGCTGGGCACCAGGAGACATAGAGTAGTAGTGGAAGGGAGTGTCTCAAAAGTGAGAAAGTTGACTAGTGGTGTTCCACAGGGATCCGTGCTCGGACCACTGTTGTTTGTGATATACATAAATGAACTGGACGAAGGTATAGTTGGTTTGATTAGCAAGTTTGCAGCAAAATATAAACAGATTGGATAGTTGGGCAGGATTGGAGTTCAATCCAGGCAAAAGCGAGGTGATGCATTTTGGAAGATCTAATTCAAGACCAGATTATACGGTCAATGGAAGAGTCCTGGGAAAAGTTGATGCACAGAGAGATCTGGGAGTTCACGTCCATTGTGCCCTGAAGGTGGCAACGCAGGTCGATAGAGTGGTCAAGAAGGCATACAGCATGCTTGCCTTCATCGGACGGGGTGTTGAGTACAAGAGTCGGCAGGTCATGTTACAGTTGTACAGGACTTTGGTTCGGCCACATTTGGAATACTGCATGCAGTTCTGGTCGCCACATTACCAGAAGGATGTGGATGCTTTAGAGAGGGTGAAGAGGAGGTTCACTAGGATGTTGCCTGATATGGAGGGTGCTAGCTATGAAGAAAGGTTGAGTAGATTAGGATTGTTTTCGTTGGAAAGACGGCGGTTGAGGGGGGACCTGATTGAGGACTACAAAATTATGAGATATATGGACAGGGTGGATAGCAATAAGCTTTTTCCAAGAGTGGGGGTGTCAACTACAAGGGGTCACGATTTGAAGGTGAGAGGGGGAAAGTTTAAGGGAGATGTGCGTGGACATTTTTCTACGCAGAGGGTGGTGGGTTCCTGGAACGATTTGCCAGCGGAGGTGGTAGACGCGGGCACAATAGCATCATTTAAGATGTATCGAGACATACATATGAACGGGCGGGGAACAGAGGGAAGTAGATCCTTGGAAAATAGGTGACAGGTTTAGATAAAGGATCTGGATCTGCGCAGGCTGGGAGGGTCGAAGGGCCTGTTCCTGTGCTGTAATTGTCTTTGTTCTTTGTTCATTGTGATTCATTTTGGAAGGAATAACAGGAAGACAGAGTACTGGGCTACTGGTAAGATTCTTGTACGAAGTCTTACAACACCAGGTTAAAGTCCACCAGGTTTGTTTCGATGTCACTAGCTTTCGGAGCGCTGCTCCTTCCTGAGGTGAATAAAGAGGTATGTTCCAGAAACATATATACAGACAAATTCAAAGATGCCAGACAATGCTTGGAATGCGACAAGCTTGGAAAGCGTGGTACATTGGCGAGACAATGCAGACGCTGCGACAACGAGTGAACGGACATCGCACAACAATCACCAGGCAGGAATGTTCCCTTCCAGTCGGGGAACACTTCAGCAGCCAAGGGCATTCAGCCTCTGATCTCCGGGGAAGCGTTCTCCAAGGCGGCCTTCAGGACGCGCGACAACGCAGAATTGCCGAGCAGAAACTTATAGCCAAGTTCTGCACACATGAGTGCGGCCTCAACCGGGACCTGGGATTCATGTCGCATTACATTCATCTCCCACCACCTGGCCTGCAAAATTCTACCAACTGTCCTGGCTTGACACAATTCACACCTCTTTAACCTGGGGTTACCCCATCTCTGGATCTGTAAAGATTTAATCACCTGCTAATGGCCCCATTCCAAGCATTGTTTGGCGTCTTTAAATTTGTCTATATATATGTTTCTGGAACATACCTCTTCATTCACCTGAGGAAGGAGCAGAGCTCCGAAAGCTAGTGACATCGAAACAAACCTGTTGGACGTTAACCTGGTGTTGTAAGACTTCGTACTGTGCTCACCCCAGTCCAATGCCGGCATCTCCACATCATGGCTACCATCGACACCGCAAACTGACGGCTCAAAGTGGGAAAAGTGGGAGGATCTCCAGGAAGATCGCGCATATAGACACTGACATAAAGTTTCTACAAAGATGCAAGAAAGCAGACAAGATCCCGAAAGGGCTACAGATCACAAACCCACTCCAGTCGACCTATAACACAGACTACGCTGAGAGACTCTGCCGTCGCACCTCTCTCACACTCCTCAACCACCTCGACCGCCAGCTCTACAGCAGACAACGCAACCTGGAAACCAAGATAGAGGCCATATTCTCAACTTGCGCTCAGGACGCAGCAGACCAGCTGCGGAACACCGCCAAACAGATGAGACAACAACACTATGCCACCTATATGCACACCAAGAACAGAAAGCTTGAGAAACTTGGCATCACCACCGGCAGCAACCAAGCCACCCCCGGTGTCACAGTAGAAAACAATACAGGGAAATCTATTGTCAACTTGTCAGACTACACCCTTCAACCAGACGAAATCGACGTCCTCAGCAGAGGGCTCAATTTCTGCACCACCACCAAAATGGACCCCATCAGTCTCGTGGTAGACACAGAGGAATTCATCAGGCGAATGAGCCTCCGGGAATTCTTCCACAGACCCCAAGAGGCCAACAGCGAACCCAAGCAGACTACCAATGAACCGGAACAGCAGACCGAGAGATCTGCGGTGCGGCAACCGAAGAGGAAAGAGTCGAATTGGACCCCTCCGGAAGGCCGCTGCCTTAGACTCGACATGTATGCTCAAGCCGTCAGGTGTCGCGTCAATGCCAGATTCATCAGTCGCATTCACAAGACAGCCCTGAACGTCACCCAAGCACAACGTAATGCGCTCTCAAGACCAACCGCAGCATCGTCATCAAACCAGCAGACAAAGGGGGGGCCACTGTCATACTGACCAGAACGGACTACTGCAAAGAAGTATACCGACAACTGAACAACCAAGAACACTACAGACAGTTACCCACAGATCCGACCAAGGAACACATCCGCCAACTTAACAGACTGATCAAGACCTTGGATCCAGATCTTCAGAGCACCTTACGTGCGCTCATCCCACATACTCCCCGCATTGGAGATCTCTACTGCCTCCCGAAAATACATAAGGCCAACACACCAGGCCGTCCTATCGTTTCAGGCAATGGGACCCTGTGTGAGAACCTTTCTGGCTACATCGAGGGCATCTTGAAACCCATCGTACAAGGTACACCCAGCTTCTGTCGCGACACGGCGGACTTCCTACAGAAACTCAGCAACCATGGACCAGTTGAACCAGGAACATTCCTCGTCACAATGGACGTCTCGGCACTCTACACCAGCATCCCCCATGACGACGGCATTGCTGCAACAGCCTCAGTACATAACACCGACAACTGCCAATCTCCAGATGCAATTCTGCAACTCATCCGCTTCATTCAGGGCAGCACGGTAGCATTATGGATAGCACAATTGCTTCACAGCTCCAGGGTCCCAAGTTCGATTCCGGCTTGGGTCACTGTCTGTGCGGAGTCTGCACATCCTCCCCGTGTGTGCGTGGGTTTCCTCCGGGTGCTCCGGTTTCCTCCCACAGTCCAAAGATGTGCAGGTTAGGTGGATTGGCCATGATAAATTGCCGTTAGTGTCCAAAATTGCCCTTAGTGTTGGGTGGAGTTACTGGGTTATGGAGATAGGGTGGAGGTGTTGACCTTGGGTGGGGTGCTCTTTCCAAGAGCCAGTGCAGACTCGATGGGCCAAATGGCCTCCTTCTGCACTGTAAATTCTATAAGCTCTATGATTCTGGATCACAACGTCTTCACCTTTGACAACAAGTTCTTCATCCAGACACACGGAACAGTCATGGGGGCCAAATTCGCACCCCAATACGCCAACATCTTCATGCACAAGATTGAACAGGACCTACTCACCGCACAGGACCTTCAACCGACGTTATACACCAGATACATCGATGACATTTTCTTCCTTTGGACCCACGGCGAAGAATCACTGAAACGACTACACGATGACGTTAATAAGTTCCATCCAACCATCAGGCTCACCATGGACTACTCTCCAAAATCAGTTGCATTCTTGGACACACTCGTCTCCATCAAGGACGGTCACCTCAGCACTTCGCTTTACCGCAAACCCACGGATAACCTCATGATGCTCCACTTCGCCACCTTCCACCCTAAACACTTTAAAGAAGCCATTCCCTATGGACAGACTCTCCGTATACACAGGATCTGCTCAGACGAGGAGGAGCGTAACAGACATCTACAGACGTTGAAAGATGCCGTCGTACGAACGGGATATGGCGCTCGACTCATCGATCGACAGTTCCAACGCACCACAGCGAAAAACCGCACCGACCTCCTCAGAAGACAAACACGGGACACAACCGACAGAATACCCTTCGTCGTCCAGTACTTCCCCGGAGCGGAGAACCTACGTCATCTTCTTCACAGCCTTCAACACGTCATTGATGAAGATGAACATCTTGCCAAGGTCACCCCCCCCCCGCCCCCCACTTGCCTTCAAACAACCGCGCAACCTCAAACAAACCATTGTTTGCAGCAAACTACCCAGTCTTCAGAACAGTGACCACGACACCACGCAACCCTGCCATGGCAATCTCTGCAAGACGTGCCAGATCATCGACATGGATACCACCATTACACATGAGAACACCAACCACCAGGTACGAGGTACATACTCGTGCGACACGGCCAACGTTGTCTACCTCATACGCTGCAGGAAAGGATGTCCCGAAGCGTGGTACATTGGCGAGACCATGCAGATGCTGCGACAACGAATGAACAGACATCGCACGACAATCACCAGGCAGGAATGTTCCCTTCCAGTCGGGGAACACTTCAGCAGTCAAGGGCATTCAGCCTCTGATCTCCGGGTAAGCGTTCTCCAAGGCGGCCTTCAGGACGCGCGACAACGCAGAATCGCCGAGCAGAAACTTATAGCCAAGTTCCGCACACATGAGTGCGGCCTCAACCGGGACCTGGGATTCATGTCGCATTACGTTCATCCCCCACCATCTGGCCTGCAAAATCCTACCAACTGTCCTGGCTTGACACAGTTCACACCTCTTTAACCTGGGGTTACCCCATCTCTGGATCTGTAAAGATTTAATCATCTGCTAATGGTCGCATTCCAAACATTGTCTGGCATCTTTGAATTTGTCCATATATATGTTTCTGGAACATACCTCTTCATTCACCTGAGGAAGGAGCAGCGCTCCGAAAGCTAGTGACATCGAAACAAACCTGTTGGACTTCAACCTGGTGTTGTAAGACTTCGTACTGTGCACTCCCCAGTCCAACGCCGGCATCTCCTCATCATGGGTAAGATTCTTGGCAGTGTGGATGAGCAGAGAGATCTCAGTGTCCATGTACATAGATCCCTGAAAGTCGCCACCCAGTTTGAGAGGGTTGTTAAGAAGGCGTACGGTGTGTTAGCTTTTATTGGTAGAGGGACTGAGTTTCTGAGCCATGAGGTCATGTTGCAGCTGTATAAAACCCGGGTGCGGCTGCATTTGGTGTATTGCGTGCAATTCTGGTCGCCGCATTATAGGAAGGGTGTAGAAACATTGGAAAGGGTGCAGAGGAGATTTACCAGAATGTTGCCTGGTATGGAGGGAAGATCTTATGAGGAAAGGCTGAGGGACTTGAGGCTGTTTTGTTTAGAGAGAAGAAGGTTAAGAGATGACTTAATTGAGGCATACAAGATGATCAGAGGATTGGATAGGGTGGACAGTGAGAGCCTTTTTCCTCGGATGGTGATGTCTAGCACGAGGGGACATAGCTTTAAATTGAGGGGAGATATATATGAGACAGATGTCAGAGGTAGTTTTTTTACTCAGAGAGTAGTAAGGGCGTGGAATGCCCTGCCTGCAACAGTAGTGGACTCGCCAACACTTAGGGCATTGAAATGGTCATTGGATAGACATATAGACGAGAATGGGCTTTAGAGTGGTTTCACAGGTCGGCGGAACATCGAGTGCCGAAGGGCCTGTACCGTGCTGTAATGTTCTATGTTCTGTGTTCTATGCTTTTTAATTCAGCTCCTGGCTGTTCATTCTCCCTTAGCAGAAGCTCTGTTCTTGTTCCACCTATGTCGTTTGTACGTTTGTGAACCACGACATCTGGATTGTTCCCCTCCCCCTCTTTGTTCCTCTACAGCTCAGATGCGATATTCAGAACCCGACCACCAGTCAGGCACCACAACCTTTGGGGCTCTCGATCCTGGTCACAGAGAAGAGTGCCAATGCCGCTAACCAGACTAGCCCCAATTACAACTACATTTCTTTATCTCCGCCTACTTGAATGGCTCCCTGTACCACAGTGCTGTGGTCAGTTTGCTCATCCTCCCTGCAGCCCACGTTCCCGTCCACACAGGGAACAAGAATCTCAAACCTGTTGGACAGATTCATAGATACATAGATACAGAGAAAATCGGAGCAGGCGGAGGACTTTTGGCCCTTCGAGCCTGCTCCGCCATTCATCACGATCATGGCTGATCATCCAACTAAATAGCCAAATCCTGCTTTCTCCTCATAGCCTTTCATCCCATTCGACCCAAGTGATTTACCTAACCTCCTTTTGAATATATTCAATGATTTAGCATTAACTACTCCCCGTGGTAATGAATTCCACAGGCTCACCACTCTGTGTGTGAAGAAATATCTCCTTATCTCTGTCCGAAATCGTTTACATTGAATCCTCAGACTGAGACCCCCTGGTTATGTAGACACCAATCATTGTGAGCATCTTCACTGAATTTACCCTGTCTAGTCCTGTTAGAATGTTATAAGTCTCTATAAGACCCCTCCCAACCACATTCTTCTGAACTCCAGCGAGAACAATCCTAACCTAGTCATTGTCTTCTTTTTTGACAGTTGCGCCATCCCTGGAATCAGTCTGGCAAACCTTCGCTGCACTCCCTCGAGAGCAAGAACATCCTTCCTCAGAATAGGAAAACAAAACTGCACACAATATTCTGGGTGCGGCCTCACCAAGGCCCGATATCATTACAGCAACACACCCCTGCTTCTATACTCGAATCCTCTCGCTGTGAAGGCAAACATACCATTAGCCTTCTTTACCGCCTGCTGCACCTGCATGCTTACCTTCAGCGACGGGTGCACAACGACACCCAGGTCCCGCTGCACTCTCCCCTTCCCAATTTACAACCATTCACGTAGTAATCTGCCTTCCTGTTTTGCTTCCAAAGCGAATAACCTCACACATATCCAAATTATACTGCATCTGCCACTGATTTGCCCACTCGCTCAACCTGTTCAGATCATGCTCTAGGATACCTCCATCCTAGAACATAGAACACAGAACATTACAGCGCAGTACAGGCCCTTCGTCCCTCGATGTTGCGCCGACATGTGAAAACACTCCGAAGCCCATCTACACTATCCCCTTATCGTCCATATGTCTATCCAATGGCAATTTGAATGCCCTTAGTGTTGGAGAGTCCACTACTGTTACAGGCAGGGCATTCCACGCCCTTGCTACTCTCTGAGTAAATAACTTACCTCTGACATCTGTCCTATACCGATCTCCCCTCAATTTAAAGCTATGTCCCCTCGTGCTGGACATCACCATCCGAGGAAAAAGGCTCTCACTGCACAGTATCTAATCCTCTGATCATCTTGTATGCCTCAATTAAGTCACCTCTTAACCTTCTTCTCTCTAACGAAAACAGCCTCAAGTCCATCAGCCTTCCCATATAAGATCTATGGACATGGACACCGAGATCTCTCTGCTCATCCACACTGCCAAGAATCCTACCATTAGCCCAGTATTCTGTCTTCCTGTTATTCCTTCCAAAATGAATCACCTCACACTTTTCTGCATTAAACTCCATTTCTCACCTCTCAGCCCAGCGCTGCAGCTTATCTATGTCCCTCTGTAACATCCTTCCGCACTGTCCATAACTCCACCGACTTTAGTGTCATCTGCAAATTTACTCACCCATCGTTCTACGCCCTCCTCCAGGTCATTTATAAAAATGACAAACAGCAGTGGCCCCAAAACAGGTCCTTGTGGCACACCACTAGTAACTGGACTCCAGTCTGAACACTTCCCATCAACCACCACCCTTTGTCTTCTTCCAATGTCTAGCCAATGTCTGATCCAAACTGCTAAATCACCCTGAATCCCATGCCTCCATATTTTCTGCAGTAGCCTACTGTGGGGAACCTTATCAAACGCTTTACTGAAATCCATATACTCCACATCAACTGCTTTACCCTCATCCACCTGTTTGGTCACCTTCTCAAATAACTCAATAAGGTTTGTGAGGCACGACCTACCCTTCACAAAACCGTGTTGACTATCTCCAATTAAATTATTTCTGTCCAGATGATTAAACATCCTATCTCTTATAAACCTTTCCACGACTTTGCCCACAACCGAAGTAAGGCTCACTGGTCTATAGTCACCGGGGTTGTCTCTACGCCCCTTCTTGAAGAAGGGGACAACATTTGCCATCCTCCAGTCTTCTGGCACTATTCCTGTGGACAACGATGACTTAAAGATCAAAGCCAAAGGCTCAGCAATCTCCTCCCTAGCTTCCCAGAGAATCCTAAAATAAATCCCATCCGGCCCAGGTGTGATACGGTACGTATTAAGTTATGGCATGATGGGAAAACTGGCCAATGGGAAGACTGGTCAAAAGGTTTGATACAATACAAGAAAGGCTGAAACTAATCATTCCAGCTCACCGGGCCCATGTAAAGAATGCTGCCCGAACCATTTTCAGACTAGTATGGCCGTAGGCCAACTCTGCATAACTTGAAGTCTGAAACGATCAGCGAAGGTCGAGTCATTCCAAAACACCGGACCTCGGCAACGCCTGATAAAACTAACACGTCATAACCCAGGGCCGTAGGAATTTAAAACAAAGATAAGTTCAGGAAAGAATAAGTCTATTCTGACCTTTCAATGTTCCCTCCGAGGACTAAATAATGGTAAGAGTGATATGACCAAACATGGCCAGGCCTTTGCTTTCGTTTGTACTTCCGATCAAACTCCTGACCATACTGTTGTCACATAATCTTGATAAAGTTAATGTATAAATATTGAGCTAATTCTCCGCGAAAATGGCGGAACTTACGAAAGACGGAGCAGTTTTGTTGACTGCTCTCTTACTTCAAGTTTCAGCCATTACCGCAAGCAGTTGTTTTCGAAAATAAAGCTTGTTATTCTGTCTTAACGAGTGTGTTGAATTTTTTTAACACAGAAGCGGGAAAATATTGACTTTGACATTTTGGCGCAAGCCAGCAGTTACCAATATCCTGAGTGAATTCCGTGGGGGACTGAAGAAGTGATCGAGCCAGACCCGGAGGAAAGAGACAGACACCGGCACAAGGTAAGATTAACCTT
This sequence comes from Scyliorhinus torazame, assembly GCF_047496885.1. Lineage (NCBI taxonomy): Eukaryota > Metazoa > Chordata > Chondrichthyes > Carcharhiniformes > Scyliorhinidae > Scyliorhinus > Scyliorhinus torazame. Next base: position 31,611,371 of record NC_092737.1, on the reverse strand, counting down.
GGTCTCTCTCTCTCGGATTAGTTGTTCGACCCCTCTTCCCTGACGGAAGTAACTAAACAGGTGACGGTGCTCGAATCTAAATTGTACTTCTTAAATTGTTAGTAGAGCACGGCGGTTCAGAGACTCCAATTGTGGTTAGCCTTAGGTCAGGGACCTCTTGCTTGTTTTACAGGTTTAACTTTGGGTCAGGGACCCTGCAATTTGAATTGGTACCAGGGATTTCTTTGATTGCCAGGGGCATATTTTATTGACATTATGAGACAGAGTTTAGACAAAACCGGGGGCAATTCCCCTCTATTGGGTAATAAATTGGGTAACGATATTTGGCCACTAGGGGCCCTTGGAACTACGATAATTGCATTTCTGCTGAGAAAATCATTTGGCAGAGAAACGCCGGTTTTAAGTGGAAGTTTTTAATCTCAGAGTGGAAAAAGCAATCCACTAAGCGCCACGAACAATCACTGTTAATGAGTTCGGGAGATAACGCCCGTAGAAAAGGGATTGATGATTATGTGGATAGTAAAGCAAAAAATTGGGAGACTTTAAAATTGGAATGTGAACTTTGGGATAGAAAGCAGAAACAACAAGGCGAAAATAGGGCAGCATTCTTTAACTGGGCCTGGGGAGCTGGACTGAATAGTTTCAGTCTTTCTTGTATTGTATCAGACCTTTTCACCAGTCTTCCCAATTACCAGTTTTCCCATCATGCCATTACTTAATTCGTACCATATCACACAGGGAATTGTCTATTTTCATACTTTCCAGAATTGCTAACACCTCCTCCTGATGAACCTCAAGCCCTTCTAGTCTAGTCGCCTGAATCTCAGTATTCTCCTCGACAACATTGTCTTTTTCCTGTGTGAATACTGACGAAAAATATTCATTTAGCACCTCTCCTATCTCTTCGGACTCCACGCACAACTTCCCACTACTGTCCTTGACTGGCCCTACTCTTACCCTAGTCATTCTTTTATTCCTCACATATCAATAAAAGCTATCGGGTTATCCTTGATCCTACCTGCAAAGACTTCTCATGTCCGCTCCTGGCTCTTCTTAGCTCTCTCTTTAGGTCCTTCCTAGCTAACTTGTAACTCTCGAGCGCCCGAACTGAACCTTCATGTCTCATCTTTACATCAGACTATTTCTTCCTCTTGACAAGTGTTTCGATTGCTTTAGTTTCCTCGCTCGACCACTACCTACCTGCCTGACAGGTACATACTTATCAAGGACCGCAGTGGCTGTTCCTTCAACAAGCTCCACAATTCTATTGTGCCCATCCCCTGCATTTTTCCTCTCCATCCGATGCATTCTAAGTCTTGCCTCATCGCATCATAATTGCCTTTCCCCCAGATATAACTCTTGCCCTGCTGTATATACCTATCCCTTTACATCACTAAAGTAAACACAATCGAATTGTGGTCACTATCACAAAAGTGCACACCTACCTCCAAATCTAACACCTGTCCTGGTTCATTACCCAGTGCCAAATCCAGTACGGCCTCGCCTCTCGTTGGCGTATCTACATACTGTGTCAGGAAACCCTCCTGCACACATTGGACAAAAACGGACCCATCTAAAGTACTCGAACTATCGCGTTTCCAGTCAAAATTTGGAAAGTTAAAGTCCCCATAACAACTACCCTGTTGCTTTCGCTCCTATCCAGAATCATCTTTGCAATTCTGTTCTCTACATCTCTGGAACCTTTCGGATGCCTTTCGAAAACCCCTAACAGGATGACCTCTCCTTTCCTGTTTCTGACCTCAGCCCATACTATCTCAGTAGACGAGTCCTCATCAAACGTCCTTTCTGCCACCGTAAAACTGTCCTTGACTAACAATGCCAACCCTCCCACTCTTTTACCACCTTCCCTGAGCTTACTGAAGTATCTAAACACCGGAACCTGCAACAACCATTCCTGTCCCTGCTCTATCCATGACTCCGAAATGGCCACAACATCGAAGTCCCAGGTTCCAACCCATGCCGCAAGTTCACCCACTTTATTCTGGATGCTACTGGCATTGAAGTAGACACACTTTAAACCACCTTCCTGCCTGCCGGTACACTCCTGCAACTTTGAAACCTTACTCATGACCTCACTATTCTCAACCTCCTGTACACTGGAGCTACAATTCAGGTTCCCAATCCCCTGCTGAACTAGGTTAAACCCTCCCGAAGAGCATTAGCAAATTTTCCTCCAGGATATTGGTACCTATCTGGTCCAGCTTCAGACCATCCCGTTTGCAGAGGTCCCGCCGCTCCCAGAATCAGCCCCAATTATCCACAAAACTGAAACCCTCCCTCCTGCACCATCCCTGTAGCCACGTGTTCAACTTCTCTCTCTCCCTATTCCTCGTCTCGTTAGCACGTGGCACGGGTAACCCAGAGATAATAACTCTGTTTGTCCTAGATCTAAGTTTCCACCCTTGCTCCCCGAATTCCTGCCTTACACCCCTATCCCTTTTCATACCTATGTCGTTGGTACCTATGTGGGCCACAACTTGGGGCTGCTCCCCCTTCCCCTTAAGGATCCCGAAAACACGATCCGAGACATCACGGCCCCTGGCACCTGTGAGGCAACACCCCAACCGCGAGTCTCTCTCGTTCGCACAGAATCTCCTACCTATCCCCCTAACTATGGAGTCTCCAATGACTAATGCTGTACTCGTCTCCCCCTTCCCTTCTGAGCAACAGGGACAGACTCTGTGCCAGAGACCTGCACCCCATGGCTTACCCCTGGTAAGCCCCCCCCCCCCAACAGTATCCAAAGCGGTATACTTATTACTAAGGGGAACGACTACAGGGGATCCCTGTACTGACTGCTTCCTCCCAGCATCTCTCACCGTCACCCATCTATCTTTATTCTTCGGAGTAACTACATCCCTGAAGCTTCTATCTAGAACCACCTCTGCGTCCTGAATGATCCGAAGTTCATCCAGCTCCAGCTCCAATTCCCTAACGCGGATTCAGAGGAGCTGGAGATGGGTGCACTTCCCACAGATGAAATCAGCAGGGACACTGATGGCGTCCCTCATCTCAAACATTCTGCAGGAGGAGCATTGCAGTACCTTCCCTGCCACCCCCTCTCGGTAAAAAAAGAAAGAAAGAGCTTACCTGTTATTCAGTCTACCCCTTAGGTTAAAGTAGGTGGAAGGGTGGGGGACACTACAAGTGTAGTATATAGTTTTTAGAAACTGCCCAACTTAAATACAGGTAAAAATAAAACACTTAACCAGCAACCACTGCGCCCCACACGAAAACAGCAATCAGCTGTTATGGGCTTGCGCAAACAATTTAAATCTTTACTACTTACCCAGCAGTCACTCTGTCCTCAATCCGACTGCTTTCAGCTGGAAACTCCATACAGTAAGTTTTTAAAAAATACTCCACTGTGGTGTGCTGGGTCCACTGTTATTTGTGATTTATATTAATGATTTGGATGAGAATTTAGGAGGCATGGTTAGTAAGTTTGCAGATGACACCAAGATTGATGGCACAGTGGATAGTGAAGAAGGTTATCTGGGATTGCAACGGGATCTTGATCAATTAGACCAGTGGGCCGACGAATGGCAGATGGAGTTTAATTTAGATAAATGTGAGGTGATGCATTTTGGCAGATCGAATCAGGCCAGGACCCACTCAGTTAATGGTATGGCGTTGGGGAGAGTTATAGAACAAAGAGATCTAGGAGCACAGGTTCATAGCTCCTTGAAGGTGGAGTCGCAGGTGGACAGGGTGGTGAAGAAGGCATTCGGCATGCTTGGTTTCATTGGTGAGAACATTGAATACAGGAGTTGGGGCGTCTTGTTGAAGTTGTACAAGACATTGGTACGGCCACACTTGGAATACTGTGTGCAGTTCTGGTCACCCTATTATAGAAAGGATATTATTAAACTAGAAAGAGTGCAGAAAAGATTTACTAGGGTGTTACCGGGACTTGATGGTTCGAGTTATAAGGAGAGGCTGGATAGACATTGACTTTTTTCCCTGGAGCGTAGGAGGCTTAGGGGTGATCTTATAGAGGTCTATAAAATAATGAGGGGCATAGATAAGGTAGATAGTCAACATCTTTTCCCAAAGGTAGGGGAGTCTAAAACTAGAGGGCATAGGTTTGAGGTGAGACGGGGGAGATTCAGAAGGGCCCAGAGGGGCAATTTCTTCACTCAGAGGGTAGTGAGCGTCTGGAATGTGCTGCCAGAGGTAGTAGTAGAGGCGGGTACAATTGTGTCTTTTAAAAAGCATTTAGATAGTCACATGGGTAAGATGGGTATAGAGGGTTATGGGCCAAGTGCGGGCAATTGGGACTAGCTTAATGGTAAAAACTGGGTGGCATGGACTGGTTGGGCCGAAGGGCCTGTTTCCATGCTGTAAACTTCTATGATTCTATGATTCTATGATTCTCAGCAAGCACTCACTCAGCAACCCCTGCACGATAACATCTTAGGGAAAAGAAAAACTACTTACCAGTCATCAGTCAATCACTTACCTGCAGGCTGTGACCTCACGGTTCAACTTCTTTCATCTTCTACCTGCCCTCGAGCCTTCCTCTCGGCTGGGATCTTTACAGCGGTTGGTTTTTTTTGGGTTAATGGAGGGGGTAGGGAGGGAAACACTGAAGGAGTGTTTCAGGTTTAAGTGTCACTTGACAACAGCTCCTCCACAAACCACCTTCAAATTACACTGCAAGTATGCAAATTTCCCCCGCAACAGCCAATCAGCAGCTCGGCTCTACTGCCCTCGTCACAGCTCACCCTCCCACCCAACTGGCTATCATCAGCAAACTTAGAGATGTTAGATTTTATTCCCTCATCCAAATTATTAATATATATTGTGAATATCTGGGGCTGAGGCTACTGTAACCCTATCCCCTGGATCCCATTACCTGCCTCACTCGCAGCCACACCCTACTGTCCCTGAGCACCGGCCGAATTCATGGTAGTTAATCTAAGGGGTATGGCCATCTCCTGGAACAGTGTCCAGGTACCTTTCCCCCTCCCTGACGTGTCGCAGCCCCCGAAGCTCAGAATCCAGCTCTCACTGAGCATGAGTTCCTCAAGAAACCAACACTTGCGACAGCCATGGTCACTGGGAACCACAATGGTGTCCATCAGCTCCCACATCTCCTTGCCCTCCATCTCTATTTTGCCAGTTCACATCTGATCCCGTGTGACATCACCTTATGTGCCAGTCTGCCACAGACTGACAAAGACCTTACTGAAGTCCATGCAGACAACATGCGTTCAACAATCATCTTCGTCACTTCCTCAAAAAACTCCATCAGGTCCGTGATGACACGACCTCCACCTCCCCTTCACAAAACCATGCAACTTGTCGCTAATGTGTTCATTTGTTTCCATGTGGGAGTAAATCCTGTCTCGAAGAAACTTCCCCGAAATGTTTTTAATTACATTTAGAGCACCCAATTCATTTTCTTCCAATTACGGGGCAATATAGCATGGCCAATCCGCTACACATATTTGGGTTGTGGGGGCGAAACCCACGCAAACAAGAGGAGAATGTGCAAACTCCACACGGACAGTGACCCAGAGACGGGATCGAACCTGGGTCATCTGCGCCGTGAGGCAGCAGGACGAACCCACTGCGCTACCGTGCTGCCCGTTCCTCCCCAATAATTTCCCTACCTCTGACGTCAGGTTCACCGGCCTTTAATTTCCTGGATTATCCGTGCTATCTTTCTGAAAGGAAGGAACAACACTGTCTATTCTTCAGTCCTCTGAAACATCACCTGTAGCCAATGAGGATACAAACATTTGTTTCAAGGCCCTTGCAATGTCCTCGCTTTCCTCGTTCAAAATTCTGGGGTAAATCCCATCAGGCCCTGGAAACGTATCTATCTTAATGTTTTTCAAGACGCTCAACACTTCATCCTTTTGATATTAACATGACCGAAATTCTCCCCACACCCTTCCTTACACTCATCAATGTAAGTCCTTCTCTCTGGTGAATACTGAGGCAAAGTATTCGTTTATTGCATCGCCCATTAAGCTTGGCAGCACAGATTAGTTCCCTCCTCTGTCCTCGGAAAGGCCAACCTTGCTGTTTATACAAAGAAGAAGAAAAGAAACTCGAACAATACAACGCAGGAACATGCCCTTCGGCCCTCTAAGCCTACGCCTGTCGATTCCCAAATGTCTTTATCCGTCAGTCTGGCCTCAATAAAAGTCGAGATGGATTTGCAAGTAATTAGAAGTTATTTCATTCAGCTTGCAAGCTACCTAGTCCACAGTGATACAGATAACATGTTGCTTTCTGCAGCCCCGGGAACTAAGTGTAGGTCCCAGACAAAGAGATCAGTACTCATACATGCAAATGGCATCAAGTTTCACATACTCGACACCCATAGGTCATCCTATGTCCCTCCTGACTTGTTTGATCTATTCTGATTGGCTCACTTCCAATCCCTTTCTCCGGCCCCTATCAATGCAGCATCACTCTCATAGACACACCTCTTCCTGCTTTTTCCATGCGGTCTAAAATCCTTTGTCTCTACTTGCCAGAATCAAAGTGGCTTATTTCTACATTACATTAACTAATATCTCTAAAGTAACTATTTTATATCACATTCGTCACGCCGACCATGGTAACTGCCTAAATTAAAGCCATCTGCACTGATGGAGTCCGTATCCTTCCATTCTCATCCCATTCATATGTTTGTCTTTGTCTAGATGCCCGTTAAATGCCGCTATCGTGCCTGCTCCCACCATCTTCCCAGGCAGCACGTTCCATATATTTACCACCTCTGTGTAAGACACCTGCCTCGTACACCAGTTCTAAACTTCTCCCCACGCCCTTCAAACATATGCCCCCTAGTACTTAACTCTCCTACCCTAGGAAAGAGCATCTCCCTATCCACTCTGTCCATGCCATTCATAATATGGTAGACCTCTATCAGGTCGCCTCTCAACCTCCGTCGTTCAGTGAGAAAAGATCGAGTTTATCTAACCTCTCCTCGTAGCTAATGCCCTCCATACCAGGCAACATCAATGTAAGTCGCTTCTGCCCGCTCGCCAAAGCATCCACATCCTTCTGGTAGTATCATAGAATTCACAGTGCAGAAGGAGCCCATTCGGCACATCGGGTCTGCACCAGCCCTTAACACCCCACTTAAGCCCACGCTTTCACCACATCCCCGTAACGCCATAACCCAGTAAAACCATCCAGCCTTTTTGGTCACGATGGGCAATTTATCATGGCCAACCCACCTAACCTGCAGATCTTTGGACTGTGGGAGGAACCCGGAACACCCGGAGGAAACGCACGCAGACACGGGGAGAACGTGCACACTCCGCACAGACAGTGGCCCAAGCCGGGAATCGAATCTGGGAACCTGTAGCTGTGAAGCAATTGTGCTAACCACTGTGTTATCGTGCTGCCCCAGGGTGGCGACGATACGTATACAAGCCTTGGTATTCGAATGTTTCATGTTTGCCAACGACTTTCCGTGGCCCGTTTTAGCCCTCGTGACTCCTTGCTTAAATCCCTACTCTCTTTATAGACCTTAAGGGCTTCGGCTGTTCCCATTCTTCTCGCATTTAGGAATGTTTCCGTTTTCTTTTCGACTAGGCTCACAGTACACCTCACTATCCAGCTCTCCCGAAATTTTCCATATTGAACCCCCATCAGGAACATGTTAGTCCTAACTTCTTACCAACTGACGTTGGAAAGGACTTTCGGTGGTGCTCGCGAGGGGATTTTTTTTTTATTAATTAAAAAAAAGAATGCTTTTTAAATGATTATTTATTTATTTATTCATTTTTAGATTTAAGAAAGCAGAGCAAAAATAATAAGTCGTTAAGGATGCCAAAAACAGTTGTGAAGAAGGGAGGAAACGCGGGTTCAGCATCAAAGGAGAGGACCAGCAAGAGCGCTGACAAGGTGACGGATGCCGGACCACGTGGCACTATTTACAGTTGAAAAGACGGCCGAGGTGATGGTTGTGGAGCAGGAAAAGGAGTTTTCGAGGCACATGGAGGCATTGAGGAAGGACATGGCGGTCGAACTGGGATTATTGGTGGAGGAGGTAATCGCCCCGGTGAGGGTAGCTGTAGCAATGACATCGGCAGAGGTGAGAGTGCAGGACGAGAACATGAAGGAAGTGGAGGAGTCCGTGTCGCAGCACAGCGACCAGTTCACCTCGATGGTGGACAAGCTGCGGAGGGTGGTGGAGATCAGCACAGGACTCCGAGAATTGTGGGCTTTACCGAAGGGCTCAAGCCCAACAGAGTACTTCACATGGATGCTGGCGGAGTTGGAGGGGGGGGGAGGGAGGGAAGGGGGGGAGGGGGGTTGAAGACCCCTCCCACTACGAACTGGACTGAGGTCATGGGTCGTTCAGACCGAAAATCAAAGTAAATGAGCCGTGGAGAGCAGTAATTATCTGCTTCCATAAATACCACAGAAGGAGAAGGTGTTATGCTTGGCGAAGCAGGAGCGGTAGGTGCCATGCGATGGTGCTACAGATCGGATTTACCAGGACTTGACCATAGAGTTGGCGAAGAGACGAGCGCCGTTCAGCCGAGTGAAGGCGGCACTGTACAACAAGGGACTGTGATTTGGTATGGTATACCCGGCAAAGCCGAGAGTGACGTATAACGCAACGATTTTTATTTCGGAACAGTGGAGGGAGCTGAGGTGTTCGTGAAGGCAGAAGGTTTGGGACCGAAGTGAGGAACAGAGCTGGAAGAGATATCGTAAACTGTGATTGGGGGAGCTGTAAAATGCATAAAATATTCACTGCGTCTCACTTAGTGCCAGGGGCTTAGACGGGGCAGAGTTTGTCAGGAGCACCCAGGAGGGCTGCTTAAAACAATATGTAGACAGTCCAACTAGGGAAGGGGCTGTACTGGACCTGGTATTGGGGAATGAGCCCGGCCAGGTGGTAGAAGTTTCAGTAGGGGAGTATTTCGGGAGCAGTGGCCATAAGTCAGTAAGTTTTAAAGTGCTGGTGGACAAGGATAAGATTGGTCGTAGGGTGAATGTGCTAAATTGGAGGAAGGATAATTATAACAATATTTGGCGGGAACTGAACAACCTAGGTTGGGGGCGGATGTTTGAGGGTAAATCAACATCTGACATGTGGGAGGCGTTCAAGTGTCAGTTGAAAGGAATTCAAGACCGGCATGTTCCTGTGAGGAATAAGGATGAATACGGCAATTTTCGGGAACCTTGGATAACGAGAGATATTGTAGGTCACGTCAAAAAGAACATGGAGGCATTTGTCAGGGCTAAAAAGCTGGGAACAGACGAAGCCTGTGTGGAATATAAGGAAAGTAGGAAGGAACTTAAGCAAGGAGTCAGGAGGGCTAGAAGGGGGGTCACGAAAAGTCATTGGCAAATAGGGTGAAGGAAAATCCCAAGGCGTTTTACACGTACATAAACAGCAAGAGGGTAGCCAGGGAAAGGGTTGGCCCACTGAAGGATAGGCAAGGGAATCTATGTGTGGAGCCAAAGGAAATGGGCGAGATAATTTTCATCAGTATTCACCAAAGAGAAGGAATTGGTAGATGTTGAGTCTGGAGAAGGGTGTGTAGATAGCCTGGGTCACATTGAGATCCAAAAAGACGAGGTGTTGGGCGTCTTGAAACATATTAAGGTAGATAAGTCCCCAGGGCCTGATGGGATCTACTCCAGAATACTGAAGGAGGCTAGAGAGGAAATTGCTGAGGCCTTGACAGAAATCGTTGGATCCTCACTGTCTTCAGGCGATGTCCCGGAGGACTGTAGAATAGCCAATGTTGTTCCTTGTTTAAGAAGGGTAGCTAGGATAATCCAGGGAACTACAAGCCGGTGAGCCTTACGTCAGTGGTACGGAAATTACCGGAGATAATTCTTCGAGACAGGATCTACTCCCATTTGGAAGCAAATGGACGTATTACTGAGAGGCAGCATGGTTTTGTGAAGGGGAGGTTGTGTCTCACTAACTTGATACCGTTTTTCGAGGAGGTCACAAAGATGATTGATGCAGGTAGGGCAGTGGATGCTGTCTATCTGGACTTCAGTAAGGCTTTGACAAGGTCCCTCGTGGTAGACTAGTACAAAAGGTGAAGTCACACGGGATCAGGGGTGAGATGGCAAGGTGGATACAGAACTGGCTAGGTCATAGAAGGCAGAGAGTAGCAATGAAAAGATGCTTTTCTAATTGGAGCCCTGTGACTAGTGGTGTTCCGCAGGGATCAGTGTTGGGACCTTTGCTGTTTGTAGTATATATAAATTATTTGGAGGAAAATGTAACTGGTCTGATTAGTAAGTTTGCAGACGGCACAAAGTTGGTGGAATTGCGGATAGCGATGAGGACTGGCAGAGGATCGAGCAGGATTTCGATTGTTTGGAGACTTGGGCGGAGAGAGGCAGATGAAGTTTAATCCGGACAAATGTGAGGTAATACATTTTGGAAGGTCTAATGCAGGTAGGGAATATACAGTGAATGGTAGAACCCTCAAGAGTATTGAAAGTCAGAGAGATCGAGGTGTACAGGTCCACAGGTCACTGAAAGGGGCAACACAGGTGGAGAAGGTAGTCAAGAAGGCATACGGCATGCTGGCCTTCATTGGCCGGGGCATTGAGTATAAGAATTGGCAAGTCATGTTGCAGCTGTAAAGAACCTTAGTTAGGCGACTCTTGGAGTATAGTGTTCAATTCTGGTCGCCACAGTACCAGAAGGATGTGGAGGCTTTAGAGAGGGTGCAGAAGAGATTTACCACAATGCTGCCTGGTATGGAGGGCATTAGCTATGAGGAGCGATTGAATAAACTCGGTTTGTTCTCACTGGAACGACGGAGGTTGAGGGCGACCTGATAGAGTTCTACAAAATTATGAGGGACATAGACAGAGTGGATAGTCAGAGGCTTTTGCAGAGGATAGAGGGGTCAATTATTAGGGGGCATTGGTTTAAGGTGCGAGGGGCAAGGTTTAGAGTAGATGTACGAGACAAGTTTTTTACACAGAGGGTAGTGGGTGCATGTAAATCGCTACCAGAGGAGGTGGTGGAAGCAGGGACGATAGTGACATTTAAGGGGCATCTTGACAAATACATGAATAGGATGGGAATAGAGGGATACGGACCCAGTAAGTGTAGAAGATTGTAGTTCAGTCGGGCAGCATGGTCGGCACGGGCTTGGAGGGCCGAAGGGCCTGTTCCTGTGCTGTACTTTTCTTTGTTCTTTGTTCTTGTTCTCGTTTTCTTTTCATTGACCTGTATTTTCAGTTACTTGACTTCACACTGTTATAGAGTTTAAGTTTTTGGTTGGTTTGATTGGCATTTTTGTTCCTTTGCTTTTGTTGCAACGGTTAAATGTTATTTTAATAAATTGTATAGGTTAGATTGTTTTTCGTTTTCTTCTGGGACGGGGGCGGGGAGGGGACGGTATGCCTGGGCGGTGGGGGCGGGGGGGGGGATAGGTGGGCTGCGGACATTGGAGCCTGGGTAACACATTTCGATGGGCCTACAAGGCGAGCAAGTGGGGGTGAGAGGATCGATAAAGTGTGAGGATTTTCTCGAGGGGTCTTGCAGGGTGGATTCTGGGAGGGGGAGGGTGTTCGATGTTAATAATGGATAGGAGCTGCTCAGGCTCATGGGGCAGGGCACGGAGTTATGACGACGGTGGATAAGAAGGGCTTGGGTAAGTGACTCCCACGTTGAACGTGAGGGGGTTGGGATCTCCAGTCAAGACGTCAAGGGTGCTTGCACATCTTAAACGTTTGAAATCTGATGTGCCAATGCTACTGGAGACTCACTTGAGGGTGAAGGATCAAGTGAGACTTAAAAAGGGCTGTGTTAGTCAGGTGTTGCACTCTAGATTTGACAGAATGGCTCGAGGGGTAGCGGTAATAGTGAGAAAAAGGGACCTGTTCCAGATGGAGAAGGTGGTTGTAGATCAGGGGGTAGATATGTGATTGTGACAGAGGCGCTCGAGTGGAGATTAGTGGCGCTGGTAAGTGTATATGGTCCCAATTGGAACGATTTGGGATTCGAGAAGGAGGTGTGTGCCCCATCCCCGACGTGGATTCACACAATATGTGAATCCAATATAGATAGTGATAGTGCAGTTGAGGGGGGGGGGGGGTTGTAACCTATTGCAGGAGCCAAGGTTGGACAGGTCACGGCCGCTCTCGCTGGAACTGTCAGAGGGGGCGAAGGCGTTGGCTGAACTAATGGTGGAAATTGGAGAAATGGGCATTTGGAGGTTTCTCCACCCGAGGGAGCGGGTGTACTCGTTTTTCCCGGCAGTCCATGCGAAACTCGCGGATTGACTTTTTCATGGTGGGGACGGCGCTGGTGGCTGGGGTTAAGGAGTCGGTGTACTCGGTAATTGCAATATCAGATCATGCTCGACATTGGGTGGATATAGTACGGGAGAAGGGGGTGATACAGTGGCAAGGGTGGAAGTTAGATGCGGGACCGAGGGTTTTGTGACAAAATGGAAAAAATAATCGAGGAATATGTAGGTTTCAACTGCACGGGTGAGGTGTCGAAGGTAGTTGTTTGGTAGGCTCTAAAGGTGTGGAGTGAGGTGGTCTCGTTCAAGGATACACTACACAAAGAAGAGAGGTTGGAGCATCAGAGAGTAATAGATGAAATGCTGGAGGTATGTAGGAGGTATGCAGAAGGTGGGGACCCAGCAAAGTTGGAAAAGAGGAAGGAACGTCAGGCGAGTATTGACCGACTATCTACCAGGAAGACGGGTCGAGGATGGGGGGCAGTTTACGAGCTTGGAGAGAAGGCGGGTCAGCTCCAGAGGGATGCTGCGGCAAGGGAAATAGTCCACATGCGGGACAGGGGAGGGAAGTTGGTGGTAGCTCCAGATCAGATTAACAAGGTCTTTAAGGATTTCCATGAGAGGTTGTGCAGGTCAGAGCCTCCTGGGGGAGGCCGGGATTACATTAGAAGGGGCGATCGTGGAGCAGGAGATACAAGATGCGATTGGGAGGATGCAGTTGGGGAAGGTGGAAGGGCTGGATGCATTTCCGGTGGAATTTGATACAAAATTCCAAGAGAAGCTTGGTGCTGATGCTGGGGATGTTTGTGGAGCCGAGAAGGAAAGTGGTGCTTTACCTCGTTAAAAGGGGGATGAACCATAGCCAGAATTAAAAAGGTGCTACGACAGAGGGGGAAGGCAGGCAGGGGCTTTGGGTCTTCAGAACCTGATGTATTATTACTGTGCGGCGAATGTGGAGAAGATACGGAGCTGGGTCAGAGGGGTTGACTCCTAGTGGTTAGAATCGAGGAGAGTTTGTGTCGGGGTTCGGGATTGAAAGAGCTAGCAACAGCGCCGCTCCTGACGGGCCAGGGGAAATATTCAGAGAGTCCGGTAGTAATGCCGATTCGGGGGAACCACAGATTTGAGTCAGGGAAATGGGATGGACATTTTCGGAAATGTGAGGAGAAGGGGACTGAGGCACTAAAAGAATGGTTCCTTGGGGATCGGCTTGCAGTATTTGAGGAGCTGCGTGCGAAGAATCGGCTGGTGCAGGGGGAAATATTTATAGATACATGCAGGTTCGAGACTTTGCCAGAAAGAAGATACGGAGCTTCCCGGTAGAGCCGGCATCCACATTGCTGGAGGAGTTGCTGACGACAGGGGGACTGGAGAAGGGGGTGGTGTCGGCGGTTTACAAGGCTATTTTGAAGAGAAGACACCACTGGAAGGGATCAAGGGAAAGTGGGAGAAAGAGTTGAGAGAGGGTATGGATGACGGTTTCTGGTGTGAGGGGCTATGGACCTTGAATGCCTCCACCACATGCGCGAGGTTCCGCTGATGAAGCTGAATGTGGTATTCTAGAAACATCTCACAAGGGCGAGGATGAGCCGGCTCTTTGAGGCGGTAGAAGATGTGTGAACGTGGCGGTAGGGGGGTGGGGGGGGGGGGGGCGGCGGGAGCAAATCACGTTCATATGTTTTGGTCCTGTCCAAAGCTGGAGAATTACTGGAAAGAAGTGTTTAGGATAATCTCTAAAGTGTGCACAGGATGCTGGGCCCGGGCCCTCGGGAGGCCATATACGGGGTGTCGGACCAGCCTGGGTTGGAAACTGGTGCGGAGGCAGATTCTCCAGCCTACGTCTCGTTTATCGCTTGGGATGGGGATCCGCCTCTCTACCCTGTGACCTGGCGTGGCGGGGGGACCTGCCGGAATTATTGAAACTTGAGAAGGTCAAATTTGAACTAAGGGGAAAGATGGAGTGGTCCTACAATTCATGGGCGTTATTCATTATGCTGCTTCGAGAATTGGATAACATCGAACATTCGGGCCGGGGGGGGGGGGGGGGGGCAGGGGGGGGGGGGGGGGCGGGTGGGGGGGGGGGCGTTGGGAGGGTTGGGGGGGGGGGGAGGGTCTGTATGCATTAATGGTGACTATGGGTGATTCCTGATTCATTTTCGTTATGCGATAAGGCAAGAATTTGGGAGCATGTGTTGGAAACAGGAACTGTAAGGCAAGGTACAATTGAGTTGTGGAGTTTGTTCAAGGTGCAAATACTGCGTGTCCTTGATATCTAGGACCTGTCAGGCAGGGAGGAAATGGTCGAGTCAGGGAACCATGGTTTATAAAAGAGGTTGGATGTCTTGTCAAGAGGAAGAAAGAGGCTTATGTAAGGATGAGAAAACAATGTTCACTTCGGGCACTTGAGGGATACAAGATTGCTGGGAAAGAGCTCAAAAAAGGGCTGAGGAGAGCTAGGAGGGGGCATGAGAAGTCCTTGGCAGGTAGGATCAAGGAAAACCCCAAGGCTTTTTAAACTAATGTGAGGAATAAAAGAATGACCAAGGTGAAGTTAGGGCCCGTCCAGGTCAATTGTGGGAACGTGTGCATGGAGTCTGAAGATATAGGAGGGGCCCAAAATGAATACTTTTCTTCAGTGTTCAAAAAGGAGAGGGGCCATGTTGTTGAGGAGGATAGTGCGATACAGGCTGGTAGGCTGGAGGGGGTAGATACTCGGATGGAAGCTGTGTTAGAAATTTTGAGAAGCCTGAGAACTAAGAACATAAGAACTAGCAATAGGAATAGGCCATCTGGCCCCTCGAGCCTGCTCCACCATTTAATGAGATCATGGCTGATCTTTGTGGACTCAGCTCCACTCTCCGGCCCGTACACCATATCCCCGAATCCCTTTAGTCTTTAGAAATGCATCTATCTTTTTCTTAAAAACGTTTAAAGAAGGAGCCTCAACTGCTTCACTGGGCGTGGAATTCCAGAGATACACAACCCTTTGGTGAAGAGGTTCCTCCTACACTCCGTCCTAAATCTACCTCCCCTTATTTTGAGGCTATGCCCACTAGTTCTGCTTTCCCCGACCAGTGGAAACAACCTGCCCGCATCTATCCTATCTATTCCCTTCATAATTTTATATGTCTCAATAAGATCCCCCCCCCCCACCCCCCGCATCCTTCTAAACTCCAATGAGTACAGTCCCAGTCTACTCAACCTATCATCATAATCTAATCCCCTCAACTTTGGGATCAACCTAGTGAATCTCCTCTGCACTCCCTCCAGTGCCAATATGTCCTTTCTCAGGAAAGGAGACCAAAACTGAACACAATACTCCAGATGCGGCCTCACCAACACCTTATACAGTTGCAGCATAACCTCACTAGTCTTGCACTCCATCCCTCTAGCAATGAAAGACAAAACTCGATTAGCTTTCTTAATCACCTGTTGCACCTGCACATCAACTTTTTGCGACTCGTGCACCAGCACACCCAGGTCCCTCTGCACAGCAGCATGTTTTAACATCTTACCGTTTAAATAATAATCCATTCTGTTATTCCTCCCAAAATGGATAGCCTCACACTTGGCAACATTGAATTCCATCTGCCAGACCCTAGCCCATTCACCTAACCTATCCAAATCCTTCTGCAGACGTCCGGTATCCTCTGCACTTTTTGCTTTAGTGTCGTCTGCAAACTTTGACACGTTGCACTTGGTCCCCAACTCCAAATCGTCTATGTAAATTGTGAACAACTGCGGGCCCAACACTGATCCTTGAGGGACCCCACTAGTTACAGGTTGCCAACCAGAGAAACACCCATTTATCCCCACTCTCTGCTTTCTGTTAGTTAACCAATCCTCTACCCATGCTACCACTTTACCCTCAATGCCATGCATTTTTAGTTTATGCAGCAACATTTTGTGTGGCACCTTGTCAAAAGCTTCCTGGAAATCCAGATATGCCACACCCTTTGGCTCCCCATTATCTACTGCACTGGTAACGTCCTCAAACAATTCTACCAAATTAGTCAGACACGACCTACTCTTTGTGAATCCATGCTGCGTCTGCCCAATGGGACAATTTACCTCCAGGTGCCCATCTATTTCCTCCTTAATGATAGATTCCAGCACTTTCCCTGCAACCGAAGTTAAGCTTCCCGGCCGAAAATCACCCGCTTTCTGCTGACCTCCTTTTTTAAACAGTGGAGTCACGTTTGCTACTTTCCAATCCTCTGGGACCACCCCAGAGTCTAGTGAATTTTGATAAATTATCACTAGTGAGTTTACAATTTCCCTAGCCATCTCTTTTAACACCCTGGGATGCATCCCATCAGTTTTAGGAGACTTGTCTACCTTTAGCCCCATTAGCTTGCCCAATACTGCCTCCTTAGTGATTACAATCATCTCAAGGTCCTCACCTATCATATCCTTATTTCCATCAGTCACTGGCATGTTATTTGTGTCCTCCACTGTGAAGACTGACCCAAAAAACCTGTTCAGCTCCTCAGCCATTTCCCCGTCTCCTATTATTAAATCTCCCTTCTCATCTTCCAAAGGACCAATATTTACCTTAGCCACTCTTTTTTGTCTTATATACTTGTAGAAGCTTTTACTATCTGCATTTATGTTCTGAGCCAGTTTACTTTAATAGTCTACCTTACTCTTCTTTATGGCTTTTTTAGTAGCTTTCTATTGTCCCCGAAAGACTTCCCAGTCCTCTGGTCTCCCACTAATTTTTGCCACTTTGTATGTTTTTTCCTTCAATTTGATACTCTCCCTCGCCTCCTTAGATATCCACGGTCGATTTTTCCCCTTTCTGCCGTCTTTCCTTTTTGTCGATATGAACCTTTTCTGAACACTGTGAAAGATCGCTCGGAAGGTTCTCCACTGTTCCTCAACTGCTTCACCATGAAGTCTTTGTTCCCAGTCTACCTTAGCTCGTTCTTCTCTCATCCCATTGTAATCGCCTTTGTTTAAGCACAAAACACTAGTGTTTGATTTTACCTTGTCATCCTCCAACTGTATTTTAAATTCCACCATATTGTGGTCGCTCCTACCAAGAGGAACCTAAACTATGAGATCATAAATCAATCCTGCCTCATTACACAGGACCAGATCTAGGACCGCTTGTTCCCTTGTAGGTTCCATTACATACTGTTCCAGGAAATTATCCCGGGCACATTCTATAAACTCCTCCTCAAGGCTGCCTTTACCAACCTGGTTAAACCAATCGATATGCAGGTTAAAATCTCCCATGATAACTGCTGTACCATTTCTACATGCATCCGTTATTTATTTGCTTATTGCCTGCCCTACCATCCTGTTACTATTTGGTGGCCTATAGACTACTCCTATCAGTGACCTTTTCGCCTTACTATTCCTGATTTCCACCCAAATTGATTCAACCTTGTCCTCCATAGCACCAATATCATCCCTTACTATTGCCTGGATGCCATCCTTAAACAACAAAGCTACACCACCGCCCTTACCGTCCATTCTATCCTTTTGTATAGTCTGATACCCTTGGATATTTAACTCCCAGTCATGACCATCTTTTAACCATGTTTCAGTAATGGCCACTAAATCATAGTCATTCACGATGATTTGCGCCATCAACTCATTTACCTTATTCCGTATACTACGAGAATTCAGGTAAAGTACACTTATGCTGTTTTTTATGTCTTTGTTATGAATCCTAACACCTTGATCAGTAACTTCTCGCAATTAATTTTCCCTCTTACCCTTTCTCCTAATTTTCCTTGTCTTTGAACCCATATCTCTACATAATAACCTGTTACGTAACCTGCTGCCTTGATCTCCATTAACCATTATACTGTCCACAGCTTTACACTTCCCTTCCCCCCCCCAACTTGCTAGCTTAAAGTCCTTGTGACCAACCTATTTATCCTATTCGCCAGAACACTGGTCCCAGAATGGATCAGGTGAAGACCGTACCAACGGTACAGGTCCCACCTGCACCAGTACTGATGACAATGCCCCATGAATTGGAATCCCTCTTTCCTGCACCACTCCTTTAGCCACGCGTTAACTTCTCTAATTTTCGCAACCCTATGCCAATTGGCACGTGGCTCGGGTAGTAATCCAGAGATTATAACCCTGGAGGACCTGCTCTTTAATTTAGTTCCTAGTGTTTGATAATCCCCAAACAGGTCCTCTTTCCTAGTCTTACCTATGTTGTTAGTCCCAACGTGGACCACAACAACTGGATCCTCCCCCTCCCTCTCCAAAATCCTTTCAACCCGATCAGAGATGTCCCTCACCCTGGCACCGGGCAGGCAACATACCATGCGGGACTCTCGATCTGGCTTACCAAGGATGCCATCAATCTCCCTAATTATTGAATCCCCTACAACTACTACTTGTCTTTTTGCTCCCCCCTCTTGAATGGCTTCCTGTACCACGGTGCAGTGGTCAGTCAACGCATCCTCCCTACAGCCCTCTTCCTCATCCACACAGGGAGCAAGTACATCATACCTGTGGGACAAGGTCAAGGGCTGAGGCTCCTCAACTCCTAAACTCAGGATCCCCCTACCTGCCTCCCTTGCAGTCACACCACTCTGTCCCTGACCACTGTCCGAATTAACAGAACTTATTCTACCGGGTGTGACTGCCTCCTGAAACAAAGCCTCCCTGATGTGCCGCAGTGTGTGCAGCTCGGTCTCCAGCTCATCAATTCTGAGCCGAAATTCCTAGAGCAGCCAACACTTGCTGCAGATGTGGTCACTGACGGTCTCAATGGGATCCACCAGTTCCATCATCATACAGCAACAAAACATCACCTGTCCAGCCATATTCAACTAGTTAATCAATTTAAAGAAAAACTATTTTTTTTAATAGAACCTCAAGGATAAACCCGAACACCAACAAAAACACAGCCCTCTCTGGCCACGAACCCGAACTCAGTCACTCACCTAGACTCAGATGCACTCTGTCCAATCAGCACTCCGTGACTAAAGGCACTCCTGCCACACCTTTTGTGCACTCACCTCTCCCAGCACTGTCTCGGCTCTCTCCTCCCGCGCTTTTTAAATCTCCTGGCTCTCTCCTCCGGCGCTCTTTTCGCTGTCCCGGCTCTCTCCTCCCGCGCTTTTTAAACCTCCCGGCTCTCTCCTCTGGCGCTTTTTTCGCTGTCCCGGCTCTCTCCTCCCGCGCTTTTAAAATCTCCCGGCTCTCTCCTCCGGCGCTGTTTTCGCTGTCTCGGCTCTCTCCTCCCGCACTTTTTAAATCTCCTGGCCATCTCCTCCGGCGCTCGTTTCGCTGTCCCGGCTCTCTCCTCCCGCGCTTTTTAAATCTCCTGGCTCTCTCCTCCGGCGCTCTTTTCGCTGTCCCGGCTCTCTCCTCCCGCGCTTTCTAAATCTCCCGGCTCTCTCCTCTGGCGCTTTTTTCGCTGTCCCGGCTCTCTCCTCCCGCGCTTTTAAAATCTCCCGGCTCTCTCCTCCGGCGCTGTTTTCGCTGTCCGGCTCTCTCCTCAGGCGCTGTTTTCGCTGAGGATAGATACGTCCCCTGGGCCTGATGGAATATATTGTAGGATTCTTTGGGAGGCGAGGGATGAGATTGCAGAGCCTTTGGCTTTGATTTTTATGTCCTCACTGTCTACAGGAATAGTGCCAGAAGACTGGAGAGAGGCGAATGTTGTACCCTTGTTCAAGAAAGGGAATAGGTATAACCCTGGGAATTATACAGCTTAATCCAGGATTGTCAGCACGGATTTGTGAGGGGTAAGTCTTGCCTCACACGTTTGATTGTATTCTTAGAGGAGGTAACTAAGTACATAGATGACGGTAGAGCAGTTGATGTCGTATGAATGGATTTTAGTAAGGCGTTTGATAAGGTGCCCCACGGTTGGCTCATGCAGAAAGTAAGGAGGCATGGCATAGAGGGAAATTTGGCCGATTGGATCAGTAACTGGATATCTCATAGAAGACAGAGGGTGGTGGTTGATGGTAAATTTTCATCCTGGAGCCCAGTTACCAGCGGTGTACCACAGGGGTCAGTGCTGGGTCCTCTGCTATTTGTGATTTTTATCAATGACTTGGATGATGGAGTTGAAGGCTGGGTTAGTAAATTTGCTGATGACACCAAGATTGGCGGAGTAGTGGATAATGTGGAGGGCTGTTGTAGACTGGAAAGAGACATTGCTAGGATGCCGAGCTGGGCTGAAAAGTGGCAGATGGAGGTTAACCCTGATAAGTGTGAGGTGATTCATTTTGGTGGGACAAATTTGAATGCGGATTACATGGTTAACGGCAGGGTTCTGAAGAATGTGAAATGAAATTAAATGAAATGAAATTCGCTTATTGTCACAAGTAGGCTTCAAATGAAGTTACTGTGAAAACCCCTAGTAGCCACATGCCGACGCCTGTTCGGGGAGGCTGGTACGGGAATTTAACCGTGCTGCTGGCCTGCCTTGGTGTGCTTTAAAAGCCAGCTCTTTAGCCATGTGCTAAACCAGCCCCTGTGGAATTCCAGAATGTGGTGGAGCAGAGAGTTCTCGGAGTTCATGTCCATAGATCTCTGAAAGGTGCCACCCAAGTGGATAGATCCTTGAAGAAAGCAGAGAGTGTGTTAGCATTTATTAACAGGGGGAATGACTTTAAGAGCCGCAAGGTTATGCTGCAACATTACAAGACCTTGGTTCGACTACATTTGGAGTATTGTGTGCAGTTCTGATCACCTCATTATAGGAAGGATGTGGAAGCGCTGGGAAGAGTGCAAAGGAGATTTACCAGGGTGCTGACTGGATTAGTGAGTGGGTCTTATGAGGAAAGGTTGAGGAACGTAGGGCTTTTCTCATTGGAGCGAAGGAGGATGAGAGGTGACTTAATTGAGGTGTATAAGATGATGAGAGGATAGATAGAGTGGACGTTCAGCGACTTGACAGAAATCTTTGGATCCTCGCTGTCTTCAGGGGATGTCCCGGAGGACTGGAGAATAGCCAATGTTGTTCCTCTGTTTAAGAAGGGTAGCAAGGATAATCCCGGGAACTACAGGCCGGTGAGCCTTACTTCAGTGGTAGGGAAATTACTGGAGAGAATTCTTCGAGACAGGATCTACTCCCATTTGGAAGCAAATGGACGTATTAGTGAGAGGCAGCACGGTTTTGTGAAGGGGAGGTCGTGTCTTAGTAACTTGATAGTTTTTCGAGGAGGTCACTAAGATGATTGATGCAGGTAGGGCAGTAGATGTTGTCTATATGGACTTCAGTAAGGCCTTTGACAAGGTCCCTCATGGTAGACTAGTACAAAAGGTGAAGTCACATGGGATCAGGGGTGAGCTGGCAAGGTGGATACAGAACTGGCTAGGCCATAGAAGGCAGAGAGTATCAATGGAGTGATGCTTTTGTAATTGGAGGGCTGTGACCAGTGGTGTTCCACAGGGATCAGTGCTGGGACCTTTGCTCTTTGTAGTATATATAAATGATTTGGAGGAAAATGTAACTGGTATGATTTGTAAGTTTGCAGACGACACAAAGGTTGGTGGAATTGCGGATAGCGATGAGGACTGTCGGAGGATACAGCAGGATTTAGATTGTCTGGAGACTTGGGCGGAGAGATGGCAGATGGAGTTTAATCCGGACAAATGTGAGGGAATGCATTTTGGAAGGTCTAATGCAGGTAGGGAATGTACAGTGAATGGTAGAACCCTCAAGAGTATTGAAAGTCAAAGAGATCTAGGAGTACAGATCCACAGGTCATTGAAAGGGGCAACACAGGTGGAGAAGGTAGTCAAGAAGGCATATGGCATGCTTGCCTTCATTTTTGCACAGTAACAGGCCGTTCGGCCCTCCAGGCCCGTGCCGACCATGCTGCCCGTCTAAAGTAAAACCTTCTACACTTTCTGGGTCCGTATCCTTCTATTCCCATCCTATTCATATATTTGCCCAGATGCCCCTTAAATGTCACGATCGTCCCTGCGTTCACCACCTCCTCCGGCAGCGTGTTCCAGGCACCCACTGCCCTCTGTGTAAAAAACGTCCCTCATACCTCTAAACCTTGCCCCTCGCATCTTAAACCTATGCCCCCTAGTAATTGACCCCTCTACCCTGGCGAAACGCCTCTGAGTATCCACTGTGTCTATGCCCCTCATAATTTTGTAGACCTCTATCAGGTCGCCCCTCAACTTCTGTCGTTCCAGTGAGAAGAAACCGAGTTTATTCAACCGCTCCTCATAGCTAATGCCCTCCATACCAGGCAACATTGTGGTAAATCTCTTCTGTACCCTCTCTAAAGCCTCCACATCCTTCTGGTAGTGTGGCGACCAGAATTAAACACTATATTCCAAGTGTGGCCTAACTAAGGTTCTATAAAGCTGCAATATGACTTGCCAATTCTTATACTCAATGCCCCGGCCAATGAAGGCAAGCATGCCTATGGTTTCTTGCCTACCTACTCCACCTGTGGACCTGTACACCTAGATCTCTTTGACTTTCAAAGCTTTTGTGGGTTCTACCATTCACTGTATATTCCCTACCTGCATTAGACCTTCCAAAATGCATTACCTCACATTGGTCCGGATTAAACTCCATCTGCCATCTCTCCGCCCAAGTCTCCAAACGATCTAAATCCTGCTGTGTCCTCTGACAGTCCTCATCGCTATCCGCAATTCCACCAACCTTGTATCATCTGCAAACTTACTAATCAGACGAGTTACATTTCCTCCAATTAATTTATATAGACTACGAACAGCAAAGGTCCCAGCACTGATCCCTGCGGAACACCACTCGTCGCAGCCCTCCAATTAGAAAAGCACCCTTCCATTGCTACTCTCTGCCTTCTATGACCTAGCCAGTTCTGTATCCACCTTGCCAGCTCACCCCTGATCCCGTGTGACTTCATTCACCTGTCGTCACACGCACCTTTGCGTTGTGGTTAGACTCAAGCAGATTCGGGGAGAATGTGCAAACTCCACACCGACAGTGACCCACGGCTGGGATCAAACCTGGGTCCTCTGCGCCGTGAGGCAGCATTGCTAACCTTTGTTCCTCCATGCCACCCTCCCCTTCCTATCCCTGGGCTCTACCCACGAGGTCAGGTTTCATGTGCCCTTCGAGGTGTCCTCCTGCAATACAGCTGTGATAGTCTCCTTAATCAATAATGCAACTCCCGCACGCGTTTTGCATCCCCTTCTGTACTGCCTGAAACATCTAAATCCTGACACATTCACCTGTCAATCATGCCCTTCCCTCAATCATCTCTCTGTAATGGCAACAACTTCATTGTTCCAAGTAGTAATCCAAGCTCTCCGTTCATCTGCCTTACCAGTCCGCTGTGTTCAGCAACATCGCCCTGCCTGCTCTTCCTCTGAGTCTTACTTGCCTTATTCACGAGTTCTCTCTCACTTATTTCAGCTGTTTACCCACTTCTCTGGTCACCACTCATCTGCCACACTTGATTAGACCCTCCCGATGCTGCTGGCAAACCTCGCAGGCAGGATATTTTGTGCCTCTCCAGATTCGATGCAACCCTCCTCCGTCTATACATCCAAGGTGCCCCGGAGGCGATCACAATGATTCAGAAATCTGAAACCCTCCCTCCTACACCGGCTATTTAGCCATGAGTTTGACTGCACTATGTTCCCATTTCTAGCCTTACTGGCACGTGGTACAGCGAGTAATCACGAGGTTAAAACCCGAGAGGTTCTCTTTTTTAATTTAATGCTAACTCCCTTAACTCCCCATGCAGGACTTAGTCACTCTTCCTGCGTATGCCCTTACTACCAATATGTAAGACTACCACTGGATATTCAGCACCCCCTCCTCTTCAAAATACCCCATGCCCGTTCAAGAGCATCCTTGACCCTGGCACTTGTGAGGCAACATACCATCCTGGAGTCTCTTTCACGTCTACACAAGCGTCTACCTGTGCCCCTTACTTTCGAGTCCCTCAGAACCATGGCTCTCCTGCACTTAACTTCGCCTGCTGGACAACAGAACCAGTAGACGTAGTTATGCGGATTACTAGAAGCTTCAGGGAACCCTTATATCTCACAGTTAGAGCACTTCACCCCTCGAATCGACATTTCTAGCTCTAATTATTATATTAACTTCAAATAAATACCTACTAAATCTTTACTGAATTAATTTACAATTATCTTTATTCTCCCTTGTTTCGCCCTAAAATATTAAATGCTGAATACAGTAATGTCCTCTTTCCGGTTTAGCTACTCCTCTGCTTAGTTAATTATTTAAAATCATTTATTTTTAAATATTTTATTTTCATTTCCTTGCAAATTCACTACCAGTCAATCAGGTCACAGCTTTCCTCTGTAAATATGCTGCGGATCCCCGAGGTAAGGTTTTGATACTCTCTGCTCTTGTACTGGATCGCCGGGACTGCTCCAGTGCTTGTCTATGCACTGGATCTGATAGTGCGCCTTCATCATTGTCTCTGGTGCCTGCCAGTCAGCATTGCTTGCCTCTTCCTATATTTCATCCAGAAGAGGCATTCAGAGCGTTATGCCCGTTGCTGACACTCAGCTACCAACTCTGTCGACTGCTCCACTTTGGATAAATATCAGATTAGTTAATCCGGCACCCAATACCGTGTGAAGAAAAATTGCATCTGATTCAGTTTCGAGAAGTCGGAAACCGTTGTTTTCAGACCCTGTTGGAAATTGTATCGACAAGCTACTGACTCAAACCATGTGTCTGAAAGCTGTGTCCAGTTAGCCATGCTCTTCGCCATGATAAAGCGGAAAAGATTTTACTTCTCACATGTGACAATGCTAAAACTGCCGATTGCCAAATCAATGGCATCGCTCAACTTTGCCCCGACCCAGCTCAACTGCGGCTGGAACAGTCGGCGATGCATTTTCCCCTCCACAAAACAATATTTCGAAGTGTTGCAGCTTGGAATTCCATGTTTTGTGCAGCATGAATTGGAGGCTATCCGAAACTCTGCTAAATCTGCCTTAACGCTCACCCAAGTCAATCCTTATGCTGGAATATCTGCATGGGCACACCATGAGGAAATGTGACGATGTAAACATTTTCATCCTTGTGTTCAAATCCCTCTTGTCCTGGCCACTCGCTGTCTTTGTCATTTTCTCTGTTCCCACAAACCTCCGAGATCACTGTACGCCGCGAATTCTGGTGTCCTGTCCATTCCCAGACTTGCTTATTCCACCAATGGTGTATTTTCTGAGGCTCAATGCAGGGGAATTTGATCTCTTAACCTTTATGTTAATTTCCTACATGTTTTTCCTTCTGGACTCGCCTTTGAACATTAATCTGCCTGAACGTCTTTGTCATTTGACCGATGTGTCCTAAAGCAACCAGGTTATTTCCTCTGTGCATCATGCTCCTGCCAAGTTCCTTGGACGTTTACTACGTTCAATGTAAGATCACTACATTATTATCAAGCTGTGGAAGAAATTGAAGCAACGTTCATGACATTTCCCTGTTGAAAAATACGCCAGAGAGCGGGGTTTTCTGTATCGGCTCCAGGAGATAAAACGCCCAAGAGTAAAAGCCGGGTCCACATCACAAACCGTTCTGTTTAATTTCGCTGCTAATGACCACTTACCTGGAATACCGATGACAGCCAGGATCATGTAGTATATTTTGTTGAAAAAGTAAAACGTTCCATACATTTTCAGTATGAATGATCGATGTGTACTTCCACCAGGAAAACTGAGTAAATCTCCGATATTCAGTGAAGTGATAGATAATGTTGCTTTTAATTTATACTCTGTGAAATATCCTTGGGGATTGAATTTCGAAATACGTTTATTTATTTGAAAAACAGATTACGACATTGACATGAGTCATTCTTATATTTTCTTCCCGTTGGAATTGCGTCCGTAAAATTCAAAGACTGAACTGTTCAGATCACAATATTGAACATATGACATTTAAAGGCGGCATTGGAACGGCATCATATATATTTTTATACCTTATATCATATAATTATATTATATAATTGATGGTAGACTTCGAAAAAGAAATTCACAAGTTCCATGTTATGCATTAGTTAATGTGCCGCACTGAAATTAATTTGACGCAGTACATTCATTGAAAACGGCAGCATGACATGGACATAAATATAACCTTGGATATAAGGTTATATACATGGATATACATATAACATGAATTAACCTTGAAATTATTGAAAGGCCCAGCTTTACCTGCAATTTAGAAGGAGGTTTAAAACTGCATCTGAAAGACAAAATTCCTCCTCGTCTTTCTCATTAAAGGAAGTTCATTAGATCGAACCTGTGATACTGTTGATCCCCAAATTTCTTTCTCTTGTCAGTCTGGCCTCAATAAAAGTTGAGACGGATTCGCACGTAAACAGAAGTTATTTATTTAGCTTGCAAGCTTGAATCATCTTACAGAAACGTAAGAGACATCCAGCCTCTTACACCCCAGAAAACGACTGAACTAAAATACAAAGGGATCTCTGCAAAATCAATTTAAATGGTATCAAGTTTCACATACTCGACGGACATAGGTCAGCCTATGTCCCTCCTGACCTGTTCGATCTATTCTGATTGGCTCACTTCCAATCCCTTTCTCTGGCCCCTATCAATGCAGCATCACTCTCATAGACACACCTCTTCCTGCTTTTTCCATGCGGTCTCAAATTCCTTTGTCCCTAACTGCAAGAATCAAAGTGGCTTATTTCTACATTACATTAACTAGTAACTCTAAAGTAACTATTTTATATCACATTCGTCATTCCCTCCTTTTATCATTCCATGATAACCGAACTATCCAATCTATAGCTACGGTTCCTCATCTAAAAAGATCTGTCGCTGCATTTCCAATTCCTGTCTTAGCCCCCTTCATCTGCCTCACCCTCATGGATTTTAACAGTTAAATTTTTTTTTTCGGTGATTGGGGCGGTGATCTGATCTAGTGCACCCCGCATTCTACCCATCACACATTTAAGGATGGCCAGGCCCACAAAGATGCAGCCGATAGCTACCACTAGATACATGGCCATATTTATCAACCAGTCCTTCCATCCTCCAGATCCCCAGTTACCCCAAGAGTCAGGATCCTGCATCCCGTCCAAGTGATCCCGTATGCGATCCATAAATTTAGTAATGTTAGCGGTCAAGTCCTGAACTCCCATGATACACTTGCCCTGTACTATGGCGCATACCCCAACCTCACGGGCCAGAAGATAGTCAAGAGCATACTGGTTCTGCATTGCAAACAACCGTAGCTGAGACAACTCCTTAGTTATTGCCCCGAGGGCTCCCAAGGTTTACTACCCGGGTTTTCCTCAGTTTGGCCTTTAACGAACTTAAGTGTATCTCCCGGTAACCTACGTTCTAGCTGTACTTCCCTTCTCACACGCCCCGTCCTCTCTCTAGTCCCTTTCTCTTTCTCATGGTCTCTTCCTACACTTCTTCTGACAGCCTGATGTTACCTTTATTGTACCACTTTTAACACATCCAAAATCAAATTTACATGTATTCCAAAAACAAGGCAATGTCCATATAATGTTCCCTTCCCATCGCCGGGACCGGTGCAGCTGCTTCATGACTCCCGCATTCTCCTTAACTTTGATGACCTTCCATGAGTCGATACCATGTCCTCGTATATGGGGGCAGTGAAGAACATCACCTTTGCATAGGTGATGTATCCTTGTAGATTGGTTGGGGCTACACAGATACATAATATTCCCCTTTTCCATGTCCATCGCCAATAACACGCCAAGCGAAGTGAGGCCAAATATCAGACAGACGATGCGTAGCCACTCCATCATGCTCCACACCTGTAAAATAGCACTGGAGAAGGGAGGCAGGTTAGTATCCGACCTTTTACAGTAGTGGAGATGGACTCAATTTACAGTGATGTAGGTGGAACCAAGCACTTCGCCCCTCCACTTTAACTGCTGTGGGGGTGGTAAGGAGAACTTGGAAGGGCTCGTCCCATCGCGGCTCCGACCCCTTCCTAGTCCAATTTTTTTGACCATGACATAACTACCGGGCTGGACTGAAAGTGAGCTAGGTACTGGGGCAATGGCTGGTGAGCCGCACGGACTGGGCCATGGAGTTCC
Source organism: Scyliorhinus torazame (assembly GCF_047496885.1). Lineage (NCBI taxonomy): Eukaryota > Metazoa > Chordata > Chondrichthyes > Carcharhiniformes > Scyliorhinidae > Scyliorhinus > Scyliorhinus torazame. The sequence continues at coordinate 31,583,122 of NC_092737.1, read as the reverse complement.
TTGAGCACTTGCGTAAGGGCTAGAACATAGGTGGTCATTTCTTCAGTCATCTGATGAAACTGAACCCGTCTGGGAACCTGCAGGCTCCAAGGAGTTCTAAGAGGCCTGCCATAAAGAATCTCGGCGGGAGAGAGCCGGGCTGGTCCCGCAGGTGTAACCCGCAGCTGGAAGAGGGCAACGGGGTGCAACTTAAGCCATGTCAGTCCCGTGTCTGCTCTTAATTTAGCCAATTTAGTTTTGAGGGTCTGATTGTGTCTCTCAACCAACCCGGCCGCCTGCGGTCTGTAAGCACAGTGTAACTGCTGGCGTATGCCCAACTGGGAGCAAAACTCCTTGTTAATTTGTCCAATAAAATGAGGCCCATTATCAGAACTTAACTGAGCTGGTATACCGTACCGGGGAATGATTTCCCTCATCAAGACTTTAACCACAGTAGCAGCTTTACTATAGATAGTCGGATACGCCTCGACCCATCTGCTGAACACATCCACAATGACCAAAACATATTTGTAACATTGACACCTTTCCAACTCAATGTAATCCATTTGGAGCGTCTCAAAGGGACCACTGGGCAACGGGGTTTGCCCCTTCCCACAAGGGATACCTTTTCCGGTGTTATATTGCTGACAAATCAAACACCGATTACTGATACTTTGGGCCAACCCCTGCATTTTAGGGTGCCACCAAGTGTCCAGCAACAAATCACTAGTCCCTCGAGCCCCACAATGAGTTGCAAAGTGTACACATTCGATGACCCATAAAGCCAGTACATCAGACATACAAGTCTGATGTGCAGGCGTGGTCCATAAAGAGGAAACAGAATCATATGTACAACCTAACCGTTTCCACATTTGTTTATCACTCTCAGGAGCGTCCTCCTGTAACCTTATGACGTCTTGGATGGTTGGCATTGGCTTGTCAGAAGCAGACACATTCATAGTAGATCGTTTAGTCTGACTTAACATTTTAGGCACCATCACTTGCTGAATTTGTGCGGCTGTGCGCGCTGCACGATCTGCTCGTTCATTACCAACGTCAACTGGGGTTGTACCATTCGTGTGGGCAGCGCATTTAATAACGGAAATCTGCGCTGGCAGAAGGAGGGCCTGCAGTAGGTCATTAACTAAACCCCGGTGGGATATTTGACCACACATAATCATGTCAGGTTGTTCTGACGAAATGTCACTCAAATCGCCCCTTATTGTGGTAGTTTCCTGAATCAAGGCTAAACAGTCGTGGCCAGGTGCGTCTTCATGGACAGGGGGACCACTAAGAAAACAGGCTGGATTGATAGTGGTACAGTATTTAAATGTCAGACGTGGATTGTTCAAAAGGTATATCTCATACCTATTCTGACGAGCTGCGGTAAGATGCTGACCATTCGCCCCATATCCCTGGCATGGTACTGGTCATGGACCTGACGTGTAATATGAGGGCTTACCGAAGCTGACTGTGGCCATAAATGTGGTGATATTGTAACAAAATCGGCTGTACCTTCTTTTCCCGTGACTGTGGCTGTAACCTTGACTGGCCATTCGGTCTCAAGTAATGGCCGGTATTTGTCCTCCAACTCCCTGTTTCGTCCAGTTCTGTCATAGGCCAGGGTAACGTGATGCAGTGACTGTTCAATGTCTAACGTCCACCACTGGGGGGTGATAGAAATATAGCACTGTTGTCTCATCCTCCTCTTCGCTGATCCACCCACCCAAAGTCACTATATTGGAGCTCCTGCTGGTAAACTACCATTTCTGCCGCTTGTTGGGATCGCAGATCATCCTTTTTCATTACATACTCAGTCTTAACCTTTGTAACTGAGCCTCCTTCTTGGCCTACACCCTCCTTCCAGTAAAATCTGACTGCCCTTGCCATCTGGGAAGGGTCGTTCTCTGTCCAATTCATGTTATTACATTTCACAGCAGTAACCACAGAAGGTGGTAGGCAATGCATTAACATAGCACAGTATTGAGGGGAATTCTGACCATTTTGATACAGCAAATCGCCTGACTGCCCCCGGTAGATTTCATTAAAACGCTCCAGACATTCCTCTGGCTCTTCAATCTTCCTAGGTTTTAGGTCTAAGATAACAGAAAGATTTATGGGCCTTTGAAATGTGCTATTCAACGCATTCAAGATCTGTGTCCTTCTTTTCTCTATTTGCTCTCTTTTTTTTAAAACTTAAAAATGTTTGAAAATTCAAATTGAATTACTGCAACTTGCAAGCTTAGCTCTGATCTCAACTCAGAACTAAATTTACAATTTGCTTAACACAAACTTGTATAACATTTACAACTTAATTATTTCTTTATCTTAACAATTTTTCTTTTAACAAGTTTTTTTTCTTTTACATACACATAAGTATTAGCAAAATCAACTATCATCTCCAGATTGACACTTTTTAAAATGGTGTCCATGATCTTCTTTAAGTTTCTATTAATCTCCAGATAAAATGAGATAAACCTTATTTCAAGTAAGTAAAACTTAAGATTCTGGCAATTTCAATCAATTGCTTTCGAAAATAATAACTTTTATCAAAGAGGTGGAGAAACCCACTGGTTTCCTTTAATTAATTCAAAACGTAACTTTGCTGGTGTTCACTGACTCAAAGGAAAGGTATCCGATTACACTACGGCTGCTGCTGTTATCTCAAAGCCTGAGTGAGAAGCACTGTCTGTTTTCAACTCCGCCTGCTGCTGTTAACCCTTTGAGAGACTTCTGCTTCAACCAATATGCAGCATTCCTCACAATCTCAACTAGACCTCGGAACTTTACAGTCCAAGGAGACAATTTTAGCTTAATCAACTATATATTTAAAACACTCACACATAGAGTTGAACCATCTTCAGATTTAAAAACAGTTATACTGGACTGAACCTTCATTAATGAAGTCACATCAGCCTCTGAACCCATATAATAGACTGAACCTTCATTAATTAAGTCACATCAGCCTCTGAACCCTGATAATAGACTGAACCTTCATTAATTAAGTCCCATCAGCCTCTGAACCCTGATAATAGACTGAACCTTCATTAATTAAGTCCCATCAGCCTCTGAACCCTGATAATAGACTGAACCTTCATTATTAAAGTCCCATCAGCCCAAAACCCTAACCCAAGCCGAAACAACAATATGAAATCCCATCAATTAAAGTGCTAATCCCCAGACTGACCTGTGATTTCGTCGAGGCGGTCTTTCTGTGCCAACCGCGAGTGACCAGACTAATCAGACGATAAGAAGAGGGGAACAATCAATGCGCGGTCGTTTTCCAGTTCTACATTGAGGGCCCTTTGTTCCCCATCTTCCTGTTCATAATCAGTCTAATTCTGATTTCGCAGTTGGATCAGGATCGCCCAGAGAAATCCCGGTTTTCGGCACCAAATGTTGATCCCCAAATTTCTTTCTCTTGTCAGTCTGGCCTCAATAAAAGTTGAGACGGATTCGCACGTAAACAGAAGTTATTTATTTAGCTTGCAAGCTTGAATCATCTTACAGAAACGTAAGAGACATCCAGCCTCTTACACCCCAGAAAACGACTGAACTAAAAGACAAAGGGATCTCTGCAAAATCAATTCAAATGGTATCAAGTTTCACATACTCGACGGACATAGGTCAGCCTATGTCCCTCCTGACCTGTTCGATCTATTCTGATTGGCTCACTTCCAATCCCTTTCTCTGGCCCCTATCAATGCAGCATCACTCTCATAGACACACCTCTTCCTGCTTTTTCCATGCGGTCTCAAATTCCTTTGTCCCTAACTGCAAGAATCAAAGTGGCTTATTTCTACATTACATTAACTAGTAACTCTAAAGTAACTATTTTATATCACATTCGTCAATACTTGAGCCTATATTCGCCAAGTAGTGAAGCACCAACCCAGGATGCATATGTACAGGCACATGGTAATTATCTGACACTTAAGACCATAAGAAATAGAGCAGAATTAGGCCACTCGGCCCATCGAGATGTAATGAGCCAGACTTGATTAAAGATCTGAAAGTAAGGGAACACTTAGGAGGCAGTGATCATAATGTGGTAGAATTCAATCTCCAATTTGAAAGAAAGAAGGTAGAAAGAAGGTTAAATAAAGGTAACTAGAGGGGCATGAGGAAGGAAGTGGCGAAAATCGACTGGGAGTAGAGCCTAGTGGGAAAGACAGTAGAACAGCAATGGCAGGAGTTTCTGGGACACAGTACAGAGGTTCATCCCAAAGAAAAGAAAGGTTATCAGAGGGGGGATTAGGCAGCCATGGCTGACAAAGGAAGTTAGGAAATGCATCAAAGCAAAAGAGAAAGCCTATAATGTGGCAAAGAGTAGTGGGAAGTTAGAAGATTGGGAAGGCTACAAAAACAAACAGTGGATAACAAAGAGAGAAATAAGGAAAGAGAGGATCAAATATGAAGGTAGGCGAGTCAGTAACATTGGGAATGATAGTAAAAGTTTCTTTAAATACATTAAAAACAAACGGGAGGCAAAAGTAGACATTGGGCCGCTTCAAAATGACGCTGGTAATCTAGTGATGGGAGACAAGGAAATAGCTGAGGAACTAAAAAAGTACTTTGCATCAGTCTTCACAGTAGAAGACATGAGTAATATCCCAACAATTCAGGAGAGTCAGGGGGCAGAGTTGAATATGGTAGCCATCACAAAGGAGAAAGTGCTAGAGAAACTAAGAGGTCTAAAAATTGATAAATCTCCGGGCCCAGATGGGCTACATCCTAGAGTTCTAAAGGAGATAGCTGAAGAAATAGTGGAGGCGTTAGTTATGATCTTTCAAAAGTTACTGGAGTCAGGGAAATTCCCAGAGGATTGGAAAATCGCCGTTGTAACCCCCCTGTTCAAGAAGGGAACAAGGAAAAAGATGGAAAATTATAGGCCAATTAGCCTAACCTCGGTTGTTGGCAAGATTCTAGAATCCATTGTTAAGGATGAGATTTCTAAATTCTTTGAAGTGCAGGGTCGGATTAGGACAAGTCAGCATGGATTTAGTAAGGGGAGGTCGTTCCTGACAAACCTGTTAGAGTTCTTTGAAGGGATAACAAATAGGTTAGACCAAGGAGAGCCAATGGATGTTATCTATATTGACCTCCAAAAGGCCTTTGATAAGGTGCCTCACGGGAGACTGCTGGGTAAAATAAGGGCCCATGGTATTCGAGGCAAGGTACTAACATGGATTGACGATTGGCTGTCAGGCAGAAGGCAGAGAGTTGGGAAAAAAAGGTTCTTGTTCGGAATGGCAACCGGTGACGAGTGGTGTCCCGCAGGGTTCAGTGTTGGGGCCACAGCTGTTCTCTTTATATATTAACGATCTAGATGACGGGACTGGGGGCATTCTGGATAAGTTTGTCGATTATACAAAGATAGGTGGAGGGGTAGGTAGTATGGAGGAAGTGGAGAGGCTGCAGAAAGATTTAGACAGTTTAGGAGAGTAGTCCAAGAAATGGCTGATGCAATTCAACGTGGGCAAGTGCGAGGTCTTGCACTTTGGAAAAATGAATAGCGGCATGGACTATTTTCTAAACGGTGACAAAATTCATAATGTTGAAGTGCAAAGGGACTTGGGAGTCCTAGTCCAGGATTCTCTAAAGGTAAACTTGCAGGTTGAGTCCGTAATTAAGAAAGCAAATCCAATGTTGTCATTTATCTCAAGAGGCTTGGAATATAAAAGCAGGGATGTACTTCTGAAGATTTATAAAGCATTAGTTAGGCCGCATTTAGAATACTGTGAGCAATTTGGGGCCCCACACCTCAGGCAGGATATACTAGCACTGGAGCGTGTCCAGCGGAGATTCAGACGGATGATCCCAGGAATGGTCGGCCTAACGTACGATGAACATCTGAGGATCCTGGGATTATATTCATTAGAGTTTTGGAGGTTGAGGGGAGATCTAATAGAAACTTAAAAGATAATGAATGGCTTAGATAGGGTGGACGTAGGGAAGTTGTTTCCATTAGCAGGGGAGACTAGGACCCAGGGGGCACAGCCTTAGAATAAAAGGGAGTCACTTTAGAACAGAGATGAGGAGAAATTTCTTCATCCAGAGAGTGGTGGATCTGTGGAATTCATTGCCACAGAGGGCGGTGGAGGCCGGGACGTTGAGTGTCTTTAAGACAGAAGTTGATAAATTCTTGATTTCTCGAGGAATTAAGGGCTATGGAGAGAGAGCGGGTAAACGGAGTTGAAATCAGCCATGATTGAATGGTGGAGTGGACTCGATGGGCAGAATGGCCTGACTTCCGCTCCTATGTCTTATGGTCTTATGGAGACTGCTCCGCCATTCAATCATGGCTGATATTTTTTCTCATTCCTATTCTCCTGCCTTATCCGCATTGCCCGTGATCCCCTTAGGTGATACATAAACGTAGATAATAGCAGAAGGAGGAGGGCATTCGGGTCAGCACAGCAATTAATTATGATTATGGCTGATCTCTGCAGCAGATAGAACCCTACCGACTCAAGGTGTCCTCATGCATCATTGTTTGGAGAACCCACTCTACGCCAGCTGTAACAACACAATCCTTTCTCAGATTTGGGACCAGAACTGCACACACTATTACAAGGTGTGGCCTCAAGAAGGCCTTTCCGAATTTCCGCACGCCATCCCTTCTGCTGAACTCGAATTTTCACGGAATGGAGCCCAAAGTACAATTTGCCTTCTTTACCGCCTGCATGCTTACCTTCAGGGTGTACTAGCTAGATGGATAAAGAACTGGCTGGGCAACAGGAGACAGAGAGTAGTGGTGGAAGGGAGTGTCTCAAAATGGAGAAAGACTAGTGGTGTCCACAGGGATCCGTGCTCAGACCACTGTTGTTTGTGATATACATAAATGATCTGGAGAAATGTATAGCTGGTCTGATTGGCGAGTTGAACAGGGAAATGGCAGATGGAGTTCAATCCAGGCAAATGTGAGGTGATGCATTTTGGTAGATCTAATTCAAGAGCGGACTCTACTGTCAATGGAAGAATCCTAGGGAAAATTCATGTACAGAGAGATCTGGGAGTTCAGGTCCATTCTACCCTGAAGGTGGCAATGCAGCTCGATAGAGTGGTCAAGAAGGCATACAGCATGCTTGCCTTCATCGGACGGGCTATTTAGTACAAGAGTCGGCAGGTCATGTTGCAGTTGTATAGGACTTTGGTTAGGCCACATTTGGAATAGTGCGTGCAGTTCTGGTCGCCACATTACCAGAAGGGCGTGGATGATTTAGAGAGGGTGCAGAGGTTCACCAGGATGTTGTCTTGTATGGAGAGTGCTAGGTATGAAGAAAGGTTGAGTAGATTAGGATTGTTTTCTTTGGAAAGACGGAGGTTGAGGGTGCCCTGACTGAGGTCTACAAAATTATAAGAGGTATGGACAGGGTGGATAGCAACAAGCTTTTTCCAAGAGTGGGGGTGTCAATTACAAGGGGTCAAGATTTCAAGGTAAGAGGGGGAAAGTTTAAGGGAGATGTGCGTGGAAAGAATTTTACGCAGAGGGTGGTGGGTTCCTGGACGTGGACGTGCCAGCAGACGTGGTAGAGGCGGGAACAATAGCATAATTTAAGATGCATCTAGACAGATATATGAATGGGCGGGGAACAGAGGAAATAGATCCTTGGAAAATATGTGTCAGGTTTAGATAAAGGATCTGGATCGGCACAGGCTGGGAGTGCCGAAGGGCCTGTTCCTGTGCTGCAATTTTCTTTGTTCTTTTGTTCTTAGATAGAACGTAGAGAACATAGAACATAGAACAGTACAACATAGTGCAGGCCCTTCAGCCCACTATATTGTCCCGACCATTAATCCTAAACTGTGCGGAGTCTGCACGTTCTCCCTGTGTCTGCGTGGGTTTCCTGCGGGTGCTCCGCTTCCATGCCACAAGTCCAAAGACGTGCAGGTTAATTGGATTGGCCGTGCTAAATTGCCCTTAGTGTCCAAAAAGAGTACGAGGGATTATTGGGTTACGGGGATAGGGTGGAAGTGAGGTCTTAAATGGGACGTTGCAGACTCGATGGGCCGAATGGCCTCCTTCTGCACCATATGTTCTATGTTCTAAGATCAACCTAACCTACACCCCTTCAACTTACTGCTGTCCATGTGCCTGTCTAAGAGTCACTTAAATGTACCTGTTATAGAACATAGAACATAGAACGATACAGTGCAGTACAGGTCCTTCGGCCCACGATGTTGCACCGAAACAAAAGCCATCTAACCTACACTATGCTATTATCATCCATATGCTTATCCAATAAACATTTAAATGCCCTCAATGTTGGCGAGTTCACTACTGTTGCCGGTAGGGCATTCCACGGCCTCACCACTTTTTGCGTAAAGAACCTACCTCTGACCTCTGTCCTATATCTATTACCCCTCAGTTTAAAGCTATGTCCCCTCGTGCCAGCCATTTCCATCCGCGGGAGAAGGCTCGCACTGTCCACCCTATCTAACCCCCTGATCATTTTGTATGCCTCTATTGAGTCTCCTCTTAACCTTCTTCTCTCTAACGAAAACAACCTCAAGTCCATCAGCCTTTCCTCATAAGATTTTCCCTCCATACCAGGCAACATCCTGGTAAATCTCCTCTGCACCCGCTCCAAAGCCTCCACGTCCTTCCTATAATGCGGTGACCAGAACTGTACGCAATACTCCAAATGCGGCCGTACCAGAGTTTTGTACAGCTGCAACATGACCTCATGACTCCGGAACTCAATCCCTCTACCAATAAAAGCCAACACTCCATAGGCCTTCTTCACAACCCTATCAACCTGGGTGGCAACTTTCAGGGATCTATGTACATGGACACCTAGATCCCTCTGCTCATCCACACTTCCAAGAACTTTACCATTAGCCAAATATTCCGCATTCCTGTTTTTCCTTCCAAAGTGAATCACCTCACACTTCTCTACATTAAACTCCATTTGCCACCTCTCAGCCCAGCTCTGCAGCTTAGCTATGTCCCTCTGTCACCTGCAACATCCTTCCACACTGTCGACAACACCACCGACTTTAGTATCGTCTGCAAATTTACTCACCCACCCTTCTGCGCCTTCCTCTAGGTCATTGATAAAAATGACAAACAGCAACGGCCCCAGAACAGATCCTTGTGCTACGCCACTTGTAACTGAACTCCATTCTGAACATTTCCCGTCAACCACCACCCTCTGTCTTCTTTCAGCTAGCCAATTTCTGATCCACATGTCTAAATCACCCTCAATCCCCAGCCTCCGTATTTTCTGCAATAGCCTACCGTGCAGAACCTTATCAAACGCTTTACTGAAATCCATATACACCACATTAACTGCTCTACCCTCGTCTACCTGTTCAGTCACCTCCTCAAAGAACTCGATAAGGTTCGTGAGGCATGACCTTCCCTTTACAAAGCCATGCTGACTATCCCTGATCATATTATTCCTATCTAGATGATTATAAATCCTGTCTCTTATAATCCGCTCCAAGACTTTACCCACTGCAGACGTGAGGCTCACCGGTCTATAGTTGCCGGGGTTGTCTCTGCTCCCCTTTTTGAACAAAGGGACCACATTTGCTATCCTCCAGTCCTCTGGCAATATTCCTGTAGCCAATGATGACATAAAAATCAAAGCCAAAGGTCCAGCAATCTCTTCCCTGGCCTCCCAGAGAATCCTAGGATATATCCCATCTGGCCCCGGGGACTTATCTATTTTCAGCCTGTCCAGAATTGCCAACACCTCTTCCCTACGTACCTCAATGCCATCTATTCTAATAGCCTGGGTCTCAGCATTCTCCTTCACAACATTATCTTTTTCCTGAGTGAATAATGACGAAAAATATTCATTTAGTATCTCGCCTATCTCTTCAGACTCCACACACAACATCCCATCCCTGTCCTTGACTGGTCCTACTCTTACCCTAGTCATTCGCTTATTCCTGACATACCTATAGAAAGCTTTTGGGTTTTCCTTGATCCTACCTGCCAAATACTTCTCATGTCCCCTCCTTGCTCGTCTTAGCTCTCTCTTTAGATCCTTCCTCGCTACCTTGTAAGTATCCATCGCCCCAACTGAAACTTCACACCTCATCTTCACATAGGCCTCCTTCTTCCTCGAAACAAGAGATTCCACTTCTTTGGTAAACCACAGTTCCCTCGCTCGACGCCTTCCTCCCTGCCTGACCGGTACGTACTTATCAAGAACACGCAGTAGTTGATCCTTGAACAAGCTCCACTTATCAAGTGTGCCCAACACTTGCAGTCTACTTCTCCAACCTATCCCCCCCCCCCCCCAAGTCACATCTAATGGCATCATAATTGCCCTTCCCCCAGCTATAACACTTGCCCTGCTATGTATACTTATCCCTTTCCATCACTAGCGTAAACGTCACCGAATTGTGGTCACTGTCCCCAAAGTGCTCTCCTACCTGCAAATCCAACACCTGGCCTGGTTCATTACCCAAAACCAAATCCAACGTGGCCTCGCCTCTTGTTGGCCTGTCAACATATTGTGTCAGGAAACCCTCCTGCACACACTGTACAAAAAACGACCCATCTAATGTACTCTAACTATATCTTTTCCAGTCAATATTTGGAAAGTTAAAGTCTCCCATAATAACTACCCTGTTACTTTCGCTCTTATCCAGGACCATCCTCGCCATCCTTTCCTCTACATCCCTAGAACTATTTGGAGGCCTATCGAAAACTCCCAACAGGGTGACCTCTCCTTTCCTGTTTCTAACCTCAGCCCATACTACATTGGAAGATGAGTCCCCATCTAGTATCCTCTCCGCCACCGTAATACTGCTCCTGACTAGCAGCGCCACACCTTCCCCTCTTTTGCCTCCTTCTCTGAGCTTACTAAAACACCTAAACCCCGGAACCTGCAACATCCATTCCTGTCCCTACTCTATCCATGTCTCCGAAATGGCCACAACATCGAAGTCCCAGGTACCAACCCATGCTGCCAGTTCCCCTACCTTATGTCGTATACTCCTGGCATTGAAGTGGACACACTTCAAACCACCTACCTGCACACTGGCCCCCTCCTGCGACGTCAAACCTGTGCTCCTGACCTCTATACTCTCATTCTCCCGTACCCTAAAACTGCAATCCAGGTTCCCATGCCCCTGCTGCATTAGTTTATACTCCCCCCCCCCCCCCCCCACCCAGAGAGCACTAACAAATCTCACCCCCAGGATATTTGTGCCCCTCAGGTTCAGATGTAGACCATCCTGTCTGTAGAGGTCCCACCTTCCCCAGAAAGAGCCCCCGTTATCCAGAAATCTGAATCCCTCCCGCCTGCACCATCCCTGTAGCCACGTGTTTAATTGCTCTCTCTCCCTATTCCTCATCTCACTATCACGTGGCACGGGCAACAACCCAGAGATAACAACTCTGTTTGTTCTCGTTCTGAGCTTCCATCCTAGCTCCCTGAAAGCCTGCCTGACATCCTTGTCCCCTTTCCTACCAATGTCGTTAGTGCCAATGTGGACCACGACTTGGGGCTGCTCCCCCTCCCCCTTAAGGACCCAGAAAACACGATCCGAGACATCACGTACCCTTGCTCCTGGAAGGCAACATACCAATCGTGAGTCTCTCACGCTCCCACAAAATCTCCTATCTGTGCCCCTGACTATCGAGTCCCCAATTACTAATGCTCTGCTCCTCTCCCCCCTTCCCTTCTGAGCAACAGGGACAGACTCCGTGCCAGAGGCCCGTACCCCATGGCTTAACCCTGGTAAGTCCCCCCCCCCCCCACAACAGTATCCAAAGCAGTATACTTGTTACTCAGGGGAACGACCGCTGGGGATCCTGTACTGACTGCTTCTTCCCAGTCCCTCTCACCGTCACCCATCAATCTTTATTCTTCGGAGTAACTACATCCCTGAAGCTTCTATCTATGACCACCTCTGCCTCCCGAATGATCCGAAGTCCATCCAGCTCCAGCTCCAGTTCCTAACGCGGTTTCTGAGGAGCTGGAGATGGGTGCTCTTCCCACAGATGAAATCAGCAGGGACACTGAGGGCATTCCTCACCTGAAACATTCTGCAGGAGGAACATTGCACTGCCTTCCCTGCCATCCCGTCGAGATAAAACAAGAAAGAAGGAAAAAAAAGAAAAGAAGAGCTTACCTTATATTCAGTAAACCCCTTAGGTTAGAGGAGGTGGAAGGGTGGGGGACACTACAAGTGTAGGGTCTCGGGTTTAGAAACAGCCCAACTTATATACAGAACCTACCTGATTCCCAAGCTGCACTCAGGCTCCCTCTCTCTCTCCCGCTCCCGGAAATGAAGGCCGCTGGAACCTGGTGGTAAGTTTAAACACTCACCTGCTTCACAAGCTGCACTCCGTCTCCCTCTCTCTCTCCCGCTCCTGGAAATGAAGGCCGCTGGAACCTGGGGTTAGTTTCAACACTTACCTGATTCCCAGGCTGCACCCTGGCTCCCTCTCTCTCTCCCGCTCCCGGAAAATGGACAGGTGCGGAGGGATCTGGGTGTATAGGTGCAGAGATCTATAGACAAAGAGGCCAAGGTCCCTTTATTTTTGAGATGATTGACCTCCAACGACCACAACCATCTTCCTTTGTGCCGGGTGTGACTCCAGCCAGCAGAGAGTTTTCCCCCTGATTCCCATTGACTCCAGTTTTGATGGGGGTCCTTGATGCCAGACTCGGTCAACTGCTGCCTTGATGGACAGGGCAACCACCATGATGGCCACGCTGGCCTCGCTGAGGGTCTGCTCTTCTGTTCATGCGTAGACTAAGATGGCGGCCAATGTCCCCGAGTTCCGATCCACAACTGCCCTCAACTCCATGACTCTTCCTCCGTGCCCGGCTCAAAAGTCAAGAATAAAAGCTCACAGGATGAACGGGACAGCAGCAACAAGGATGACGAATTGGGATGAAGAATAGGGAGCAGCGAGCAATGGTTAGGGGATATTTCTTTGGGCTGAAGGAAGCTTTGTAGTGGTGTTCCCCAGGGGTCGCTATTGACACCTTTGTTTTTCCTGATGGACATTAATGATGGAGAAGGGCGGCACGGTGGCGCAGTGGTTAGCACTGCTGCCTCACGGCTCTGAGGGCCCGGGTTCGATCCCGGCCCCGGGTTACTGTGCGTGTGGAGTTTGCACATTCTCCCCGTGTTTGCGAGGGTTTCGCCCCACATCCCAAAGATGTGCAGGGTAGGTGGATTCGCCACGCTAAATTGCCCCTTAATTGGAAAAAATGAATTGGGTATTCCAAATGTAAACAATAATAAAATCAAATAAGGGGTAAGATTCTACGGTGTACAGGTGCAGAGGGCCCTGGGTGTACAGGTGCAGAGGGCCCTGGGTGTCCAGGTGCAGAGGGATCTGGGTGTCCAGGTGCAGAGGGACCTGGGTGTACAGGTGCAGAGGGACCTGGGTGTCCAGGTGCAGATGGACCTGGGTGTACAGGTGCAGAGGGACCTGGGTGTACAGGTGCAGAGGGCCCTGGGTGTCTAGGTGCAGAGGGATCTGGGTGTTCAGGTGCAGAGGGACATGGGTGTACAGGTGCAGAGGGACCTGGGTGTACAGGTGCAGAGGGACCTGGGTGTACAGGTGCAGAGGGACCTGGGTGCCCAGGTCCAAAGGGACCTGGGTGTCCAGGTGCAGAGGGACCTGGGTGCCCAGGTGCAGAGGGACCTGGGTGTACTGGTGCAGAGGGACCTGGGTGTACAGGTGCAGAGGGACCTTGGTGTCCAGGTGCAGAGGGAACTGGGTGTCCGGGTGCAGAGGGACCTGGGTGTCCAGGTGCAGAGGGAGCTGGGTGTACAGGTGCAGAGGGAGCTGGGTGTCCAGGTGCAGACGGACCTGGGTGTACAGGTGCAGAGGGAGCTGGGCATCCAGGTGCAGAGGGAGCTGGGTGTCCAGGTGCAGAGGGACCTGGGTGTACAGGTGCAGAGGGAGCTGGGTGTACAGGTGCAGAGGGAGCTGGGTGTCCAGGTGCAGAGGGACCTGGGTTTCCAGGTGCAGAGGGACCTGGGTGTCCAGGTGCAGAGGGATCTGGGTGTCCAGGATCAGAGGGGCCTGGGGATAAGGTGCAGAGCGTATCTGTACAGAGATCACTAAAGGTCGCAAGTCAGTAGGAGGGAGCAGTTGATAACACGTTTCCTCGCCGATCACTTTGGCGGCTTGTTTGCTGTGAATTCACCAAGGTGTTTCGGAGAACTTGAAAGAAAAACGTAACCGCATCGTGCCATTCGCCACCTCCACATTGCAAAGGGACTGCCAGCCAGTGGAGCGCTTATTTGAAGTGTAGTCTCTGTTGGAATTACGGCGCTCCTTTAGAGAGTCGGTGCGGACTCAACCGGCCGAACGACCTCCTCTTGCACACAAGGGGTTCTGCGGAACGGGGCGGCTAGCCCATGCACAGCAAGATCCCGCAGCATGGAAACAGGCCCTTCGGCCCGGCTTGTCCGTGCCGTCCAGTTTCTATCACTGAGCTCGTTCCACTTGCCCGCATTTGGCCCATATCCCTCTCCACCCAACCTGCCCGTGTTACTGTCTAACTGCTTTTTAAAAGACAAAATCATACCCGCCTCTCCCACTGCCTCTGGCAGCTCGTTCCAGACACTCAGCACCCTCTGTGTGAAAACATTGCCCCTCTGGTCTCCTTTGTATCTCTCCCCTCTCACCTTAAACCTATGCCCTCTAGTTCTAGACTCCTCTACCTTTGGGAAAAGATGTTGACTATCTACTTCATCGATGCTCCTCATTATTTTATAGAACTCGATAAGATCACCCCTAAGCCTCCTACGCTCCAGGCGAAAAAGTCCCAGTCTATCCAGCCTCTCCTTATAACTCAGGCCATCAAGTCCTGGGAGCATCCTCGTCAATCTCTTCTGCACTCTTTCTAGTTTAACAATATCCTTCCTATAATAGGGTGACCAGAACTGAACACAGTATTCCAAGTGTGGCCTTATCAATGTCTTGTACAACTTCAACAAGACGTCCCAACTCCTGTATTCAATATTCTGACCAATGAAACCTCGCCTTCTTCACCGCCCTGTCCACCTGCGACTCCACCTTCAAGGAGCTGTGAACCTGTACCCCTAGATCACTTTGTCCTGTAACTCTCCCCAACTCCCTGCCATTAACTGAATAGGTC
Source organism: Scyliorhinus torazame (assembly GCF_047496885.1). NCBI lineage: Eukaryota > Metazoa > Chordata > Chondrichthyes > Carcharhiniformes > Scyliorhinidae > Scyliorhinus > Scyliorhinus torazame. The sequence continues at coordinate 31,568,048 of NC_092737.1, read as the reverse complement.
CTGCCCTGATTTGATCGACCAAAATGCATCACCTCACATTTATCCAAATTAAACTCCATCTGCCATTCATCGGCCCACTGGCCCAATTGGTCAAGGTCCTGTGCGGCCAATCTTGGTGTCACCTGTCCCCTGGGTATGGTGGCCAGGTACCGTGTACTAGTTAGGCCCAAGCCTCCTGCGCAGAGTGCAGTGGGCGGCGGAACACGAAACAATTTATGAAGGAGATAGATAGGTTTTCGAGGCTGGATGCAGGGTTAATGGGGAGCGAGCCGGAAGGTGGAGATGAGGCAGAGCTGAGATTAGTATTGAATGGTGGGCAAACCTGAGGAGCTGAATGACCCACTCCCGCTCCCTGTTCTAAATTGTTCACCAGGCAAGGAAAGGAATTTGACAAGCAAGGAATTATGGTCAGACTTTATCAATCCCCGCACAATTTGACCCCAGCTTGTGTCCGATTGGGGGAGATTTAATGGAGGCGTTTGAAAACCAGGAGGGGATTGGATAGAGTAAATGAGGAGAAAGTATTTCCAGTGTCAGGAGGGAGGGTAACCAGTGGGACACCGATTGAAGAGTCAAAAACCTCCCCGCGGCAGGGACCCGGGTTCGATTCCCCCGCTGGGTCACTGTGTGAAGTCTGCACGTTCTCCCCGTGTCTGCGTGGGTTTCCTCCAGGTGCTCCGGTTTCCTCCCACACTCCAAAGGTGTGGATTGGCTAGATGGGAGTTATGGGCGATAGGGCAGGGTAGTGGGCCTAGGTAGGGCTGCTCTTTCCATGGCCGGTGCAGACTCGATGGCCGAATGGCCTCCTTATGCACTTCAGATATTCTCTGAAGAGAATTGGGAACAGGACCAGAGGGGGAGAAGGAAGATTTTTGTTCACGGAGCTGTGATTGAGAAGGCGATGCCTGAAAGAGCGACAGAAGCAGCTTCACTCGGAACTTTCAGAAGGGGGATAAATATTTGAAAAGGAGAAAATTGCGGGTCTATGGGAGAAGGAGCCAGGAATCCGGACGAATTGACTCTTCAAAGAGCTGATGGATCAGTTGGCCCTTACCTGGGCTGTGAGGTGCTAAATAACTCTTGTATTTCATTCTGGCTAATTGCCTCATTCTTCCCACAGGTTTAAGGATGTGAAATCGCAGCGACATCACCAGGCTCAAGTGGCCTTCCAGGTGTGCGTGCGGCCGGGTTCGTACAAGGTGGGGCCGCAGTCGGTGGGAGCCAGCGAGTCGATCGACCCCAGGTTCAGCAATAACGAGATTGAGTGGATCACCAAAGAAAGGGCCTCGACCGTCCTTTACGGCCTCTTAATCCGTGTGGAGTGAAGGATCCCCCCCCCCGCCCTCCGACCCACCACCCCAGCAAAACCTGTGGGGAGCAGAGAGCATGAACAAGCACAGGGTGGGATCGGGGGGAAGAGAGGTGGTCCCACTTTGGTGCCACGCTCCGAGTTCAACAGCAAGGGTAGTCGGGGTGGGAGGGGCGCACAACCAGAGCGCTGAGTTGGAGCACTGAAGCATCTGCGATCGCACGTTTTTTACACAACCGACTCTCGCACCACGGAACACTGCACTTTTTTTTTTGGACTCGTGTTGTCCCGAAGGGGAAACGCAAAAGGAAAATCCTTGAACTAAAGCATTAAGTTGGGTTTAGTTTTGGGGAACGATTCTTCTTGTTGGGGGGGGGGGGGGGCACAGTTTCTGCTGTGGCAAACTGTTTCATAGATTTTTGTTTAAAGAGTTAAAATAAAAAAAGCCTGCGGGCATTTGAACTTGCAAGGGTGCTGCAGGCCCGACAGCAGAGGCCTGCGGAACAGGCCCGACAGCAGAGGCCTGCGGAACAGGCCCGACAGCAGAGGCCTGCGGAACAGGCCCGACAGCAGAGGCCTGCGGAACAGGCCCGACACTAGAGGCCTGCATAGACTGGAAAATCGGACCCCAAATGCTGGCTATTTACTATTTTATTGGGGCGAGGGAAGGGGGCGGGGGCACTTGACTATCAAGTACTGTACAAGTAGCCAGCAGAAGTGCACCCGTCCAAGGGGCATGCATACAAACGATGTTTAAGGCGACAGACTTTTTAAAATCCTGTGCACATGAATGCATGCCAATTGCAGGAATATTTATAACTTGTGCAGAGTGTGAACTACATGTGTGTGGGGGGTGGGGTGGTTGGTTAGAGAGAATGGGATCACTTGGACCGCCTAAATCTGTCTGATCTTGGAAGACCAGGGAAACTGAGCACTGTTGAAGCAGGGAGGGCCTGTCCGGGGGTGGGGGGGGGGGGGGGTGGAGGGGGGGTTGGTTAGAGAGAATGGGATCACTTGGACCGCCTAAATCTGTCTGATCTTGGGAAGACCAGGGAAACTGAGCACTGTTGAAGCAGGGAGGGCCTGTCCGGGGGTAGTGGGGGGGGGGGGGGAGCTGGACCTACACAGAGGTCATGGCTGCAAGGAATTACCCAGTTATGCTCTCTCACCCTGTGGTGATCGGTCAGCCTTTGGGGATTCATTGTCCGAGGCCAGACGAGGCACTCCTCCGGCAAACGATCTGCGTGTGCGCCTTCCCTCTGGCCGGCAGCCAGCTGCACACTGGCTTGCACCTTTCTGTGGCCACTCGGTTTCTGCATCCTTTACACACTCGACTCTACCGCTTGCCGCCTGTAATTATTCTGTTGCAGTTTTCACCCCTTTTTATGAAATCTGGTTTTAAAAGAAAGGGACTTTCAGCTTCCGACGGGAGTGGAGCGGATTACAATCTCGTTGGGCGCGCAGGGCGGGTGAGGGGGGCGAGCTCGAGAAGGTCCAGTTGATGCAGTAGGAAGCCACGGGGACCCTCCCCCCTGTGAACGGTGAGTTGAAGTGAACAGTGGTTAGTTTTACCGTCGAGGGCGCCCTTTTTCGAGCAAGCGCTGTCTGACGTAGTTGGACCAGACTCCAGCCACATCGGTGTCCCGGATGGCGAGTTGCATATGCTGCAAGGCCGTGACATCCTTGTAGTTACAGTTCCGAGCGAGTACCCTCAGGCCGCATAGGTATTCCTCCCAATGATTCCCGGGGCGTTGACGACGAGTGGTGAGGAAATGCCGCGCGGAACACTTCGTTCACCGGCCTCACGTACTGTCTTTTCAGGATCGCGACCGCGTCTGCGTATGCGGTCGCTTCCTCGATCTGCACAGAGATTCTGGGGGGGGGGGGGGGGGGGGGGCGGGTTCCTAACAGCTGCGTACACTCTCCGTGCCTGCTTGCTCGCTCAGTGTATTTCACACTGGGAGAGATTTCCCCGTGAGACGGACCCCCTTCCCAAACACCCCCACCCCACCCACCGCCCTCTGCAAGCCAGAGAAAATGCCAGGGTCCCTACCCCTGCGCCACTTACAGGCCAAGGGCACAACCCAGTGCACCAGTTCATCCTGTTTCTTCTTCAAAGGCGCTTCTCTTTCTACTCTACCCCTCGTTATCGCCTGCCTTTACCTTCTGGGGGGGGGGGGGGGGGGGGGGGGGGGGGGGGGGGGGGTGGGGTGGGGGGGGGGGGGGGCTGTGAACAGACCTGTTCCTGGCGGAGACGCCAATTTATTAAATCCAAAATGCTGGACAAAGGCGGCAGCCCTGGCAGCGTCTGGAGGCGAAAGCAGATTAACTCGAATCAAGTCGAGTTAACTCCCCACACTACTGTGCCTATCCAGCACTTTCGCTTTTCATTGCAGATTTCCAGCCACTTCAGGATGTTGCTTTGTTCGGTTCCCCCCACACCCCCCCCCCCCCCCGCCTTCTCTTCCGCTACCGATGAGAGACTGTTTTGGGGGAAGAAGAAAAAAAGGAACAAGTGAAATGGAATGAGGGACTGTTACTTGTTACACATCGTGTATTCATAAAACTTTATCACAAACGAAGGTCTCACGTTCAGATGTCTGAGTTTATTTTTTTTGAAGGGGGGGCGGGGTTGGGTGGTCAGTGGGTGCTGAGATATGCGATCAAGACGTGTCTGTGTGTGTGTTATGGGCGAGGCGTTTTCAGAACCCCAAAATGTATCATGGAGTTCAACAACCTCTCCCTTGAATGTATTTGTTGCTTTTCCGAGCACACGGCTTGTTCTCTAGGTGTGGGATTACAATTATGGACACGTGGGTTTTTAAACACCAAACACTGTTTATTCCATGAACTCAACTTAACATCTTAAATAAACATTGGATCTCTTAACACCCCTTACTTCAAAGATAACTCAGAGAAAATATTGCAACAGTAAATAACTCCTTAAAATGTTCCTTCAAACTTCTAAGAGCCTTAACACCTTTAAACAAAATCACATCAGGTTAAAAGCTTTACTTTAAATCACCCAAATGATCCAGAGATGGTCTTTCATGGCAGACATCCAGTTCACTGCAAAACACGGACACACACATCCAGCTCCTTTCAAAACTGAAACTGACTTTCTACTTTTAAACTGCTCTCAGCAAAACCAGCCAAGCACTTTTCAAACTGCAAAACCAAACTGCAAAATGGCTGAACTGAGCTGAGCTCCACCCACTCTATGACATCACTGTTTTCTTAAAGGTACATTGCTTACCCATCCAGTTCTTAAAGGCACTCTCGCATGACTGTGTGTGTGAGAAGGTAGTGGCGATTGTATACCTTATTGCACAGCCTGACCACAAGCCGCCCGGCTACACGAGGTGACTTAAGAGAGGCATGGACAATTGACGTACTGTCTGCGCGGAGTCTGCACGTTCTCCCCAGTGTGTGCGTGGGTTTCCTCTGAGCGCTCCAGTTTCCTGCCACAGTCCAAAGGTGTGCAGGTTGCACAAGGTTGTGGGAATAAGGTAGGGGAGTGGGCCTGAGCATGGTGCTTTTTCGGAGGGCCAGTGCAGACTCAATGGGCCTTCTGTACTCTGGTAAGTCTATGGCTTTATTTGATTCACATGAGAACCGGATGAGGCCATTCAGCCCCTTGAAAACTGCCCCATTTCCCAGTTACATCGCGGATCTGATCAGTATCTTAATTCCCACCCAGCAGCCTTTGTTTCATCACACTTCATGAAGCTCGGATCCGAAATCTCCAATAGCCATTCGGCGGGCGGCGGGCGGTGGGGGGGGGGGGGGCGGGGAGGAGGGGGGGGGGGGGGTAGGGGGGGAGCAATGTCCATTATTTTCCCAGTATTGGTGCGAAAATCACAATCCAATCAAGCTGGAATGTTAGATTTCCAAGGAGCAGTTCGACCTAGCACGTGGGGAGGCTCGATCAGGCAATTGAGTTGGATGATCCACCATGATTATAATGAACGGCCTTCTATTTTTATTGTGTCCCCTTACCTCTTTTATTCACTCTGCTGCATTACAGCAGTGACTACAGATCGGAATTACTCCATTGATTAGATTGCCCTGGGGTTGAGGTTGTGGATATAAACGCGGGCTTTCCGCTTTGTAATCGACTCTTTTGTGCCTTCCGATCTCTGCTCAGTTGCAAAGCAGAATGTTAAATGTATTCCTTCATCCAACAGAATGTGAGGGCTGTGTACAGATGCCCGAGGAACACCACTTTATTTATCCTGCCAGTCAGTCATGGATTTTGCCCAAATTCTTATCTCAGTGCCACCCCAACTCACAAGATTGCCTCCAATTTTCCACACTTTTGCCAGGTCACCTAGTGCAGGTCTCAGAATCATAGAATCGAATCCCTACACTGCAGAAAGGAGGCCATTCGACCCATCGCGTCTGCACGCCGACCCTCCCAATGAACTCTCTTCCTGGGCCCACTCACCTGTCCTCCACGCCCAATACCCGTCACCTAATCTGGACACCAAGGGGGCAATATAAAGTCGCCCTTCTCCTGCACATCTTTGGACTGTGGGAGGAAGCCAACGCAGACAAGGGGGAGAACGTGCAGACTCCGCGCAGACTGACACAAGCCAGGGAATTGCACCCGGGTCCCTGGCGCTGTGAGGCAGCAGTGCCAATCTTTGAGTTTGTAACTGAGGCTGACCCTTCAGTGCCCGACCGAGAGGACCCTGCACTGTCTGTTACGGTGTTAAGCCAAGGTTGCATCTGCTCCCCCACCTCCAGGTAGGTATGAGGATCCCATGGCTGATGCAGGCTCGATGGGCCGAATGGCCGTACTGAAAATAACTCGATTTGTACTTTGCTTCACAACGGAAGACAGGAATAATGTACCAGAACTTCTTGAGAAACACGAGTTTTAGTGAGAAGCTGAAGGAAATATGGATCCTATCCGTTGTTCTCTGACTTTCTACGTCACCCGACTCCCTCTCCAATATCCTTTCAAGCCGGTCAGAGATGTCCCTCACCCTGGCACAGGGCAGGCAACACACACATGCGGGACTCTCTGACCTGCTTGCAATGGATGATATCAATCCTCCTAATTATAGAATCCCCTACACCTACCCCTTGTCTTTTCGCTCCCGCCACTTGAATGGCCTCCTGTAACACGGGGCAGTGGTCAGCTAGCTCATCCTTCCTACTTTTCCTCATCCACACAGGGAGCAAGTACCTCGTACCTGTTGGACAAGGTCAAGAGCTGAGGCTCCTCTGTTTCCGAATTCAGGATCCCTCCACCTGCCTCACGCGCAGTCACAGTCTGCTGTCCCTGACCACTGGCCGAATTTGAGATACTTAATCTATGGGGTGTGGCTACCTCCTGAAACCAAGCGTCCTTTAACCCTCACCTCCCTGATTTGCCGCAGTATCCGAAACCCAACACTTGCTGCAGGTGTGCAAAGTAATAATAATCTTTTTACATTAACACTACAATGAAGTTACTGTGAAAATCACCTCGTCGCCACATTCCTGGGCCTGTTCGGGTACACGGAGAGAGAATTCAGAATGTCCAATTCACCTAACAAGCACGTCTTGCGGGAGGAAACCGGAGCACCCGGAGGAAACACACGCAGACACGGGGAGAACGTGCAGACTCCGCACAGACAGTGAGCCAAGCTGGGAATCGAACCTGGGACCCTGGAGCTGTGCTACCGTGCCGTCCTATTAGCCAAGGTACAGGCTAGAGAAACTGGGCTGTTTTAGTGGAACTATATAACTATTTAGTTTGTGAGTGGAAAATCATGTCTCTTGAGGTTTTCTGAAGGATAACCAAGAAGGTAGATGAGGGCAGTGCGGTCGACGTTGTCTACGTGGACTTGAGCAAGGCCTTTGACAAGGTACCGCATGGTAGGTTGTGGCATAAGGTTAAATCTCACGGGATCCAGGGTGAGGTAGCCAATTGGATACAAAATTGGGTTGGCGACCCAAGATAGTTCTAACGGGTTGTTTTTCAAACTGGAGGCCTGAGACCAGCGGGTGTGCCTCGGGGATCGGTGCTGGGTCCACTGTTATTTGTTGTTTATATTCATGATTTGGATGAGAATCTAGGAGGCATGGTTAGTAAGTTTGCAGATGACACTAAGATTGGTGGCATCGTGGATAGTGACGAAGCCTTCTCCCGCGGATGGAAATGGCTACCACGAGGGGACATAGCTTTAAACTGAGGGGTAATAGATATAGGACAGAGGTCAGAGGTAGGTTCTTTACGCAAAGAGTGGTGAGGCCGTGGAATGCCCGACCGGCAACAGTAGTGAACTCGCCAACATTGAGGGCATTTAAAAGTTTATTGGATAAGCATATGGATGATAATGGCATAGTGTAGGTTAGATGGCTTTTGTTTCGGTGCAACATCGTGGGCCGAAGGGCCTGTACTGCGCTGTATCGTTCTATGTTTTATGTTCTAAGGTTAGATAGATTGCAACAGGATCGTGACCAATTGGGCCAGTGGGCTGATGACTGGGGGATGGACTTTAATTTGGATAAATGTGAGGTGATACATTTTGGTCGATCAAATCAGGGCAGGACCTACTGAGTTAATGGTAGGGAGTTGGGGAGAGTTACCGAACAAAGAGATCGAGGCGTACAGGTTCATAGCTCCTTGAAGGTGGAGTCGCAGGTGGACAGGGTGGTGAAGAAGGCACTCAGCTTGCTAGGTTTTATTGGTCAGAATATTGAATACAGGAGTTGGGACGCCTTGTTGAAGTTGTACAAGACATTGGTAAGGCCACACATGGAATACTGTGTTCAGTTCTGGTCACGCTATTATAGGAAGGATATTGTTAAACTAGAAATAGTGCAGAAGAGATTGACGAGGATGCTCCCAGGACTTGATGGTCTGAGTTATAAGGAGCGTCTGGATAGGCTGGGACTTTTTCCCCTGGAGCGTAGGAGGCTTAGGGGTGATCTTATCGAGGTCTATAAACTAATGAGGGACATCGATAAGGTAGATAGTCAACATCTTTTCCCAAAGGTAGAGGAGTCCAGAACTAGAGGGCAGAGGTTTAAGGTGAGAGGGGAGATACAAAGGGGTCCAGAGGGGCAATGTTTTCACACAGAGGGTGCTGAGTGTCTGGAACGAGCTGCCAGGGGCAGTGGGAGACGCGGGTACAATTTTGTCTTTTAAAAAGCATTTGGACAATTATATGGGAAAGCTGGGTATGGAGGGATATGGGCCAAATGTGGGCAAGTGGGACGAGCTTAGGGATAGAAACTGGGCGGCCTGGACAAGCTGGGCCGAAGGGCCTGTTTTCATGCAAACAAAATAAAATGTAACTGGAGTACTGTGGGCAGTTCCGACCATCTCATTATCGAACATACAGTGTAGAAGGAGGCCATACAGCCCATCGAGTCTGCACCGACCCACTTAAGCCCCCACTTCCACCCTGTCCCCATAACCCAAAACCCCTCCCGTAACAGCCTCCCCGAACAGGCGCCGGAATGTGGCGACTAGGGGCTTTTCACAGTAACTTCATTGAAGCCTACGTGTAACAATAAGCCATTTTCACTTTCATTTCATAACATTTTTGGTCACTAAGGGCAATTCATCATGGCCAATCCACCTAACCTGCACCTCTTTGGAAGTAAGGAACGTAGGAAGGGTGTCATTGCATTAGAGAGGGTATGGAGGACATTTACCAGGATGTTGCCACCTAGGACTCAAAATTGCAGCCATGAGGAAAGAGTTGGAAGGGCTGGGTATCCCCCTTGTAACAGAGGGGGACAGAAGGAGGAGGCTGAGGGGAGATTTCAGTGAGATGTACCAAATTGTGAGGGACCTGGATAGAGTGGATGGGGAAGGGCCTATTTAATTCATGCCAGTGACTCGGGGGCAGGGATTTGTAGAAAGGTTAGCGCGTCGAGGAAATACTTTTCCACCCGGAGAGCCGGAGGTATCTGGGACTCTGCCTGAAAGGGTAATAGAGACAGAAACCCTCAACCCATTTACATGGCGGAGGATTCTCCGTCCTGCCTCATCGGTTGTCTGGTGCCCCTGGGATTTTTTGTCTTGCCAGCTGGCCAATGGCGTTTCCCATCGTGGGCAGCCGCACGCCGTCCGGAACCGCAACCACCCTCCCCCCACCCCCCCCCCCCCCCCCGCCCTACTCCGCAACGGAGAATCCCGACTGCGGGTAATCCAGCCCAAGGTGTCTGGTCTGCGCCTGAATTGCTGTAACCTGCCGGAATACAGGCTAAATGCGGGAAAGTGGGATTAGGCTGTGAGGGTAGACAGAGTTCACAGCCTAGAGCACGAGTCTCGAAAGCTGTGTTGTCTTTCTGGTATTGAGGTTCAAAACATCTCCGGACTGGAGAGGAACTTGAGAGTTCTAGTTGATGTGGTCCATGTGGATACCAGTGGCCTGGGAAAAGCACCTTAGTTGAGGGAGTGTGAGCAGCGAGTGGTGACAGTTAAAATCAGAACTACAAAGGTAATGTAATCTCTGGATTACTACCTGAGCCACATCTGGGAAATCGCATTGAATATGTGGCTCAAAGGTTGGTATCGGAGTCTTACTCCAGATCCAGAAACCGGACGAGACTGGTGAGGTAAATTGTGAGGGAAGGATGTTTCACCCCCAGGAGTGATTCCACTGACCAATAGGTATATTTTATATCAAAACAAACTTTATTACTAACACAGGATTAACCCCATTCATAGCCAAGAAAACAAACAGCTTTTCGATTAACAGCTAAACAGATTTTTAAAATAAAGTTTACTGTCCCACCTATTCATAAACTTCCAATTAATCAAAATCCACACACACAGGTCAAATGCCACTTATTAATAAAGTTAACACCCTGTGACTTCCAGGTTTGTTCACCAAGTCCTTGGGAGAGAAGCTTTCAGAAGTCAGTCGGAGAGACACAACTCCTTGTCTCAGAACCCAGAGCAGAACTCTCAAAACTGAAACTAAAAACAGACCCAGGACAGGGGGCTGAAAAATAAACATAAAACAGACACAGGGCAGGGCTGAAAAACAAACTAAAATCAGACCCAGGGCAGGGCTGGAAAAGAAACTAAAAACAGACCCAGATCATGGGGCTGATAAACATACTGAAAACAGACACAGGGCAGGGCTGGAAAAGAAACTAAAAACAGACCCAGGGCAGGGGGCTGAAAAAGAAACTAAAAACAGACCCAGGGCAGGGCTGAACAATAAACTAAAAACAGACCCAGAGCATGGGGCTGATAAACATACTGAAAACAGACACAGGACTGGGCTGAAAAAGAAACTATAAACTGATCCAAGGCAGGGTGCTGAAATATAAACTTAAAACAGACACAGGGCAGGGCTGCAAAATAAACTAAAAACAGACCCAGGGCAGGGGGCTGAAAAACAAACTAAAAAGAGATGCAGGGCAGGGCAAAAAAAGAAACTAAAAACAGACACAGGGCAGGACTGAAAAAAATCCTAAAAGCAGACCCAGGGCAGGGCTGAAAAAGAGATTGAAAACCGACCCAGGGCAGGGCTTAAATTAGAAACTAAAAACAGACACAGGGCAGGGCTGAAAAAGAAATTAAAAACAGGCCCAGGACAGGCCTTAAATTAGAAACTAAAAACAGACACTGGGCAGGGCTGAAATAGAAATTCAAAACAGACCCAGGGCAGGGCAGAAAAAGAAACTAAAAACAGACACAGGGCAGGGCTGAGAAAGAAACTAAAAACAGACCCAGGGCAGAGCTGAAAAAGAAACTATAAACAAACCCAGTGCAGGTCTGAGAAATAAACTAAAAACAGACCCATGGCAGGGCTGAAAAGTAAACTAAAAGCAGGCATTGCAGGGCTGAAAAAGAAACTAAAAACAGACCCAGGGCAGGGGGCTGAAAAAGAAACTTAAAACAGACTCAGGGCAAGGCTGAAATAGAAACTAAAAACAGACCCAGGGCAGGGCTGAAAAAGAAACTTAAAACAGACCCAGGGCAGGGGGCTGAAAAAGAAACTTAAAACAGACACAGGGCAGGACTGAAAAAGAAACTAAAACAGAACCAGGGCAGGGCTGAGAAAGAAACTAAAAACAGACCCAGGGCAGGGCTAAAAAATAAACTAAAAACAGACCCAGGGCAGTGGGCTGAAAAACTAACTAAAAAGAGACCCAGAGCAGGGCTGAAAGAGAAACTAAAAACAGACCCAGGGCAGAGCTAAAAAAGAAACTAAAAACAGACACAGGGCAGGACTGAAAAATAAACTAAAAAGAGACCCAGGGCAGGGCTGAAAGATAAACTAAAAACAGACCCAGGGCAGGCAGGGCTAAAAAAGAAACTAAAAACAGACACAGGGCAAGGCTGAAATAGAAACTAGAAACAGACCCAGGGCAGGGCTGAAAAAGAAACTAAAAACAGACCCATGGTGTGGTAGCATGTATTTAGGGGTCACGTGGGACTGGAAGCCCTAATGTCATTGGCTGACAGTTTCCGGGTCCTGGTTGGCCGTTGACCTCTAGCTCCGCCCTGAAGGCGGAGTATAAGAAGCCGGAGTCTCCCCCCCGCAGGCCAGTTTACTATCGAACTGCGGGGGAACAGACACGCTTAATAAAGCCTCATCGACTTCACCCTATTCGTCTCACGGAGTCTTTGTGCGCTACAATTTATTAAGCGTGCCTGAAAAGGACTATGGAGCTCAGGATCATTCCGGAATGCCTGAGGATCAGCCCCCACGCAATGAACGCGGCAGCAGCCTTCAAGCACTGGCAGACTTGCTTCGAGGCCTACCTCAGAACAACCACCGGCCGGGTCACAGAAGACCAAAAACTGCAGGTCCTGCGCTCGAGGGTGAGCACGGAGATTTTCTCCCTCATCGAAGACGCGGAGGATTTCCAGACGGCGTTCGCAGCACTGAAAAGTCTCTATGTCTGCCCAGTTAACCAAATCTACGCTCGCTACCAGCTCGCGACGAGACGGCAAGGTCCCGGAGAATCGATGGACGAATTCTACGCCGCACTGCTGATTTTGGGACAAGCCTGCAGCTGCCCGTCGGCAACGCAAACGAACACACGGACATGTTAATGCGCGATGCTTTTGTGGCAGGTATGCAATCCTCCCAAATCCGCCAAAGACTTCTAGAAAAAGAGTCGCTAGGACTCTCAGAGGCACGGGCCCTAGCAGCCTCCCTCGACGTGGCCGCGCATAATACCCGCGCCTACGGCCCCGACCGTGCGGCAGCCCATTGGGCCCCATACGTACCCGTCGCGGCAAACCCACCCCCCCCGGACACCCCACAGGCTTACGCGGTCCAAACGCCGAGTCGCACCGAGGGCGCCCACTGTTATTTCTGCGGCCAGGCGAAACACCCCCGACAGCGCTGCCCGGCCCGCGCAGCTATCTGCAAAAGCTGCGGGAAAAAGGGCCATTATGCGGTTGTGTGCCGGTCCCGCGAGGGCGCCGCTGTCCCGGGAGAACAGGGAGCCCTGCAAGCCGTTTACGCACCCCAACCCACCCCCCCAGCACGCCATGTACGACCCGCAGGCGCAGCCGCCCTGGGTCCCGACAACCGCGGTCCCGGGAGAACAGGGATCCCTGCACGCTGTATGACCCATGTATGACCCGCCGCCGGCGCTACCGCTTTGGGTCCCGGCCAACACTCTCCACGGAGAGGAGGGAGTTTTGCGCATCTCTCACCCCCCACCCTGCGCCCCACGCCTGACCCGCCGGCGCCACCTACTTGGGCCCCGACCACCGCTGTCCCCGGTGAGGGAGCTCCGCACGGTCCTAGCGCTCGCGGTCCTAGCGCTCGCTGTCCTATCGCTCGCGGTCCTAGCGCTCCCCAGCCCCCCCCTCCCCCCAAAGACGCCGCCATTTTGGGTCCCGGCCACCACGAGGGGAGGAGGGGCGCCGCCATCTTGGACCGCCCCAGACCTGTACGACGCGTGGGGGCGGCCATTTTGTCCATCCCCGACGCCATCTTGGACGGCAACAACGGACCCCACTCCACTACTACAACCACGTCTCGCTTCAATTACGCTCGATCAAGCTCGGCCCCGGACACTCCAGACGACGACGACAATGGTGCTAATAAACGGCCATGAGACACCATGCCTAGTCGACTCCGGGAGCACGGAGAGCTTTATACACCCCGACACGGTAAGACGCTGTTCCTTGACCACCTATCCCAGCGCACAAAAGATTTCCCAAGCTGCAGGATCCCACTCCGTACAATTCCAGGGATTCTGCATATTTACCCTAACGGTGCAGGGGAGTGAGTTCAAAAACTACAAACTAAACGTCCTTCCCCAACTCTGTGCCCCCACCTTACTGGGATTAGATTTCCAATGCAATCTACAGAGCCTTACAATCAAATTCGGCGGCTCAGTACCCCCACTCACTATCTGCGGCATCGCAACCCTCAAGGTGCAACCCCCGTCCTTGTTTGCGAACCTCACCCCGTATTGCAAACCCGTCGCCACTAGGAGCAGATGGTACAGCGCCCAGGACCGGACCTTCATTCGGTCCGAAGTCCAGCGGCTACTAAAGGAGGGCATAATCCAGGCCAGCAATGCGGTGCGCAGGGGCCTTCTGGGAGGTGAGTAGTGAGTTTAAAAACCTTACCTTTACAGGAGCAGCCCTTTGGATTTCGGCGGCAGCGGTGCGCAGGGGCCTTCTGGGAGGTGAGTAGTGAGTTTAAAAGCACTTACCTTTGCAGGAGCAGCCCTTTGGATTTCGGCGGCAGCGGTGCGCAGGGGCCTTCTGGGAGGTGAGTAGTTAGTTTAAAAACCTTACCTTTACAGGAGCAGCCCTTTGGATTTCGGCGGCAGCGGTGCGCAGGGGCCTTCTGGGAGGTGAGTAGTGAGTTTAAAAACCTTACCTTTACAGGAGCAGCCCTTTGGATTTCGGCGGCAGCGGTGCGCAGGGGCCTTCTGGGAGGTGAGTAGTTAGTTTAAAAGCACTTACCTTTGCAGGAGCAGCCCTTTGGATTTCGGCGGGAACCGGAAGTTCGACCTCTGGCAAGTGCCCCCCCCCCCCCCCCCCCCCAATAAATTCTGGTGGAGAGGAAACCCGAGACACTACACGTGTAGTGTCTCCCACCCGCCCTCCTCCTCTAACCTAATAATAAGACCCATTGGTGTAAGGTAAGTGCCATATTATATTATTATATTATTAGCATTGTGCAGGTCAAGGATTGGAGGTGGAGGAGCAGTCTCTGTCAGCGAGGGAACCTGAGAACATCTCAGAAGGTAAGCAAGTGATTTTTACTTTTATACCTGTTTTTCAAATTGTGTGTGTCGGGGGGAAACTGAAGTGACATCACAGAAAAGCTGTGACCTGAGTGGCTGGTTGGGATTCTAACCTAAATTGTTTTGAGTATTTGGGATCTAATTAAACATAATAACTTAATTATAATTTAGAGGATATCTAAGCCAGAGATCGGAGAATATTACAGTTAGCTATCGCATTTCTATTAGAAATCTAGTGCTAGGAAACAGATAGTTGACAGTAACTTTGAAATTTAAAAAAAGTATTAAAAAAAAAAAAGACAAATTTTAATTTTAATTAATTGACGCAATGTCAGTTAGAGGGGTGCTGTGCTCTGACTGTGAGATGTGGCAGGTCCGGGAGGCTTCCAGTGTCCCGGATGGCTTCATCTGCAGAAAGTGCACCCAACTGCAGCTCCTCACAGACCGCATGGTTCGGTTGGAGCAGCAATTGGATGCACTTAGGAGCATGCAGGTGGCGGAAAGCGTCATAGATCGCAGTTATGTAAGTGTGGTCACACCCAAGGTGCAGGCAGAGAAATGGGTGACCACCAGAAAGGGCAGGCAGTCAGTGCAGGAATCCCCTGTGGTTGTCCCCCTCTCGAACAGATATACCCCTTTGGATACTGTCGGGGGGGATAGCCTATCAGGGGAAAACAGCAGCAGCCAGAGCAGTGGCACCACGGCTGGCTCTGATGTTCAGAAGGGAGGGTCAAAGCGCAGAAGAGTAATAGTTATAGGGGACTCTATAGTCAGGGGCACAGATAGGCGCTTCTGTGGACGTGAAAGAGACTCCAGGATGGTATGTTGCCTCCCTGGTGCCAGGGTCCAGGATGTCTCCGAACGGGTAGAGGGAATCCTGAAGGGGGAGGGCAAACAGGCAGAGGTCGTTGTACATATTGGTACTAACGACATAGGCAGGAAGGGGCATGAGGTCCTGCAGCAGGAGTTCAGGGAGCTAGGCAGAAAGTTAAAAGACAGGACCTCGAGGGTTGTAATCTCGGGATTACTCCCTGTGCCACGTGCCAGTGAGGCTAGAAATAGGAAGATAGAGCAGACAAACACGTGGCTAAACAGCTGGTGTAGGAGGGAGGGTTTCTGTTATCTGGACCACTGGGAGCTCTTCCGGGGCAGGTGTGACCTGTATAAGATGGACGGGTTGCATCTAAACCGGAGAGGCATAAATATCCTGGCCGCGAGGTTTGCTAGTGTCACACGGGAGGGTTTAAACTAGTCTGGCAGGGGGGTGGGCACGGGAGCAATAGGTCAGAAGGTGAGAGCATTGAGGGAGAACTAGGGAATAGGGACAGTGTGGCTCTGAGGCAGCGCAGACGGGGAGAAGTTGCTGAACACAGCGGGTCTGGTGGCCTGAAGTGCATATGTTTTAATGCAAGGAGCATTACGGGTAAGGCAGATGAACTTAGAGCTTGGATTACTACTTGGAACTATGATGTTGTTGCCATTACAGAGACCTGGTTGAGGGAAGGGCAGGATTGGCAGCTAAACGTTCCAGGATTTAGATGTTTCAGGCGGGATAGAGGGGGATGTAAAAGGGGAGGCGGAGTTGCGCTACTTGTTCAGGAGAGTATCACAGCTATACAGCGAGAGGACACCTCAGAGGGCAGTGAGGCTATATGGGTAGAGATCAGGAATAAGAAGGGTGCAGTCACAATGTTGGGGGTATACTACAGGCCTCCCAACAGCCAGCGGGAGATAGAGGAGCAGATAGGTAGACAGATTTTGGAAAAGAGTAAAAACAACAGGGTTGTGGTGATGGGAGACTTCAACTTCCCCAATATTGACTGGGACTCACTTAGTGCCAGGGGCTTAGACGGGGCAGAGTTTGTAAGGAGCATCCAGGAGGGCTTCTTAAAACAATATGTAAACAGTCCAACTAGGGAAGGGGCGGTACTGGACCTGGTATTGGGGAATGAGCCCGGCCAGGTGGTAGATGTTTCAGTAGGGGAGCATTTCGGTAACAGTGACCACAATTCAGTAAGTTTTAAAGTACTGGTGGACAAGGATAAGAGTGGTCCGAGGATGAATGTGCTAAATTGGGGGAAGGCTAATTATAACAATATTAGGCGGGAACTGAAGAACATAGATTGGGGGCGGATGTTTGAGGGCAAATCAACATCTGACATGTGGGAGGCTTTCAAGTGTCAGTTGAAAGGAATACAGGACAGGCATGTTCCTGTGAGGAAGAAAGATAAATACGGCAATTTTCGGGAACCTTGGATGACGAGTGATATTGTAGGCCTCGTCAAAAAGAAAAAGGAGGCATTTGTCAGGGCTAAAAGGCTGGGAACAGACGAAGCCTGTGTGGCATATAAGGAAAGTAGGAAGGAACTTAAGCAAGGAGTCAGGAGGGCTAGAAGGGGTCATGAAAAGGCATTGGCAAATAGGGTTAAGGAAAATCCCAAGGCTTTTTACACTTACATAAAAAGTAAGAGGGTAGCCAGGGAAAGGGTTGGCCCACTGAAGGATAGGCAAGTGAATCTATGTGTGGAGCCAGAGGAAATGGGCGAGGTACTAAATGAATACTTTGCATCAGTATTCACCAAAGAGAAGGAATTGGTAGATGTTGAGTCTGGAGAAGGGGGTGTAGATAGCCTGGGTCACATTGTGATCCAAAAAGACGAGGTGTTGGGTGTCTTAAAAAATATTAAGGTAGATAAGTCCCCAGGGCCGGATGGGATCTACCCCAGAATACTGAAGGAGGCTGGAGAGGAAATTGCTGAGGCCTTGACAGAAATCTTTGGATCCTCGCTGTCTTCAGGGGATGTCCCGGAGGACTGGAGAATAGCCAATGTTGTTCCTCTGTTTAAGAAGGGTGGCAGGGATAATCCCGGGAACTACAGGCCGGTGAGCCTTACTTCAGTGGTAGGGAAATTACTGGAGAGAATTCTTCGAGACAGGATCTACTCCCATTTGGAAGCAAATGGACGTATTAGTGAGAGGCAGCACGGTTTTGTGAAGGGGAGGTCGTGTCTCACTAACTTGATAGAGTTTTTCGAGGAGGTCACTAAGATGATTGATGCAGGTAGGGCAGTAGATGTTGTCTATATGGACTTCAGTAAGGCCTTTGACAAGGTCCCTCATGGTAGACTAGTACAAAAGGTGAAGTCACACGGGATCAGGGGTGAACTGGCAAGGTGGATACAGAACTGGCTAGGCCATAGAAGGCAGAGGGTAGCAATGGAGGGATGCTTTTCTAATTGGAGGGCTGTGACCAGTGGTGTTCCACAGGGATCAGTGCTGGGACCTTTGCTCTTTGTAGTATATATAAATGATTTGGAGGAAAATGTAACTGGTCTGATTAGTAAGTTTGCAGACGACACAAAGGTTGGTGGAATTGCGGATAGCGATGAGGACTGTCTGAGGATACAGCAGGATTTAGATTGTCTGGAGACTTGGGCGGAGAGATGGCAGATGGAGTTTAACCTGGACAAATGTGAGGTAATGCATTTTGGAAGGGCTAATGCAGGTAGGGAATATACAGTGAATGGTAGAACCCTCAAGAGTATTGAAAGTCAAAGAGATCTAGGAGTACAGGTCCACAGATCACTGAAAGGGGCTACACAGGTGGAGAAGGTAGTCAAGAAGGCATACGGCATGCTTGCCTTCATTGGCCGGGGCATTGAGTATAAGAATTGGCAAGTCATGTTGCAGCTGTATAGAACCTTAGTTAGGCCACACTTGGAGTATAGTGTTCAATTCTGGTCGCCACACTACCAGAAGGATGTGGAGGCTTTAGAGAGGGTGCAGAAGAGATTTACCAGAATGTTGCCTGGTATGGAGGGCATAAGCTATGAGGAGCGATTGAATAAACTCGGTTTGTTCTCACTGGAACGAAGGAGGTTGAGGGGCGACCTGATAGAGGTATACAAAATTATGAGGGGCATAGACAGAGTGGATAGTCAGAGGCTTTTCCCCAGGGTAGAGGGGTCAATTACTAGGGGGCATAGGTTTAAGGTGAGAGGGGCAAGGTTTAGAGTAGATGTACGAGGCAAGTTTTTTACGCAGAGGGTAGTGGGTGCCTGGAACTCACTACCGGAGGAGGTAGTGGAGGCAGGGACGATAGGGACATTTAAGGGGCATCTTGACAAATATATGAATAGGATGGGAATAGAAGGATACGGACCCAGGAAGTGTAGAAGATTGTAGTTTAGTCGGGCAGTATGGTCGGCACGGGCTTGGAGGGCCGAAGGGCCTGTTCCTGTGCTGTACATTTCTTTGTTCTTTGTTCTTTGTTCAATAGTCCCTGGAGAGCGCAGGTGGTAGTAGTGAAGACAGGGGAGAAACAAAGAATGGTCATTGACTATAGCCAGACCATCAACAGGTACACACAACTAGACGCGTACCCTCTCCCCCGCATATCCGACATGGTCAACCGGATTGCCCAATATAAAGTCTTCTCCACCGTGGACCTCAAGTCCGCCTACCATCAGCTCCCCATCCGTCCAAGTGACCGCAAGTACACAGCCTTCGAGGCAGACGGGCGATTATACCATTTCCTACGGGTCCCTTTTGGCGTCACAAACGGGGTCTCGGTCTTCCAACGGGAGATGGACCGAATGGTTGATCAACATGGGTTGTGGGCCACGTTCCCGTATCTCGACAATGTAACCATCTGCGGCCACGATCAGCAGGACCACGACACCAACCTCCAAAAATTCCTCCAGACCGCCAAAGACTTGACCTCACGTACAATGAGGACAAGTGCGTTTTTAGCACCGATCGGCTAGCCATTCTGGGCTATGTAGTGCGCAATGGGATAATAGGCCCCGACCCCGAACGTATGCGCGCACTCATGGAATTTCCCCTCCCGCACTGCCCAAAAGCCCTGAAACGCTGCCTGGGGTTCTTTTCATACTACGCCCAGTGGGTCCCCCAGTACGCAGACAAGGCCCGCCCCCTAATACAGACCACGACCTTCCCTCTGTCGACAGAGGCTTTCCAGGCCTTCAGCCACATCAAAGCGGATATCGCAAAGGCCACGATGCGCGCCATCGACGAGTCCCTCCTCTTCCAGGTCGAGAGCGACGCCTCCGACGTAGCTCTAACGGCCACCCTTAACCAAGCGGGCAGACCAGTGGCTTTTTTCTCCTGGACCCTCCACGCCTCAGAAATCCGCCACTCTTCAGTAGAAAAGGAAGCCCAAGCCATAGTGGAAGCTGTGCGACATTGGAGGCATTACCTGGCCGGCAGGAGGTTCACTCTCCTCACTGACCAAAGCTCGGTAGCCTTCATGTTCGATAATGCACAGCGGGGCAAAATCAAAAACGACAAGATCTTAAGGTGGAGGATCGAGCTCTCCACCTTCAACTATGAGATTTTGTATCGTCCCGGAAAGCTGAACGAGCCGTCCGATGCCCTATCCCGCGGCACATGTGCCAACGCACAAATTAACCGCCTCCAAACCCTCCACGAGGACCTCTGCCACCCGGGGGTCACTCGGTTTTACCACTTCATCAAGTCCCGCAATCTCCCATACTCTTTCGAGGAGGTCCGTACAGTCACAAGGGACTGCCACATCTGCGCGGAATGCAAGCCGCATTTTTTCAGGCCGGATGGAGCGCACCTGATTAAGGCTTCCCGCCCCTTTGAACGCCTCAGTCTCGATTTCAAAGGGCCCCTCCCCTCCACCGACCGCAACGCATATTTTCTTAATGTGGTGGACGAATACTCCCGCTTCCCTTTTGCCATTCCCTGTTCTGACATGACCGCGGCCACAGTCATTAAAGCCCTGAACAGCATCTTCACACTGTTTGGTTACCCCGCATACGTCCACAGCGACAGGGGGTCCTCTTTCATGAGTGACGAGCTGCGCCAGTTCCTGCTCAGCAAGGGCATAGCCTCAAGCAGGACGACCAGCTACAACCCCCGGGGGAACGGGCAAGTAGAGAGGGAGAACGGCACGGTCTGGAAGGCCGTCCTACTGGCCCTACGGTCCAGGGACCTCCCAGTTTCACGGTGGCAGGAGGTCCTCCCGGACGCCCTCCACTCCATCCGGTCGTTATTATGTACGAGCACTAATCAAACGCCCCATGAGCGTCTCCTTGTTTTCCCTAGGAGGTCCTCCTCTGGAACGTCGCTGCCGACTGGCTGGCGGCCCCAGGACCCATCCTGCTCCGAAAGCATGTGCGGGCACATAAGGTGGACCCGTTGGTCGAAAGAGTTCACCTCCTCCACGCGAACCCCCAGTACGCCTACGTGGAGCACCCCGACGGCCGACAGGACACGGTCTCCCTGCGGGATCTGGCGCCCGCCGGCAACACGCACCCCCCCCCCCCCCCCCCCGGCCACCATCAACCCAACCCCCCCTTCCTGCCACCGCCGCACCCCGCGACCGCCCCCTTCCCAGGAGGATCGGTTCCCCTCCCCTCAGCACCGACCAAGAATAAAGCCCAAGCTGAAACCGTAAGGCTCCTGGAGGCGACAGCACCGGTACAAGCACCACCACCACCGGGGCCGAGGCGATCGACACGGACGACCAGACCACCCGACCAACTCGTGGCGTCGATCTAAAACTAAATATGGACTTTTACCAAGAACATTTTGCTTTTCTTCCTATACCCTCTGTAAATAGTTGCAACAGGCCAAAATTGTACAATACTGTATTGCCATGTGAATGTTTTTTTTCCTCCCAGGACCAGCCCTGTAAACCCTTACCACCATACGAAGCATCACCCCGCCGGGTTCATTTTTGACAAGGGGTGAATGTGGTAGTATGTATTGGGGGTCATGTGGGACTGGAAGCCCTAATGTCATTGGCTGACAGATCCCGGGTCCTGGTTGGCCGTTGACCTCAAGATCCGCCCTGAAGGCGGAGTATAAGAAGCCGGAGTCTTCCCCCGCAGGCCAGTTTACTATCGAGCTGCGGGGGAACAGACACGCTTAATAAAGCCTCATCGACTTCACTCTATTCATCTCACGGAGTCTTTGTGCGCTACACATGGCAAGGCTGAAATAGAAACTAAAAACAGACACAGGGCAGGGCTAAAAAACAAACTGAAAACAGACCCAGCCCCTCCCATGAGTGACGATCACAGCCTGTACAGCTGTTCACCCCTTAATCACAGCTTTTGCTGACGTATAATCTGGATTCTTTAACCTAATTCATTTTAATAGCATGACTGTAACAGACACATGTGCATAAACCTTTTCATTCCTCACGGCAGAAGAGGAAATGAGCTTTGATTCACTTTTTAAAATTATTTTGGAGAACCCAATCCATTGTCTCCAATTAATGGGTAATTAGGTGTGGCCAATCCACCTACACTGCACATCTTTTTGGGTTGTGGGGGTGAGACTCTCACAGACACGGGGAGAATGCGCAAACTCCACACCGTCAGTGACCCAGCGCCGGGATCGAACCTGGGACCTCGCCACCATCGACCCAGTGCTAACCACTGCGCCACATGCCGCCCTCGATCTCTCGCTGAATTGTGGCGATCCGGTGAGCGGAGTGCCTCGGTGTACAACACGGGGCTATGTACATCCGTGTTCCCCGTTGAGGCCCCTCATTTTATTTATTTATTTTTCAAATAAATTTAGAGTACCCAATTCTTTATTTTCCAATGAAGGGACAATTTAGCGTGGCCAATCCACCTACCCTGCACATCTTTGGGTTGTGGGGGTGAAACCCACGCAGACACGGGGAGAATGTGCAAACTCCACACGGACAGTGACCCAGAGCCGGGATCGAACCTGGGACCTTGGCGCCGTGAGGCAGCAGTGCTAACCCACTGCCCCACTGTGCTGCGCATGAGCTTTGATTCCGGAGATACTAGCATCAATACTAGAGAAAGAGCGTTATGGGCTAGGGTTTAAAAACTCCATAGTGTGTTGTGGAGTTCACCTGACCCATAACTTTTTATGTTGGATTTGACTAAGATGATCACAAGAACCTTCACTTCAGGTGTGATTCTACTGTCTTCCTGGACACTTCAATTAACATTTATATAAACACGCAGCAAGAATTTTTAAATCAGTTTCAGACATAAAGACACCCCACACAGCTACAGTAATCTATGTATAACACTTAATGAATTCCCCCTTAACTGTTCCAATTCAAAAACAAAATCCCATAAACCAAAAACCCTTTTCCCGGGCGTGGCCCCAGCACTCTGTATTCTCACTTGTATAAGACTGGCTTCTCCTGAGATTCTGACCCCGTCTCACCAGCAGGTTTAAACCCTTCCGGAAAGCAAACTATATATCTTAAGTTACCTAAACAGCAGGGAGGTATAATCAATGTCTTTCTTTCTCGGCACAACTTTTAAAAATGCCAATAGAGACAGGGCAAAACATTTCTGTTCTCTGCTTGAGACCACAGCAGCCAAAATGTGAAAGCAAAACCAAAAAACGTTTCACAGAGCCACAGCTCCACCCACACAATGACACGGGGAGATAGGGGTCGGGGGGTCGCCTCGGGAGACTCAGAGATTAAAAACGGTGTCCCGATCACTCGCTGTATTTTTTGGGTTTTATTGAATATGAATTTAGAGTACCCAATTATTTTTTTTTCCAATTAATGGGCAATTTAGCGTGGCCAATCCACCTAACCTGCACATCTTTTTGGGTTGTGGGGGTGAGACCCTCACAGACACGGGGCAGCACGGTAGCATTGTGGATAGCACAATTGCTTCACAGCTCCAGGGTCCCAGGTTCGATTCCGGCTTGGGTCACTGTCTGTGCGGAGGCTGCACATCCTCCCCGTGTGTGCGTGGGTTTCCTCCAGGTGCTCCGGTTTCCTCCCACAGTCCAAAGATGTGCAGGTTAGGTGGATTGGCCATGATAAATTGCCCTTAGTGTCCAAAATTGCCCTTAGGGTTGGGTGGGGTTACTGGGTTATGGGGATAGGGTGGAGGTGTGGACCTTGGGTAGGGTGCTCTTTCCAAGTACCGGTGCAGACTCGATGGGCCGAATGGCCTCCTTCTGCACTGTAAATTCTATGAATATGCAAACTCCACACAGACAGTGACCCAGGGCTGGGATCGAACCTGGGACCTCGGCGCCATAGACCCAGTGCTAACCACTGCGCCACATGCCGCCCTCGATCTATCGCTGTATTGTGGCGATCCGGTGAGCGGAGTGCCTCGGTGTGCAAAATGGGGCTATGTACATCCGTGTTCCCCGCTGAGGCCCCTCATTTTATTTATTTATTTTTCAAATAAATTTAGAGTACCCAATTCTTTATTTTCCAATTAAGGGGCAATTTAGCGCGGCCAATCCACCTACCCTGCACATCCTTTTGGGTTGTGGGGGTGACACCCGCGCAAAGACGGGGAGAATGTGCAAACTTCACACGGACAATGACCCAGAATCGAACCTGGGACCTCGGCGCCGTGAGGCAGCAGGGCTAATCCACTGCGCCACCGTGCTGCCCCTGAGGCGCTTTATTTGACGTGAGTGGCATTGTATAGTCATGTGTTTCCCAGCACTGCGAGCGCAGGAAAACACGCGGCTAAACGCACTCGCTGAGGGACTTTGTCCCGTTTTAGTTGAACCGTGACCTCTGCCTCCATATTGCTTTATGTCGTTGGAATTTAGGCAGGTTCAATGTCCGAGCTGCCACAGCGCTCTGGGGATGACCATTCCGAAGACTCTAAACCCTCTGAGTAAAATCTCTCCTCATCCCGGTCCTCGGAGACTCCCCCTCGTTATTGAGAAATTCCTGGGACCAATGGGGACCGAGAACAGGTGATCACCCCAGAGGGTGGTGTCTGCTCTGGGGTAGAATACATCGGGGTGGGGTGTGGAGGATGAATTAAAGATGTAAAGGCTGCGGCAGTAGCTCCATTCTGCTCCAGGGCAGCACTGGCCGCTTGACGGGAACCGGCTAGTTCTGATTGGTGAAAGGGTCATTAAATTAGCCATTTTAATGTAAATACTAAAGCCCAGTTTAAAATCTAAAACTTCAAGCATAACCTTAGATTACAAAAACACACAGCTTGCAATAATAAAAGCATGGATTTGAAACATCTACAGTCGAACTAGAAGCAAATGAAACAATTCAATGAAGGTCACAATAAGTTGACATGGATAAAATGAATCTGCCATAGTTCAAAACGTGAGTAAGTATCGCAGAGAGCCGAAAACAGATCTGATTAAAAGTGTAGATCACATTCCAACACACACTAACATCTAAAGATGCAACATATTCATAGCTATGTTGCATATTAATGATTGACAACTAACCATCCAACCAAATGCATTTGAGACCCATCCAAGCCAATCAGCACATTGCAGGGGTAGGGACAGATGGAGTCAGACTGATAACATTTTCCTTGAAGATAGAGGTCCGGGCAGCCATTTTCATCCAGGATCACTCTGTATCTTTTACCTAACTACTCGCTATCCTTATTTCGTATTTTCATATTTCCACTCTAACTCTTGAAGTTCGCGCAAGCTGTTTTGCTTTGAGCAAAGAACCATTATTGTATTTTAAAAGTTAAATCTGTTGTAATCCATTAAGCCAATTATTTCTTTTAAAGTCTTTTGCTGGCAAGGGCTTTATTGAAAACATCTGATTTGTAACCACAAGAAGATTTCAGTCTCTCAATTAAAATCAACAGACACAATAAATATATTTATTTCGCATCCGTGAAGTGTAACTTAAATTTCTAATGAGTTTTGAAGTGTATACGAGACTGCACTTAAACCGCACGATAGATTACTACAATTGGCGTAGTCGGCAAAGGGGAGGAGCGCTGAGTCGACGATCGGAGAGAGTCGGAAAAGATCGGAACGAGTCGGAGACGATCGGAAGGATTCGGAGGACACCGGAAGACCGAAGATCATACCGTTAGCGGAAGCCCAGAAGGACGGAAGACCAAAAGACATCTATCCGAAGAACGGCTAGTCTGGGGTAAAAAAATCTATTTTTTCACCCATTAAAAGTCTTAAAGCTGCACTGGCTAGTGCTTCGACCTATTTAGAAAGGACCTTTTTAACAAAGAGTTATTCAATCGGGTGCAGGACGTATAACTAAATAAAACGCAACTGAATAGCTGTGGTCGTGTAATCTTCAAATTACACAAATTGTTTGCAACCAAAAGATTCTGCGTGAGGCTGGATTTCTGGCGGACAAAAAATCCCAAAATAGATTAATTTCCTTCAAATGGTAGAGAACTACTTCCCATGACTTTGAAGGGAGGCCGGGCTGTACCGGAAGTTTCTATTGACGATATATTGGGAGACCTTAGATCTTTAATTTATAGACATTTTGGAATGTCTAAAGTAGTTACGAAAATTGAATCAAAATATGACACCCCTAAAGGACAGTGGTCCGTCCCTTGACGACGTCAAAAAAGTTTTGGGAAAAACCACACGATTGACCAAAAAGAAATGTATGAAATGGTCTTTTGCAGTAATGGCACAGCTCCATTAGCTGCAAGAAACAATCACAAAGGCAAAACACAATTGCGAACTTAAAACTGCCAAAGAAAAACTAGTGGCAGTCATTGACCAATTGCGAGCTGGAAAATCTAAGCTCGAGAAATCTGATCAAACTGAAACACTCTTGGCAGACTCAAAATGCAGAACTCAGCCATCACTATTACAAATTGATGAACTCCAAAAGAGAAATACTGACTCCGAATCCAAACTTCAACAATTAATATCAGAAAATGATGGTCTTAAAAGTCAAAATTGCCAGTTACTTGAGGAAAATGTATTTTGAAAAGTGACATGGACACCATGAAATGTCATAACAAATTACTGACAGATACATGAACGGCTCAAAAGCCTTCAAATCTTTCTTTAAAACCTCAGCTCAACTCTCCAAAGCAAACAGCTCCACCAACGGCAAGGGTTGAAATGATTTTAACTAAGGCCCGAGCTGTACCAGCGGTAACTAGATCAGATCCTGCATTATTGCAAGCTACTACGGACATGAATACAATGAATACACGGATCGGAATTCCACAGGGGGAGTCTGGCCAACTGGACTATCTGCCCATTCCGGGTTCAAGGGCCCTTTTTCCCCCAGAACAAACCGTTATCTCACTCTGAGACCGACCAAGACATCCTGCTGGCCCCGATCCAAAAGCCTCTCATGGCAGCTTTAATATACTCTGAGATTGTTAAACAAGAAAATCCTACTCAGTTGAACAACGAGCCTAGCGGCAAACAAAGTGTAATACAACTTAACCCATTAAGCACCAAACAGCTTGGAGTTGAAGTGATAAAGACAACAGCCTGGGTACAAAAACATTTAATAGACCTCACAAACTATGATGAAATGTTTGAAACAGTTTGGAAGGAGTTTTCTGGAATAGAACTCCAGCCAAAAGAGGAAAACTGTGAAATGAGTTCATTGGGATCTTGTAAAACCCATTTTGTCACTGGTTTAAGACCAGAACTGTCTGCAGCTTTAAACTTGATCTTACCAGTCCCAGTCCGAGACAGCAACTGCTAAAAATAACCCATCAGTCGTTGCTTTTCTGGGTCGGTCTTCACAGTGGAAGACACAAATAACATGTCAGTTACTGATGGAAATGAGGCTATGACAGGTGAGGACCTTGAGAGGATTGTTATCACCAAGGAGGTAGTGATGGGCAAGCTAATGGGGCTAAAGGTAGACAAGTCTCCTGGACCTGATGGAATGCATCCCAGAGTGCTAAAAGAGATGGCTAGGGAAATTGCAAATGCACTAGTGATAATTTACCAAAATTCACCAGACTCTGGGGTTGTCCAGGCGGATTGGAAATTAGCAAACGTGACACCACTGTTTAAAAAAGGAGGTAGGCAGAAAGCGGGAAATTATAGGCCGGTAAGCTAAACTTCGGTAGAAGGGAAGATGCTGGAATCTATCATCAAGGAAGAAATAGCGAGGCATCTGGATGGAAATTGTCCCATTGGGCAGACGCAGCATGGGTTCACAAAGGGAAGGTCGTGTCTGACTAATTCGGTAGAATTTTTTGAGGACGTTACCAGTGCAGTAGATAACGGGGAGCCAATGGATGTGGTATATCTGGATTTCCAGAAAGCTTTTGACAAGGTGCCACACAAAAGGTTGCTGCATAAGCTAAAGATGCATGGCATTGAGGGTAACGTGGTAGCATGGGTATAGGATTGGTTAACGAACAGAAAGCAGAGAGTGGGGATTAATGGGTGTTTCTCTGGTTGGCAACCTGTAACTAGTGGGGTCCCCTCAAGGATCAGTGTTGGGCCTGTAGTTGTTCACAATTTACATAGACGATTTGGAGTTGGTGACCAAGTGCAATGTGTCAAAGTTTGCAGACGACACTAAGATGAGTGGTAAAGCAAAAAGTGAAGAGGATACCGGAAGTCTTCAGAAGGATTTGGATAGGTTAGGTGAATGGGCTAGGGTCTGGCAGATGGAATTCAATGTTGCCAAGTGTGAGGCTATCCATTTTGGGAGGAATAACAGCAGAATGGATTATTGTTTAAACGGTAAGATGTTAAAACATGCTGCTGTGCAGAGGGACCTGTGTGTGCTGGAGCACGAGTCGCAAAAAGTTGGTGTGCAGGT
Source organism: Scyliorhinus torazame (assembly GCF_047496885.1). Classification (NCBI taxonomy): domain Eukaryota; kingdom Metazoa; phylum Chordata; class Chondrichthyes; order Carcharhiniformes; family Scyliorhinidae; genus Scyliorhinus; species Scyliorhinus torazame. Next base: position 31,540,029 of record NC_092737.1, on the reverse strand, counting down.
GCAACAGGTGATTAAGAAGGCTAATCGAGTTTTGTGTTTCATTGCTAGAGGGATGGATTTCAAGACTAGGGAGGTTATGCTGCAATTGTATAGGGTGTTGGTGAGGCCGCACCTGTAGTATTGTGTTCAGTTTTGGTCTCCTTACCCGAGAAAGGACATATCATAGAACATAGAACAATACAGCGCAGTACAGGCCCTTCGGCCCACGATGTTGCACCGAAACAAAAGCCATCTAACCTACACTATGCCATTATCATCCATATGTTTATCCAATAAACTTTTAAATGCCCTCAATGTTGGCGAATTCACTACTGTAGCAGGTAGGGCATTCCACGGCCTCACTACTCTTTGCGTAAAGAACCTACCTTTGACCTCTGTCCTATATCTATTACCCCTCAGTTTAAAGTTATGTCCCCTCGTGCCAGCCATATCCATCCGCGGGAGAAGGCTCTCACTGTCCACCCTATCCAACCCCCTGATCATTTTGTATGCCTCTATTAAGTCTCCTCTTAACCTTCTTCTCTCCAACGAAAACAACCTCAAGTCCATCAGCCTTTCCTCATAAGATTTTCCCTCCATACCAGGCAACATCCTGGTAAATCTCCTCTGCACCCGCTCCAAAGCCTCCACGTCCTTCCTATAATGCGGTGACCAGAACTGTACGCAATATTCCAAATGCGGCCGTACCAGAGTTCTGTACAGCTGCAACATGACCTCCCGACTCCGGAACTCAATCCCTCTAGCAATAAAGGCCAACACTCCATAGGCCTTCTTCACAACCCTATCAACCTGGGTGGCAACTTTCAGGGATCTATGTACATGGACACCTAGATCCCTCTGCTCATCCACACTTTCAAGAACTTTACCATTAGCCAAATATTCCGCATTCCTGTTATTCCTTCCAAAGTGAATCACCTCACACTTCTCTACATTGAACTCCATTTGCCACCTCTCAGCCCAGCTCTGCAGCTTATCTATATCCCTCAGTAACCTGCTACATCCTTCCACACTATCGACAACACCACCGACTTTAGTATCGTCTGCAAATTTACTCACCCACCCTTCTGCGCCTTCCTCTAGGTCATTGATAAAAATGACAAACAGCAACGGCCCCAGAACAGTTCCTTGTGGTACTCCACTTGTGACTGTACTCCATTCTGAACATATCCCATCAACCACCACCCTCTGTCTTCTTTCAGCTAGCCAATTTCTGATCCACATCTCTAAATCACCCTCAATCCCCAGCCTCCGTATTTTTTGCAATAGCCTACCGTGGAGAACCTTATCAAACGCTTTGCTGAAATCCATATACACCACATCAACTGCTCTACCCTCGTCTACCTGTTCAGTCACCTTCTCAAAGAACTCAATAAGGTTTGTGAGGCATGACCTACCCTTCACAAAGCCATGTTGACTATCCCTGATCATATTATTCCTATCTAGATGATTATAAATCTTGTCTCTTATAATCCCCTCCAAGACTTTACCCACTACAGACGTGAGGCTCACCGGTCTATAGTTGCCGGGGTTGTCTCTGCTCCCCTTTTTGAACAAAGGGACCACATTTGCTGTCCTCCAGTCCTCTGGCACTATTCCTGTAGCCAATGATGACATAAAAATCAAAGCCAAAGGTCCAGCAATCTCTTACCTGGCCTCCCAGAGAATCCTAGGATAAATCCCATCAGGTCCCGGGGACTTATCTATTTTCAGCCTGTCCAGAATTGCCAACACCTCTTCCCTACGTACCTCAATGCCATCTATTCTATTAGCCTGGGGCTCAGCATTCTCCTCCACAACATTATCTTTTTCCTGAGTGAATACTGACGAAAAATATTCATTTAGTATCTCGCCTATCTCTTCAGACTCCACACACAATTTCCCATCCCTGTCCTTGACTGGTCCTACTCTTTCCCTAGTCATTCGCTTATTCCTGACATACCTATAGAAAGCTTTTGGGTTTTCCTTGATCCTACCTGCCAAATACTTCTCATGTCCCCTCCTTGCTCGTCTTAGCTCTCTCTTTAGATCCTTCCTCGCTACCTTGTAACTATCCATCGCCCCAACCGAAACTTCACACTTGATCTTCACATAGGCCTCCTTCTTCCTCTTAACAAGAGATTCCACTTCCTTGGTAAACCACGGTTCCCTCGCTCTACGCCTTCCTCCCTGTCTGACCGGTACATACTTATCAAGAACACGCAGTAGCTGATCCTTGAACAAGCCCCACTTATCCAGTGTGCCCACCACTTGCAGCCTACTTCTCCACCTTATTCCCCCCCCCCCCAAGTCACGTCTAATGGCATCATAATTGCCCTTCCCCCAGCTATAACTCTTGCCCTGCGGTGTATACTTATCCCTTTCCATCATTAACGTAAACGTCACCGAATTGTGGTCACTGTCCCCAAAGTGCTCTCCTACCTCCAAATCCAACACCTGGCCTGGTTCATTACCCAAAACCAAATCCAACGTGGCCTCGCCTCTTGTTGGCCTGTCAGCATATTGTTTCAGGAAACCCTCCTGCACACACTGTACAAAAAACGACCCATCTATTGTACTCGAACTATATCTTTTCCAGTCAATATTTGGAAAGTTAAAGTCTCCCATAATAACTACCCTGTTACTTTCACTCATATCCAGAATCATCTTCGCCATCCTTTCCTCTACATCCCTAGAACTATTAGGAGGCCTATAAAAAACTCCCAACAGGGTGACCTCTCCTTTCCTGTTTCTAACTTCGGCCCATACTACCTCGGAAGAAGAGTCCCCATCTAGCATCCTCTCCGCCACCGTAATACTGCTCTTGACTAGCAGCGCCACACCTCCCCCTCTTGTGCCTCCTTCTCTGAGCTTACTAAAACACCTAAACCCCGGAACCTGCAACATCCATTCCTGTCCCTGCTCTATCCATATTGGCACTGGATGGAGTGCAGAGGAGATTCACTAGGTTTATCCCAGAGTTGAGGGGATTAGATTATGTCGAGAGGTTGAGTAGATTGGGACTGTACACATTGGAGTTTAGAAGGATGCGGGGGGATCTTATTGAAACATATAAAATTATGAAGGGAATAGATAGGATAGATGCGGGCAGGTTGTTTCCACTGGTCGGGGAAAGCAGAATTGGGGGCATAGCCTCAAAATAAGGGGAAGTAGATTTAGGACGGAGTGTAGGAGGAACTTCTTCAACCAAAGGGTTGTGAATCTCTGGAATTCCTTGCCCAGTGAAGCAGTTGAGGCTCCTTCTTTAAACGTTTTGTTAGAAAAAGATAGATACCTTTCTAAAGAATAAAGGGATTCGGGGATATGGTGCACGGGACGGAGAGTGGAGCTGAGTCCACAAAGATCAGCCATGATCTCATTAAATGGCGGAGCAGGCTCGAGGGACCAGATGGCCTACTCCTGTTCCTAGTTCTTATGTCCTTATGTACCCTGTGACTGCTGCACCTTTCCAAAATCTGTTTCCCAATCTGTTCCTCCACATCTCTGCTACTATTGGGGGGCCTATAGAAAACTCCTAACAAGGTGACTGCTCCTTTCCTATTTCTGACTTCAACCCATACTACCTCAGTAGGCAGATACTCCTCGAACTGTCTTTCTGCAGCTGTTATACTATCTCTAATTTACAATGCCACCCCCCCCCCCCACATCTTTTACCACCATCCCTAACCTTATTGAAACATCTATAACCAGTGACCTCCAATAACGATTTCTGCCCCTCTTCTATCCAAGTTTCCGTGGTGGCCACCACATCGAAGTCCCAAGTACCGATCCATGCCTTAAGTTCACCCAACCTTTTCCTGATGTTTCTTGCTTTGAAGTATACACACTTCAACCCATCTCAGTGCCTGAAAGTACTCTCCTTTGAACAAGAACAAAGAACAAGGAAATGTACAGCACAGGAACAGGCCCTTCGGCCCTCCAAGCCGTGCAGACCATGCTGCCCGACTAAACTACACTCTTCTACACTTCCTGGGTCCGTATCCCTCTATTCTCATCCTATTCATGTATTTGTCAAGATGCTCCTTAAATGTCACTATCATCCCTGCTTCCACCACCTCCTCCGGTAGCGAGTTCCAGGAACCCACTAACCTCTGCGTAAAAAACTTGCCTCGTACATTTACTCTAAACCTTGCCCCTCTCACCTTAAACCTATGCCCCCTAGTAATTGACCCCTCTACCCCGGGAAAAAGCCTCTGACTATCCACTCTGTCTATGCCCCTCATAATTTTGTAGACCTCTATCAGGTTGCCCCTCAACCTCCTTCGTTCCAGTGAGAACAAACCGAGTTTATTCAACCGCACCTCAAAGCTAATGCCCTCCATACCAGGCAACATTCTGGTAAATCTCTTCTGCACCCTCTCTAAAGCCTCCACATTATTGTGGTAATGTGGCGACCAGTATTGAACACTATACTCCAAGTGTGGCCTAACTAAGGCTCTATACAGCTGCAACATGACTTGCCAATTCTTATACTTAATGCCCCGGCCAATGAAGGCAAGCACGCCGTATGCCTTCTTGACTATATTCTCCACCTGTGTTGCCCCTTTCAGTGACCTGTGGACCTGTACTCCTAGATCTCTTTGACTTTCAATACTCTTGAGGGTTCTACCATTCACTGTATATTACCTACCTGCATTAGACCTTCCAAAATGCATTACCTCACATTTGTTCGGATTAAACTCCATCTGCCATCTCTCCGCCCAAGTCTCCAAACAATCTAAATCCTGCTGTATCCTCTGACAGTCCTCATCGCTATCCGCAATTCCACCAACCTTTGTGTCGTCTGCAAAATTACTAATCAGACCAGTTACATTTTCCTCCAAATCATTTATACATACTACAAACAGCAAAGGTCCCAGCACTGATCCCTGTGGGACACCACTGGTCACAGCCCTCCAATTAGAAAAGCATCCTTCCATTGCTACTCTCTGCCTTCTATGACCTAGCCAGTTCTGTATCCACCTTGCCAGCTCACTCCTGATCCCGTGTGACTTCACCTTTTGTACTAATCTACCATGAGGGACCTTGTCAAAGGCCTTACTGAAGTCCATATAGACAACATCCACTGCCCTACCTGCATCAATCATCTTAGTGACCTCCTCGAAAAACTGTATCAAGTTAGTGAGGCACGACCTCCCCTCCACAAAACCGTGCTGCCTCTCACTAATACTTTGTCAGTGTTCTCTTCCCCACTGCCTCACTACACGCTTTGGCGTCCTGAATATCGGCTACCTTAGTTGCTGGACTACAAACCCGGTTCCCATTCCCCTGCCAAATTAGTTTAAACCCTCCCGAAGAGTACTAGAAAACCTCCCATCCAGGATATCGGTGCCCCTCTGGTTCAGATGCAACCCGTCCTGCTTGTACCGGTCACACCTTCTCCAGAATGCGCTCCAATTATCCAAATACCTGAAGCTCTCCCTCCTACACCATTCCTGTAGCCACGTGTTCAACTGCACTCTCTCCCTATTCCTAGCCTCTCCATCACGTGGCACCGGCAACAAGCCAGAGATGACAGCTCTGTCTGTCCTGGCTTTTCACATCCAGACTAACTCCCTAAACTCGTTTATTACCTCCACACCCCTTTTCCTGCCTACGTCGTTGGTACCAATGTGCACCACGACTTCTGGCTGCTGCCCCTCAAGGATCCTGAAGACACGATCCGAGACATCCCTGGCCCTGGCACCCGGGAGGCAACATACCTTCCGGGAGATTCGCTCACGACCACAGAATCTCCTATCTATTCCCCTAACCATTCAATCTCCTATTACTATTGCTTTTCTATTCTACCCCCTTCCCTTATGAACCACAGAGCCTGTTTAAGTGACAGAGACCTGGCCCCGATGGTCTTCCCCCCGTCGGTCATCCCCTCCAATAGCATCCAAAATGGTATACTTGTTTTGAAGGGGAACGGCCACGATGGATCCCTGCACTGCCTGCCTGTTTGTTTTCTTTCCCCTGACTGTAACCCAGCTATTCTTGTCCTGTACCTTGGGTGTGGTTACCTCCCAGTAACACTTTTCTATAACGTCCTCTGCCTCCCGGATGATCCGAAGTTCACCCAGCTCCAGCTCCAGTTCCCTCACACGGTCTCTGAGGAGCTGGAGTTGGGTGCACTTCCCTCAATTTTGTCAGCGGAGACACCGGTGGTATCCATCACCACCCACATCCTACAGGAGAAGCATGCAACTGGCCTAGCCTCCATCCCCTCTTACACTACAGCATACAGCTGCCGTGTGGACCAATTGGACCTTCGCCCTCCGACTCTTCTCCCAGTCAGCTGCACTCTCTGTAAACTCCTGGCTCCCTTCACGCTCATTGCGGAAATGTAGGAAACGAAATGAAAGGAGCACCTTACTCCCTCCTCACCTAACTCCCTCAGTCACCAAACTCTCACTATCGCACTCAAATGCACCAAAATCAGCACTCAGTGCAAACAAAGTCTGCGCTGTCGGTGGGTCACTTTTATACTGTGAATCTAGCCCCTGAAAACTGGCCGAATCCAATTAACTGATTATCAAGCTCCAGCTGCAGGTACCTACAAGTAGATCCTTTGTTTAAAGCTGATTGAAAATTCACCTTCTTCTAAACCAAACAGCAACTTTTAAGTTAATTAACTAAATAAACGAAAGACTTGACTTTAGATAAAAATAAATTTCGAGTCAGCTTCCATAGCTTTATCGAGGCAGGCGAGTTTATGAGAATGACACTGGGTTCTCCAGTATCGTCTTCTTCCTGTGGCTGAAGAGCTGCCTCCAGAGTTGCAAAGGTAATTTCACTCACTAGGGGGCAAAAGTGATATGATCGTCACCACACAACAATGCCAAGAGAACAGGAACCATGAAGGGGACCGGATCAAAACTTGTACGAGACCTTATTTGACATTTTAAAACTCTTCATTAAAGACAGTCTTGAGGATTTATGACGAGTGTTCCTCCGTTTCGGCTCCGCTAAAAGTGTGCCACCATACTCAGCCTGTTCACAATGACATGACATCCGCTTACCTGGCCCATCCTGACCCACCAATGGCCAAATTCGTATTGGGTGTGTAGGATCAGGATGTTCTCCGTCATCGCAACATCGCTCTTTTTGATATTACATTCTGACAGCTTCATGTTATCCTCAGTAAGCTGCCCACTGGAGTGTCGGTGAGCTAAAGGAACAGCGGCGATGTGTTCACCCTGTGCCGCCTCTAGAGCTACATACAGTGTCCTCGCATGCTCTGGAATAGTAATAAATTATTCAGACAATTCCGGCACCCGTGACCAGGCGGAGACCGAATTTCAAGTCAGCCTCAATAGCTTTATCGAAGCAGGCGAGTTCTTGAGAATGCACTAAACTCTCGCAATACAAACCTCCTCTACCAACCTATCCCATCAACACTGTACTGCCCCTCGGTAATCCGAACTCCACAATGCTGCTTTGGACAACGTGGACTATGTTCCCTACCTTCAGACTGTACTGTAAACAAGGAAAGACAACTATGACAAATATCACAACCGTCTCCTGTGTCCAAAATTATTTCCATTACGGTTAAAAAGTGTTCGAAGAATAGGATCTTACACCCGGTACCAAGTTCATAGTTTCAGAGCGTTACTGTTACTCGCCCTTCTACATTCCTCCGAGACGGCAGCTTTGTGGAGTTAGGCCATCCTAATCCTGGAGAAGTACCACCAGTGCGGCCTCCAAATGGTGCTGCGATCCAGTAACAGGAAAAGCGGACCAACGTAAGCGATCTCGTTCAGAGCATTAACCCCAACATATACATATGGAAAACCATAGCCCATAGCATATCTGCGAAGAATTTGGGCGATTTCAGTTTCATGCTGAGAGCAAGTTGAATCCAAGCATTCAGAGCGCCCGGAACGTGTATTAATTCTCGCATCTGACCAGCCGCTCCTCCAAACACCATCTGCTCCATCTCTAACACAGACAGCAGGTCACACACTGGAGTCTTCACTCACATGAGAAACGATTTTCAGTCGAAAACCAAGTTATCGTCTTCTTTGAAGAATTATTGTTCTCGATAAACAAAGTGAACAAATTTGGGAATTGAGAGTGAATCCTGGATTCAGCTGAATCAGTTAAATGTATTGCGTGAAAAGTAATTTAGGAGAGCTCCAGCAGCGGAAAGACACATTTTCCTTGAAGAGGAAAACCGTTTTTTTTTTTCTGGTGGTGTTCTTGTGAGTTCGTAAGTTCATCCCAGCCCATTGATGTATCCAGGTTGCCCGGCAACAGAAACATCTCTTCAGTCTTCCAAATATTTAATAGTGTCACATTTCTAACTGGATTGGGGGAGGGCAGTCTGAAAACTGAGCCCAGCGAAGGCGTGTGGAGACTTTGGGTGGAGATAGAATTCACCGTGCTGCATATTTCCCTCTCTCAAACAAATATACAGAACGCAATGTCATCTCCCTTGGCACCACACCCAGACTTCCGAATCCAGCTGCCGGGAATATTGACACAAAACTAGCCTTGCCTGGTGACATTTGTGAAGCGGATGCACTGGGAATCTCGTCCAAGTTTCTTATTTATTAATTAATTTAATAATCAATGTAACCGGATATCTCACTGCATCCTTGAAACTCTCCCTGAACCTGGACTGAGTTGCCACATAAACAAATGTATTTGTGCAGCAATTTAGATTCATTAGCATGTAGCCAACTCGGAAAAATGTTATTAAGAATGGGCTGACACCTTTATTTGTAAAGGAATATAAGAAATCTAAGACGTAGATGAACCAAAGAAGTATGAAGCTGCTCGATATGCTGAACAGCAAAATCGCAGACTTCCTTCTATTCTCCATCTCTGGGTCACACTTGTCTCCTTTGCTCTCACCTTTTAGGCCCTTACGGATTCGACTGGACAGTAAAATGTGTCTGACGGTCAGGGTGTTAAGCAAGATAATTGCAGCAAATGGGAGCAATGGGGTTAAAAATACAATCAACCATTTCAGTCCCAACCATCCAGGCTCAGTGTAATAGCTCGCCTTGAAATAACAGTAGTAAGGTACTTCGTTGATTATGACTCCAGGTACAAATGCAAAGTACAGAGGGACATTTTTTAAACAGAACAGCGTGCAGGTTGTCGCTAGTACGACCGCAGCAGTTTTCTCGGTGCAATATTTAATTTTCAAATTCGGGCAACAAATGGCAACAAACCGATCGAAGGAGAAAGTCATTGTGAACCAGACAGAACAGTCTGTGATAGCAAAGGCTAGGACAGAGACAGCGCTGCACACTGAAGTTATGTGCAGCAAATAACTTAGGTAGTAATAAAAATTGAGCTGTCTCAGAATGATCTCAGCAACAACGAACAACAGATCTGACATTGCCATGGCGATGAGGTAGAGAGTGGTGCACTTGGAGAGATCGCACTTCCCCCGGCACAGCAGCACAACAGCAACCAAATTTACTGCAAGAGAGAGAATTACAATCAGACAAAAACGAATTACCAAACGTACATAAAGTTCCAGTCCATATATTTAGAGGATTATGTCAGCATTTACAAAAACACTTGCACAGTTATCAAATCCATACTTAAAGAAAATCTCACCACAGCATCAATCGACTACCTGAAGATCAATGTCTCGGTTAAAGTGAAATGATGACCATTTGGTGAGAGGAAATACATGATTCCACACACACATATCATTTGTCATTGTGCACTGGGACCTCCCAGAAGAGGACATGCCATGAGGTACACTTAAAGGAAGCTTGAATTGTATCAATAAACATCATTAATTGTAATAATGTTGGGTTGACAGGATTTGACGAAACTCACTCCTGGATGCGGCCAATGGACCCACCAAGGCCTGATTCAAGATACCTGAACACGTCCCTGACAGTGTTGGAAACATTATACGATCACGGGTTTGGATGAGGGCCATCCTGTCAAGGAAATCTACACCATGTTGGCTGAAATGGGAACCTACTCCACATATAAATGTGGTCACACCCAAGGTGCAGGCAGATAAATGGGTGACCACCAGAAAGGGCAGGCAGTCAGTGCAGGAATCCCCTGTGGTTGTCCCCCTCTCGAACAGGTATACCCCTTTGGATACTGTCGGGGGGGGGGGGGGGGGATAGCCTATTAGGGGAAAACAGCAGCAGCCAGAGCAGTGGCACCACGGCTGGCTCTGATGTTCAGAAGGGAGGGTCAAAGCGCAGAAGAGCAATAGTAATAGGGGACTCTATAGTCAGGGGCACAGATAGGCGCTTCAGTGGACGTGAAAGAGACTCCAGGATGGTATGTTGCCTCCCTAGTGCCAGGGTCCAGGATGTCTCCGAACGGGTAGAGGGCATCCTGAAGCGGGAGGGCAAACAGGCAGAGGTCGTTGTACATATTGCTACTAACGACATAGGCAGGAAGGGGCATGAGGTCCTGCAGCAGGAGTTCAGGGAGCTAGGGAGAAAGTTAAAAGACAGGAGCTTTAGGGTTGTAATCTCGGGATTTCTCCCTGTGCCACGTGCCAGTGAGGCTAGAAATAGGAAGATAGAGCAGCTAAACACGTGGCTAAACAGCTAGTGTAGGAGGGAGGGTTTCCGTTATCTGGACCACTGGGAGCTCTTCCGGGGCAGGTGTGACCTACATAAGAAGGACGGGTTGCATCAAAACCGGAGAGGCATAAATATCCTGGCCGCGAGGTTTGCTAGTGTCACACGGGAGGGTTTAAACTAGTATGGCAGGGGGGTGGGCACGGGAGCAATAGGTCAGAAGGTGAGAGCATTGAGGGAGAACTAGGGAGTAGGGACAGTGGGGCTCTGAGGCAGAGCAGACAGGGAGAAGTTGCTGAACACAGCGGGTCTGGTGGCCTGAAGTGGATATGTTTAATGCAAGAAGTATTACGGGTAAGGCAGATGAACTTAGAGCTTGGATTAGTACTTGGAACTATGATGTTGTTGCCATTACAGAGACCTGGTTGAGGGAAGGGCAGGATTGGCAGCTAAACGTTCCAGGATTTAGATGTTTCAGGCGGGAGAGAGGGGGATGTAAAAGGGGAGGCGGAGTTACGCTACTGGTTAGGGAGAATATCGCAGCTGTACTGCAGGAGGACACCTCAGAGGGCAGTGAGGCTATATGGGTAGAGATCAGGAATAAGAAGGGTGCAGTCACAATGTTGGGGGTTTACTACAGGCCTCCCAACAGCCAGCGGGAGATAGAGGAGCAGATAGGTAGGCAGATTTTGGAAAAGAGTAAAAACAACAGGGTTGTGGTGATGGGAGACTACAACCTCCCCAATATTGACTGGGACTCACTTAGTGCCAGGGGTTTAGGCGGGGCGGACTTTGTAAGGAGCATCCAGGAGGGCTTCTTAAAACAATATGTAGACAGTCCAACTAGGGAAGGGGCGGTACTGGACCTGGTATTGGGGAATGAGCCAGGCCAGGTGGTAGATAGAACATAGAACATAGAATGGTACAGCGCAGTACAGTCCCTTCGGCCCACGATGTTGCACCGAAACAAAAGCCACCTAACCTACACCATGCCATTATCATCCATATGCTTATCCAATAAACTTTTAAATGCCCTCAATGTTGGCGAGTTCACTACTGTAGCAGGTAGGGCATTCCACGGCCTCACCACTCTTTGCGTATAGAACATACCTCTGACCTCTGTCCTATATCTATTACCCCTCAGTTTAAAGCTATGTCCCATCGTGCCAGCCATTTCCATCCGCGGGAGAAGGCTGTCACTGTCCACCCTATCTAACCCCCTGATCATTTTGTATGCCTCTATTAAGTCTCCTCTAAGAGAAGAATCTCTCCAACGAAAACGACCTCAAGTCAAGATGTTTCAGTAGGGGAGCATTTCGGTAACAGTGACCACAATTCAGTAAGTTTTAAAGTACTGGTGGACAAGGATAAGAGTGGTCCTAGGATGAATGTGCGAAATTGGGGGATGGCTAATTATAACAATATTAGGCGGGAACTGAAGAACATAGATTGGGGGCGGATGTTTGAGGGCAAATCAACATCTGACATGTGGGAGGCTTTCAAGTGACAGTTGAAAGGAATTCAGGACCGGCATTTTCCTGTGAGGAAGAAGGATAAATACGGCAATTTTCGGGAACCTTGGATAACGAGAGATATTGTAGGCCTCGTCAAAAAGAAAAAGGAGTCATTTGTCAGGGCTAAAAGGCTGGGAACAGACGAAGCCTGCGTGGAATATAAGGGAAGTAGGAAGGAACTTAAGCAAGGAGTCAGGCGGGCTAGAAGGGGTCACGAAAAGTCATTGGCAAATCGGGTTAAGGAAAATCCCAAGGCTTTCTACACGTACATAAAAAGCAAGAGGGTATCCAGGGAAAGGGTTGGCCCACTGAAGGATAGGCAAGGGAATCTATGTGTGGGGCCAGAGGAAATGGGCGTGGTACTAAATGAATACTTTGCATCAGTATTCACCAAAGAGAAGAAATTGGTAGATGTTGAGTCTGGAGAAGGGTGTGTAGATAGTCTGGGTCACATTGAGATCGAAAAAGACGAGGTGTTGGGTGTCTTAAAAAATATTAAGGTACATAAGTCCCCAGGGCCTGATGGGATCTACCCCAGAATACTGAAGGAGGCTGGAGAGGAAATTGCTGAGGCCTTTTCAGAAATCTTTGGATTCTCACTGTCTTCAGGGGATGTCGCGGAGGACTGGAGAATAGCCAATGTTGTTCCTCTGTTTAAGAAGGGCAGGAAGGATAATCCAGGGAACTATGGGTGGTGAGCCATACTTCAGTGGTAGGGACATTACTGGAGAGAATTCTTCGAGACAGGATCTACTCCCATTTGGAAGCAAATGGACGTATTAGTGAGAGGCAGCATGGTTTTGTGAAGGGGAGGTCGTGTCTCACTAACTTGATAGAGTTTTTTTTCGAGGAGGTCACTAAGATGATTCATGCAGGTAGGGCAGTGGATGTTGTCTATATGGACTTCAGTAAGGCCTTTGACAAGGTCCATCATGGTAGACTAGTACAAAAGGTGAAGTCACACGGGATCAGAGGTGAGCTGGCAAGATGGATACAGAACTGGCTAGGTCATAGAAGGCAGCGAGTAGCAATGGAAGGATGCTTTTCTAATTGGAGGGCTGTGACCAGTGGTGTTCCACAGGGATCAGTGCTGGGACCTTTGCTGTTTGTAGTATATATAAATGATTTGGAGGAAAATGTAACTGGTCTGATTAGTAAGTTTGCAGACGACACAAAGGTTGGTGGAATTGCGGATAGAGATGAGGACTGCCTGAGGATACAGCAGGATTTAGATTGTTTGGAGACTTGGGCGGAGAGATGGCAGATGGAGTTTAATCCGGACGAGTGAGTTCTCACAGTGAGCCAGAGAGAAGACAGCCAGAGTGAGGCAGCAAAGAGTGAGTTTGGGAATTTGAATCTAGGTGGGAATGGAATTGAATTGAATTGAATTGAATTAAATCTGTAAGGCAGCTCCTTTTAAATTTCAGGAGTTTAAATTAATTTAAATTAAGCTAATATTGTGCAGTGTGGGTTAACAAGGGCTGCCCCACCCACACACATAACTGGTTGGCAGTTAAGTGTCAGTCACTTAAATCTACCTTGATCTAAAAGCAGGTGGGGGGGGGGGGGGGGGGGGAGGGGAGTCAATTCAGGACAGTTTAAAAACAGCAACTTGTAATCTCACGCCCAGTGAGTTCTCCCAGTGAGCCACAGAAGACAGAGCCAGGAGTGAGACACAGCTAAGAGTGAGTTTGGGAATTTGAATCTAGGTGGGAATTCGAAGCTGGGTGGGGAGGAAGTGCTTTTTATCCCTGGTAAGTGACTGGTAAGTAGTGTTTCTGTTTTTCTGTTTCTTTTCATTGGTATATTTATTTATTTTTTCTTTGTTTTTTTTGTTGTTGAAATTGTAGTTGTTGAAGTTAACCGAAGGTTTAAGACATGGCAGGAGATCTGAGACCCGTGTCATGCTCCTCGTGTTCGATGTGGGAGCTCAGGGACACGTCCACTGTCCCTGGCTCCTTCACGTGCAAGAAGTGTGTCCAGTTGCAGCTCCTGTTAGACCGCTTGACGGCTCTTGAGCTGCGGATGGAGTCACTTTGGAGCATCCGCGATGCTGAGGACGTCGTGGATAGCAAGTTTAGCGAGGCGGTCACACCGCAGGTGAAAGGTACTGAGGGAGAGAGAAAATGGGTGACCAAAAGACAGAGCAAGAGTAGGAAGGCAGTGCAGGTGTCCTCTGCGGTCATCTCCCTGCAAAACAGATATACCGCTTTGGATGCTGTTGAGGGAGATGGCTCACCAGGGGAAGGCAGCAGCAGCCAGGTTCATGGCACCGTGGCTGGCTCTGCTGCGCAGCTGGACAGGAAGAAGAATGGCAGGGCTATAGTGATAGGGGACTCAATTGTAAGGGGAATAGACAGGCGGTTCTGCGGACGCAATCGAGACTCCATGATGGTACGTTGCCTCCCTGGTGCAAGGGATCTCTCGGAGCGGCTGCAGGACATTCTGGGGGGGCGGGGGGAGGGGGGAGGGTGAACAGCCAGCTGTCGTGGTGCACATAGGCACCAACGATATAGGTAGAAAACGGGACGAGGTCCTACAAACTGGACTTAGGGAGCTAGGAGTTAAACTAAAAAGTAGGACCTCAAAGGTAGTAATCTCAGGATTGCTACCAGTGCCACGAGCTAGTCAGAGTAGGAATGTCAGGATAGAGAGGATGAATACGTGGCTCGAGAGATGGTGCAAGTGGTAGGGATTCAAATTCCTGGGACATTCGATCCGGTTCTGGGGAAGGTAGGACCAGTACAAACCGGACGGTCTGCACCTGGGCAGGACTGGAACCGATGTCCTGGGGCGGGGGGGGGGGGGGGGGGGGGGCTATTTGCTAGAGCTGTTGGGGAGAGTTTAAACTAATGTGGCAGGGGGATGGGCACCGATGCAGGAAGTTGGAAGGTAGTAAAACAAGGACAGAAATAAAAGGCAGTAAGGGGAAAGTGCAAGGCAGAGAAGCCATAGTCAAAAATCAAAAAGGGCGACAGTACAAGGTACAGTGACTGAGGGGAGCTCAGTGAATAGGACCAGGAATACTAAAATAAATAAAACAGGAAGTGAAAACATTAATGGTAAGCGACGCGGCAGGTTGTTACATGAAGATATGGGTTCGACGACAAGGACAGGTCCACAGATCACTGAAAGGGGCTACACAGGTGGAGAAGGTAGTCAAGAAGGCATACGGCATGCTTGCCTTCATTGGCCGGGGCATTGAGTATAAGAATTGGCAAGTCATGTTGCAGCTGTATAGAACCTTAGTTAGGCCACACTTGGAGTATAGTGTTCAATTCTGGTCGCCACACTACCAGAAGGATGTGGAGGCTTTAGAGAGGGTGCAGAAGAGATTTACCAGAATGTTGCCTGGTATGGAGGGCATAAGCTATGAGGAGCGATTGAATAAACTCGGTTTGTTCTCACTGGAACGAAGGAGGTTGAGGGGCGACCTGATAGAGGTATACAAAATTATGAGGGGCATAGACAGAGTGGATAGTCAGAGGCTTTTCCCCAGGGTAGAGGGGTCAATTACTAGGGGGCATAGGTTTAAGGTGAGAGGGGCAAAGTTTAGAGTAGATGTACGAGGCAAGTTTTTTACGCAGAGGGTAGTGGGTGCCTGGAACTCACTACCGGAGGAGGTAGTGGAGGCAGGGACGATAGGGACATTTAAGGGGCATCTTGACAAATATATGAATAGGATGGGAATAGAAGGATACGGACCCAGGAAGTGTAGAAGATTGTAGTTTAGTCGGGCAGTATGGTCGGCACGGGCTTGGAGGGCCGAAGGGCCTGTTCCTGTGCTGTACATTTCTTTGTTCTTTGTTCTTTGAAAATTATGAGAAAGGTAATGAGGAAATATAACTTAGGAGAGGTTACTGATCGAGGTGTTAAGGTTCAGAACAGAGGTAAAAAAGCCAACATAAGTATACTTTACCTGAATGCTCGTAGTATTCGGAATAAGGTAAATGAGTTGATGGCGCAAAGCATCGTGAATGACTATGATTTAGTGGCCATTACTGAAACATGGTTAAATGATGGTCACGACTGGGAGTTAAATATCCGAGGGTATCAAACTTTTCGGAAGGACAGAGTGGATGGTAAGGGAGGTGGTTATTTAATACGAAGTCTTATAACACCAGGTTAAGGATGACATCCGGGCAACAGTAAGGGATGACATTGGTGGTATGGAGGATAAGGTTGAATCCATTTGGGTGGAAATCAGGAATAGTAAGGCGAAAAAGTCACTGATAGGAGTAATCTATAGGCCACCAAATAGTAACATTATGGTGGGGCAGGCAATAAACAACGAAATAACAGATGCATGTAGAAATGGTACAGCAGTTATCATGGGGGATTTTAATCCACATGTTGATTGGTTTAACCTGGTTGGTCAAGGCAGCCTTGAGGAGGAGCTTATAGAATGTGTCTGCGATAGTTTCCGAGAACAGTATGTAATGGAACCTACGAGGGAACAAGCGGTCCTAGGTCTGGTCCTGTGTAATGAGACAGGATTGATTCAGGATCTCATAGTTAGGGATCCTCTCGGAAGGAGCGATCACAATATGGTGGAATTTAAAATACAGATGGAGGGTGAGAAGGTAAAATCAAGCACTAGTGTTTTGTGCTTAAATAAAGGAGATTACAATGGGATGAGAGGAGAACTAGCTAAGATAGACTGGGAGCAAAGACTTCATAGTGAAACAGTTGAGGAACAGTGGAGAACCTTCCAAGTGATTTTTCACATTGCTCAGCAAAGGTTTATACCAACAAATCGGAAGGACGGTAAAAAGAGGGAAAATCGACCGTGGATATCTAAGAACATAAGAACTAGGAGCAGGGGTAGGCCATCTGGCCCCTCGAGCCGGCTCCACCATTCAATGAGATCATGGCTGATCTTTTGTGGACTCAGCTCCACTTTCCGGCCCGAACACCATAACCCTTAATCCCTTTGAGGAAATAAGGGAGAGTATCAAATTGAAGGAAAAAACATACAAAGTAGCAAAGATCAGTGGGAGACTAGAGGACTGGGAAATCTTTAGGGGGCAACAGAAAGCTACTAAAAAAGGTATAAAGAAGAGTAAGATAGATTGTGAGAGTAAACTTGCTCAGAACATAAAAACAGATAGTGAACGTTTCTACAAATACATAAAACCAAAAAGAGTGGCTAAGGTAAATATTGGTCCTTTAGAGGATGAGAAGGGAGATTTAATAATGGGAGATGAGGAAATGGCTGAGGAACTTAACAGGTTTTTTGGGTCGGTCTTCACAGTGTAAGACACAAATAACATGCCAGTGACTGATGGAAATGAGGCTATGCCAGGTGAGGACCTTGAGAGGATTGTTATCACCAAGGAGGTAATGATGGGCTAGCTAATGGGGCTAAAGGTAGACACGTCTCCTGGACCTGATGGAGTGCATCCCAGAGTGCTAAAAGAGATGGCTAGGGAAATTGCAAATGCACTAGTGGTAATTTACCAAAATTCACTAGACTCTGGGGTGGTCCCGACGGATTGGAAATTAGCAAACCTGACACCACTGTTTAAAAAAGGAGGTAGGCAGAAAGGGGGTAATTATAGGCCAGTGAGCTTAACTTCGGTAGTAGGGAAGATGCTGGAATCTATCATCAAGGAAGAAATAGCGAGGCATCTGGATGGAAATTGTCCTATTGGGCAGACGCAGCATGGGTTCATAAAGAGCAGGTCGTGCCTAACTAATTTTGTGGAATTTTTCAGGACATTAACAGTGCGGTAGATAACGGGGAGCCAATGGATGTGGTATATCTGGATTTCCAGAAAGCCTTTGACAAGATGTCACACAAAAGGTTGTTGCATAAGATAAAGATGCATGGCATTAAGGGGAAAGTAGTAGCATGGATAGAGGGTTGGTTAATTAATAGAAAGCAAAGAGTGGGGATTAATGGGTGTTTCTCTGGTTGGCAATCAGTAGCTAGTGGTGTCCCTCAGGGATCAGTGTTGGGCCCACAACTGTTCACAATTTACATCGGTGATTTGGAGTTGGGGACCAAGGGCAATGTGTCCAAGTTTGCAGACGTCACGAAGATAAGTGGTAAAGCAAAAAGTGCAGAGGATACTGGAAGTCTGCAGAGGGATTTGGATAGGCTAAGTGAATGGGCTAGGGTCTGGCAGATGGAATACAATGTTGACAAATGTGAGGTCATCCATTTTGGTCGCTATAACAGCAAAAGGGATTATTATTTAAATGATAAAATATTAAAACATGCTGCTGTGCAGAGAGACCTGGGTGTGCTAGTGCATGAGTCGCAAAAAGTTGGTTTTCAGGTGCAACAGGTGATTAAGAAGGCAAATGGAATTTTGTCCTTCATTGCTAGAGGGATGGAGTTTAAGACTAGGGAGGTTCTGCTGCAATTGTATAAGGTTTTAGTGAGGCCACAGCTGGAGTATTGTGTTCAGTTTTGATCTCCTTACTTGAGAAAGGACGTACAGGCACTGGAGGGTGTGCAGAGGAGATTCACTAGGTTAATCCCAGAGCTGAAGGGGTTGGATTACGAGGAGAGTTTGAGTAGACTGGGACTGTACTCGTTGGAATTTAGAAGGATGAGGGGGGATCTTATAGAAACATATACGATTATGAAGGGAATAGATAGAATAGAAGCGGGCAGCTTGTTTCCACTGGCGGGTGAAAATAGAACTAGGGGGCATAGCCTCAAAATAAGGGGAAGTAGATTTAGGACTGAGTTTAGTAGGAACTTCTTCACCCAAAGGGTTGTGAATCTATGGAATTCTTTGCCCAGTGAAGCAGTAGAGGCTCCTTCATTAAATGTTTTTAAGATAAAGATAGATAGTGTTTTGAAGAATAAAGGGATTAAGATTTATGGTGTTCGGGCCGGAAAGTGGAGCTGAGTCCACAAAAGATCAGCCATGATCTCATTGAATTGTGGAGAAGGCTCGAGGGACCATATGGCCTACTCCTGCTCCTAGTTCTTATGTTCTTATAAATGTGAGGTAATGCATTTTGGAAGGTCTAATGCAGGTAGGGAATATACAGTGAATGGTAGAACCCTCAAGAGTATTGGAAGTCAAAGAGATCTAGGAGTACAGGTCCACAGGTCACTTAAAGGGGGCAACACAGGTGGTGAGGGTATTCAAGAAGGCATACGGCATGCTTGCCTTCATTGGCCGGGGCATTGAGTATAAGAATTGGCAAGTCATGTTGCAGCTATATAGAACGTTAGTTAGGCCACACTTGGAGTATAGTGTTCAATTCTGGTCGCCACACTACCAGAAGGATGTGGAGGCTTTAGAGAGGGCGCAGAAGAGATTTACCAGAATTTTGCCTGGTATGGAGGGCATTTGCTATGAGGAGCGGTGAATAAACTCGGTTGTTCTCACTGGGGACGAAGGAGGTTGAGGAGCGACCTGATAGAGGTCTACAAAATTATGAGGGGCATCGACAGAGTGGATAGTCAGAGGCTTTTCCTCGGGGTAGAGGGGTCAATTACTGGGGGGGGGGGGGGCATAGGTTTAAGGTGAGAGGGGCAAGGTTTAGAGTAGATGTACGAGGCAAGTTTTTTACGCAGAGAGTAGTGGGTGCCTGGAACTCGCTACCGGAGGAGGTGGTGGAAGCAGGGACGATAGTGACATTTAAGGGTCATCTTGACAAATACATAAATAGGATGGGAATAGAGGGGAATCGGACCCAGGAAGTGTAGAAGATTGTAGTTTAGACGGGCAGCATGGTCGGCACGGGCTTGGAGTGCCGAAGGGCCTGTTCCTGTGCTGTACATTTCTTTGTTCTATCCCAAAGTTCGGGAACTTCCAGGATCCACGAGATCAGAGAAAGTTGTCTGCCAAATTTCCGTGTGTGGAATCATGTATTTCCTCTCACCAAATGGCCATTGCCCAGCCAGGATTGGAGCGACGCTACGGAATTGAGGATTTTAGTCACTTCTCAAGATCCCCATCTCCTCAGTATCTCTGTATTCTCACATCCTCTTAATTCCCAGTTTGGAAACGTTTCACGATTGGGCACGGGGGCCAATGGCTCCCGATTAAACACATTCCGTTAATTTGGTCCACCTTGCTCTCCTTTGTCTACATTGAAATTGCTTCAGAAAAAAATGTCTCGTCTCCTGTGTATGGATTGCAGACAGTCGCTTGAAGATATCACCATTCTGCTTCCGGGAGTTGCACAGTTTGAAAGTCTATATAAATAACTGATTTCTGGAATTCACATTTGTCAATCAGCCGGAATTTAGGGTGGGAAATAATTCAGCTGTGGAGTTACAAGTCTGAAATGCCACAACGTCTGTCTGCCACCCATTCCCGTTAATATAAAGGCTTGAACATTGGAGCCACAATTACAGACACTGGTAAATCTGCTAAACATAGGAGTATGTTGGAATCAATAAAATGTCAGGCAGCATCTGGTGAGGACTGAAAATTAACATATTTGCTCCACAATCTTTCGTCAGAAAGACATGTATCAAAGATCGGCAGGTTAAAAGCAATGTAACAGTCAGTGAACATTCGAAATTTCGAGTAGTAAACTTTGAAAGAGAGCAAATAGGAGGAGGAATAAGTGATTCGGCCTTCGACCATTCATTATGATTATGGCTGATCATCCAATTCCACAGTCTGTTCCCGATTTGCCACATATCCTTTTATCTCTTTCGCCACAAGAGGTATATTTAACTTTTCCTTTACAATATGAAATGTTTTGGCCTCAAATACTTTCTGTGGTCGCGAAATCCAGAAGCTCACCAGTCCCTCAGTGAAGGACTGTCTCCTCACTTCAGTCTGAAATAGACAATCTCGTATCCTTAGACTGTGACCCCCTGGTTCTGGACTTCCCCACAACCGGATGCACTCTTCCTGCATCTACCATGTTCAGTGCAGTTCGTATTCCATATGCTTCTATGAGATTACCTCTAATTCCTCTGAACTCCAGAACAAATAATGAACACCTATGAAAGGCTACAATCATGCGGAAGGTAGGAGGGAGCATTTGACAAAAAAGTGAAATGGTTCACGGATAATTGGTCTATTAACTACTTAGAAGATGTGTTCACAGGAGGTTAAATTGGTGACAACAAAATAACCGAGGTGGAGGGAAGTATAGATAATGTGGAAAAGAGGAAAGAATTGTAATGGCGCAGAAAATAAATAAATAAAAATAGTGTATGGATTGCGGTGTTTGCAAAATCAACCAGCCTTTTACCAACGGAGGACTTCAGTTCTAAGAGCCCCCCCCCCCCCCCCCCCCCCCCCCCCCCACCACCACCACACACACACACACACACACACTTTTTCAGAACTCGTTATTGGGTTGCTAATAGTCACAGTGGTCTAAGACACCTGGCTTGTAATGCATAACAAGACCAGCAGCGCGCCTTCAATTCCCGTTCCAGCCTCCCCGAACAGGCGCAGGAATATGGCGAACAGGGGCTTTCACAGTAACTTAATTGAAGCCTACTTGTGACAATAAGCGATTATAATTATAATATAATAAGAGGCTCCATTAACAACATCGGACTTTCAGGAAATGTTGCTCACACTATCGATTAATTTTAGCCGTAACTTGAATATAACAGACGTAAAACAATTTAACTGAAAACAATGTATCATGCTTTCCTGGCTGGCTTTCAGTGGAAGAGTGAAGGCATTCGACATGCTGTGAAAATCTTTTACATGGAAGTAGGGATAGCTCAGTGAAACCAACAAAATGTAAATATATCAGGAGCATAGGTATTGTAAGCAGCATTTTGCAACACATACTCAGGCTGGGGGCAGAGGGTACAATAAGTGCGAGATGGAACAAAGTACTGATAGAAACAGCAATGAGGAAAATTGTTCTGAAGGCAAGTGTGTGAACCAGCGCGATTATGCTAATTATTGTGGTGGAGAGAATGCGTTAACTTAAATTTTGGGAACATAAGGAAAACACAGAGATGAGTCAGAATCGAATCATGCCAAGGTGCGTGGTGAGGTTGTGGTACATTGCAATCAGAATAAACATTGAAAGTCAAATTTCCTCAAAGCAAAGTACGTTAATGGTGCCAAAACACCCATCAGAATATTGGCAGTATATTATGTGGATGTGGGTTGTGAATTGGGAACGAAATAAACAAACGTTCACTTGTCGTTCTCAAATGTTCTTATAACTGCGACCATGCTCAAGCATGCCCAAACATTATTGGCGACCGCAAAATCGTAATATTTAGGCATGAAGAGGACAAAGGGTTTGCTGTAAATGATTAAGTTCTGAGGAATTTCTTCATTCCAAGGCGAGTGCAGATGTAAAGGAGATGAATTGTCTTCTGGGGATGATTAATGAACATCGAACATAGGACATTACAGCGCAGTACAGGCCCTTCAGCCCTCGATGTTGCGCCGACCTGTGAAACCACTCGAAAGCCCATTTACACGATTCCCTTATCGTCCATATGTCTATCGAATGACCACTTGAATACCCTTAGTGTTGCGAGTCCACTACTGTTGCAGGCAGGGCATTCCACACCCTTACTACTCTCTGAGTAAAGAACCTACCTCTGACGTCTGTCTTATATCTATCTCCCCTCAATTTAAAGCCATGTCCCCTCGTGCTAGACATCACCATCCGAGGAAAAAGGCTCTCATTGTCCACCCTATCCAATCCTCTGATCATCTTGTATGCCTCAATTAAGTCACCTCTTAACCTTCTTCTCTCTAACGAAAACAGCCTCAGGTCCCTCAGCCTTTCCTCATAAGATCTTCCCTCCATACCAGGCAACATTCTGGTAAATCGCCTCTGCACCCTGTCTAATTCTTCCACATCCTTCCTATTATGCGGTGACCAGAATTGCACACAATACTCTAAATGCGGCTGCACCAGAGTTTTGTACAGCTGCAACATGACCTCGTGGCTCCGAATCTCAATCGCTCTACCAATAAAAGCTAACACACCGTACACCTTCTTAACAATTCTCTCAACCTGAGTGGCAACTTTCAGGGGTCTAAGTACATGGACACCGAGATCTCTGCTCATCCACACTGCCAAGAATCTTACCATTAGCCCAGTACTCCGTCTTCCCGTTATTCCTTCCAAAATGAATCACCTCACACTTTTCTGCATTAAACTCCATTTGCCACCTCTCATCCCAGCGCTGCAGCTTATCTCTGTCGCTCTGTAACTTAAAATATCCTTCCGCACTGTCCACAACTTTAGTGTCATCTGCAAATTTACTCACCCATCCTTCTACGCCCTCCTCCAGGTCATTTATAAAAATGACAAACAGCAGTGGCTCCAAAACAGATCCTTATGGTACACCACTAGTAACTGGACTCCAGACTGAACACTTCCCATCAACCAACACCCTTTGTCTTCTTCCAGCTAGCCAATTTCTGATCCAAACTGCTAAATCTCCCTGAATCCCATGCTTCCAAATTTTCTGCA
This sequence comes from Scyliorhinus torazame, assembly GCF_047496885.1. Taxonomy (NCBI): domain Eukaryota; kingdom Metazoa; phylum Chordata; class Chondrichthyes; order Carcharhiniformes; family Scyliorhinidae; genus Scyliorhinus; species Scyliorhinus torazame. The sequence goes on along the minus strand of NC_092737.1, from coordinate 31,516,622 downwards.
GTAGCCTGCCGTGGGGAACCTTATCAAACGCTTTACTGAAATCTATATACACCACATCAACTGCTTTACCCTCATCCACCTGTTTGGTCACCTTTTCAAATAACTCAATAAGGTTTGTGAGGCACGACCTACCTTCACGAAACCGTGTTGACTATGTCTAATCAAATTATTCCTTTCCAGACGATTATACACCCTATCTCTTATAAACCTTTCCAAGATTTTGCCCACAACAGAAGTAAGGCTCACTGGTCTATAGTTACCGGGGTTGTCTCTACTCCCCTTCTTGAAAAAGGGGACAACATTTGCTATCCTCCAGTCTTCTGGCACTATTCCTGCTGACAAAGATGACTTAAAGATCAAAGCCAAAGGCTCAGCAATCTCCTCCCTAGCTTCCCAAAGAATCCTAGGATAAATCCCATCCGGCCAAGGGGACTTGTCTATTTTCACCCTTTCCAGAATTGATAACACCTCCTTCTTATGAACCTCAAGCCCATCTAATCTAGTAGCCTGAATCTCAGTATTCTCCTCGACAACATTGTCTTTTTCCTGTGTGAATATTGACGAAAAATATTCATTTCGCACCTCTCCTATCTCCTCGGACTCCAAGCACAACTTCCCACTACTGTCCTTGACTGGCCCTACTCTTACCCTAGTCATTATTTTATTCCTGACATATCTATAGAAAGCTTTAGGGTGATCAAAGAACAAACAAAGATATGTACAGCACAGGAACAGGCCCTTCGGCCCTCCAAGCCCGTGCCGACCATGCTGCCCGACTAAACTACAATCTTCTACACTTCCTAGGTCCGTATCCCACTCTTCCCATCATATTCATGTATTTGTCAAGATGCCCCTTAAATGTGACTATCGTCCCTGCTTCCACCACCTCCTACGGTAGCGAGTTCCAGGCACCCACTACCCTCTGCATAAAAAACTTGCCTCGTACATCTACTCAAACCTTGCCCCTCTCACCTTAAACCTAAGCCCCCTAGTAATTGATCCCTCTACCCTGGGGAAAAGCCTCTGACTATCCATTCTGTCTATGCCCCTCATAATTTTGTAGTCCTCTATCAGGTCGCCGCTCAACCTCCTTCGTTCCAGTGAGAACAAACCGAGTTTATTCAACCGCTCCTCATAGCTAATGCCCTCCATACCAGGCAACATTCTGGTAAATCTCTTCTGCACCCTCTCTAAAGCCTCCACATCCTTCTGGTAGTGTGGCGACCAGAATTGAACACTGTGCTCCAAGTGTGGCCTAACTAAGTTTCTATACAGCTGCAACATGACTTGCCAATTCTTATACTCAATGCCCCAGCTAATGAAGGCAAGCATGCCATATGCCTTCTTGGCTACCTTCTCCACTTGTGTTGCCCCTTTCAGTGACCTGTGGACCTGTACTCCTAGATCTCTTTGACTTTCAATACTCTTGAGGGTTCTACCATTCACTATATATTCCCTACCTACATTAGACCTTCCAAAATGCATTACCTCACATTTGTCCGGATTAAACTCCATCTGCCATCTCTCCGCCCAAGTCTCCAAACAATCTAAATCCTGCTGTATCCTCTGACAGTCCTCATCGCTATTCGCAATTCCACCAACCTTTGTGTCGTCTGCAAACTTACTAATCAGACCAGTTACATTTTCCTCCAAATCATTTATATATACTACAAACAGCAAAGGTCCTATCACTGATCCCTGTGGAACACCACTGGTCACAGCCCTCCAATTAGAAAAGCATCCTTCCAATGCTACGCTCTGCCTTCTATGACCTAGCCAGTTCTGTATCCACCTTGCCAGCTCACCCCTGATCCCGTGTGACTTCACCTTTTGTACTAGTCTACCATGAGGGACCTTGTCAAAGGCCTTACTGAAGTCCATATAGACAACATCCACTGCCCTACCTGCATCAATCATCTCAGTGACCTCCTCGAAAAACTCTATCAAGTTAGTGAGACACGACCTCCCCTTTACAAAACCATGCTGCCTCTCACTAATACGTCCATTTGCTTTCCAAATGGGCGTACATCCTGTCTCGAAGAATTCTCTCCAGTAATTTCCCTACCACTGACGTAAGGCGCACCGGCCTGTAGTTCCCTGGATTATCCTTGCTACCCTTCTTAAACAGAGGAACATCATTGGCTATTCTCCAGTCCTCCGGGACATCCCCTGAAGACAGTGAGGATCCAAAGATTTCTGTCAAGGCCACACAGGCTTCGTCTGTTCCCAGCCTTTTAGCCTTAACAAATGCCTCCTTTTTCTTTTTGACGAGGCCTACAATATCTCACGATATCCACGGTTCCAGAAAATTGCCGTATTTATCCTTCTTCCTCACAGGAAAATGCCGGTCCTGAATTCCTTTCAACTGACACTTGAAAACCTCCCACATGTCAGATGTTGATTTGCCCTCAAACATCTGCCCCCAATCTATGCTCTTCAGTTCCCGCCTAATATTGTTATAATTAGCCTTCCCCCAATTTAGCACATTCATCTTAGGATCACTCTTATCCTTGTCCACCAGCACTTTAAAATTTACTGAATTGTGGTCACTGTTAACGAAATGCTCCCCGCCTGAAACATCTGCCATCTGGCCGGGCTCATTCCCCAATACCAGGTTCAGTACCGCCCCTTCCCTAGTTGGACAGTCTACATATTGTTTTAAGAAGCCCCCCTGGATGCTCCTTACAAACTCCGCCCCGTCTAAGCCCCTGGCACTGAGTCCCAGACAATATTGGGGAAGTTGAAGTCTCCCTTCACCACAACCCTGTTGTTTTTACTCTTTTCCAAAATTTGTCTACCGATATGCTCCTCTATCTCCCGTTTGCTGTTGGGAGGCCTGTAGTAAACCCCCATTGTGACAGCACCCTTCTTATTCCTGATCTCTGTGATATTCTCCCTAACCAGTAGCGGAACTCTGCCACCCCTTTTACATCCCCTCTATCCCGCCTGAAACATCTAAACCCTGAAACGTTTAGCTGCCAATCTTGCCCTTCCCACAACCAGGTCTCTGTAATAGCAACAACATCATAGTTCCAAGTACTAATCCAAGCTCTAAATACATCTGCCTAACCCGTCATACTTGTTGCAATCAAACATATCCTCTGCAGGATGCTTGTCTTCACTCGTACAGCTAGGGTCTTTAGCTCAGGTACACCTTCAGATTAGGGTGACTACGACGGAGGTACGCAGATTTCCCTTGCAACACCAATCAGCAGCTCCGTTCTACTGCCCTCTGCTGGATGCTTGTTTTCACTCGAACAGCTGGGGTCTTTAGCTCAGGTACGCCTTCAAATTAGGGTGACCACGACTGAGGTCTGCAAATTTCCCTTGCAACACAAATCAGCAGCTCCGCTCTACTGCCCTCTGCCGGATGCTTGTCTTCACCCGAACAGCAAGGGTCTTCAGCTCAGGTACACCTTCAAATTAGGGTGACCACGACTGAGGTCTGCAAATTTCCCTTGCAACACAAATCAGCAGCTCCGCTCTACTGCCCTCTGCTGGATGCTTGTCTTCACCCGAACAGCTAGGGTCTTTAGCTCCGGTAAACCTTCAAATTAGGGTGACCACGACGGAGATCTGCAAATTTCCCTTGCGACACCAATCAGCAGCTCCGCTCTGCTGTCCTCTGCTGGATGCTTGTTTTCACTCGAACAGCTAGGGTCTTTAGCTCAGGTACACCTTCAAATTAGGGTGACCACGACGGAGGTATGCAAATTTCCCTTGCAACACCAATCAGCAGCTTCGCCCTCCGTCCCTCTACTGGATGTTTGTCTTCACTCGAACACGGCCTCCTTCTGCACTGTAAATTCTATAAACTCTATGATTCTGGATCACAACGTCTTCACCTTTGACAACAAGTTCTTCATCCAGACACACGGAACAGCCATGGGGACCAAATCCGCACCCCAATACGCCAACATCTTCATGCACAAGTTTGAACAGGACCTACTCACCGCACAGGACCTTCAACCGACGTTATACACCAGATACATCGATGACATTTTTTTCCTTTGGACCCACGGCGAAGAATCACTGAAACGACTACACGATGACATTAATAAGTTCCATCCAACCATCAGACTCACCATGGACTACTCCCCAAAATATGTTGCATTCTTGGACACACTCGTCTCCATCAAGGACGGTCACCTCAGCACTTCGCTTTACCGCAAACCCACGGATAACCTCACGATGCTCCACCTCGCCACCTTCCACCCTAAACACTTTAAAGAAGCCATTCCCTATGGACAGCTCTCCGTATACACAGGGTCTGCTCAGACGAGGAGGAGCGTAACAGACATCTACAGACGTTGAAAGATGCCGTCGTACGAACGGGATATGGCGCTTGAGTCATCGATCGACAGTTCCAACGCACCACAGCAAAAAACCGCACCGACCTCCTCAGAAGACAAACATGGGACACAACCGACAGAATACCCTTCGTCGTCCAGTACTTCCCCGGAGCGGAGAACCTACGTCATCTTCTTCACAGCCTTCAACACGTCATTGATGAAGATGAACATCTTGCCAAGGTCACCCCCCCCCCCCACACTTGCCTTCAAACAACCGTGCAACCTCAAACAAACCATTGTTTGCAGCAAACTACCCAGTCTTCAGAACAGTGACCACGACACCACGCAACCCTGCCATGGCAATCTCTGCAAGACGTGCCAGATCATCGACATGGATACCACCATTACACATGAGAACACCAACCACCAGGTACGCGGTACATACTCGTGCGACTCGGCCAACGTTGTCTACCTCATACGCTGCAGAAAACGATGTCCCGAAGCGTGGTACATTGGCGAGACCATGCAGACGCTGCGACAACGAATGAACGGACATCGCGCAACAATCACCAGGCAGAAATGTTCCCTTCCAGTCGGGGAACACTTCAGCAGTCAAGGGCATTCAGCCTCTGATCTCCGGGTAAGCGTTCTGCAAGGCAGCACGGTAGCATAGTGATTAGCACAAATGCTTCACAGCTCCAGGGTCCCAGGTTCGATTCCGGCTTGGGTCACTGTCTGTGCGGAGTCTGCACATCCTCCCCGTGTGTGCGTGGGTTTCCTCCGGGTTCTCCGGTTTCCTCCCACAGTCCAAAGATGTGCGGGTTAGGTGGATTGGCCATGCTAAACTGCCCATAGTGTCCAAAATTGCCCTTAGTGTAGGGTGGGGTTACTGGGTTATGGGGATAGGGTGGAGGTGTGGACCTTGGGTAGGGTGCTCTTTCCAAGAGCCGGTGCAGACTCGATGGGCCGAATGGCCTCCTTCTGCACTGTAAATTCTGTAAGCCGGCCTTCAGGACGCGCGACAACGCAGAATCGCCGAGCAGAAACTTATAGCCAAGTTCCGCACACATGAGTGTGGCCTCAACCGGGACATGGGATTCATGTCGCATTACGTTCATCCCCCACCATCTGGCCTGCAAAATCCTACCAACTGTCCTGGCTTGACACATTTCACACCTCTTTAACCTGGGGTTACCCCATCTCTGGATCTGTAAAGATTTAATCATCTGCTAATGGTCGCATTCCAAACATTGTCTGGCATCTTTGAATTTGTCTATATATATGTTTCTGGAACATACCTCTTCATTCACCTGAGGAAGGAGCAGCGCTCCGAAAGCTAGTGACATCGAAACAAACCTGTTGGACTTCAACCTGGTGTTGTAAGACTTCGTACTGTGCTCTCCCCAGTCCAACGCCGGCATCTCCTCATCATGGGTAAGATTATTGGCAGTGTGGATGAGCAGAGAGATCTCGGTGTCCATGTACATAGATCCCTGAAAGTTACCACTCAGGTTGAGAGGGTTGTTAAGAAGGCGTACGGTGTGTTAGCTTTTATTGGTAGAGGGACTGAGTTTCTGAGCCATGAGGTCATGTTGCAGCTGTACAAAACTCTGGTGCGGCCGCATTTGGAGTATTGCGTGTAATTCTGGTCGCCGTATTATAGGAAGGGTGTAGAAACATTGGAAAGGGTGCAGAGGAGATTTACCAGAATGTTGCCTGGTATGGAGGGAAGATCTTATGAGGAAAGGCTGAGGGACTTGAGGCTGTTTTGGTTAGAGAGAAGAAGGTTAAGAGGTGACTTAATTGAGGCATACAAGATGATCAGAGGATTGGATAGGGTGGACAGTCAGAGCCTTCTTCCTCGGATGGTGATGTCTAGCACGAGGGGACATAGCTTTAAATTGAGGGGAGATAGATATAAGACAGATGTCAGAGGTAGTTTTTTTACTCAGAGAGTAGTAAGGGCGTGGAATGCCCTGCCTGCAACAGTAGTGGACTCGCCAACACTAAGGGCATTGAAATGGTCATTGGATAGACATATAGACGAGAAGGGAATAGTGTAGATGGGCTTTAGAGTGGTTTCACAGGTCGGCGCAACATCGAGTGCCGAAGGGCCTGTACCGTGCTGTAATGTTCTATGTTCTGTGTTCTATGCTTTTTAATTCAGCTCCTGGCTGTTCATTCTCTCTTTGCAGAAGCTCTGTTCTTGTTTCACCTATGTCGTTTGTACATTTGTGAACCACGACATCTGGATTGTTCCCCTCCCCCTCTTTGTTCCTCTACAGCTCAGATGCGATATTCAGAACCCGACCACCAGTCAGGCACCACAACCTTTGGGGCTCTCGATCCTGGTCACAGAGAAGAGTGCCAATGCCGCTAACCAGACTGGCCCCAATTACAACTACATTTCTTTATCTCCGCCTACTTGAATGGCTCTCTGTACCACAGTGCTGTGGTCAGTTTGCTCATCCTCCCTGCAGCCCACGTTCCCGTCCACACAGGGAACAAGAATCTCAAACCTGTTGGACAGATTCCTAGATACATAGATACAGAGAAAATCGGAGCAGGCGGAGGACTTTTGGCCCTTCGAGCCTGCTCCGCCATTCATCACGATCATGGCTGATCATCCAACTAAATAGCCAAATCCTGCTTTCTCCTCATAGCCTTTCATCCCATTCGACCCAAGTACATAGGTACATAGAAAATACAGCACAGAACAGGCCCTTCGGCCCACGATGTTGTGCCGAACCTTTGTCCTAGATTATCATTGAATTTACAGTGCAGAAGGAGGCCATTCGGCCCTTTGAGTCTGCACCGGCTCTTGGAAAGAGCACCCTACCCAAACTCAACACCTCCACCCAACACCAAGGGCAATTTTGGACATTAAGGGCAATTTATCATTGGCCAATTCACCTAACCTGCACATCTTTGGACTGTGGGAGGAAACCGGAGCACCTGGAGGAAACCCACGCAGACACGGGGAGGACGTGCAGACTCCGCACAGACAGCGACCCAAGCCGGAATCGAACCTGGGACCCTGAAGCTGTGAAGCAATTGTGCTATCCACAATGCTACCGTGCTGCCCCAAAGTGCTTTACCTAACCTCCTTTTGAATATATTCAATGATTTAGCATTAACTACTCCCTGTGGTAATGAATTCCACAGGCTCACCACTCTGTGTGTGAAGAAATATCTCCTTATCTCTGTCCGAAATCGTTTACATTGAATCCTCAGACTGAGACCCCCTGGTTATGTAGACACCAATCATTGGGAGCATCTTCACTGAATTTACCCTGTCTAGTCCTGTTAGAATGTTATAAGTCTCTATAAGACCCCTCCCAACCACATTCTTCTGAACTCCAGCGAGAACAATCCTAACCTAGTCATTGTCTTCTTTTTTGACAGTTGCGCCATCCCTGGAATCAGTCTGGCAAACCTTCGCTGCACTCCCTCGAGAGCAAGAACATCCTTCCTCGGAATAGGAGAACAAAACTGCACACAATATTCTGGGTGTGGCCTCACCAAGGCCCGATATCATTACAGCAACACATCCCTGCTTCTATACTCGAAACCTGTCGCAAGGAAGGCAAACATACCATTAGCCTTCTTTACCGCCTGCTGCACCTGCATGCTTACCTTCAGCGACGGGTGCACAACGACACCCAGAGCCCGCTGCACTCTCCCCTTCCCAATTTACAACCATTCAGGCAGTAATCTGCCTTCCTGTTTTGCTTCCAAAGCGAATAACCTCACACATATCCAAATTATACTGCACCTGCCGTTGATTTGCCCACTCGCTCAACCTGTTCAGATCATGCTCTAGGATACCTCCATCCTAGAACATAGAACACAGAACATTACAGCGCAGTACAGGCCCTTCGTCCCTCGATGTTGCGCCGACATGTGAAAACACTCCGAAGCCCATCTACACTATTCCCTTATCGTCCATATGTCTATCCAATGGCAATTTGAATGCCCTTAGTTTTGGCGAGTCCACTACTGTTGCAGGCAGGGCATTCCACGCCCTTGCTACTCTCTGAGTAAATAACCTACCTCTGACATCTGTCCTATACCGATCTCCCCTCAATTTAAAGCTATGTCCCCTCGTGCTGGACATCACCATCCGTGGAAAAAGGCTCTCACTGTCCACAGTATCTAATCCTCTGATCATCTTGTATGCCTCAATTAAGTCACCTCTTAACCTTCTTCTCTCTAACGAAAACAGCCTCAAGTCCATCAGCCTTCCCAAAAATGATCTATGAACATGGACACCGAGATCTCTCTGCTCATCCACACTGCCAAGAATCCTACCATTAGCCCAGTATTCTGTCTTCCTGTTATTCCTTCCAAAATGAATCACGTCACACTTTTCTGCATTAAACTCCATTTCTCACCTCTCAGCCCAGCGTTGCAGCTTATCTATGTCCCTCTGTAACATCCTACCGCACTGTCCATAACTCCACCGACTTTAGTGTCATCTGCAAATTTACTCACCCATCGTTCTACGCCCTCCTCCAGGTCATTTATAAGAATGACAAACAGCAGTGGCCCCAAAACAGGTCCTTGTGGCACACCACTAGTAACTGGACTCCAGTCTGAACACTTCCCATCAACGACCACCCTTTGTCTTCTTCCAATGTCTAGCCAATGTCTGATCCAAACTGCTAAATCACCCTGAATCCCATGCCTCCATATTTTCTGCAGTAGCCCACTGTGGGGAACCTTATCAAACGCCTTACTGAAATCCATATAAACCACATCAACTGCTTTACCCTCATCCACCTGTTTGGTCACCTTCTCAAATAACTCAATAAGGTTTGTGAGGCACGACCTACCCTTCACAAAACCGTGTTGACTATCTCCAATTAAATTATTTCTGTCCAGATGATTAAACATCCTATCTCTTATAAACCTTTCCACGACTTTGCCCACAACAGAAGTAAGGCTCACTAGTCTATAGTCACCGGGGTTGTCTCTACGCCCCTTCTTGAAGAAGGGGACAACATTTGCCATCCTCCAGTCTTCTGGCACTATTCCTGTGGAGAACGATGACTTAAGGATCAAAGCCAAAGGCTCAGCAATCTCCTCCCTAGCTTCCCAGAGAATCCTAAAATAAATCCCATCCGGCCCAGGTGTGATATGGTACGAATTAAGTTATGGCATGATGGGAAAACTGACCAATGGGAAGACTGGTCAAAAGGTTTGATACAATACAAGAAAGGCTGAAACTACTCATTCCAGCTCACCGGGCCCATGTAAAGAATGCTGCCCGAACCATTTTCAGACTAGTATGGCCGTAGGCCAACTCTGCATAACTTGAAGTCTGAAACGATCAGCGAAGGTCGAGTCATTCCAAAACACCGGACCTCGGCAACTCCTGATAAAACTAACACGTCATAACCCAGGGCCGTAGGAATTTAAAACAAAGATAAGTTCAGGAAAGAATAAGTCTATTCTGACCTTTCAATGTTCCCTCCGAGGACTAAATAATGGTAAGAGTGATATGACCAAACATGGCCAGGCCTTTGCTTTCGTTTGTACTTCCGATCAAACTCCTGACCATACTGTTGTCACATAATCTTGATAAAGTTAATGTATAAATATTGAGCTAATTCTCCGCAAAAAATGGCGGAACTTACGAAAGACTGAGCAGTTTTGTTGACTGCTCTCTTACTTCAAGTTTCAGCCATTACTGCAAGCAGTTGTTTTCGAAAATAAAGCTTGTTATTCTGTCTTAACGAGTGTGTTGAATTTTTTTTACCTCGAACATTCGGGCCGGGGGGGGTGGGGGGGGGGGGGGGGCAGGGGGTGGGGGCGGGTGGGGGGGGGGGCGGTTGGGAGGGTTGGGGGGGGGGAGGGTCTGTACGCATTAATGGTGACTATGGGTGATTCCTAATTCATTTTCGTTATGCGATAAGGCAAGAATTTGGGAGCATATGTTGGAAACAGGAACTGTAAGGCAAGGTACAATTGAGTTGTGGAGTTTGTTCAAGGTGCAAATACTGCGTGTCCTTGATATCTAGGCCCTGTCAGGCAGGGAGGAAATGGTCGAGTCAGGGAACCATGGTTTACAAAAGAGGTTGGATGTCTTGTCAAGAGGAAGAAAGAGGCTTATGTAAGGCTGAGAAAACAATGTTCACTTCGGGCACTTGAGGGATACAAGATTGCTGGGAAAGAGCTCAAAAAAGGGCTTAGGAGAGCTAGGAGGGGGCATGAGAAGTCCTTGGCAGGTAGGATCAAGGAAAACCCCAAGGCTTTTTAAACTAATGTGAGGAATAAAAGAATGACCAAGGTGAACTTAGGGCCGGTCCAGGTCAATTGTGGGAACGTGTGCAGGGAGTCTGAAGATATAGGAGGGGCCCAAAATGAATGCTTTTCTTCAGTGTTCACAAAGGAGAGGGGCCATGTTGTTGAGGAGGATAGTGCGATACAGGCTGGTAGGCTGGAGGGGGTAGATACTCGGATGGAAGCTGTGTTAGAAAATTTGAGAAGCCTGAGAACTAAGAACATAAGAACTAGGAACAGCAGTAGGCCATCTGGCCCCTCGAGCCTGCTCCGCCATTTAATGAGATCATGGCTGATCTTTGTGGACTCAGCTCCACTCTCCGGCCCGTACACCATATCCCCGAATCCCTTTATTCTTTAGAAAGGCATCTATCTTTTTCTTAAAAACGTTTAAAGAAGGAGCCTCAATTGCTTCACTGGGCTTGGAATTCCAGAGATACACAACGCTTTGGTGAAGAGGTTCCTCCTACACTCCGTCCTAAATCTACCTCCCCTTATTTTGAGGCTATGCCCACTAGTTCTGCTTTCCCCGACCAGTGGAAACAACCTGCCCGCATCTATCCTATCTATTCCCTTCATAATTTTATATGTCTCAATAAGATCCACCCCCACCCCCCGCATCCTTCTAAACTCCAATGAGTACAGTCCCAGTCTACTCAACCTATCATCATAATCGAATCCCCTCAACTTTGGGATCAACCTAGTGAATCTCCTCTGCACTCCCTCCAGTGCCAATATGTCCTTTCTCAGGAAAGGAGACCAAAACTGAACACAATACTCCAGATGCGGCCTCACCAACACCTTATACAGTTGCAGCATAACCTCACTAGTCTTGCACTCCATCCCTCTAGCAATGAAAGACAAAACTCGATTAGCCTTCTTAATCACCTGTTGCACCTGCACATCAACTTTTTGCGACTAGTGCACCAGCACACCCAGGTCCCTCTGCACAGCAGCATGTTTTAACATCTTACCGTTTAAATAATAATCCATTCTGCTGTTATTCCTCCCAAAATGGATAGCCTCACACTTGGCAACATTGAATTCCAACTGCCAGACCCTAGCCCATTCACCCAACCTATCCAAATCCTTCTGCAGACTTCCGGTATCCTCTGCACTTTTTGCTTTAGTGTCGTCTGCAAACTTTGACACGTTGCACTTGGTCCCCAACTCCAAATCGTCTATGTAAATTGTGAACAACTGCGGGCCCAACACTGATCCTTGAGGGACCCCACTAGTTACAGGTTGCCAACCAGAGAAACACCCATTTATTCCCACTCTCTGCTTTCTGTTAGTTAACCAATCCTCTACCCATGCTACCACTTTACCCTCAATGCCATGCATTTTTAGTTTATGCAGCAACCTTTTGTGTGGCACCTTGTCAAAAGCTTCCTGGAAATCCAGATATACCACACCCATTGGCTCCCCATTATCTACTGCACTGGTAACGTCCTCAAACAATTCTACCAAATTAGTCAGACACGACCTACTCTTTGTGAATCCATGCTGCGTCTGCCCAATGGGACAATTTCCCTCCAGGTGCCCATCTATTTCCTCCTTAATGATAGATTCCAGCACTTTCCCTACAACCGAAGTTAAGCTTCCCGGCCTATAATCACCCGCTTTCTGCTGACCTCCTTTTTTAAACAGTGGCGTCACGTTTGCTACTTTCCAATCCTCTGGGACCACCCCAGAGTCTAGTGAATTTTGATAAATTATCACTAGTGAGTTTACAATTTCCCTAGCCATCTCTTTTAACACCCTGGGATGCATCCCATCAGTGCCAGGAGACTTGTCTACCTTTAGCCCCATTAGCTTGCCCAATACTGCCTCCTTAGTGATTACAATCATCTCAAGGTCCTCACCTATCATATCCTTATTTCCATCAGTCACTGGCATGTTATTTGTGTCCTCCACTGTGAAGACTGACCCAAAAAACCTGTTCAGCTCCTCAGCCATTTCCTCGTCTCCTATTATTAAATCTCCCTTCTCATCTTCCAAAGGACCAATATTTACCTTAGCCACTCTTTTTTGTCTTATATATTTGTAGAAGCTTTTACTATCTGCATTTATGTTCTGAGCCAGTTTACTTTCATAGTCTACCTTACTCTTGTTTATGGCTTTTTTAGTAGCTTTCTATTGTCCCCTAAAGACTTCCCAGTCCTCTGGTCTCCCACTAATCTTTGCCACTTTGTATGTTTTTTCCTTCAATTTGATACTCTCCCTCGCCTCCTTAGATATCCACAGTCGATTTTTCCCCTTTCTACCGTCTTTCCTTTTAGTCGATATGAACCTTTTCTGAACACTGTGAAAGATCACTCGGAAGGTTCTCCACTGTTCCTCAACTGCTTCACCATGAAGTCTTTGCTCCCAGTCTACCTTAGCTAGTTCTTCTCTCATCCCATTGTAATCGCCTTTGTTTAAGCACAAAATGCACTGCCTGTGGAAGTAGTTGAGTCGGAAACATTAGGGACCTTCAAGCAGCTATTGGATAGGTACATGGATTACGGTAAAATTATATAGTGTAGATTTATTTGTTCTTAAGGGCAGCACGGTAGCATTGTGCATAGCACAATTGCTTCACAGCTCCATGGTCCCAGGTTCGATTCCGGATTGGGTCATTGTCTGTGCGGAGTCTGCACGTCCTCCCCGTGTCTGCTTGGGTTTCCTCCGGGTGCTCCGGTTTCCTCCCACAGTCCAAAGATGTGCGGGTTAGGTGAATTGGCCAATGATAAATTGCCCTTAATGTCCAAATTGCCCTTGGTGTTGGGTGGAGGTGTTGAGTTTGGGTAGGGTGCTCTTTCCAAGAGCCGGTGCAGACTCAAAGGGCCGAATGGCCTCCTTCTGCACTGTAAATTCAATGATAATCTATGATTAATCTAGGACAAAGTTTCGGCACAACATCGTGGGCCGAAGGGCCTGTTCTGTGCTGTATTTTCTATGTTCTATGTTTAAAACACTAGTGTTTGATTTTACCTTGTCATCCTCCAATGTATTTTAAATTCCACCATATTGTGGTCGCTCCTACCAAGAGGAACCTGAACTATGAGATCATAAATCAATCCTACCTCATTACACAGGACCAGATCTAGGACCGCTTGTTCCCTTGTAGGTTCCATTACATACTGTTCCAGGAAATTATCCCGGGCACATTCTATAAACTCCTCCTCAAGGCTGCCTTTACCAACCTGGTTAAACCAATCGATATGCAGGTTAAAATCTCCCACGATAACCGCTGTACCATTTCTACATGCATCCGTTATTTATTTGCTTACTGCCTGCCCTACCATCCTGTTACTATTTGGTGGCCTATAGACTACTCCTATCAGTGACCTTTTCGCCTTACTATTCCTGATTTCCACCCAAATTGATTCAACCTTGTCCTCCATAGCACCAATATCATCCCTTACTATTGCCCGGATGCCATCCTTAAACAACAAAGCTACACCACCGCCCTTACTGTCCATTCTATCCTTTTGTATAGTCTGATACCCTTGGCTATTTAACTCCCAGTCGTGACCATCTTTTAACCATGTTTCAGTAATGGCCACTAAATCATAGTCATTCACGATGATTTGCGCCATCAACTCATTTACCTTATATCGTATACTACGAGAATTCAGGTAAAGTACACTTATGCTGTTTTTTATGTCTTTGTTATGAATCCTAACACCTTGATCAGTAACTTCTCGCAATTAATTTTTCCTCTTACCCTTTCTCCTAATTTTCCTTGTCTTTGAACCCATATCTCTACATAATAACCTGTTACGTAACCTGCTGCCTTGATCTCCATTAACCATTATATTGTCCACAGCTTTACACTTCCCTTCACCCCCAACTTGCTAGCTTAAAGTCCTTGTGACCAACCTATTTCTCCTATTCGCTAGAACACTGGTCCCAGAATGGTTCAGGTGAAGACCGTACCAACGGTACAGGTCCCACCTGCACCAGTACTGATGACAATGCCCCATGAATTGGAATCCCTCTTTCCTGCACCACTCCTTTAGCCACGCGTTAACTTCTCTAATTTTCGCAACCCTATGCCAATTGGCACGTGGCTCGGGTAGTAATCCAGAGATTATAACCCTGGAGGACCTGCTCTTTAATTTAGTTCCTAGTGTTTGATAATCCCCAAACAGGTCCTCTTTCCTAATCTTACCTATGTTGTTAGTCCCAACGTGGACCACAACAACTGAATCCTCCCCCTCCCTCTCCAAAATCCTTTCAACCCGATCAGAGATGTCCCTCACCCTGGCACCGGGCAGGCAACATACCATGCGGGACTCTCGATCTGGCTTACCAAGGATGCCATCAATCCCCCTAATTATAGAATCCCCTACAACTACTACTTGTCTTTTTGCTCCCCCCTCTTGAATTGCTTCCTGTACCACGGTGCAGTGGTCAGTCAACGCATCCTCCCTACAGCCCTCTTCCTCATCCACACAGGGAGCAAGTACATCATACCTGTTGGACAAGGTCAAGGGCTGAGGCTCCTCAACTCCTAAACTCAGGATCCCCCTACCTGCCTCCCTTGCAGTCACACCACTCTGTCCCTGACCACTGTCCGAATTAACAGAACTTATTCTACCGGGTGTGACTGCCTCCTGAAACAAAGCGTCCAGGTAATGTTCCCCCTCCCTGATGTGCCGCAGTGTGTGCAGCTCGGTCTCCAGCTCATCAATTCTGAGCCGAAATTCCTCGAGCAGCCAACACTTGCTGCAGATGTGGTCACTGACGGTCTCAATGGGATCCACCAGTTCCATCATCATACAGCAACAAAACATCACCTGTCCAGCCATATTCAACTAGTTAATCAATTTAAAGAAAAACTATTTTTTTTTAATAGAACCTCAAGGATAAACCCGAACACCAACAAAAACACAGCCCTCTCTGGCCACTAACCCAAACTCAGTCACTCACCTAGACTCAGATGCACTCTGTCCAATCAGCACTCCGTGACTAAAGACACTCCTGCCACACCTTTTGTGCACTCACCTCTCCCAGCACTGTCTCGGCTCTCTCCTCCCGCACTTTTTAAATCTCCCGGCTCTCTCCTCCGGTGCTGTTTTCGCTGTCTCGGCTCTCTCCTCCCGCACTTTTTAAATCTCCCGGCTCTCTCCTCCGGTGCTGTTTTCGCTGTCGCGGCTCTTTCCTCCCGCACTTTTTAAATCTCCAGGCTCTCTACTCCGGCGCTCTTTTCGCTGTCCCGGCTCTCTCCTCCCGCGCTTTTTAAATCTCCCGGCTCTCTCCTCTGGCGCTTTTTTCGCTGTCCCGGCTCTCTCCTCCCGCGCTTTTAAAATCTCCCGGCTCTCTCCTCCGGCGGTGTTTTCGCTGTCCCGGCTCTCTCCTCCGGCGCTGTTTTCGCTGTCCGGCTCTCTCCTCAGGCGCTGTTTTCGCTGAGGATAGATACGTCCCCTGTGCCTGATGGAATATATTGTAGGATTCTTTGGGAGGCGAGGGATGAGATTGCAGAGCCTTTGGCTTTGATTTTTATTTCCTCACTGTCTACAGGAATAGTGCCAGAAGACTGGAGAGAGGCGAATGTTGTACCCTTGTTCAAGAAAGGGAACAGGTATAACCCTGGGAATTATACAGCTTAATCCAGGATTGTCAGCACGGATTTGTGAGGGGTAAGTCTTGCCTCACACGTTTGATTGTATTCTTAGAGGAGGTAACTAAGTACATATAATAGTGCCAGAGGACTGGAGGACAGCAAATGTGGTCCCTTTGTTCAAAAAGGGGATCAGAGACAACCCCGGCAACTATAGACCGGTGAGCCTCACGTCTGTAGTGGGTAAAGTCTAGGAGGGGATTATAAGAGACAAGATTTATAATCATCTAGATAGGAATAATATGATCAGGGATAGTCAGCATGGCTTTGTGAAGGGTAGGTCATGCCTCACAAACATTATTGAGTTCTTTGAGAAGGTGACTGAACAGGTAGACGAGGGTAGAGCAGTTGATGTGGTGTATATGGATTTCAGCAAAGCGTTTGATAAGGTTCCCCACGGTAGGCTATTGCAAAAAATACGGAGGCTGGGAATTGAGGGTGATTTAGAGATGTGGATCAGAAATTGGCTAGCTGAAAGAATACAGAGGGTGGTGGTTGATGGGAAATGTTCAGAATGGAGTACAGTCACAAGTGGAGTACCACAAGGATCTGTTCTGGGGCCGTTGCTGTTTGTCATTTTTATCAATGACCAAGAGGAAGGCGCAGAAGGGTGGGTGAGTAAATTTGCAGACGATACTAAAGTCGGTGGTGTTGTCGATAGTGTGGAAGGATGTAGCAGGTTACAGAGGGATATAGATAAGCTGCAGAGCTGGGCTGCGAGGTGGCAAATGGAGTTTAATGTAGAGAAGTGTGAGGTGATTCACTTTGGAAGGAATAACAGGAATGCGGAATATTTGGCTAATGGTAAAGTTCTTGGAAGTGTGGATGAGCAGAGGGATCTAGGTGTCCATGTACATAGATCCCTGAAAGTTGCCACCCAGGTTGATAGGGTTGTGAAGAAGGCCTATGGAGTGTTGGCCTTTATTGGTAGAGGGATTGAGTTCCGGAGTCGGGAGGTCATGTTGCAGCTGTACAGAACTCTGGTACGGCCGCATTTGGAGTATTGCGTACAGTTCTGGTCACCGCATTATAGGAAGGACGTGGAGGCTTTGGAGCGGGTGCAGAGGAGATTTACCAGGATGTTGCCTGGTAAGGAGGGAAAATCTTATGAGGAAAGGCTGATGGACTTGAGGTTGTTTTAGTTGGAGAGAAGAAGGTTAAGAGGAGACTTAATAGAGGCATACAAAATGATCAGGGGGTTGGATAGGGTGGACAGTGAGAGCCTTCTCCCGCGGATGGATATGGCTGGCACGAGGGGACATAACTTTAAACTGAGGGATAATAGATATAGGACAGAGGTCAGAGGTAGGTTCTTTACGCAAAGAGTAGTGAGGCCGTGGAATGCCCTACCTGCTACAGTAGTGAACTCGCCAACATTGACGGCATTTAAAAGTTTATTGGATAAACATATGGATGATAATGGCATAGTGTAGGTTAGATGGCTTTTGTTTCGGTGCAACATCGTGGGCCGAAGGGCCTGTACTGCGCTGTATTGTTCTATAGATGACGGTAGAGCAGTTGATGTCGTATGCATGGATTTTAGTAAGGCGTTTGATAAGGTGCCCCACGGTTGGCTCATGCAGAAAGTAACGAGGCATGGCATAGAGGGAAATTTGCCCTATTGGACCAGTAACTGGATATCTCATAGAAGACAGAGGGTGGTGGTTGATGGTAAATTTTCATCCTGGAGCCCAGTCACCAGCGGTGTACCACAGGGATCAGTGCTGGGCCCTCTGCTATTTGTGATTTTTATCAATGACTTGGATGATGGAGTTGAAGGCTGGGTTAGTAAATTTGCTGATGACACCAAGATTGGCGGAGTAGTGGATAATGTGGAGGACTGTAGTAGGCTGGAAAGAGACATTGCTAGGATGCCGAGCTGGGCTGAAAAGTGGCAGATGGAGATTAACCCTGATAAGTGTGAGGTGATTCATTTTGGTGGGACAAATTTGAATGCGGATTACATGGTTAACGGCAGTGTTCTGAAGAATGTGAAATGAAATTAAATGAAATGAAATTCGCTTATTGTCACAAGTAGGCTTCAAATGAAGTTACTGTGAAAACCCCTAGTCGCCACATGCCGACGCCTGTTCGGGGAGGCTGGTACGGGAATTTAACCGTGCTGCTGGCCTGCCTTGGTGTGCTTTAAAAGCCAGCTCTTTAGCCATGTGCTAAACCAGCCCCTGTGGAATTCCAGAATGTGGTGGAGCAGAGAGGTCTCGGAGTTCATGTCCATACATCTCTGAAAGGTGCCACCCAAGTGGATAGATCCTTGAAGAAAGCAGAGAGTGTGTTAGCATTTATTAACAGGGGGACTGACTTTAAGAGCCGCAAGGTTATGCTGCAACTGTACAAGACCTTGGTTCGACTACATTTGGAGTATTGTGTGCAATTCTGATCACCTCATTATAGGAAGGATGTGGAAGCGCTGGGAAGAGTGCAAAGGAGATTTACCAGGGTGCTGACTGGATTAGTGAGTGGGTCTTATGAGGAAAGGTTGAGGAACGTAGGGCTTTTCTCATTGGAGCGAAGGAGGATGAGAGGTGACTTAATTGAGGTGTATAAGATGATAAGAGGATAGATAGAGTGGACGTTCAGCGACTTGACAGAAATCTTTGGATCCTCGCTGTCTTCAGGGGATAGAACATAGAACATAGAACAATACAGCGCAGTACTGGCCCTTCGGCCCACGATGTTGCACCGAAACAAAAGCCATCTAACCTACACTATACCATTATCATCCATATGTTTATCCAATAAACTTTTAAATGCCCTCAATGTTGGCGAGTTCACTACTGTAGCAGGTAGGGCATTCCACGGCCTCACTACTCTTTGCGTAAAGAACCTACCCCTGACCTCTGTCCTATATCTATTACCCCTCAGTTTAAGGCTATGTCCCCTCGTGCTAGCCATTTCCATCCGCGGGAGAAGGCTCTCACTGCCCACCCTATCTAACCCTCTGATCATTTTGTATGCCTCTATTAAGTCTCCTCTTAACCTTCTTCTCTCTAACGAAAACAACCTCAAGTCCATCAGCCTTTCCTCATAAGATTTTGCCTCCATACCAGGTAACATCCTGGTAAATCTCCTCTGCACCCGTTCCAAAGCCTCCACGTCCCTTCCTATAATGCGGTGACCAGAACTGTACGCAATACTCCAAATGCGGCCGTACCAGAGTTTTGTACATCTGCAACATGACCTCATGACTCCGGAACTCAATCCCTCTACCAATAAAGGCCAACACTCCATAGGCCTTCTTTACAACCCTATCAACCTGGGTGGCAACTTTCAGGGATCTATGTACATGGACACCTAGATCCCTCTGCTCATCCACACTTCCAAGAACTTTTCCATTAGCCAAATATTCCACATTCCTGTTTTACCTTCCAAAGTGAATCACCTCACACTTCTCTACATTAAACTCCATTTGCCACCTCTCAGCCCTGCACTGCAGCTTATCTATATCCCTCTGTAACATGCTACTTCCTTCCACACTATCGACAACACCACCGACTTTAGTATCGTCTGCAAATTTACTCACCCACCCTTCTGCGCCTTCCTCTAGGTCATTGATAAAAATGACAAACAGCAACGGCCCCAGAACAGATCCTTGTGGTACTCCACTTGTGACAGAACTCCATTCTGAACATTTCCCATCTACCACCACCCTCTGTCTTCTTTCAGCTAGCCAATTTCTGATCCACATCTCTAAATCACCCTCAATCCCCAGCCTCCGTATTTTCTGCAATAGCCTACCGTGCTGATCCTTATCAAACGCTTTGCGGGGATGTCCCGGAGGACTGGAGAATAGCCAATGATGTTCCTCTGTTTAAGAAGGGTAGCAAGGATAATCCCGGGAACTACAGGCCGGTGAGCCTTACTTCAGTGGTAGGGAAATTACTGGAGAGAATTCTTCGAGACAGGATCTACTCCCATTTGGAAGCAAATGGACGTATTAGTGAGAGGCAGCACGGTTTTGTGAAGGGGAGGTCGTGTCTCAGTAACTTGATAGTTTTTCGAGGAGGTCACTAAGATGATTGATGCAGGTAGGGCAGTAGATGTTGTCTATATGGACTTCAGTAAGGCCTTTGACAAGGTCCCTCATGGTAGACTAGCACAAAAGGTGAAGTCACATGGTATCAGGGGTGAGCTGGCAAGGTGGATACAGAACTGGCTAGGCCATAGAAGGCAGAGAGTAGCAATGGAGGGATGCTTTTCTAATTGGAGGGCTGTGACCAGTTGTGTTCCACAGGGATCAGTGTTGGGACCTTTGCTCTTTGTAGTATATATAAATGATTTGGAGGAAAATGTAACTGGTCTGATTAGTAAGTTTGCAGACGACACAAAGGTTGGTGGAATTGCGGATAGCGATGAGGACTGTCGGAGGATACAGCAGGATTTAGATTGTCTGGAGACTTGGGCGGAGAGATGGCAGATGGAGTTTAATCCGGACAAATGTGAGGTAATGCATTTTGGAAGGTCTAATGCAGGTCGGGAATATACAGTGAATGGTAGAACCCTCAAGAGGATTGAAAGTCAAAGAGATCTAGGAGTACAGGTCCACAGGCCATTGAAAGGGGCAACACAGGTGGAGAAGGTAGTCAAGAAGGCATACGGCATGCTTGCCTTCATTGGCCGGGGCATTGAGTATAAGAATTGGCAAGTCATGTTGCAGCAGTATAGAACCTTAGTTAGGCCACACTTGGAGTATCGTGTTCAATTCTGGTCGCCACAGTACCAGAAGGATGTGGAGGCTTTAGAGAGGGTGCAGAAGAGATTTACCAGAATGTTGCCTGGTATGGAGGGCATTAGCTATGAGGAGCGATTGAATAAACTCGGTTTGTTCTCACTGGAACAAAAGAGGTTGAGGGGAGACCTGATGGAGGTATACAAAATTATGAGGGGCATAGACAGAGTGGATAGTCAGAGGCTTTTCCCCAGGGTCGAGGGGTCAATTACTAGGGGGCATAGGTTTAAGGTGAGAGGGGCAAGGTTTAGAGTAGATGTACGAGGCAAGTTTTTTACGCAGAGGGTAGTGGTGCCTGGAACTCGCTACCGGAGGAGGTAGTGGAAGCAGGGACGATAGGGACATTTAAGGGGCATCTTGACAAATATATGAATAGGATGGGAATAGAAAGATACGGACCCAGGAAGTATAGAAGATTGTAGTTTAATCGGGCAGCATGGTCGGCACGGGCTTGGAGGGGCGAAGGGCCTGTTCCTGTGCTGTACATTTCTTTGTTCTTTGTTTGTTTGACTTTTTCATAGGGTTGATGCAGCTGTTACAAGGGGGCATTAGTATAAGGTTCATGGTGGAAGATATAGGAGGGATGTCAGAGGTAGGTTTCTTACTCAGAGAGTGGTTGGGGCGTGGAACGTACTCCCAGCTATGGTAATGGAGTCGGGCACTTTAGGAACTTTCAAGCGATTATTGGATAGGCATATGGAGTGCACAAGAATGATTGGGAGTAGGTCTATTTTCTCTTAGTTTCAGACTAGTTCGGCACAACATCGTGGGCCGAAGGCCTGTACTGTGCTGTAAAGTTCTATGTTCTATGAAGCAAGGTGTGAGGATCTGTACATGAGGTAGCTGTGTACGTTCTATGTTATTTGTTTATGTTAACATGCGGGTTAATGTTTGGGGGTTGGTGGGAGGAGGGATCGTTGTTATTGATATGGGGATTGACATTGCATTCGTTACTGATAATTGTTTATTGATGGGTGTAAATTTGGGAGAAAATGTGAAAAAGGAGAATAAAAATATTTTAAAAAAACAGACGTTTGAAAGACACACATGTCAGATGCTGATTTACCCTCAAACATCTGCCCCCTGTCTGGACTATTTAGTTCCTGCCTAATATTGTTGTAATTAGCCTTCCCCCAATTTAGCACCTAAACCCGAGAACCAATCTTATCCTTATCCACAAGTACTTAAAACGTACTGAATTATGGTTACTGCCCAGAAATGCTCCCCATCGACAAGCTGGCCGGGCCGATCCTCAATACCAGGTCCAGCACGGGCCCTTCCCAAGGTGGACTATCTACATATTGTTTCATGCTGGTCTCCTGAATGCCTGTTACAATTTTTTCACCATTCAAACCATAAGTAGCAAGTGAGTCCCAGTCAATTTGGGGGAATTTAAAATCAGCCAGCACAACAACCATGTTGCTTCATCATCTTCCCGAAATCTGTCTCCATATCTGCTCCTCTGTATCCTGCTCGCTGATGGGAAACTTGAAATGAGCTCCTAACATTGTGACTGCACCATTCCTATCCCTTGTTTATACTTTTTCCAATTAAGGGGCAATTTATCGTGACCAACAAAGAACAAAGAACTAAGAAATATCCTGCACAGTAACAGGCCGTTCGGCCCTCCAGGCCCGTGCCGACCATGCTGCCCGTCTAAAGTAAAACCTTCTACACTTTCTGGGTCCGTATCCCTCTATTCCCATCCCATTCATGTATTTGCCCAGATGCCCCTTAAATGTCACGATCGTCCCTGCGTTTACCACCTCCTCCG
Organism: Scyliorhinus torazame; assembly: GCF_047496885.1. Classification (NCBI taxonomy): domain Eukaryota; kingdom Metazoa; phylum Chordata; class Chondrichthyes; order Carcharhiniformes; family Scyliorhinidae; genus Scyliorhinus; species Scyliorhinus torazame. The sequence continues at coordinate 31,493,913 of NC_092737.1, read as the reverse complement.
GCAGCGAGTTCCAGGCACCCACTACCCTCTGTGTAAAAAACTTGCCTCGTACATCTACTCTAAACCTTGCCCCTCGCATCTTAAACCTATGCCCCCTAGTAATTGACCCCTCTACCCTGGCGAAACGCCTCTGAGTATCCACTGTGTCTATGCCCCTCATAATTTTGTAGACCTTTATCAGGTCGCCCCTCAACTTCTGTCGTTCCAGTGAGAAGAAACCGAGTTTATTCAACCGCTCCTCATAGCTAATGCCCTCCATACCAGGCAACATTGTGGTAAATCTCTTCTGCACCCTCTCTAAAGCCTCCACATCCTTCTGGTAGTGTGGCGACCAGAATTAAACACTATACTCCAAGTGTGGCCTAACTAAGGTTCTATACAGCTGCAACATGACTTGCCAATTCTTATACTCAATGTCCCGGCCAATGAAGGCAAGCATGCCTATGGCTTCTTGCCTACCTACTCCACCTGTGTTACCCCTTTCAGTGACCTGTGGACCTGTACACCTAGACCTCTTTGACTTTCAAAGCTTTTGTGGGTTCTACCATTCACTGTATATTCCCGACCTGCATTAGACCTTCCAAAATGCATTACCTGACATTTGTCCGGATTAAACTCCATCTGCCATCTCTCCGCCCAAGTCTCCAAACGATCTAAATCCTGCTGTGTCCTCTGACAGTCCTCATCGCTATCCACAATTCCACCAACCTTGTATCATCTGCAAACTTACTAATCAGACGAGTTACATTTCCTCCAATTAATTTATATAGGCTACGAACAGCAAAGGTCCCAGCACTGATCCCTGCGGATCACTCGTCGCAGCCCTCCAATTAGAAAAGCACACTTCCATTGCTACTCTCTGCCTTCTATGACCTAGCCAGTTCTGTATCCACCTTGCCAGCTCACCCCTGATCCCGTGTGACTTCATTCCCCTGTCGTCACACGCACCTTTGCGTTGTGGTTAGACTCACGCAGATTCGGGGAGAATGTGCAAACTCCACACCGACAGTGACCCACGGCTGGGATCAAACCCGGGTCCTCTGCGCCGTGAGGCAGCATTGCTAACCTTTGTTCCTCCATGCCGCCCTCCCCTTCCTATCCCTGGGCTCTACCCATGAGGTCAGGCTTCATGTGCCCTTCGAGGTGTCCTCCTGCAATACAGCTGTGATAGTCTCCTTAATCAATAATGCAACTCCCGCACGCGTTTTGCATCCCCTTCTGTACTGCCTGAAACATCTAAATCCTGACACATGCACCTGTCAATCATGCCCTTCCCTCAATCATCTCTCTGTAATGGCAACAACTTCATTGTTCCAAGTAGTAATCCAAGCTCTACGTTCATCTGCCTTACCAGTCCGCTGTGTTCAGCAACATCGCCCTGCCTGCTCTTCCTCTGAGTCTTACTTGCCTTATTCACGAGTTCTCTCTCACTTATTTCAGCTGTTTACCCACTTCTCTGGTCACCACTCATCTGCCACACTTGATTAGACCCTCCCGATGCTGCTGGCAAACCTCGCAGGCAGGATATTTGTGCCTCTCCAGATTCGATGCAACCCTCCTCCGTCTATACATCCCAGGTGCCCCGGAGGCGATCACAATGATTCAGAAATCTGAAACCCTCCCTCCTACACCGGCTATTTAGCCATGAGTTTGACTGCACTATGTTCCCATTTCTAGCCTTACTGGCACGTGGTACAGCGAGTAATCACGAGGTTAAAACCCGAGAGGTTCTCTTTTTTAATTTAATGCTAACTCCCTTAACTCCCCATGCAGGACTTAGTCACTCTTCCTGCGTATGCCCTTACTACCAATATGTAAGACTACCACTGGATATTCAGCACCCCCTCCTCTTCAAAATACCCCATGCCCGTTCAAGAGCATCCTTGACCCTGGCACTTGTGAGGCAACATACCATCCTGGAGTCTCTTTCACGTCTACACAAGCGTCTACCTGTGCCCCTTACTTTCGAGTCCCTTAGAACCATGGCTCTCCTGCACTTAACTTCGCCTGCTGGACAACAGAACCAGTTGTGGTGCTACAGTTCTGGCTACAGTAGTTTTCCCTGATAGGCTGCCAATTCCCTGACTGATCCCCCCCCCCCCCCCCCATAGCATCCAAAACGGTATACTTGTTAAAGAGAAGGACAGCCACACGGGATTCCTCTACTGACTGCCTGCCCTTTCTGACTGTCACTTTCAGTGTGGCCACGTCTCTATAACTCCTCTCTATGACGCTTTCCGCCATCTGCATGATTCTGAGTGCATCCAACTGCTGCTCCAACGGAACCACGCGATCTGTGAAGAGCTGCCATTGCTTACATTTGCTGCAGACGTAGTTATGCGGATTACTAGAAGCTTCAGGGACCCCTTATATCTCACAGTTAGAGCACTTCACCCCTCGAATCGACATTTCTAGCTCTAATTATTATATTAACTTCAAATAAATACTTACTAAATCTTTACTGAATTAATTTACAATTATCTTTATTCTCCCTTGTTTCGCCCTAAAATATTAAATGCTGAATACAGTAATGTCCTCTTTCCGGTTTAGCTACTCCTCTGCTTAGTTAATTATTTAAAATCATTTATTTTTAAATATTTTATTTTGATTTCCTTGCAAATTCACTACCAGTCAATCAGGTCACAGCTTTCCTCTGTAAATATGCTGCGGATCCCCGAGGTAAGGTTTTGATACTCTCTGCTCTTGTACTGGATCTCCGGGACTGCTCCATGTGCTTGTCTATGCACTGGATCTGATAGTGCGCCTTCATCATTGTCTCTGGTGCCTGCCAGTCAGCATTGCTTGCCTCTTCCTATATTTCATCCAGAAGAGGCATTCAGAGCGTTATGCCCGTTGCTGACACTCAGCTATATCTCACTACCAACTCTGTCGACTGCTCCACTTTGGATAAATATCAGATTAGTTAATCCGGCACCCAATACCGTGTGAAGAAAAATTGCATCTGATTCAGTTTCGAGAAGTCGGAAACCGTTGTTTTCAGACCCTGTTGGAAATTGTATCGACAAGCTACTGACTCAAACCATGTGTCTGAAAGCTGTGTCCACTTAGCCATGCTCTTCGCCATGATAAAGCGGAAAAGATTTTACTTCTCACATGTGACAATGCTAAAACTGCCCAATGGCATCGCTCAACTTTGCCCCGACCAGCTCAACTGCGGCTGGAACAGTCGGCGATGCATTTTCCCCTCCACAAAACAATATTTCGAAGTGTTGCAGCTTGGAATTCCATGTTTTGTGCAGCATGAATTGGAGGCTATCCGAAACTCTGCTAAATCTGCCTTAACGCTCACCCAAGTCAATCCTTATGCTCGAATATCTGCATGGGCACACCATGAGGAAATGTGACGATGTAAACATTTTCATCCTTGTGTTCAAATCCCTCTTGTCCTGGCCACTCGCTGTCTTTGTCATTTTCTCTGTTCCCACAAACCTCCGAGATCACTGTACGCCGCGAATTCTGGTGTCCTGTCCATTCCCAGACTTGCTTATTCCACCAATGGTGTATTTTCTGAGGCTCAATGCAGGGGAATTTGATCTCTTAACCTTGATGTTTATTTCTTACATGTTTTTCCTTCTGGACTCGTCTTTGAACATTAATCTGCCTGAACGTCTTTGTCATTTGACCGATGTGTCCTAAAGCAACCAGGTTATTTCCTATGTGCATCATGCTTCTGCCAAGTTTCTTGGACGTTTATTACGTTCAATGTAAGATCACTACATTATTATCAAGCTGTGGCATAAATTGAAGCAACGTTCATGACATTTCCCTGCTGAAAAATACGCCAGAGACCGGGGTTTTCTGTATCGGCTCCAGGAGATAAAACGCCCAAGAGTAAAAGCCGGGTCCACATCACAAACCGTTCTGTTTAATTTCGCTGCTAATGACCACTTACCTGGAATACCGATGACAGCCAGGATCATGTAGTATATTTTGTTGAAAAAGTAAAACGTTCCATACATTTTCAGTATGAATGATCGATGTGTACTTCCACCAGGAAAACTGAGTAAATCTCCGATATTCAGTGAAGTGATAGATAATGTTGCTTTTAATTTATACTCTGTGAAATATCCTTGGGGATTGAATTTCGAAATACTTTTATTTAATTGAAAAACAGATTACGACATTGACATGAGTCATTCTTATATTTTCTTCCCGTTGGAATTGCGTCCGTAAAATTCAAAGACTGAACTGTTCAGATCACAATATTGAACATATGACATTTAAAGGCGGCATTGGAACGGCATCATATATATTTTTATACCTTATATCATATAATTATATTATATAATTGATGGTAGACTTCGAAAAAGAAATTCACAAGTTCCATGTTATGCATTAGTTAATGTGCCGCACTGAAATTAATTTGACGCAGTACATTCATTGAAAACGGCAGCATGACATGGACATAAATATAACCTTGGATATAAGGTTATATACATGGATATAAATATAACATGAATTAACCTTGAAATTATTGAAAGGCCCAGCTTCACCTGCAATTTAGAAGGAGGTTTAAAACTGCATCTGAAAGACAAAATTCCTCCTCGTCTTTCTCATTAAAGGAAGTTCATTAGATCGAACCTGTGATACTTGAGCCTATATTCGCCAAGTAGTGAAGCACCAACGCAGGATGCATATGTACAGGCACATGGTAATTATCGGACACTTAAGACCATAAGAAATAGAGCAGAATTAGGCCACTCGGCCCATCGAGATGTAATGAGCCAGACTTGATTAAAGATCTTAAAGTAAGGGAACACTTAGGAGGCAGTGATCAGAATATGGTAGAATTCAATCTCCAATTTGAAAGAAAGAAGGTTAAATAAAGGTAACTAGAGGGGCATGAGGAAGGAAGTGGCGAAAATCGACTGGGAGCAGAGCCTAGTGGGAAAGACAGTAGAACAGCAATGGCAGGAGTTTCTGGGACACAGTACAGAGGTTCATCCCAAAGAAAAGAAAGGTTATCAGAGGTCCCCCCATAGGCAGCCATGGCTGACAAAGGAAGTTAGGGAATGCATCAAAGCAAAAGAGAAAGCCTATAATGTGGCAAAAAGTAGTGGGAAGTTAGAAGATTGGGAAGGCTACAAAAACAAACAGTGGATAACAAAGAGAGAAATAAGGAAAGAGAGGATCAAATATGAAGGTAGGCGAGCCAGTAACATTGGGAATGATAGTAAAAGTTTCTTTAAATACATTAAAAACAAACGGGAGGCAAAAGTAGACATTGGGCCGCTTCAAAATGACGCTGGTAATCTAGTGATGGGAGACAAGGAAATAGCTGAGGAACTAAATAAGTACTTTGCATCAGTCTTCACAGTAGAAGACATGAGTAATATCCCAACAATTCAGGAGAGTCAGGGGGCAGAGTTGAATATGGTAGCGATCACAAAGGAGAAAGTGCTAGAGAAACTAAGAGGTCTAAAAATTGATAAATCTCCGGGCCCAGATGGGCTACATCCTAGAGTTCTAAAGGAGATAGCTGAAGAAATAGTGGAGGCGTTAGTTATGATCTTTCAAAAGTTACTGGAGTCAGGGAAATTCCCAGAGGATTGGAAAATCGCCGTTGTAACCCCCCTGTTCAAGAAGGGAACAAGGAAAAAGATGGAAAATTATAGGCCAATTAGCCTAACCTCGGTTGTTGCCAAGATTCTAGAATCCATTGTTAAGGATGAGATTTCTAAATTCTTTGAAGTGCAGGGTCGGATTAGGACAAGACAGCATGGATTTAGTAAGGGGAGGTCGTTCTTGACAAACCTGTTAGAGTTCTTTGAAGGGATAACAAATAGGTTAGACCAAGGAGAGCCAATGGATGTTATCTATATTGACTTCCAAAAGGCCTTTGATAAGGTGCCTCACGGGAGACTGCTGGGTAAAATAAGGGCCCATGGTATTCGAGGCAAGGTACTAACATGGATTGACGATTGGCTGTCAGGCAGAAGGCAGAGAGTTGGGATAAAAGGTTCTTGTTCGGAATGGCAACCGGTGACGAGTGGTGTCCCGCAGGGTTCAGTGTTGGGGCCACAGCTGTTCTCTTTATATATTAACGATCTAGATGACGGGACTGGGGGCATTCTGGCTAAGTTTGCCGATTATACAAAGATAGGTGGAGGGGTAGGTAGTATGGAGGAAGTGGGGAGGCTGCAGAAAGATTTAGACAGTTTAGGAGAGTAGTCCAAGAAATGGTTGATGAAATTCAACGTGGGCAAGTGCGAGGTCTTGCACTTTGGAAAAATGAATAGCGGCATGGACTATTTTCTAAACGGTGACAAAATTCATAATGCTGAAGTGCAAAGGGACTTGGGAGTCCTAGTCCAGAATTCTCTAAAGGTTAACTTGCAGGTTGAGTCCGTAATTAAGAAAGCAAATCCAATGTTGTCATTTATCTCAAGAGGTTGGAATATAAAAGCAGGGATGTACTTCTGAAGATTTATAAAGCATTAGTTAGGCCGCATTTAGAATACTGTGAGCAATTTGGGGCCCCACACCTCAGGCAGGACATACTATAACTGGAGAGGGTCCAGCGGAGATTCGCACGGATGATCCCAGGAATGGTCGGCCTAACGTACGATGAACATCTGAGGATCCTGGGATTATATTCATTAGAGTTTAGGAGGTTGAGGGGAGATCTAATAGAAACTTACAAGATAATGAATGGCTTAGATAGGGTGGACGTAGGGAAGTTGTTTCCATTAGCAGGGGAGACTAGGACCCGGGGGGCACAGCCTAAGAATAAAAGGGAGTCACTTTAGAACAGAGATGAGGAGAAATTTCTTCATCCAGAGAGTGGTGGGTCTGTGGAATTCATTGCCACAGAGGGTGGTGGAGGCCGGGACGTCGAGTGTCTTTAAGACAGAAGTTGATAAATTCTTGATTTCTCGAGGAATTAAGGGCTATGGAGAGAGAGCGGGTAAACGGAGTTGAAATCAGCCATGATTGAATGGTGGAGTGGACTCCATGGGCCGAATGGCCTGACTTCCGCTCCTATGTCTTATGGTCTTATGGAGACTGCTCCGCCATTCAATCATGGCTGATATTTTTTCTCATTCCTATTCTCCTGCCTTATCCGCATTGCCCGTGATCCCCTTAAGTGATACATAAACGTAGATAATAGCAGAAGGAGGAGGGCATTCGGGTCAGCACAGCAATTAATTATGATTATGGCTGATCTCTGCAGCAGATAGAACCCTACCGACTCAAGGTGTCCTCATGCATCATTTCTGCCATCTCGGCAATCAGTTTGGAGAACCCACTCTACGCCAGCTGTAACAACACAATCCTTTCTCAGATTTGGGACCAGAACTGCACACACTATTACAAGGTGTGGCCTCAAGAAGGCCTTTCCGAATTTCCGCACGCCATCCCTTCTGCTGAACTCGAATTTTCACGGAATGGAGCCCAAAGTACAATTTGCCTTCTTTACCGCCTGCATGCTTACCTTCAGGGTGTACTAGCTAGATGGATAAAGAACTGGCTGGGCAACAGGAAACAGAGAGTAGTGGTGGAAGGGAGTGTCTCAAAATGGAGAAAGACTAGTGGTGTTCCACAGGGATCCGTGCTCATACCACTGTTGTTTGTGATATACATAAATGATCTGGAGAAATGTATAGCTGGTCTGATTGGCGAGTTGAACAGGGAAATGGCAGATGGAGTTCAATCCAGGCAAACGCGAGGTGATGCATTTTGGTAGATCTAATTCAAGAGCGGACTCTACTGTCAATGGAAGAATCCTAGGGAAAATTCATGTACAGAGAGATCTGGGAGTTCAGGTCCATTCTACCCTGAAGGTGGCAGTGCAGCTCGATAGAGTGGTCAAGAAGGCATACAGCATGCTTGCCTTCATCGGACGGGCTATTTAGTACAAGAGTCGGCAGGACATGTTGCAGTTGTATAGGACTTTGGTTAGGCCACATTTGGAATAGTGCGTGCAGTTCTGGTCGCCACATTACCAGAAGGGCGTGGATGATTTAGAGAGGGTGCAGAGGTTCACCAGGATGTTGTCTTGTATGGAGAGTGCTAAGTATGAAGAAAGGTTGAGTAGATTAGGATTGTTTTCTTTGGAAAGACGGAGGTTGAGGGGGCCCTGACTGAGGTCTACAAAATTATAAGAGGTATGGACAGGGTGGATAGCAACAAGCTTTTTCCAAGAGTGGGGGTGTCAACTTTAAGGGGTCAAGATTTCAAGGTAAGAGGGGGAAAGTTTAAGGGAGATGTGCGTGGAAAGAATTTTACGCAGAGGGTGGTGGGTTCCTGGACGTGGACGTGCCAGCAGACGTGGTAGAGGCGGGAACAATAGCATAATTTAAGATGCATCTAGACAGATATATGAATGGGCGGGGAACAGAGGGAATAGATCCTTGGAAAATATGTGTCAGGTTTAGATAAAGGATCTGGATCGGCGCAGGCTGGGAGTGCCGAAGGGCCTGTTCCTGTGCTGCGATTTTCTTTGTTCTTTTGTTCTTAGATAGAACGTAGAGAACATAGAACATAGAACAGTACAACATAGTGCAGGCCCTTCAGCCCACTATATTGTCCCGACCATTAATCCTAAACTGTGCGGAGTCTGCACGTTCTCCCTGTGTCTGCGTGGTTTTCCTGCGGGTGCTCTGCTTCCATGCCACAAGTCCAAAGACGTGCAAGTTAGGTGGATTGGCCGTGCTAAATTGCCCTTAGTGTCCAAAAAGAGTACGAGGGATTATTGGGTTACGGGGATAGGGTGGAAGTGAGGTCTTAAATGGGACGTTGCAGACTCGATGGGCCGAATGGCCTCCTTCTGCACCATATGTTCTATGTTCTAAGATCAACCTAACCTACACCCCTTCAACTTACTGCTGTCCATGTGCCTGTCTAAGAGTCACTTAAATGTACCTGTTATAGAACATAGAACATAGAACGATACAGTGCAGTACAGGTCCTTCGGCCCACGATGTTGCACCGAAACAAAAGCCATCTAACCTACACTATGCTATTATCATCCATATGCTTATCCAATAAACGTTTAAATGCCCTCAATGTTGGCGAGTTCACTACTGTTGCCGGTAGGGCATTCCACGGCCTCACAACTTTTTGCGTAAAGAACCTACCTCTGACCTCTGTCCTATATCTATTACCCCTCAGTTTAAAGCTATGTCCCCTCGTGCCAGCCATTTCCATCCGCGGGAGAAGGCTCGCACTGTCCACCCTATCTAACCCCCTGATCATTTTGTATGCCTCTATTGAGTCTCCTCTTAACCTTCTTCTCTCTAACGAAAACAACCTCAAGTCCATCAGCCTTTCCTCATAAGATTTTCCCTCCATACCAGGCAACATCCTGGTAAATCTCCTCTGCACCCGATCCAAAGCCTCCACGTCCTTCCTATAATGCGGTGACCAGAACTGTACGCAATACTCCAAATGCGGCCGTACCAGAGTTTTGTACAGCTGCAACATGACCTCATGACTCCGGAACTCAATCCCTCTACCAATAAAAGCCAACACTCCATAGGCCTTCTTCACAACCCTATCAACCTGGGTGGCAACTTTCAGGGATCTATGTACATGGACACCTAGATCCCTCTGCTCATCCACACTTCCAAGAACTTTACCATTAGCCAAATATTCCGCATTCCTGTTTTTCCTTCCAAAGTGAATCACCTCACACTTCTCTACATTAAACTCCATTTGCCACCTCTCAGCCCAGCTCTGCAGCTTAGCTATGTCCCTCTGTAACCTGCAACATCCTTCCACACTGTCGACAACACCACCGACTTTAGTATCGTCTGCAAATTTACTCACCCACCCTTCTGCGCCTTCCTCTAGGTCATTGATAAAAATGACAAACAGCAACGGCCCCAGAACAGATCCTTGTGCTACGCCACTTGTAACTGAACTCCATTCTGAACATTTCCCGTCAACCACCACCCTCTGTCTTCTTTCAGCTAGCCAATTTCTGATCCACATGTCTAAATCACCCTCAATCCCCAGCCTCCGTATTTTCTGCAATAGCCTACCGTGCAGAACCTTATCAAACGCTTTACTGAAATCCATATACACCACATTAACTGCTCTACCCTCGTCTACCTGTTCAGTCACCTTCTCAAAGAACTCGATAAGGTTTGTGAGGCATGACCTACCCTTCACAAAGCCATGCTGACTATCCCTGATCATATTATTCCTATCTAGATGATTATAAATCCTGTCTCTTATAATCCGCTCCAAGACTTTATCCACTGCAGACGTGAGGCTCACCGGTCTATAGTTGCCGGGGTTGTCTCTGCTCCCCTTTTTGAACAAAGGGACCACATTTGCTATCCTCCAGTCCTCTGGCAATATTCCTGTTGCCAATGATGACATAAAAATCAAAGCCAAAGGTCCAGCAATCTCTTCCCTGGCCTCCCAGAGAATCCTAGGATATATCCCATCTGGCCCCGGGGACTTATCTATTTTCAGCCTGTCCAGAATTGCCAACACCTCTTCCCTACGTACCTCAATGCCATCTATTCTAATAGCCTGGGTCTCAGCATTCTCCTTCACAACATTATCTTTTTCCTGAGTGAATAATGACGAAAAATATTCATTTAGTATCTCGCCTATCTCTTCAGACTCCACACACAACATCCCATCCCTGTCCTTGACTGGTCCTACTCTTACCCTAGTCATTCGCTTATTCCTGACATACGTATAGAAAGCTTTTGGGTTTTCCTTGATCCTACCTGCCAAATACTTCTCATGTCCCCTCCTTGCTCGTCTTAGCTCTCTCTTTAGATCCTTCCTCGCTACCTTGTAAGTATCCATCACCCCAACTGAAACTTCACACCTCATCTTCACATAGGCCTCCTTCTTCCTCGAAACAAGAGATTCCACTTCTTTGGTAAACCACAGTTCCCTCGCTCGACGCCTTCCTCCCTGTCTGACCGGTACATACTTATCAAGAACACGCAGTAGTTGATCCTTGAACAAGCTCCACTTATCAAGTGTGCCCAACACTTGCAGTCTACTTCTCCAACCTATCCCCCCCCCCCCCCAAGTCACATCTAATGGCATCATAATTGCCCTTCCCCCAGCTATAACACTTGCCCTGCTATGTATACTTATCCCTTTCCATCACTGGCGTAAACGTCACCGAATTGTGGTCACTGTCCCCAAAGTGCTCTCCTACCTCCAAATCCAACACCTGGCCTGGTTCATTACCCAAAACCAAATCCAACGTGGCCTCGCCTCTTGTTGGCCTGTCAACATATTGTGTCAGGAAACCCTCCTGCACACACTGTACAAAAAACGACCCATCTAATGTACTCTAACTATATCTTTTCCAGTCAATATTTGGAAAGTTAAAGTCTCCCATAATAACTACCCTGTTACTTTCGCTCTTATCCAGGATCATCCTCGCCATCCTTTCCTCTACATCCCTAGAACTATTTGGAGGCCTATCGAAAACTCCCAACAGGGTGACCTCTCCTTTCCTGTTTCTAACCTCAGCCCATACTACATTGGAAGATGAGTCCCCATCTAGTATCCTCTCCGCCACCGTAATACTGCTCCTGACTAGCAGCGCCACACCTCCCCCTCTTTTGCCTCCTTCTCTGAGCTTACTAAAACACCTAAACCCCGGAACCTGCAACATCCATTCCTGTCCCTACTCTATCCATGTCTCCGAAATGGCCACAACATCGAAGTCCCAGGTACCAACCCATGCTGCCAGTTCCCCTACCTTATGTCGTATACTCCTGGCATTGAAGTGGACACACTTCAAACCACCTACCTGCACACTGGCCCCCTCCTGCGACGTCAAACCTGTGCTCCTGACCTCTATACTCTCATTCTCCCGTACCCTAAAACTGCAATCCAGGTTCCCATGCCCCTGCTGCATTAGTTTATACTCCCCCCCCCCCACCCAGAGAGCACTAACAAATCTCACCCCCAGGATATTTGTGCCCCTCAGGTTCAGATGTAGACCATCCTGTCTGTAGAGGTCCCACCTTCCCCAGAAAGAGCCCCCGTTATCCAGAAATCTGAATCCCTCCCGCCTGCACCATCCCTGTAGCCACGTGTTTAATTGCTCTCTCTCCCTATTCCTCATCTCACTATCACGTGGCACGGGCAACAACCCAGAGATAACAACTCTGTTTGTTCTCTTTCTGAGCTTCCATCCTAGCTCCCTGAAAGCCTGCCTGACATCCTTGTCCCCTTTCCTACCTATGTCGTTAGTGCCAATGTGGACCACGACTTGGGGCTGCTCCCCCTCCCCCTTAAGGACCCAGAAAACACGATCCGAGACATCACGTACCCTTGCTCCTGGAAGGCAACATACCAATCGTGAGTCTCTCACGCTCCCACAAAATCTCCTATCTGTACCCCTGACTATCGAGTCCCCAATTACTAATGCTCTGCTCCTCTCCCCCCTTCCCTTCTGAGCAACAGGGACAGACTCCGTGCCAGAGGCCCGTACCCCATGGCTTAACCCTGGTAAGTCCCCCCCCCCACAACAGTATCCAAAGCAGTATACTTGTTACTCAGGGGAACGACCGCTGGGGATCCTGTACTGACTGCTTCTTCCCAGTCCCTCTCACCGTCACCCATCAATCTTTATTCTTTGGAGTAACTACATCCCTGAAGCTTCTATCTATGACCACCTCTGCCTCCCGAATGATCCGAAGTCCATCCAGCTCCAGCTCCAGTTCCTAACGCGGTTTCTGAGGAGCTGGAGATGGGTGCTCTTCCCACAGATGAAATCAGCAGGGACACTGAGGGCGTCCCTCACCTGAAACATTCTGCAGGAGGAACATTGCACTGCCTTCCCTGCCATCCCGTCGAGATAAAACAAGAAAGAAGGAAAAAAAAGAAAAGAAGAGCTTACCTTATATTCAGTAAACCCCTTAGGTTAGAGGAGGTGGAAGGGTGGGGGACACTACAAGTGTAGGGTCTCGGGTTTAGAAACAGCCCAACTTATATACAGAACCTACCTGATTGCCAAGCTGCACTCCGGCTCCCTCTCTCTCTCCCGCTCCCGGAAATGAAGGCCGCTGGAACCTGGTGGTAAGTTTAAACACTCACCTGCTTCACAAGCTGCACTCCGTCTCCCTCTCTCTCTCCCGCTCCTGGAAATGAAGGCCGCTGGAACCTGGGGTTAGTTTAAACACTTACCTGATTCCCAGGCTGCACCCTGGCTCCCTCTCTCTCTCCCGCTCCCGGAAAATGGACAGGTGCGGAGGGATCTGGGTGTATAGGTGCAGAGATCTATAGACAAAGAGGCCAAGGTCCCTTTATTTTTGAGATGATTGACCTCCAACGACCACAACCATCTTCCTTTGTGCCGGGTGTGACTCCAGCCAGCAGAGAGTTTTCCCCCTGATTCCCATTGACTCCAGTTTTGATGGGGGTCCTTGATGCCAGACTCGGTCAACTGCTGCCTTGATGGACAGGGCAACCACCATGATGGCCACGCTGGCCTCGCTGGGGGTCTGCTCTTCTGTTCATGCGTAGACTAAGATGGCGGCCAATGTCCCCGAGTTCCGATCCACAACTGCCCTCAACTCCATGACTCTTCCTCCGTGCCCGGCCCAAAAGTCAAGAATAAAAGCTCACAGGATGAACGGGACAGCAGCAACAAGGATGACGAATTGGGATGAAGAATAGGGAGCAGCGAGCAATGGTTAGGGGATATTTCTTTGGGCTGAAGGAAGCTTTGTAGTGGTGTTCCCCAGGGGTCGCTATTGACACCTTTGTTTTTCCTGATGGACATTAATGATGGAGAAGGGCGGCACGGTGGCGCAGTGGTTAGCACTGCTGCCTCACGGCTCTGAGGGCCCGGGTTCGATCCCGGCCCCGGGTTACTGTCCGTGTGGAGTTTGCACATTCTCCCCGTGTTTGCGAGGGTTTCGCCCCACATCCCAAAGATGTGCAGGGTAGGTGGATTCGCCACGCTAAATTGCCCCTTAATTGGAAAAAATGAATTGGGTATTCTAAATGTAAACAATAATAAAATCAAATAAGGGGTAAGATTCTACGGTGTACAGGTGCAGAGGGCCCTGGGTGTACAGGTGCAGAGGGCCCTGGGTGTCCAGGTGCAGAGGGATCTGGGTGTCCAGGTGCAGAGGGACCTGGGTGTACAGGTGCAGAGGGACCTGGGTGTCCAGGTGCAGATGGACCTGGGTGTACAGGTGCAGAGGGACCTGGGTGTACAGGTGCAGAGGGCCCTGGGTGTCTAGGTGCAGAGGGATCTGGGTGTTCAGGTGCAGAGGGACCTGGGTGTACAGGTGCAGAGGGACCTGGGTGTACAGGTGCAGAGGGACCTGGGTGTACAGGTGCAGAGGGACCTGGGTGCCCAGGTCCAAAGGGACCTGGGTGTCCAGGTGCAGAGGGACCTGGGTGTCCAGGTGCAGAGGGACCTGGGTGTACTGGTGCAGAGGGACCTGGGTGTACAGGTGCAGAGGGACCTTGGTGTCCAGGTGCAGAGGGAACTGGGTGTCCGGGTGCAAAGGGACCTGGGTGTCCAGGTGCAGAGGGATCTGGGTGTCCAGGTGCAGAGGGAGCTGGGTGTCCAGGTGCAGAGGGACCTGGGTGCCCAGGTGCAGAGGGACCTGGGTGTCCAGGTGCAGAGTGACCTGGGTGTCCAGGTGCAGAGGGAGCTGGGTGTCCAGATGCAGAGGGAGCTGGGTGTCCAGGTGCAGAGGGACCTGGGTGTACAGGTGCAGAGGGAGCTGGGTGTACAGGTGCAGAGGGAGCTGGGTGTCCAGGTGCAGAGGGACCTGGGTTTCCAGGTGCAGAGGGACCTGGGTGTACAGGTGCAGAGGGAGCTGGGTGTACAGGTGCAGAGGGCCCTGGGTGTCTAGGTGCAGAGGGATCTGGGTGTTCAGGTGAAGAGGGACCTGGGTGTACAGGTGCAGAGGGACCTGGGTGTACAGGTGCAGAGGGACCTGGGTGTACAGGTGCAGAGGGACCTGGGTGCCCAGGTCCAAAGGGACCTGGGTGTCCAGGTGCAGAGGGACCTGGGTGTCCAGGTGCAGAGGGACCTGGGTGTACTGGTGCAGAGGGACCTGGGTGTACAGGTGCAGAGGGACCTTGGTGTCCAGGTGCAGAGGGAACTGGGTGTCCGGGTGCAGAGGGACCTGGGTGTCCAGGTGCAGAGGGATCTGGGAGTCCAGGTGCAGAGGGAGCTGGGTGTCCAGGTGCAGAGGGACCTGGGTGCCCAGGTGCAGAGGGACCTGGGTGTCCAGGTGCAGAGTGACCTGGGTGTCCAGGTGCAGAGGGAGCTGGGTGTCCAGATGCAGAGGGAGCTGGGTGTCCAGGTGCAGAGGGACCTGGGTGTACAGGTGCAGAGGGAGCTGGGTGTACAGGTGCAGAGGGAGCTGGGTGTCCAGGTGCAGAGGGACCTGGGTTTCCAGGTGCAGAGGGACCTGGGTGTCCAGGTGCAGAGGGATCTGGGTGTCCAGGATCAGAGGGGCCTGGGGATAAGGTGCAGAGCGTATCTGTACAGAGATCACTAAAGGTCGCAAGTCAGTAGGAGGGAGCAGTTGATAACACGTTTCCTCGCCGATCACTTTGGCGGCTTGTTTGCTGTGAATTCACCAAGGTGTTTCGGAGAACTTGAAAGAAAAACGTAACCGCATCGTGCCATTCGCCACCTCCACATTGCAAAGGGACTGCCAGCCAGTGGAGCGCTTATTTGAAGTGTAGTCTCTGTTGGAATTACGGCGCTCCTTCAGAGAGTCGGTGCGGACTCAACCGGCCGAACGACCTCCTCTTGCACACAAGGGGTTCTGCGGAACGGGGCGGCTAGCCCATGCACAGCAAGATCCCGCAGCATGGAATCAGGCCCTTCGGCCCGGCTTGTCCGTGCCGTCCAGTTTCTATCACTGATCTCGTTCCACTTGCCCGCATTTGGCCCATATCCCTCTCCACCCAACCTGCCCGTGTTACTGTCTAACTGCTTTTTAAAAGACAAAATCATACCCGCCTCTCCCACTGCCTCTGGCAGCTCGTTCCAGACACTCAGCACCCTCTGTGTGAAAACATTGCCCCTCTGGTCTCCTTTGTATCACTCCCCTCTCACCTTAAACCTATGCCCTCTAGTTCTAGACTCCTCTACCTTTGGGAAAAGATGTTGACTATCTACTTCATCGATGCTCCTCATTATTTTATAGAACTCGATAAGATCACCCCTAAGCCTCCTACGCTCCAGGCGAAAAAGTCCCAGTCTATCCAGCCTCTCCTTATAACTCAGGCCATCAAGTCCTGGGAGCATCCTCGTCAATCTCTTCTGCACTCTTTCTAGTTTAACAATATCCTTCCTATAATAGGGTGACCAGAACTGAACACAGTATTCCAAGTGTGGCCTTATCAATGTCTTGTACAACTTCAACAAGACGTCCCAACTCCTGTATTCAATATTCTGACCAATGAAACCTCGCCTTCTTCACCGCCCTGTCCACCTGCGACTCCACCTTCAAGGAGCTGTGAACCTGTACCCCTTGATCTCTTTGTCCTGTAACTCTCCCCAACTCCCTGCCATTAACTGAATAGGTCCTGCCCTGATTTGATCGACCAAAATGCATCACCTCACATTTATCCAAATTAAACTCCATCTGCCATTCATCGGCCCACTGGCCCAATTGGTCAAGATCCTGTGCGGCCAATCTTGGTGTCACCTGTCCCCTGGGTATGGTGGCCAGGTACCGTGTACTAGTTAGGCCCAAGCCTCCTGCGCAGAGTGCAGTGGGCGGCGGAACACGAAACAATTTATGAAGGAGATAGATAGGTTTTCGAGGCTGGATGCAGGGTTAATGGGGAGCGAGCCGGAAGGTGGAGATGAGGCAGAGCTGAGATTAGTATTGAATGGTGGGCAAACCTGAGGAGCTGAATGACCCACTCCCGCTCCCTGTTCTAAATTGTTCACCAGGCAAGGAAAGGAATTTGACAAGCAAGGAATTATGGTCAGACTTTATCAATCCCCGCACAATTTGACCCCAGCTTGTGTCCGATTGGGGGAGATTTAATGGAGGCGTTTGAAAACCAGGAGGGGATTGGATAGAGGAAATGAGGAGAAAGTATTTCCAGTGTCAGGAGGGAGGGTAACCAGTGGGACACCGATTGAAGAGTCAAAAACCTCCCCGCGCCAGGGACCCGGGTTCGATTCCCCCGCTGGGTCACTGTGTGAAGTCTGCACGTTCTCCCCGTGTCTGCGTGGGTTTCCTCCAGGTGCTCCGGTTTCCTCCCACACTCCAAAGGTGTGGATTGGCTAGATGGGAGTTATGGGCGATAGGGCAGGGTAGTGGGCCTAGGTAGGGCTGCTCTTTCCAAGGGCCGGTGCAGACTCGATGGCCGAATGGCCTCCTTATGCACTTCAGATATTCTCTGAAGAGAATTGGGAACAGGACCAGAGGGGGAGAAGGAAGATTTTTGTTCACGGAGCTGTGATTGAGAAGGCGATGCCTGAAAGAGCGACAGAAGCATCTTCACTCGGAACTTTCAGAAGGGGGATAAATATTTGAAAAGGAGAAAATTGCGGGTCTATGGGAGAAGGAGCCAGGAATCCGGACGAATTGACTCTTCAAAGAGCTGATGGATCAGCTGGCCCTTACCTGGGCTGTGAGGTGCTAAATAACTCTTGTATTTCATTCTGGCTAATTGCCTCATTCTTCCCACAGGTTTAAGGATGTGAAATCGCAGCGACATCACCAGGCCC
This sequence comes from Scyliorhinus torazame, assembly GCF_047496885.1. Taxonomy (NCBI): domain Eukaryota; kingdom Metazoa; phylum Chordata; class Chondrichthyes; order Carcharhiniformes; family Scyliorhinidae; genus Scyliorhinus; species Scyliorhinus torazame. The sequence continues at coordinate 31,476,233 of NC_092737.1, read as the reverse complement.
AAGTGGCCTTCCAGGTGTGCGTGCGGCCGGGTTCGTACAAGATGGGGCCGCAGTCGGTGGGAGCCAGCGAGTCGATCGACCCCAGGTTCAGCAATAACGAGATTGAGTGGATCACCAAAGAAAGGGCCTCGACCGTCCTTTACGGCCTCTTAATCCGTGTGGAGTGAAGGATCCCCCCCCCCCCGCCCTCCGACCCACCACCCCAGCAAAACCTGTGGGGAGCAGAGAGCATGAACAAGCACAGGGTGGGATCGGGGGGAAGAGAGGTGGTCCCACTTTGGTGCCACGCTCCGAGTTCAACAGCAAGGGTAGTCGGGGTGGGAGGGGCGCACAACCAGAGCGCTGAGTTGGAGCACTGAAGCATCTGCGATCGCACGTTTTTTACACAACCGACTCTCGCACCAACGGAACACTGCACTTTTTTTTTTGGACTCGTGTTGTCCCGAAGGGGAAACGCAAAAGGAAAATCCTTGAACTAAAGCATTAAGTTGGGTTTAGTTTTGGGGAACGATTCTTCTTGTTGGGGGGGGGGGGGGGGGCACAGTTTCTGCTGTGGCAAACTGTTTCATAGATTTTTGTTTAAAGAGTTAAAATAAAAAAAGCCTGCGGGCATTTGAACTTGCAAGGGTGCTGCAGGCCCGACAGCAGAGGCCTGCGGAACAGGCCCGACAGCAGAGGCCTGCGGAACAGGCCCGACAGCAGAGGCCTGCGGAACAGGCCCGACAGCAGAGGCCTGCGGAACAGGCCAGACAGCAGAGGCCTGCGGAACAGGCCCGACAGCAGAGGCCTGCGGAACAGGCCCGACACTAGAGGCCTGCATAGACTGGAAAATCGGACCCCAAATGCTGGCTATTTACTATTTTATTGGGGCGAGGGAAGGGGGCGGGGGCACTTGACTATCAAGTACTGTACAAGTAGCCAGCAGAAGTGCACCCGTCCAAGGGGCATGCATACAAACGATGTTTAAGGCGACAGACTTTCTAAAATCCTGTGCACATGAATGCATGCCAATTGCAGGAATATTTATAACTTGTGCAGAGTGTGAACTACATGTGTGTGGGGGGTGGGGTGGTTGGTAGAGAGAATGGGATCACTTGGACCGCCTAAATCTGTCTGATCTTGGGAAGACCAGGGAAACTGAGCACTGTTGAAGCAGGGAGGGCCTGTCCGGGGGTGGGGGGGGGGGTGGAGGGGGGGTTGGTTAGAGAGAATGGGATCACTTGGACCGCCTAAATCTGTCTGATCTTGGGAAGACCAGGGAAACTGAGCACTGTTGAAGCAGGGAGGGCCTGTCCGGGGTAGGGGGGGGGGGGGAGCTGGACCTACACAGAGGTCATGGCTCAAGGAATTACCCAGTTATGCTCTCTGACCCTGTGGTGATCGGTCAGCCTTTGGGGATTCATTGTCCGAGGCCAGACGAGGCACTCCTCCGGCAAACAATCTGCGTGTGCGCCTTCCCTCTGGCCGGCAGCCAGCTGCACACTGGCTTGCACCTTTCTGTGGCCACTCGGTTTCTGCATCCTTTACACACTCGACTCTACCGCTTGCCGCCTGTAATTATTCTGTTGCAGTTTTCACCCCTTTTTATGAAATCTGGTTTTAAAAGAAAGGGACTTTCAGCTTCCGACGGGAGTGGAGCGGATTACAATCTCGTTGGGCGCGCAGGGCGGTTGAGGGGGGCGAGCTCGAGAAGGTCCAGTTGATGCAGTAGGAAGCCACGGGGACCCTCCCCCCTGTGAACGGTGAGTTGAAGTGAACAGTGGTTAGTTTTACCGTCGAGGGCGCCCTTTTTCGAGCAAGCGCTGTCTGACGTAGTTGGACCAGACTCCAGCCACATCGGTGTCCCGGATGGCGAGTTCCATATGCTGCAAGGCCGTGACGTCCTTGTAGTTACAGTTCCGAGCGAGTACCCTCAGGCCGCATAGGTATTCCTCCCAATGATTCCCCGGGGCGTTGACGACGAGTGGTGAGGACATGCCGCGCGAACACTTCGTTCACCGGCCTCACGTACTGCCTTTTCAGGATCGCGACCGCGTCTGCGTATGCCGGTCGCTTCCTCGATCTGCACAGAGATTCTGTGGGGGGGGGGGGGGTCCTAACAGCTGCGTACACTCTCCGTGCCTGCTTGCTCGCTCAGTGTATTTCACACTGGAGAGATTTCCCGTGAGACGGACCCCCTTCCCAAACACCCCCACCCCACCCACCGCCCTCTGCAAGCCAGAGAAAATGCCAGGGTCCCTACCCTGCGCCACTTACAGGCCAAGGGCACAACCAGTGCACCAGTTCATCCTGTTTCTTCTTCTCAAAGGCGCTTCTCTTTCTACTCTACCCCTCGTTATCGCCTGCCTTTGCCTTCTGGGGGTGGGGGGGTGGGGGGGGGGGGGGGGGGGGGAGGTGGGGGGGGGGGGGGGGGGGGGGGCTGTGAACAGACCTGTTCCTGGCGGAGACGCCAATTTATTAAATCCAAATGCTGGACAAAGGCGGCAGCCCTGGCAGCGTCTGGAGGCGAAAGCAGATTAACTCGAATCAAGTCGAGTTAACTCCCCACACTACTGTGCCTATCCAGCACTTTCGCTTTTCATTGCAGATTTCCAGCCACTTCAGGATGTTGCTTTGTTCGGTTCCCCGCCCCCCCCCCCCCCGCCTTCTCTTCCGCTACCGATGAGAGACTGTTTTGGGGGAAGAAGAAAAAAAGGAACAAGTGAAATGGAATGAGGGACTGTTACTTGTTACACATCGTGTATTCATAAAACTTTATCACAAACGAAGGTCTCACGTTCAGATGTCTGAGTTTATTTTTTTTGAAGGGGGGGGCGGGGTTGGGTGGTCAGTGGGTGCTGAGATATGCGATCAAGACGTGTCTGTGTGTGTTGTTATGGGGCGAGGCGTTTTCAGAACCCCAAAATGTATCATGGAGTTCAACCAACCCTCTCCCTTGAATGTATTTGTTGCTTTTCCGAGCACACGGCTTGTTCTCTAGGTGTGGGATTACAATTATGGACACGTGGGTTTTAAACACCAAACACTGTTTATTCCATGAACTCAACTTAACATCTTAAATAAACATTGGATCTCTTAACACCCCTTACTTCAAAGATAACTCAGAGAAAATATTGCAACAGTAAATACATAGATTACATAGATAAATAACTCCTTAAATGTTCCTTCAAACTTCTAAGAGCCTTAACACCTTTAAACAAAATCACATCAGGTTAAAAGCTTTACTTTAATCACCCAAATGATCCAGAGATGGTCTTTCATGGCAGACATCCAGTTCACTGCAAAACACGGACACACACATCCAGCTCCTTTCAAAACTGAAACTGACTTTCTACTTTTAAACTGCACTCTCAGCAAAACCAGCCAAGCACTTTTCAAACTGCAAAACCAAACTGCAAAATGGCTGAACTGAGCTGAGCTCCACCCACTCTATGACATCACTGTTTTCTTAAAGGTACATTGCTTACACATCCAGTTCTTAAAGGCACTCTCGCATGACTGTGTGTGTGAGAAGGTAGTGCGATTGTATACCTTATTGCACAGCCTGACCACAAGCCGCCCGGCTACACGAGGTGACTTAAGAGAGGCATGGACAATTGACGTACTGTCTGCGCGGGAGTCTGCACGTTCTCCCCAGTGTGTGCGTGGGTTTCCTCTGAGCGCTCCAGTTTCCTGCCACAGTCCAAAGGTGTGCAAGGTTGCACAAGGTTGTGGGAATAAGGTAGGGGCGTGGGCCTGAGCATGGTGCTTTTTCGGAGGGCCAGTGCAGACTCAATGGGCCTTCTGTACTCTGGTAAGTCTATGGCTTTATTTGATTCACATGAGAACCGGATGAGGCCATTCAGCCCCTTGAAAACTGCCCCATTACCCAGTTACATCGCGGATCTGATCAGTATCTTAATTCCCACCCAGCAGCCTTTGTTTCATCACACTTCATGAAGCTCGGATCCGAAATCTCCAATAGCCATTCGGCGGGCGGCGGGGCGGTGGGGGGGGGGGGGGGGGGGGTAGGAGGGGGGGGGGGGGGGGTAGGGGGGAGCAATGTCCATTATTTTCCCAGTATTGGTGCGAAAATCACAATCCAATCAAGCTGGAATGTTAGATTTCCAAGGAGCAGTTCGATCTAGCACGTGGGGAGGCTCGATCAGGCAATTGAGTTGGATGATCCACCATGATTATAATGAACGGCCTTCTATTTTTATTGTGTCCCCTTATCTCTTTTATTCACTCTGCTGCATTACAGCAGTGACTACAGATCGGAATTACTCCATTGATTAGATTGCCCTGGGGTTGAGGTTGTGGATATAAACGCGGGCTTTCCGCTTTGTAATCGACTCTTTTGTGCCTTCCGATCTCTGCTCAGTTGCAAAGCAGAATGTTAAATGTATTCCTTCATCCAACAGAATGTGAGGGCTGTGTACAGATGCCCGAGGAACACCACTTTATTTATCCTGCCAGTCAGTCATGGATTTTGCCCAAATTCTTATCTCAGTGCCACCCCAACTCACAAGATTGCCTCCAATTTTCCACACTTTTGCCAGGTCACCTAGTGCAGGTCTCAGAATCATAGAATCGAATCCCTACAGTGCAGAAAGGAGGCCATTCGACCCATCGCGTCTGCACGCCGACCCTCCCAATGAACTCTCTTCCTGGGCCCACTCACCTGTCCTCCACGCCCAATCCCCGTCACCTAATCTGGACACCAAGGGGGCAATATAAAGTCGCCCTTCTCCTGCACATCTTTGGACTGTGGGAGGAAGCCAACGCAGACAAGGGGGAGAACGTGCAGACTCCGCGCAGACTGACACAAGCCAGGGAATTGCACCCGGGTCCCTGGCGCTGTGAGGCAGCAGTGCCAATCTTTGAGTTTGTAACTGAGGCTGACCCTTCAGTGCCCGACCGAGAGGACCCTGCACTGTCTGTTACGGTGTTAAGCCAAGGTTGCATCTGCTCCCCCACCTCCAGGTAGGTATGAGGATCCCATGGCTGATGCAGGCTCGATGGGCCGAATGGCCGTACTGAAAATAACTCGATTTGTACTTTGCTTCACAACGGAAGACAGGAATAATGTACCAGAACTTCTTGAGGAACACGAGTTTTAGTGAGAAGCTGAAGGAAATATGGATCCTATCCGTTGTTCTCTGACTTTCTACGTCACCCCACTCCCTCTCCAATATCCTTTCAAGCCGGTCAGAGATGTCCCTCACCCTTGCACAGGGCAGGCAACACACACATGCGGGACTCTCTGACCTGCTTGCAATGGATGATATCAATCCCCCTAATTATAGAATCCCCTACACCTACCCCTTGTCTTTTCGCTCCCGCCACTTGAATGGCCTCCTGTAACACGGGGCAGTGGTCAGCTAGCTCATCCTTCCTACTTTTCCTCATCCACACAGGGAGCAAGTACCTCGTACCTGTTGGACAAGGTCAAGAGCTGAGGCTCCTCTGTTTCCGAATTCAGGATCCCTCCACCTGCCTCACGCGCAGTCACAGTCTGCTGTCCCTGACCACTGGCCGAATTTGAGATACTTAATCTATGGGGTGTGGCTACCTCCTGAAACCAAGCGTCCTTTAACCCTCACCTCCCTGATTTGCCGCAGTATCCGAAACCCAACACTTGCTGCAGGTGTGCAAAGTAATAATAATCTTTTTACATTAACACTACAATGAAGTTACTGTGAAAATCACCTCGTCGCCACATTCCTGGGCCTGTTCGGGTACACGGAGAGAGAATTCAGAATGTCCAATTCACCTAACAAGCACGTCTTGCGGGAGGAAACCGGAGCACCCGGAGGAAACACACGCAGGCACGGGGAGAACGTGCAGACTCCGCACAGACAGTGAGCCAAGCTGGGAATCGAACCTGGGACCCTGGAGCTGTGCTACCGTGCTGTCCTATTAGCCAAGGTACAGGCTAGAGAAACTGGGCTGTTTTAGTGGAACTATATAACTATTTAGTTTGTGAGTGGAAAATCATGTCTCTTGAGGTTTTCTGAAGGATAACCAAGAAGGTAGATGAGGGCAGTGCGGTCGACGTTGTCTACGTGGACTTTAGCAAGGCCTTTGACAAGGTACCGCATGGTAGGTTGTGGCATAAGGTTAAATCTCACGGGATCCAGGGTGAGGTAGCCAATTGGATACAAAATTGGGTTGGCGACCCAAGATAGTTCTAACGGGTTGTTTTTCAAACTGGAGGCCTGTGACCAGCGGGTGTGCCTCGGGGATTGGTGCTGGGTCCACTGTTATTTGTTGTTTATATTCATGATTTGGATGAGAATCTAGGAGGCATGGTTAGTAAGTTTGCAGATGACACTAAGATTGGTGGCATCGTGGATAGTGACGAAGCCTTCTCCCGCGGATGGAAATGGCTACCACGAGGGGACATAGCTTTAAACTGAGGGGTAATAGATATAGGACAGAGGTCAGAGGTAGGTTCTTTACGCAAAGAGTGGTGAGGCCATGGAATGCCCGACCGGCAACAGTAGTGAACTCGCCAACATTGAGGGCATTTAAAAGTTTATTGGATAAGCATATGGATGATAATGGCATAGTGTAGGTTAGATGGCTTTTGTTTCGGTGCAACATCATGGGCCGAAGGGCCTGTACTGCGCTGTATCGTTCTATGTTTTATGTTCTAAGGTTAGATAGATTGCAACAGGATCGTGACCAATTGGGCCAGTGGGCTGATGACTGGGGGATGGACTTTAATTTGGATAAATGTGAGGTGATACATTTTGGTCGATCAAATCAGGGCAGGACCTACTGAGTTAATGGTAGGGAGTTGGGGAGAGTTACCGAACAAAGAGATCGAGGCGTACAGGTTCATAGCTCCTTGAAGGTGGAGTCGCAGGTGGACAGGGTGGTGAAGAAGGCACTCAGCTTGCTAGGTTTTATTGGTCAGAATATTGAATACAGGAGTTGGGACGTCTTGTTGAAGTTGTACAAGACATTGGTAAGGCCACACATGGAATACTGTGTTCAGTTCTGGTCACTCTATTATAGGAAGGATATTGTTAAACTAGAAATAGTGCAGAAGAGATTGACGAGGATGCTCCCAGGACTTGATGGTCTGAGTTATAAGGAGCGTCTGGATAGGCTGGGACTTTTTCCCCTGGAGCGTAGGAGGCTTAGGGGTGACCTTATCGAGGTCTATAAACTAATGAGGGACACCGATAAGGTAGATAGTCAACATCTTTTCCCAAAGGTAGAGGAGTCTAGAACTAGAGGGCAGAGGTTTAAGGTGAGAGGGGAGATACAAAGGGGTCCAGAGGGGCAATGTTTTCACACAGAGGGTGCTGAGTGTCTGGAACGAGCTGCCAGGGGCAGTGGGAGACGCGGGTACAATTTTGTCTTTTAAAAAGCATTTGGACAATTATATGGGAAAGCTGGGTATGGAGGGATATGGGCCAAATGTGGGCAAGTGGGACGAGCTTAGGGATAGAAACTGGGCGGCCTGGACAAGCTGGGCCGAAGGGCCTGTTTTCATGCAAACAAAATAAAATGTAACTGGAGTACTGTGGGCAGTTCCGACCATCTCATTATCGAACATACAGTGTAGAAGGAGGCCATACAGCCCATCGAGTCTGCACCGACCCACTTAAGCCCCCACTTCCACCCTGTCCCCATAACCCAAAACCCCTCCCGTAACAGCCTCCCCGAACAGGCGCTGGAATGTGGCGACTAGGGGCTTTTCACAGTAACTTCATTGAAGCCTACGTGTAACAATAAGCCATTTTCACTTTCATTTCATAACATTTTTGGTCACTAAGGGCAATTCATCATGGCCAATCCACCTAACCTGCACCTCTTTGGAAGTAAGGAACGTAGGAAGGGTGTCATTGCATTAGAGAGGGTATGGAGGACATTTACCAGGATGTTGCCACCTAGGACTCAAAATTGCAGCCATGAGGAAAGAGTTGGAAGGGCTGGGTATCCCCCTTGTAACAGAGGGGGACAGAAGGAGGAGGCTGAGGGGAGATTTCAGTGAGATGTACCAAATTGTGAGGGACCTGGATAGAGTGGATGGGGAAGGGCCTATTTAATTCATGCCAGTGACTCGGGGGCAGGGATTTGTAGAAAGGTTAGCGCGTCGAGGAAATACTTTTCCACCCGGAGAGCCGGAGGTATCTGGGACTCTGCCTGAAAGGGTAATGGAGACAGAAACCCTCAACCCATTTACATGGCGGAGGATTCTCCGTCCTGCCTCATCGGTTGTCTGGTGCCCCTGGGATTTTCTGTCTTGCCAGCTGGCCAATGGCGTTTCCCATCGTGGGCAGCCGCACGCCGTCCGGAACCGCAACCAACCCCCCCCCCCCCCCCCCCCCGCCCTACTCCGCAACGGAGAATCCCGACTGCGGGTAATCCAGCCCAAGGTGTCTGGTCTGCGCCTGAATTGCTGTAACCTGCCGGAATACAGGCTAAATGCGGGAAAGTGGGATTAGGCTGTGAGGGTAGACAGAGTTCACAGCCTAGAGCACGAGTCTCGAAAGCTGTGTTGTCCTTCTGGTATTGAGGTTCAAAACATCTCCGGACTGGAGAGGAACTTGAGAGTTCTAGTTGATGTGGTCCATGTGGATACCAGTGGCCTGGGAGAAGCACCTTAGTTGAGGGAGTGTGAGCAGAGAGTGGTGACAGTTAAAATCAGAACTACAAAGGTAATGTAATCTCTGGATTACTACCTGAGCCACATCTGGGAAATCGCATTGAATATGTGGCTCAAAGGTTGGTATCGGAGTCTTACTCCAGATCCAGAAACCGGACGAGACTGGTGAGGTAAATTGTGAGGGAAGGATGTTTCACCCCCAGGAGTGATTCCACTGACCAATAGGTATATTTTATATCAAAACAAACTTTATTACTAACACAGGATTAACCCCATTCATAGCCAAGAAAACAAACAGCTTTTCGATTAACAGCTAAACAGATTTTTAAAATAAAGTTTACTGTCCCACCTATTCCTAAACTTCCAATTAATCAAAATCCACACACACAGGTCAAATGCCACTTATTAATAAAGTTAACACCCTGTGACTTCCAGGTTTGTTCACCAAGTCCTTGGGAGAGAAGCTTTCAGGAGTCAGTCGGAGAGACACAACTCCTTGTCTCAGAACCCAGAGCAGAACTCTCAAAACTGAAACTAAAAACAGACCCAGAACAGGGGGATGAAAAAGAAACTTAAAACAGACCCAGGGCAGGGCTGAAAAACAAACTAAAAACAGACCCAGGGCAGGGCTGAAAAAGAAACTATAAACAGACCCAAGGCAGGGCTGAGTAAGAAACTAAAATCAGACCCAGGGCAGGGCTGGAAAATAAACTAAAAACAGACCCAGAGCATGGGGCTGATAAACATACTAAAAACAGACCCAGGGCAGGGCTGAGTCAGAAACTATAAACAGACACAGGACAGGGCTGGAAAAGAAACTAAAAACAGACCCAGGGCAGGGGGCTGAAAAAGAAACTAAAAACAGACCCAGGGCAGGGCTGAACAATAAACTAAAAACAGACACAGGACTGGGCTGAAAAATAAACTATAAACTGATCCAAGGCAGGGTGCTGGAAAATAAACTAAAAACAGATCCAGGACAGGGGGCTGAAATATAAACTTAAAACAGACACAGGGCAGGACTGAAAAAGAAACTAAAACAGACCCAGGGCAGGGCTGAGAAAGAAACTAAAAATAGACCCAGGGCAGGGCTGAAAAATAAACTAAAAACAGACCCAGGGCAGGGGGCTGAAAAACAAACTAAAAAGAGATCCAGGGCAGGGCAAAAAAAGAAACTAAAAACAGACACAGGGCAGGACTGAAAAAAAACCTAAAAGCAGACCCAGGGCAGGGGGCTGAAAAACAAACTAAGAAGAGATCCAGGGCAGGGCAAAAAAAGAAACTAAAAACAGACACAGGGCAGGACTGAAAAAAAACCTAAAAGCAGACCCAGGGCAGGGCTGAAAAAGAGATTGAAAACCGACCCAGGGCAGGGCTTAAATTAGAAACTAAAAACAGACACAGGGCAGGGCTGAAATAGAAATTAAAAACAGACCCAGGGCAGGGCTTAAATTAGAAACTAAAAACAGACACTGGGCAGGGCTGAAATAGAAATTCAAAACAGACCCAGGGCAGGGCAGAAAAAGAAACTAAAAACAGACACAGGGCAGGGCTGAGAAAGAAACTAAAAACAGACCCAGGGCAGGGCTGAAAAAGAAACTATAAACAAACCCAGTGCAGGTCTGAGAAAGAAACTAAAAACAGACCCATGGCAGGGCTGAAAACAAAGGTCCCAACTCCACTACTACAACCACGTCTCGCTTCAATTACGCTCGATCAAGCTCGGCCCCGGACACTCCAGACGACGACGACAACGGTGCTAATAAACGGCCACGAGACGCCATGCCTAGTCGACTCCGATAGCACGGAGAGCTTTATACACCTCGACACGGTAAGACGCTGTTCCTTGACCACCTATCCCAGCGCACAAAAGATTTCCCTAGCTGCAGGATCCCACTCCGTACAATTCCAGGGATTCTGCATAGTTACCCGAACGGTGCAGGGGAGGGAGTTCAAAAACTACAAACTAAACGTCCTTCCCCAACTCTGTGCCCCCACCTTACTGGGATTAGATGTCCAATGCAATCTACAGAGCCTTACGTTCAAATTCGGCGGCCCAATACCCCCACTCACTATCTGCGGCCTCGCAACACTCAAGGTGCAACCCCCGTCCTTGTTTGCGAACCTCACCCCGGATTGCAAACCCGTCGCCACTAGGAGCAGACGGTACAGCGCCCAGGACCGGACCTTCATTCGGTCCGAAGTCCAGCGGCTACTAAAGGAGGGCATAATCCAGGCCAGCAATAGTCCCTGGAGAGCACAGGTGGTAGTAGTGAAGACAGGGGAGAAACAAAGGATGGTCATTGACTATAGCCAGACCATCAACAGGTACACACAACTAGACGCGTACCCTCTCCCCCGCATATCCGACATGGTCAACCGGATTGCCCAAAATAAAGTCTTCTCCACCGTGGACCTCAAGTCCGCCTACCAGCAGCTCCCCATCCGTCCAAGTGACCGCAAGCACACAGCCTTCGAGGCAGACGGGCGATTATACCATTTCCTACGGGTCCCTTTTGGCGTCACAAACGGGGTCTCGGTCTTCCAATGGGAGATGGACCGAATGGTTGATCAACATGGGTTGCGAGCCACGTTCCCGTATCTCGACAATGTAACCATCTGCGGCCACGATCAGCAGGACCACGACGCCAACCTCCAAAAATTCCTCCATACCGCCAAAGCCTTGAACCTCATGTACAACGAGGACAAGTGCGTTTTTAGTACCGATCGGCTAGCCATTCTGGGCTACGTAGTGCGCAATGGGATAATAGGCCCCGACCCCGAACGTATGCGCGCACTCATGGAATTTCCCCTCCCGCACTGCCCAAAAGCCCTGAAACGCTGCCTGGGGTTCTTTTCATACTACGCCCAGTGGGTCCCCCAGTACGCAGACAAGGCCCGCCCCCTAATACAGACCACGACCTTCCCTCTGTCGACAGAGGCTTGCCAGGCCTTCAGCCGCATCAAAGCGGATATCGCAAAGGCCACGATGTGCGCCATCGACGAGTCCCTCCCCTTCCCGGTCGAGAGCGACGCCTCCGACGTAGCTCTAGCGGCCACCCTTAACCAAGCGGGCAGACACGTGGCTTTTTTCTCCCGGACCCTCCACGCCTCAGAAATCCGCCACTCTTCAGTAGAAAAGGAAGCCCAAGCCATAGTGGAAGCTGTGCGACATTGGAGGCATTACCTGGCCGGCAGGAGATTCACTCTCCTCACTGACCAACGGTCGGTAGCCTTCATGTTCGATAATGCACAGCGGGGCAAAATCAAAAACGACAAGATCTTAAGGTGGAGGATCGAGCTCTCCACCTTCAACTATGAGATTTTGTATCGTCCCGGAAAGCTGAACGAGCCGTCCGATGCCCTATCCCGCGGCACATGTGCCAACGCACAAATTAACCGCCTCCAAACCCTCCACGAGGACCTCTGCCACCCGGGTGTCACTCGGTTTTACCACTTCATCAAGTCCCGCAATCTCCCATACTCTTTAGAGGAGGTCCGTACAGTCACCAGGGACTGCCACATCTGCGCGGAATGCAAGCCGCATTTTTTCAGGCCGGATGGAGCGCACCTGATTAAGGCTTCCCGCCCCTTTGAACGCCTCAGTCTCGCTTTCAAAGGGCCCCTCCCCTTCACCGACCGCAACGCATATTTTCTTAATGTGGTGGACGAATACTCCCACTTCCCTTTTGCCATTCCCTGTTCTGACATGACCGCGGCCACAGTCATTAAAGCCCTGAACAGCATCTTCACACTGTTCGGTTACCCCACATAAGTCCACAGCGACAGGGGGTCCTCTTTCATGAGTGACGAGCTGCGCCAGTTCCTGTTCAGCAAGGGCATAGCCTCAAGCAGGACGACCAGCTACAACCCCCGGGGGAACGGGCAAGTAGAGAGGGAGAACGGCACGGTCTGGAAGGCCGTCCTACTGGCCCTACGGTCCAGGGACCTCCCAGTTTCACGGTGGCAGGAGGTCCTCCCGGACGCTCTCCACTCCATCCGGTCGTTATTATGTACGAGCACTAATCAAACGCCCCATGAGCGTCTCCTTGTTTTCCCTGGGAGGTCCTCCTCTGGAACGTCGCTGCCGACCTGGCTGGCGGCCCCAGGACCCATCCTGCTCCGAAAGCATGTGTGGGCACATAAGGCGGACCCGTTGGTCGAAAGGGTTCACCTCCTCCACGCGAACCCCCAGTACGCCTACGTGGAGCACCCCGACGGCCGACAGGACACGGTCTCCCTGCGGGATCTGGCGCCCGCCGGCAACACGCCCCCCCCCCCCCCCCCCCCCCCCGACACCATCAACCCAACCCCTCCCCCCCTTCCTGCAACCGCCGCACCCCGCGACCGCCCCCTTCCCAGGAGGATCGGTTCCCCTCCCCTCAGCACTGACCAAGAATAAAGCCCAAGCTGAAACCGTAAGGCTCCTGGAGGCGACAACACCGGTACAAGCACCACCACCACCGGGGCCGAGGCGATCGACACGGACGACCAGACCACCCGGCCGACTCGTGGCGTCGATCTAATACTAAATATGGACTTTTACCGAGAACATTTTGCTTTTCTTCCTATACCCTCTGTAAATAGTTGCAACAGGACAAAATTGTACAATACTGTATTGCCATGTGAATGTTTTTTTTTCCTCCCGGGACCAGCCCTGTAAACCCTTACCACCATACGAAGCATCAGCCCGCCGGGTTCATTTTTGACAAGGGGTGAATGTGGTAGTATGTACTGGGGATCATGTGGGACTGGAAGCCCTAATGTCATTGGCTGACAGATCCCGGGTCCTGGTTGGCCGTTGACCTCAAGCTCCTCCCTGAAGGCGGAGTATAAGAAGCCGGAGTCTTCCCCCGCAGGCCAGTTTATTATCGAGCTGCGGGGGAACAGACACGCTTAATAAAGTCTCATCGACTTCACTCTATTCGTCTCACGGAGTCTTTGTGCGCTACACATGGCAAGGCTGAAATAGAAACTAAAAACAGACACAGGGCAGGGCTAAAAAACAAACTGAAAACAGACCCAGCCCCTCCCATGAGTGACGATCACAGCTGTACAGCTGTTCACCCCTTAATCACAGCTTTTGCTGACGTATAATCTGGATTCTTTAACCTAATTCATTTTAATAGCATGACTGTAACAGACACATGTGCATAAACCTTTTCATTCCTCACGGCAGAAGAGGAAATGAGCTTTGATTCACTTTTTAAAATTATTTTGGAGAACCCAATCCATTGTCTCCAATTAATGGGTAATTAGGTGTGGCCAATCCACCTACACTGCACATCTTTTTGGGTTGTGGGGGTGAGACCCTCACAGACACGGGGAGAATGCGCAAACTCCACACCGTCAGTGACCCTGCGCCGGGATCGAACCCGGGACCTCGCCACCATCGACCCAGTGCTAACCACTGTGCCACATGCCGCCCTCGATCTCTCGCTGAATTGTGGCGATCCGGTGAGCGGAGTGCCTCGGTGTACAACACGGGGCTATGTACATCCGTGTTCCCCGTTGAGGCCCCTCATTTTATTTATTTATTTTTCAAATAAATTTAGAGTACCCAATTCTTTATTTTCCAATGAAGGGACAATTTAGCGTGGCCAATCCACCTACCCTGCACATATTTGGGTTGTGGGGGTGAAACCCACGCAGACACGGGGAGAATGTGCAAACTCCACACGGGCAGTGACCCAGAGCCGGGATCGAACCTGGGATCTTGGCGCCGTGAGGCAGCAGTGCTAACCCACTGCCCCACTGTGCTGCGCATGAGCTTTGATTCCGGAGATACTAGCATCAATACTAGAGAAAGAGCGTTATGGGCCAGGGTTTAAAAACTCCATAGTGTGTTGTGGAGTTCACCTGACCTATAACTTTTTATGTTGGATTTGACTAAGATGATCACAAGAACCTTCAGTTCAGGTGTGATTCTACTGTCTTCCTGGACACTTCAATTAACATTTATATAAACACGCAGCAAGAATTTTTAAATCAATTTCAGACATAAAGACACCCCACACAGCTACAGTAATCTATGTATAACACTTAATGAATTCCCCCTTAACTGTTCCAATTCAAAACAAAATCCCATAAACCAAAAACCCCTTTTCCCGGGCGTGGCCCCAGCACTCTGTATTCTCACTTGTATAAGACTGGCTTCTCCTGAGATTCTGACCCCGTCTCACCAGCAGGTTTAAACCCTTCCGGAAAGCAAACTATATATCTTAAGTTACCTAAACAGCAGGGAGGTATAATCAATGTCTTTCTTTCTTGGCACAACTTTTTAAAATGCCAATAGAGACAGGGCAAAACATTTCTGTTCTCTGCTTGAGACCACAGCAGCCAAAATGTGAAAGCAAAACCAAAAAACGTTTCACAGAGCCACAGCTCCACCCACACAATGACACGGGGACATAGAGGTCGGGGGGTCGCGTCGGGAGCCTCAGAGATTAAAAACGGTGTCCCGATCACTCGCTGTATTTTTTGGGTTTTATTTAATATGAATTTAGAGTACCCAATTACTTTTTTTTCCAATTAAGGGGCAATTTAGCGTGGCCAATCCACCTAACCTGCACATCTTTTTGGGTTGTGGGGGTGAGACCCTCACAGACGCGGGGCAGCACGGTAGCATTGTGGAAAGCACAATTGCTTCACAGCTCCAGGGTCCCAGGTTCGATTCCGGCTTGGGTCACTGTCTGTGCGGAGTCTGCACATCCTCCCCGTGTGTGCGTAGGTTTCCTCCGGGTGCTCCGGTTTCCTCCCACAGTCCAAAGATGTTCAGGTTAGGTGGATTGGCCATGATAAATTGCCCTTAGTGTCCAAAATTGCCCTTAGGGTTGGGTGGGGTTACTGGGTTATGGGGATAGGGTGGAGGTGTGGACCTTGGGTAGGGTGCTCTTTCCAAGAGCCGGTGCAGACTCGATGGGCCGAATGGCCTCCTTCTGCACTGTAAATTCTATGAATATGCAAACTCCACACAGACAGTGACCCAGGGCTGGGATCGAACCTGGGACCTCGGCGCCATAGACCCAGTGCTAACCACTGCGCCACATGCCGCCCTCGATCTCTCGCTGTATTGTGCCGATCCGGTGAGCGGAGTGCCTCGGTGTACAAAATGGGGCTATGTACATCCGTGTTCCCCGCTGAGGCCCCTCATTTTATTTATTTATTTTTCAAATAAATTTAGAGTACCCAATTCTTTATTTTCCAATTAAGGGGCAATTTAGCGCGGCCAATCCACCTACCCTGCACATCTTTTTGGGTTGTGGGGTTGACACCCACGCAAAGACGGGGAGAATGTGCAAACTTCACACGGACAATGACCCAGAATCGAACCTGGGACCTCGGCGCCGTGAGGCAGCAGGGCTAACCCACTGCGCCACCCTGCTGCCCTTGAGGCCCTTTATTTGACGTGAGTGGCATTGCGAGCGCAGGAAAACACGCGGCTAAACGCACTCGCTGAGGGACTTTGTCCCGTTTTAGTTGAACCGTGACCTCTGCCTCCATATTGCTTTATGTCGTTGGAATTTAGGCAGGTTCAATGTCCGAGCTGCCACAGCGCTCTGGGGATGACCATTCCGAAGACTCTATACCCTCTGAGTAAAATCTCTCCTCATCCCGGTCCTCGGAGACTCCCCCTCGTTATTGAGAAATTCCTGGGACCAATGGGGACCGAGAACAGGTGATCACCCCAGAGGGTGGTGTCCGCTCTGGGGTAGAATACATCGGGGTGGGGTGTGGAGGATGAATTAAAGATGTAAAGGCTGCGGCAGTAGCTCCATTCTGCTCCAGGGCAGCACTGGCCGCTTGACGGGAACCGGCTAGTTCTGATTGGTGAAAGGGTCATTAAATTAGCCATTTTAATGTAAATACTAAAGCCCAGTTTAAAATCTAAAACTTCAAGCATAACCTTAGATTACAAAAACACACAGCTTGCAATAATAAAAGCATGGATTTGAAACATCTACAGTCGAACTAGAAGCAAATGAAACAATTCAATGAAGGTCACAATAAGTTGACATGAATAAAATGAATCTGCCATTGTTCAAAACGTGAATAAGTATCGCAGAGAGCCGAAAACAGATCTGATTAAAAGTGTAGATCACATTCCAACACACACTAACATCTAAAAATGCAACATATTCATAGCTATGTTGCATATTAATGATTGACAACTAACCATCCAACCAAATGCATTTGAGACCCATCCAAGCCAATCAGCACATTGCAGGGGTAGGGACAGATGGAGTCAGACTGATAACATTTTCCTTGAACCCCACACCCCCACTACTTGCCTTCAAACAACCGCGCAACCTCAAACGAACCATTGTTTGCAGCAAACTACCCAGTCTTCAGAACAGTGACCACGACACCACACAACCATGTCATGGCAATCTCTACAAGACGTGCCAGATCATCGACATGGATACCACTATTACACGTGAGAACACCACCCACGAGGTACGCGGTATATACTCGTGCGACTCGGCCAACGTTGTCTACCTCATACGCTGCAGGAAAGGATGTCCCGAAGCGTGGTACATTGGCGAGACCATGCAGACGCTGCGACAACGAATGAACGGACATCGCGCAACAATCACCAGGCAGGAATGTTCCCTTCCAGTCGGGGAACACTTCAGCAGTCAAGGGCATTCAGCCTCTGATCTCCATGTAAGCGTTCTCCAAGGCGGCCTTCAGGACGCGCGACAACGCAGAATCGCCGAGCAGAAACTTATAGCCAAGTTCCGCACACATGAGTGCGGCCTCAACCGGGACCTGGGATTCATGTCACATTACATTCATCCCCCACCATCTGGCCTGCAAAATCCTACCAACTGTCCTGGCTTGAGACAATTCACACCTCTTTAACCTGGGGTTACCCCATCTCTGGATCTGTAAAGATTTAATCACCTGCTAATGCTCGCATTCCTAGCATTGTTTGGCATCTTTGAATTTGTCTATATATGTGTTTCTGGAACAGACCTCTTCATTCACCTGAGGAAGGAGCAGCGCTCCGAAAGCTAGTAACATCGAAACAAACCTGTTGGACTTTAACCTGGTGTTGTAAGACTTCGTACTGTGCTCACCCCAGTCCAACGCCGGCATCTCCACATCATTTTCCTTGAAGATAGAGGTCCGGGCAGCCATTTTCATCCAGGATCACTCTGTATCTTTTACCTAACTACTCGCTATCCTTATTTCGTATTTTCATATTTCCACTCTAACTCTTGAAGTTCGCGCAAGCTGTTTTGCTTTGAACAAAGAACCATTACTGTATTTTAAAAGTTCAATCTGTTGTAAACCATTAAGCCAATTATTTATTTTAAAGTCTTTTGCTGGCAAGGGCTTGATTGAAAACATCTGATTTGTAACCACAAGAAGATTTCAGTCTCTCAATTAAAATCAACAGACACAATAAATATATTTATTTCGCATCCGTGAAGTGTAACTTAAATTTCTACTGAGTTTTGAAGTGTATACGAGACTGCACTTAAACCGCACGAAAGATTACTACAATTGGCGTAGTCGGCAAAGGGGAGGAGCGCTGAGTCGACGATCGGAGAGAGTCGGAAAAGATCGGAACGAGTCGGAGACGATCGGAAGGATTCGGAGGACATCGGCAGACCGAAGTTCATACCGTTAGCGGAAGCCCAGAAGGACGGAAGACCCAAAGACATCTATCCGAAAAACGGCTAGTCTGGGGTAAAAAAATCTATTTTTTCACCCATTAAAAGTCTTAAAGCCGCACTGGCTAGTGCTTCGACCTATTTAGAAAGGACCTTTTTAACAAAGAGTTATTCAATCGGGTGCAGGACGTATAACTAAATAAAACGCAACTGAATAGTTGTGGTCGTGTAATCTTCAAATTACACAAATTGTTTGCGACCAAAAGATTGGGCGTGAGGCTGGATTTCTGGCGGACAAAAATCCTAAAATAGATTCATTTCCTTCAAATGGTAGAGAACTACTTTCCATGACTTTGAAGGGAGGCCGGGCTGTACCGGAAGTTTCTATTGACGATATATTGGGAGACCTTAGATCTTTAATTTATAGACATTTTGGAATGTCTAAAGTAGTTACGAAAATTGAATCAAAATATGACACCCCTAAAGGACAGTGGTCCGTCACTTGACGACGTCAAAAAGGTTTGGGGAAAAACCACACGATTGACCAAAAAGAAATGTATGAAATGGTCTTTTGCAGTAATGGCACAGCTCCATTAGCTGCAAGAAACAATCACAAAGGCAAAACACAATTGCGAACTTAAAACTGCCAAAGAAAAACTAGTGGCAGTCATTGACCAATTGCGAGCTGGAAAATCTAAGCTCGAGAAATCTGATCAAACTGAAACACTCTTGGCAGACTCAAAATGCAGAACTCAGCCATCACTATTACAAATTGATATACTCCAAAAGAGAAATACTGACTCTGAATCCAAACTTCAACAATTAATATCAGAAAATGATGGTCTTAAAAGTCAAAATTGCCAGTTACTTGAGGAAAATGTATTTTGGAAAGTGACATGGACACCATGAAATGTCATAACAAATTACTGACAGATACATGAACGGCTCAAAAGCCTTCAAATCTTTCTTTAAAACCTCAGCTCAACTCTCCAAAGCAAACAGCTCCACCAACGGCAAGGGTTGAAATGATTTTAACTAAGGCCCGAGCTGTACCAGCGGTAACTAGATCAGATCCTGCATTATTGCAAGCTACTACGGACATGAATACAATGAATACACGGATCGGAATTCCACAGGGGGAGTCTGGCCAACTGGACTATCTGCCCATTCCCGGTTCAAGGACCCTTTTCCCCCAGAACAAACCGTTATCTCACTCTGAGACCAACCAAGACATCCTGCTGGCCCCTATCCAAAAGCCTCTCATGGCAGCTTTAATATACTCTGAGATTGTTAAACAAGATGCATGGCAGTTGAACAACGAGCCTAGCGGCAAACAAAGCGTAATACAACTTAACCCATTAAGTACCAAACAGCTTGGAGTTGAAGTGATAAAGACAACAGCCTGGGTTCAAAAACATTTAATAGACCTCACAAACTATGATGAAATCTTTGAAACAGTTTGGAAGGAGTTTTCTGGAATAGAACTTCAGCCAAAAGAGGAAAATTGTGAAATGAGTTCATTGGGATCTTGTAAAACCCATTTTGTCACTGGTTTAAGACCAGAACTGTCTGCAGCTTTAAACTTGATCTTACCAGTCCCAGTCCGAGACAGCAACTGCTAAAAATAGCACATCAGTCGTTGCTTTTTTGGGTCGGTCTTCACAGTGGAAGACACAAATAACATGTCAGTGACTGATGGAAATGAGGCTATGACAGGTGAGGACCTTGAGAGGATTGTTATCACCAAGGAGGTAGTGATGGGCAAGCTAATGGGGCTAAAGGTAGACAAGTCTCCTGGACCTGATGGAATGCATCCTAGAGTGCTAAAAGAGATGTCTAGGGAAATTGCAAATGCACTAGTGATAATTTACCAAAATTCACCAGACTCTGGGGTGGTCCCGGCGGATTGGAAATTAGCAAACGTGACACCACTGTTTAAAAAAGGAGGTAGGCAGAAAGCGGGTAATTATAGGCCGGTAAGCTTAACTTCGGTAGTAGGGAAGATGCTGGAATCTATCATCAAGGAAGAAATAGCGAGGCATCTGGATGGAAATTGTCCCATTGGGCAGACGCAGCATGGGTTCACAAAGGGAAGGTCGTGTCTGACTAATTCGGTAGAATTATTTGAGGACGTTACCAGTGCAGTAGATAACGGGGAGCCAATGGATGTGGTATATCTGGATTTTCAGAAAGCTTTTGACAAGGTGCCACACAAAAGGTTGCTGCATAAGCTAAAGATGCATGGCATTGAGGGTAACGTGGTAGCATGGGTAGAGGATTGGTTAACGAACAGAAAGCAGAGAGTGGGGATTAATGGGTGTTTCTCTGGTTGGCAACCTGTAACTAGTGGGGTCCCTCAAGGATCAGTGTTGGGATCGTCGTTGTTCACAATTTACATAGACGATTTGGAGTTGGTGACCATGTGCAATGTGTCAAAGTTTGCAGACGACACTAAGATGAGTGGTAAAGCAAAATGTGAAGAGGATACCGGAAGTCTGCAGAAGGATTTGGATAGGTTAGGTGAATGGGCTAGGGTCTGGCAGATGGAATTCAATGTTGCCAAGTGTGAGGCTATCCATTTTGGGAGGAATAACAGCAGAATGGATTATTATTTAAACGGTAAGATGTTAAAACATGCTGCTGTGCAGAGGGACCTGTGTGTGCTGGTGCACGAGTCGCAAAAAGTTGGTGTGCAGGTGCAACAGGTGATTAAGAAGGCTAATCGAGTTTTGTGTTTCATTGCTAGAGGGATGGAGTTCAAGGCTAGGGATGTTATGCTGCAATTGTATAGGGTGTTGGTGAGGCTGCATCTGTAGTATTGTGTTCAGTTTTTGTCTCCTTACCTGAGAAAGGACATATTGGCACTGGAGGGAGTGCAGAGGTTTATCCCAGAGTTGAGGGGATTAGATTATGTCGAGAGGTTGAGTAGATTGGGACTGTACTCATTGGAGTTTAGAAGGATGCGGGGGGGGGGGGGGGGATCTTATTGAAACATATAAAATTATGAAGGGAATAAATAGGATAGATGCGGGCAGGTTGTTTCCACTGGTCGGGGAAAGCAGAATTGGGGGCATAGTATCAAAATAAGGGGAAGTAGATTTAGGGCGGAGTGTAGGAGGAACTTCTTCACCCAAAGGGTTGTGAATCTCTTGAATTCCTTGCCCAGTGAAGCAGTTGAGGCTCCTTCTTTCAACGTTTTGTTAGAAAAAGATAGATACCTTTCTAAAGAATAAAGGGATTCGGGGATATGGTGCACGGGCCGGAGAGTGGAACTGAGTCCACAAAGATCAGCCATGATCTCATTAAATGGCGGAGCAGGCTCGAGGGACCAGATGGCCTACTACTGTTCCTCGTTCTTATGTTCTTATGTACCCTGTGACTGCTGCACCTTTACAAAATCTGTTTCCCAATCTGTTCCTCCACATCTCTGCTACTATTGGGGGGTGTCTATAGAAAACTCCTAACAAGGTGACTGCTCCTTTCCTATTTCTGACTTCAACCCATACTACCTCAGTAGGCAGATACTCCTCGAACTGTCTTTCTGCAGCTGTTATACTATCTCTAATTAACAATGCCACCCCCCCCCCCCCCCCCCGCAACCACCTCTTTTACCACCATCCCTAACCTTATTGAAACATCTATAACCAGTGATCTCCAATAACGATTTCTGCTCCTCTTCTATCCAAGTTTCCGTGATGGCCACCACATCGTAGTCCCGAGTACCGATCCATGCCTTAAGTTCTCCCAACTTATTCCTGATGTTTCTTGCTTTGAAGTATACACACTTCAACCCATCTCAGTGCCTGAAAGTACTCTCCTTTGAACAAGAACAAAGAACAAAGAAATGTACAGCACAGGAACAGGCCCTTCGGCCCTCCAAGCCCGTGCAGACCTGCTGCCCGACTGAACTACAATCTTCTGCACTTCCTGGGTCCGTATCCCTCTATTCTCATCCTATTCATGTATTTGTCAAGATACTCCTTAAATGTCACGATCATCCCTGCTTCCACCTCCTCCTCCGGTAGCGAGTTCCAGGAACCCACTAACCTCTGCGTAAAAAACTTGCCTCGTACATCTACTCTAAACCTTGCCCCTCTCACCTTAAACCTATGCCCCCTAGTAATTGAGCCCTCTACCCGGGGAAAAAGCCTCTGACTATCCACTCTGTCTATGCCCCTCATAATTTTGTAGACCTCTATCAGGTTGCCCCTCAACCTCCTTCGTTCCAGTGAGAACAAATCGAGTTTATTCAACCGCACCTCATAGCTAATGCACTCCATACCAGGCAACATTCTGGTAAATCTCTTCTGCACCCTCTCTAAAGCCTCCACATCCTTCTGGTAGTGTGGCGACCCGAATTGAACACTATACTCCAAGTGTGGCCTAACTAATGTTCTATACAGCTGCAACATGACTTGCCAATTCTTATACTCAATGCCCCGGCCAATGAAGGCAAGCATGCCGTATGCCTTCTTGACTACCTTCTCCACCTGTGTTGCCCCTTTCAGTGACCTATGGACCTGTACTCCTAGATCTCTTTGACTTTCAATACTCTTGAGGGTTCTACCATTCACTGTATATTCCCTACCTGCATTTGACCTTCCAAAATGCATTACCTCACATTTGTCCGGATTAAACTCCATCTGCCATCTCTCCGCCCAAGTCTCCAAACAATCTAAATCCTGCTGTATCCTCTGACAGTCCTCATCGCTATCCGCAATTCCACCAACCTTTGTGTCGTCTGCAAACTTACTAATCAGACCAGTTACATTTTCCTCCAAATCATTTATACATACTACAAACAGCAAAGGTCCCAGCACTGATCCCTGTGGGACACCACTGGTCTCAGCCCTCCAATTAGAAAAGCATCCTTCCATTGCTACTCTCTGCCTTCTATGACCTAGCCAGTTCTGTATCCACCTTGCCAGCTCGCCCCTGATCCCGTGTGACTTCACCTTTTGCACTAGTCTACCATGAGGGACCTTGTCAAAGGCCTTACCGAAGTCCATATAGACAACATCCACTGCCCTACCTGCATCAATCATCTTAGTGACCTCCTCGAAAAACTGTATCAAGTTAGTGAGGCACGACCTCCCCTTCACAAAACCATGCTGCCTCTCACTAATACTTTGTCAGTGTTCTCTTCCCCACTGCCTCACTACACGCTTTGGCGTCCTGAATATCGGCTACCTTTGTTGCTGGACTACAAATCCCATTCCCCTGCCAAATTAGTTTAAACCCTCCCGAAGAGTACTAGAAAACCTCCCTCCCAGGATATCGGTGCCCCTCTGGTTCAGATGCAACCCGTCCTGCTTGTACCGGTCACACCTTCCCCAGAATGCGCTCCAATTATCCAAATACCTGAAGCCCTCCCTCCTACACCATTCCTGTAGCCACGTGTTCAACTGCACTCTCTCCCTATTCCTAGCCTCTCCATCACGTGGCACCGGCAACAAACCAGAGATGACAGCTCTGTCTGTCCTGGCTTTTAACATCCAGCCTAACTCCCTAAACTCGTTTATTACCTCCACACCCTTTTTCCTACCAACATCGTTGGTACCAATGTGCACCACGACTTCTTGCAGCTCCCCCTCCCCCATAAAGATCCTGAAGACACGATCCGAGACATCCCTGGCCCTGGCACCCGGTAGGCAACATACCTTCCGGGTGTCTCGCTCGCGACCACAGAATCTCCTATCTATTCCCCTGACCATTGAATCTCCTACTACTATTGCTTCTCCTTCTCTTCTGAGCACCAGAGCCAGACACAGTGCCAGAGACCTGGCCGCTAGGGCCTTCCCCCGGTAGGTCAACCCACCCCCCCTCTCCCCCCCCCCCCCCCCCCCCCCCCCAACAGCATCCAAAACGGTATACTTGTTTTGAAGGGGAACGGCCACGAGGGATCCCGGCACAGTCTGCCTGTTTGTTTTCTTTCCCCTGACTGTAACCCAGCTACTCTTGTCCTGTACCTTGGGTGTGGTTACTTCCCTGTACCTCTTCCCTATCACCCCCTCTGCCTCCCGGATGATCCGAAGTTCATCCAGCTTCAGCTCCAGTTCCCTAACACTGTCTTTGAGGAGTTGGAGTTGGGTGCACTTCCCGCAGGTATAGTCAGCGGGGACACCGGTGGTATCCCTCACCACCCACATCCTGCAGGAGGAGCATGCAACTGACATAGCCTCCATCCCCTCTTACCTTACAGAATATAGATGCCCTGTGGACCAACTGGACCTCCGCCCTCCGACTCTGCTCCCAGTCAGCTGCACTCTCTGTAAACTCCTGGCTCCCTTCTCGCTCTTTGCGGAAATGTAGGAAACGATATGAAAGGAGCACCTTACTCCCTCCTCACCTAACTCCCTCAATCACCAAACTCTCACGATAGCACTCAAATGCACCAAATTCAGCTCATCGGTGCTATGGAGGATAAGGTTGAAACCATTTGAGTGGGAATCAGGAATAGTAAGGCGAAGAAGTCACTGATGGGAGTAGTCTATAGGCCACCAAATAGTAACATTATGGTGGGACAGGCAATAAACAAAGAAATAACTGATGCATGTAGAAATGGGACAGCAGCTAGCATGGGGAATTTTAATCTACACGTTGATTGGTTTAACCTGGATGGTCAAGGCAGCCTTGAGGAGGAGTTTGTAGAATGTATCCGCGATAGTTTCCTAGAACAGTATGTAATGGAACCTACGAGGGAACATGGGGTCCTACACCTGGTCCTGTGTCTTATCGGAAAAGATTGATTAATGATCTCATAGTTAGGGATCCTCTAGGAAGGAGCAATTATAATCAGGTGTAATTAAAAATACAGATGGAGAGTGAAAAGGTAAAGTCAAACACTAGTGTTCTGTGCTTAAAAAAAGTAGATTACAATGGGATGAGAGAAGAGGTAGACTGGGAGCAAGGACTTTATGGTGAAACAGTTGAGGAACAGTGGTGAACCTTCCAAGCGATTTTTCACAGTGCTCAGCAAAGGTTTATACCAGCAAAAAGGAAAGACTGTAGAAAGAGGGAAAATGGACCGTAGATATCTAAGGAAATAAGGGAGACTATCAAATTGAAGGAAAAAGCATACAAAGTGGAAAAGGTTAGTGGGAGACTCGAGGACTGGGAAATCTTTAGGGGCAACAGAAAGCTACTAAAAACTATAAAGATGAGTAAGATAGATTGTGAGGGTAAACATGTTCAGAATATAAAAACAGACAGTAAAAGTTTCTACAAATATATAAAACAAAAAAGAGTAGCTAAAGTAAAAATTGGTCCTTTATAGGGGAGAAGGGAGATTTAACAATGGGTAATGAGGAAATGGCTGAGGAAATGAACATTTTTGGGGGGGGGGGTCGATCTTCACAGTGGAAGACACAAATAACATGCCACTGACTGATGGAAATGAGGCTATGACAGCTGAGGACCTTGAGATGATTGTTATCACGAAGGAATTATTGATGGGCAAGCTAAAGGTAGGCAAGTCTCCTGGCCCTGATGGAATGCATCCCAGAGTGCTAAAATAGATGGCTAGGGAAATTGCAAATGCACTAGTGATAATTTATTAAAATTCACTTGACTCTCGGTGGTCCCGTAGGATTGGAAATTCGCAAACGTGACACCATTTTCGAAAAGAGGAGGTAGGCAGAAGGCGGGTAATTATAGGCCAGTTCGCGTAACTTCGGTAGTAGGGAGGATGCTGGAATCTATCCTCATGGAAGAAATAGCGAGGCATCTGGATGGAAATTGTCCCATTGGGCAGACGCAGCATGAGTTCAAAAAGGGCAGATCGTGCCTAACTAATATAGTGGAATTTCCTGAGGGCATTACCAGTGCGGTAGATTATCATAGAATTTACAGTGCAGAAGGACATTCGGTCCGTCGAGTCTGCACCGACTCTTGGGAAGAGCACCCTACCCAAGGTCAACACCTCCACGCTATCCCCATAACCCAGTAACCCCACCCAACACTAAGGGCAATTTTGGGACACTGAGGGCAATTGATCATGGCCAATCCCCCTCACCTGCACATCTTTGGACTCTGGGAGGAAACTGGAGCACCCGGAGTAAACCCACGCACACACGGCGAGGATGTGCAGACTCCGCACAGACATTGACCCAAGCCGTAATCGAACCTGGGACCCTGGAGTTGTGAAGCAATTGTGCTATCCACAATGCTACCGTGCTGCCCTTAAGAGCAAATTAATCTACACGATATAATTCTACCGTAATCCATGTACCCATCCAATAGCTGCTTGAAGGTCCCTAATGTTTCCGACTCAACTACGTCCACAGGCAGTGCCTTCCATGCCCCACGCCTCTCTGGGTTAAGAACCAACCTCTGACATCCCCCCCTGTATCTTCCACCATTCACCTTAAATTTATGTCCCCTTGTAATGGTTTGTTCCACCCGGGGAAAAAGTCTCTGACTGTTTACTCTATCTATTCCCCTGATCATCTTATAAACCTCTATCAAGTCGCTCCTCATCCTTCTCCGTTCAAATGAGAAGAGGCCTAGCACCCTCAACCTTTCCTCGTAAGACTTACTCTCCATTCGAGGGAACATCCTGGTAAATCTCATTTGCACCTTTTCCAAAGCTTCCACATCCTTCCTAAAATGAGGCGATCAGAACTGTACACAGTACTCCAAATGTGGCCTTACCAAGGTTTTGTGCAGCTGCATCATCACCTCACGGTTCTTAAATTCAATCCCTCTGTTAATGAACGCGAGCACACCATAGGCCTTCTTCACAGCTCTATCCACTTGAGTGGCAACTTTCAAAGATGTATGAACATTGACCCCAAGATCTCTCTGCTCCTCCACATTGCCAAGAACCCTACCGTTAACCCTGTATTCCGCATTCATATTTGTCCTTCCAAAATGGACAACCTCACACTTTTCAGGGTTAAACTCCATCTGCCACTTCTCAGCCCAGCTCTGCATCCTATTTGCAGCCGACAACAGCCCTCCTCACTATCCACAACTCCACCAATCTTCGTATCGCCTGCAAATTTACTGACCCGCCTTTCAACTCCCTCATCCAAGTCATTAATGAAAATCACAAACAGCAGAGGACCTAGAACTGATCTTTGCAGTACGCCACTGGTAACTGGGTTCCAGGCTGAATATTTGCCATCCACCACCACTCTCTGCATTCTATCGGTTAGCCAGTTCGTTATCCAACTGGCTAAATTTCCCACTATCCCATGCCTCCTTACTTTCTGTATAAGCCTACCATGGGGAACCTTTTCAAATGCCTTACTAATATCCATGTACACTACATCCAGTGCTTTACCTTCATCCAGGTGCTTGGTCACCTCCTCAAAGAATTCAATAAGACTTGTAAGGCAAGACCTATCCCTCACAAATCCGTGCTGACTATCCCTAATCATGCAGTGTCTTTCCAGATGCTCAGAAATCATATCCCTCAGTACCCTTTCCATTACTTTGCCGACCACCGAAGACTAACTGGCCTGTAATTCCCAGGGTTATCCCTATTCCCTTTTTTGAACAGGGGCATGAAATTCGCCACTCTCCAATCCCCTGCTACCACCCCTGTTGACAGTGAGAACGAAAAGATCATTGCCAACGGCTCTGCAATTTCATCTCTTGCTTCCCATAGAATCCTTGGATTTTTCCCGTCAGGCCCGGGGGACTTGTCTATCCTCAAGTTTTTCAAAATGCCCAACACATCTTCCTTCCAAACAAGTATTTCCTCTAGCGTACCAATCTGTTTCACACTGTCCTCTCCAACAATATGGCCCCTCTCATTTGTAAATACTGAAGAAAAGTAACGTTCAAGACCTCTCCTTTCTCTTCAGACTCAATATACAATCTCCCGCTACTGTCGTGATCGGACCTACCCTCGCTCTAGTCATTCTCATTTTCTCACATATGTGTAAAAGACCTTGGGGTTTTCCTTGATCCTACCCGCCAAAGATTTTTCATGCCCTCTCTTAGCTCTGCTAATCCCTTTCTTCAGTTCCATCCCGGCTATCTTGTATCCCTCCAGCGCCCTGTCTGAACCTTGTTTCCTCAGCCTTACATAAGTCTCCTTCTCCCAGTGAGCCAGAGAGAAGACAGAGCCAGGAGTGAGACACAGCAAAGAGTGCGTTTGGGAATTTGAATCGAGGTGGGAATTGAATGGAATTAAATTGAATCATTAAGCTCCTTTTAAATTTCAGGAGCTTAAATTAATTTAAATTAGGCTAGTATTGGGCAGTGTAGGTTAACAAGGGCTGCCCAACCCACTCACATAACTGGTTGGCAGTTAAGTGTCAGTCACTTTAATCTACTTAGATCTAAAAGCAGGTGGGGGAGGGGAGTCAAGTCACGACAGTTTAAAAAGAGCCACTTGTAAACTCACTCCCAGTGAGTTCTGCCAGTGAGCCAGAGAGACGACAGAGCCAGGAGTGAGACACAGCAAAGAGTGAGTTTGGGAATTTGAATCGAGGTGGGAATTCGAAGCTGGGTGGGGAGGAAGTGCTTTTTATCCCTGGTAAGTGACTGGTAAGTAGTGTTTCTGTTTCTTTTCATTGGTATATTTATTTACTTTTTTCTTCATTGTTTATTTGTTTATTTAAATTTTTGGTGGGGGAAATTGAAATTGTTGAAGTTAACCGAAGTTTTAAGACATGGCAGGAGATCTCAGACCCGTTTCATGCTCCTCGTGTGCGATGTGGGAGCTCAGGGATACGTCCACTGTCCCTGGCTCCTTCATGTGCATGAAGTGTGTCCAGTTGCAGCTCCTGTTAGACCGCTTGACGGCTCTGGAGCTGCGGATGGACTCACTGTGGAGCGTCCGCGATGCTGAGGACGTCGTGGATAGCACGTTTAGCGAGTTGGTCACACCGCAGGTGAAAGGTGCTGAGGGAGATAGTAAATGGGTGACCAAAAGCCAGAGCAAGAGTAGGAAGGCAGTGCAGGTGTCCTCTGCGGTCATCTCCCTGCAAAACAGATATACCGCTTTGGATACTGTTGAGGGAGATGGCTCACCAGGGGAAGGCAGCAGCAGCCAGGTTCATGGCACCGTGGCTGGCTCTGCTGCGCAGCTGGGCAGGAAGAAGAATGGCAGGGCTATAGTGATAGGGGACTCAATTGTAAGGGGAATAGACAGACGGTTCTGCGGACGAAATCGAGACTCCAGGATGGTATGTTGCCTCCCTGGTGCAAGGGTCAAGGATGTCTCGGAGCGGATGCAGGACATTCTGGGGGATGGGGGGGGGGGGGGGGGGGGTGGGGGGGGGAGGGTGAACAGCCAGCTGTCGCGGTGCACGTAGGCACCAACGATATAGGTAAAAAACGGGACGAGGTCCTACAAGCTGAATTTAGGGAGCTAGGAGTTAAACTAAAAAGTAGGACGTCAAAGGTAGTAATCACAGGATTGCTACCAGTGCCACGAGCTAGTCAGAGTAGGAATGTCAGGATAGAGAGGATGAATACGTGGCTCGAGAGATGGTGCAAGAGGGAGGGATTCAAATTCCTGGGACATTGGAACCGATTCTGGGGGAGGTGGGACCAGTACAAACCGGACGGTCTGCACCTGGGCAGGACTGGAACCGATGTCCTAGGGGGGCGGGGGGTGTTTGCTAGAGCTGTTGGGGAGAGTTTAAACTAATGTGGCAGGGGGATGGGAACCGATGCAGGAAGTTGGAAGGTAGTAAAACAGGGACAGAAATAAAAGGCAGTAAGGGGAAAAGTGTCAGGCAGAGAAGCCATAGTCAAAAATCAAAAAGGGCGACAGTACAAGGTACAGGGACTGAGGGGAGCTCAGTGAATAGGACCAGGAATACTAAAAGAAATAAAACAGGAAGTGAAAACATTAATGGTAAGCGATGCGGCAGGTTGTTACAGGAAGATGTGGGTTCGACGACCAGGAAAATTAGGAGAAAGGTTAAGAGGAAATATAACTTAGGAGAGGTTACTGATCGAGGTGTTAAGATTCAGAACAGAGGTGAAAAGGCCAACATAAGTGTACTTTACCTGAATGCTCGGAGTATTCGGAATAAGGTAAATGAGTTGATGGCGGAAATCATCGTGAATGACTATGATTTAGTGGCCATGACTGAAACATGGTTAAAGGATGGTCACAACTGGGAGTTAAATATCCGAGGGTATCAAACTTTTCGGAAGGACAGAGTGGATGGTAAGGGAGGTGGTGCAGCTCTGTTATTTAAGGATGACATCCGGGCAACAGTAAGGGATTACATCGGTGCTATGGAGGATAAGGTTGAATCCATTTGGGTGGAAATCAGGAATAGTAAGGCGAAAAAGTCACTGATAGGAGTAATCTATCGGCCACCAAATAGTAACATTATGGTGGGGCAGGCAAGAAACAAAGAAATAACAGATGCATGTAGTAATGGTACAGCAGTTATCATGGGGGATTTTAATCTACATGTTGATTGGTTTAACCAGGTCGGTCAAGGCAGCCTTGAGGAGGAGTTTATAGAATGTATCCGCGATAGTTTCCTCGAACAGTATGTAATGGAACCTACGAGGGAACAACGGTCCTAGATCTGGTCCTGTGTAATGAGACAGGATTGATTCAGGATCTCATAGTTAGGGATCCTCTCGGAAGGAGCGATCACAATATGGTGGAATTTAAAATACAGATGGAGGGTGAGAAGGTAAAATCAAGCACTAGTGTTTTGTGCTTAAACAAAGGAGATTACAATGGGATGAGAGAAGAACTAGCTAAGGTAGACTGGGAGCAAAGACTTTATGGTGAAATAGTTGAGGAACAGTGGAGAACCTTCAAAGTGATTTTTCACAGTGCCCAGCAAAGGTTTATACCAACAAAAAGGAAGGACGGTAAAAAGAGGGAAAATCGACCGTGGATATCTAAAGAAATAAGGGAGAGTATCAAATTGAAGGAAAAAACATACAAAGTAGCAAAGATCGGTGGGAGACTAGAGGGCTGGGAAATCTTTAGGGGGCAACAGAAAGCTACTAAAAAAGCTATAAAGAAGAGTAAGATAGATTGTGAGGGTAAACATGTTCAGAATATAAAAACAGACAGTAAAAGTTTCTACAAATATATAAAACAAAAAAGAGTAGCTAAAGTAAAAATTGGTCCTTTATAGGGGAGAAGGGAGATTTAACAATGGGTAATGAGGAAATGGCTGAGGAAATGAACATTTTTGGGGGGGGGGGGGGTCGATCTTCACAGTGGAAGACACAAATAACATGCCACTGACTGATGGAAATGAGGCTATGACAGCTGAGGACCTTGAGATGATTGTTATCACGAAGGAATTATTGATGGGCAAGCTAAAGGTAGGCAAGTCTCCTGGCCCTGATGGAATGCATCCCAGAGTGCTAAAATAGATGGCTAGGGAAATTGCAAATGCACTAGTGATAATTTATTAAAATTCACTTGACTCTCGGTGGTCCCGTAGGATTGGAAATTCGCAAACGTGACACCATTTTCGAAAAGAGGAGGTAGGCAGAAGGCGGGTAATTATAGGCCAGTTCGCGTAACTTCGGTAGTAGGGAGGATGCTGGAATCTATCCTCATGGAAGAAATAGCGAGGCATCTGGATGGAAATTGTCCCATTGGGCAGACGCAGCATGAGTTCAAAAAGGGCAGATCGTGCCTAACTAATATAGTGGAATTTCCTGAGGGCATTACCAGTGCGGTAGATTATCATAGAATTTACAGTGCAGAAGGACATTCGGTCCGTCGAGTCTGCACCGACTCTTGGGAAGAGCACCCTACCCAAGGTCAACACCTCCACGCTATCCCCATAACCCAGTAACCCCACCCAACACTAAGGGCAATTTTGGGACACTGAGGGCAATTGATCATGGCCAATCCCCCTCACCTGCACATCTTTGGACTCTGGGAGGAAACTGGAGCACCCGGAGTAAACCCACGCACACACGGCGAGGATGTGCAGACTCCGCACAGACATTGACCCAAGCCGTAATCGAACCTGGGACCCTGGAGTTGTGAAGCAATTGTGCTATCCACAATGCTACCGTGCTGCCCTTAAGAGCAAATTAATCTACACGATATAATTCTACCGTAATCCATGTACCCATCCAATAGCTGCTTGAAGGTCCCTAATGTTTCCGACTCAACTACGTCCACAGGCAGTGCATTCCATGCCCCACGCCTCTCTGGGTTAAGAACCAACCTCTGACATCCCCCCCTGTATCTTCCACCATTCACCTTAAATTTATGTCCCCTTGTAATGGTTTGTTCCACCCGGGGAAAAAGTCTCTGACTGTTTACTCTATCTATTCCCCTGATCATCTTATAAACCTCTATCAAGTCGCTCCTCATCCTTCTCCGTTCAAATGAGAAGAGGCCTAGCACCCTCAACCTTTCCTCGTAAGACTTACTCTCCATTCGAGGGAACATCCTGGTAAATCTCATTTGCACCTTTTCCAAAGCTTCCACATCCTTCCTAAAATGAGGCGATCAGAACTGTACACAGTACTCCAAATGTGGCCTTACCAAGGTTTTGTGCAGCTGCATCATCACCTCACGGTTCTTAAATTCAATCCCTCTGTTAATGAACGCGAGCACACCATAGGCCTTCTTCACAGCTCTATCCACTTGAGTGGCAACTTTCAAAGATGTATGAACATTGACCCCAAGATCTCTCTGCTCCTCCACATTGCCAAGAACCCTACCGTTAACCCTGTATTCCGCATTCATATTTGTCCTTCCAAAATGGACAACCTCACACTTTTCAGGGTTAAACTCCATCTGCCACTTCTCAGCCCAGCTCTGCATCCTATTTGCAGCCGACAACAGCCCTCCTCACTATCCACAACTCCACCAATCTTCGTATCGCCTGCAAATTTACTGACCCGCCTTTCAACTCCCTCATCCAAGTCATTAATGAAAATCACAAACAGCAGAGGACCTAGAACTGATCTTTGCAGTACGCCACTGGTAACTGGGTTCCAGGCTGAATATTTGCCATCCACCACCACTCTCTGCATTCTATCGGTTAGCCAGTTCGTTATCCAACTGGCTAAATTTCCCACTATCCCATGCCTCCTTACTTTCTGTATAAGCCTACCATGGGGAACCTTTTCAAATGCCTTACTAATATCCATGTACACTACATCCAGTGCTTTACCTTCATCCAGCTGCTTGGTCACCTCCTCAAAGAATTCAATAAGACTTGTAAGGCAAGACCTATCCCTCACAAATCCGTGCTGACTATCCCTAATCATGCAGTGTCTTTCCAGATGCTCAGAAATCATATCCCTCAGTACCCTTTCCATTACTTTGCCGACCACCGAAGACTAACTGGCCTGTAATTCCCAGGGTTATCCCTATTCCCTTTTTTGAACAGGGGCATGAAATTCGCCACTCTCCAATCCCCTGCTACCACCCCTGTTGACAGTGAGAACGAAAAGATCATTGCCAACGGCTCTGCAATTTCATCTCTTGCTTCCCATAGAATCCTTGGATTTTTCCCGTCAGGCCCGGGGGACTTGTCTATCCTCAAGTTTTTCAAAATGCCCAACACATCTTCCTTCCAAACAAGTATTTCCTCTAGCGTACCAATCTGTTTCACACTGTCCTCTCCAACAATATGGCCCCTCTCATTTGTAAATACTGAAGAAAAGTAACGTTCAAGACCTCTCCTTTCTCTTCAGACTCAATATACAATCTCCCGCTACTGTCGTGATCGGACCTACCCTCGCTCTAGTCATTCTCATTTTCTCACATATGTGTAAAAGACCTTGGGGTTTTCCTTGATCCTACCCGCCAAAGATTTTTCATGCCCTCTCTTAGCTCTGCTAATCCCTTTCTTCAGTTCCATCCCGGCTATCTTGTATCCCTCCAGCGCCCTGTCTGAACCTTGTTTCCTCAGCCTTACATAAGTCTCCTTCTCCCAGTGAGCCAGAGAGAAGACAGAGCCAGGAGTGAGACACAGCAAAGAGTGCGTTTGGGAATTTGAATCGAGGTGGGAATTGAATGGAATTAAATTGAATCATTAAGCTCCTTTTAAATTTCAGGAGCTTAAATTAATTTAAATTAGGCTAGTATTGGGCAGTGTAGGTTAACAAGGGCTGCCCAACCCACTCACATAACTGGTTGGCAGTTAAGTGTCAGTCACTTTAATCTACTTAGATCTAAAAGCAGGTGGGGGGAGGGGAGTCAAGTCACGACAGTTTAAAAAGAGCCACTTGTAAACTCACTCCCAGTGAGTTCTGCCAGTGAGCCAGAGAGACGACAGAGCCAGGAGTGAGACACAGCAAAGAGTGAGTTTGGGAATTTGAATCGAGGTGGGAATTCGAAGCTGGGTGGGGAGGAAGTGCTTTTTATCCCTGGTAAGTGACTGGTAAGTAGTGTTTCTGTTTCTTTTCATTGGTATATTTATTTACTTTTTTCTTCATTGTTTATTTGTTTATTTAAATTTTTGGTGGGGGAAATTGAAATTGTTGAAGTTAACCGAAGTTTTAAGACATGGCAGGAGATCTCAGACCCGTTTCATGCTCCTCGTGTGCGATGTGGGAGCTCAGGGATACGTCCACTGTCCCTGGCTCCTTCATGTGCATGAAGTGTGTCCAGTTGCAGCTCCTGTTAGACCGCTTGACGGCTCTGGAGCTGCGGATGGACTCACTGTGGAGCGTCCGCGATGCTGAGGACGTCGTGGATAGCACGTTTAGCGAGTTGGTCACACCGCAGGTGAAAGGTGCTGAGGGAGATAGTAAATGGGTGACCAAAAGCCAGAGCAAGAGTAGGAAGGCAGTGCAGGTGTCCTCTGCGGTCATCTCCCTGCAAAACAGATATACCGCTTTGGATACTGTTGAGGGAGATGGCTCACCAGGGGAAGGCAGCAGCAGCCAGGTTCATGGCACCGTGGCTGGCTCTGCTGCGCAGCTGGGCAGGAAGAAGAATGGCAGGGCTATAGTGATAGGGGACTCAATTGTAAGGGGAATAGACAGACGGTTCTGCGGACGAAATCGAGACTCCAGGATGGTATGTTGCCTCCCTGGTGC
Organism: Scyliorhinus torazame; assembly: GCF_047496885.1. Taxonomy (NCBI): domain Eukaryota; kingdom Metazoa; phylum Chordata; class Chondrichthyes; order Carcharhiniformes; family Scyliorhinidae; genus Scyliorhinus; species Scyliorhinus torazame. The sequence continues at coordinate 31,441,040 of NC_092737.1, read as the reverse complement.
AAGGGTCAAGGATGTCTCGGAGCGGATGCAGGACATTCTGGGGGATGGGGGGGGGGGGGGGGGGTGGGGGGGGGAGGGTGAACAGCCAGCTGTCGCGGTGCACGTAGGCACCAACGATATAGGTAAAAAACGGGACGAGGTCCTACAAGCTGAATTTAGGGAGCTAGGAGTTAAACTAAAAAGTAGGACGTCAAAGGTAGTAATCACAGGATTGCTACCAGTGCCACGAGCTAGTCAGAGTAGGAATGTCAGGATAGAGAGGATGAATACGTGGCTCGAGAGATGGTGCAAGAGGGAGGGATTCAAATTCCTGGGACATTGGAACCGATTCTGGGGGAGGTGGGACCAGTACAAACCGGACGGTCTGCACCTGGGCAGGACTGGAACCGATGTCCTAGGGGGGCGGGGGGTGTTTGCTAGAGCTGTTGGGGAGAGTTTAAACTAATGTGGCAGGGGGATGGGAACCGATGCAGGAAGTTGGAAGGTAGTAAAACAGGGACAGAAATAAAAGGCAGTAAGGGGAAAAGTGTCAGGCAGAGAAGCCATAGTCAAAAATCAAAAAGGGCGACAGTACAAGGTACAGGGACTGAGGGGAGCTCAGTGAATAGGACCAGGAATACTAAAAGAAATAAAACAGGAAGTGAAAACATTAATGGTAAGCGATGCGGCAGGTTGTTACAGGAAGATGTGGGTTCGACGACCAGGAAAATTAGGAGAAAGGTTAAGAGGAAATATAACTTAGGAGAGGTTACTGATCGAGGTGTTAAGATTCAGAACAGAGGTGAAAAGGCCAACATAAGTGTACTTTACCTGAATGCTCGGAGTATTCGGAATAAGGTAAATGAGTTGATGGCGGAAATCATCGTGAATGACTATGATTTAGTGGCCATGACTGAAACATGGTTAAAGGATGGTCACAACTGGGAGTTAAATATCCGAGGGTATCAAACTTTTCGGAAGGACAGAGTGGATGGTAAGGGAGGTGGTGCAGCTCTGTTATTTAAGGATGACATCCGGGCAACAGTAAGGGATTACATCGGTGCTATGGAGGATAAGGTTGAATCCATTTGGGTGGAAATCAGGAATAGTAAGGCGAAAAAGTCACTGATAGGAGTAATCTATCGGCCACCAAATAGTAACATTATGGTGGGGCAGGCAAGAAACAAAGAAATAACAGATGCATGTAGTAATGGTACAGCAGTTATCATGGGGGATTTTAATCTACATGTTGATTGGTTTAACCAGGTCGGTCAAGGCAGCCTTGAGGAGGAGTTTATAGAATGTATCCGCGATAGTTTCCTCGAACAGTATGTAATGGAACCTACGAGGGAACAACGGTCCTAGATCTGGTCCTGTGCAATGAGACAGGATTGATTCAGGATCTCATAGTTAGGGATCCTCTCGGAAGGAGCGATCACAATATGGTGGAATTTAAAATACAGATGGAGGGTGAGAAGGTAAAATCAAGCACTAGTGTTTTGTGCTTAAACAAAGGAGATTACAATGGGATCAGAGAAGAACTAGCTAAGGTAGACTGGGAGCAAAGACTTTATGGTGAAATAGTTGAGGAACAGTGGAGAACCTTCAAAGTGATTTTTCACAGTGCCCAGCAAAGGTTTATACCAACAAAAAGGAAGGACGGTAAAAAGAGGGAAAATCGACCGTGGATATCTAAAGAAATAAGGGAGAGTATCAAATTGAAGGAAAAAACATACAAAGTAGCAAAGATCGGTGGGAGACTAGAGGGCTGGGAAATCTTTAGGGGGCAACAGAAAGCTACTAAAAAAGCTATAAAGAAGAGTAAGATAGATTATGAGAGTAAACTTGCTCAGAATATAAAAACAGATAGTAAAGGTTTCTACAAATACATAAAACAAAAAAGAGTGGCTAAGGTAAATATTGGTCCTTTAGAGGATGAGAAGGGAGATTTAATAATGGGAGATGAGGAAATGGCTGAGGAACTGAACAGGTTTTTTTGGGTCGGTCTTCACCGTGGAAGACACAAATAACATGCCAGTGACTGATGGAAATGAGGCTATGACAGGTGAGGACCTTGAGAGGATTGATATCACCAAGGAGGTAGTGATGGGCAAGCTAATGGGGCTAAAGGTAGACAAGTCTCCTGGCCCTGATGGAATGCATCCCAGAGTGCTAAAAGAGATGGCTAGGGAAATTGCAAATGCACTGGTGATAATTTACCAAAATTCACTAGACTCTGGGGTGGTCCCGGCGGATTGGAAATTAGCAAACGTGACACCACTGTGTAAAAAAGAAGGTAGGCAGAAAGTGGGTAATTATAGGCCAGTGAGCGAGCTTAACTTCGGTAGTAGGGAAGATGCTGGAATCTATCATCAAGGAAGAAATAGCGAGGCATCTGGATGGAAATTGTCCCATTGGACAGACGCATCATGGGTTCATAAAGGGCAGGTCGTGCCTAACTAATTTAGTGGAATTTTTTGAGGATATTAACAGTGCGGTAGATAACGGGGAGCCAATGGATGTGGTATATCTGGATTTCCAGAAAGTCTTTGACAAGGTGCCACTCAAAAGGTTGTTGCATAAGATAAAGATGCATGGCATTAAGGGGAAAGTAGGAGCATGGAAAGGGGATTGGTTAATTAATAGAAAGCAAAGAGTGGCGATTAATGGGTGTTTCTCTGGTTGGCAATCAATAGCTAGTGGTGTCCCTCAGGGATCAGTGTTGGGCCCACAACTGTTCACAATTTACATAGATGATTTGGAGTTGGGGACCAAGGGCAATGTGTCCAAGTTTGCAGACGACACTAAAATAAGTGGTAAAGCAAAAAGTGCAGAGGATACTAGAAGTCTGCAGAGGGATTTGGACAGGCTAAGTGAATGGGCTAGGGTCTGGCAGATGGAATACAATGTTGACAAATGTGAGGTTATCCATTTTGGTAAGAATAACGGCAAAAGGGATTATTATTTAAATGATAAAACATTAAAACATGCTGCTGTGCAGAGAGATCTGGGTGTGCTAGTGCATGAGTCGCAGAAAGTTGGTTTTCAGGTGCAACAGGTGATTAAGAATGCAAATGGAATTTTGTCCTTCATTGCTAGAGGGATGGAGTTTAAGACTAGGGAGGCTATGCTGCAATTGTATAAGATGTTAGTGAGGCCACACCTGGGGTATTGTGTTCAGTTTTGGTCTCCTTACTTGAGAAAGGACGTACTGGCACTGGAGGGTGTGCAGAGGAGATTCACTAGGTTAATCCCAGAGCTGAAGGGGTTGGATTACGAGGAGAGGTTGAGTAGACTGGGACTGTACTCGTTGGAATTTGGAAGGATGAGAGGGGATCTGATAGAAACATATAAGATTATGAAGGGAATAGATAGGATAGATGCGGGCAGGTTGTTTCCACTGGCGGGTGAAAGCAGAACTAGGGGGCATAGCCTCAAAATAAGGGGAAGTAGATTTAGGACTGAGTTTAGGAGGAACTTCTTCACCCAAAGGGTTGTGAATCTATGGTATTCCTTGCCCAGTAAAGCAGTGGAGGCTCCTTCATTAAATGTTTTTAAGATAAAGATAGATAGTTTTTTGAAGAATAAAGGGATTAAGTGTTATGGTGTTCGGGCCGGAAAGTGGAGCTGAGTCCACAAAAGATCAGCCATGATCTCATTGAATGGCGGAGCAGGCTCGAGGGGCCAGATGGCCTACTCCTGCTCCTAGTTCTTATGTTCTTATGTTCTTCCTCTTAACAAGACATTCAACTTCTCTTGCCAACCATGGCTGCCCCACTCGACCATCTCTTCCCTGCCTGACAGGAACATACGTATCAAGGAAACATAGTACCTTTTTCTTGAACAAGTTCCACATTTCACTTGTGTCCTTCCCTAACAGCCTATGTTCCCAACTTATGTACTTCAATTCTTGTCTGACAACATCGTATTTACCCTTCCCCCAATTGTAAACCTTGCCCTGTTGCACGCACCTATCCCTCTCCATTACGAAAGTGAAAGTCACAGAATTGTGGTCACTATCTCCAAAATGCTCCCCCATTGACAAATCTACCACTTGCCCTGGCTCATTACCCAGTACTAAATCCAATATTGCCCCTCCTCTGGTCGGACAATCTACATACTGTGGTAGAAAAGCTTCCTGGACACACTGCACAAACACCACCCCATCCAAAATATTTGATCGAAAGAGCTTCCACTCAATGTTTGCGAAGTTGAAGTCACCCATGCCTACTAACCTGTGACTTCTGCACCTTTCCAAAATCTGTTTCCCAATCTGTTTCTCCACATCTCTGCTACTATTGGGGAGCCTATAGAAAACTCCCAACAAGGTGACTGCTCCTTTCCTGTTTCTGACTTCAACCCTAACTACCTCAGCAGGCAGCTACTCCTCGAACTGCCTTTCTGCAGCTGTTATACTATCTCTAATTAACAATGCCACCCCCCACCCCACCTCTTTTACCACCATCCCTAACCTGATTGGAACATCTATAACCAGGGACCTCCAACAACCATTTCTGCCCATCTTCTATCCAAGTTTCCGTGATGGCCACATTGTCGTCCCAAGTATCGATCCATGTCTTAAGTTCACCCAACTTATTCCTGGTGCTTCTTGCGTTGAAGTATACACACTTCAACCCATCTCCATGCCTGCAAGTACTCTCCTTTGTCAGTGTTCCCTCCCAACTGCCTCATTACACGCTTTGGCGGCCTGAATCTCGGCTACCTTAGTTGCTGGACTACAAATCCGGTTCCCATTCTCCTGCCAAATTAGATTCAACCCTCCCGAAGATGACTAGAAAACCTCCCTCCCAGGATATTGGTGCCCCTCTGGTTCAGATGCAACCCGCCCTCCTTGTACAGGTTCCACCTTCCCCAGAATGCGCTCCAATTATCTAAATACCCGAAGTCCTCCCTCCTACACCATTCCTGCAGCCACATGTTCAACTGCACTCTCTCCCTATTCCTAGCCTCTCCATCACGTGGCACCGGCAACAAACCAGAAATGACAACTCTGTCTGTCCTGGCTTTTAACTTCCAGCCAAACTCCCTAAACTCGTTTATTACCTCCACACACCTTTTCATACCTACGTCGTTGGTACCAATGTGCACCACGACTTCTGGCTGCTGCCCCTTAAGGATCCTGAAGACACGATCCGAGACATCCCTGGCCCTGGCACCCGGGAGGCAACATACCTTCCGGGAGATTCGCTCACGACCACAGAATCTCCTATCTATTCCACTAACCATTCAATCTCCTATTACTATTGCTTTTCTATTCTACCCCCTTCCCTTATGAACCACAGAGCCTGTTTAAGTGACAGAGACCTGGCCCCGATGGCCTTCCCCGCGTAGGTCATCCCCTCCAATAGCATCCAAAATGGTATACTTGTTTTGAAGGGGAACGGCCACGATGGATCCCTGCACTGCCTGCCTGTTTGCTTTCTTTCCCCTGACTGTAACCCAGCTATTCGTGTCCTGTACCTTGGGTGTGGTTACCTCCCAGTAACACTTTTCTATAACGCCCTCTGCCTCCCGGATGATCTGAAGTTCACCCAGCTCCAGCTCCAGTTCCCTAACACGGTCTCTGAGGAGCTGGAGTTGGGTGCACTTCCCTCAATTTTGTCAGCGGAGACACCGGTGGTATCCATCACCACCCACATCCTACAGGAGAAGCATGCAACTGGCCTAGCCTCCATCCCCTCTTACACTACAGCATACAGCTGCCGTGTGGGCCAATTGGACCTTCGCCCTCCGACTCTTCTCCCAGTCAGCTGCACTCTCTGTAAACTCCTGGCTCCCTTCACGCTCATTGCGGAAATGTAGGAAACGAAATGAAAGGAGCACCTTACTCCCTCCTCACCTAACTCCCTCAGTCACCAAACTCTCACTATCGCACTCAAATGCACCAAAATCAGCACTCAGTGCAAACAAAGTCTGCACTGTCGGTGGGTCACTTTTATACTGTGAATCTAGCCTCTGAAAACTGGCATAATCCAATTCAGTAATTAACAAGGTACAGCCGCAAGTAGCTACAAGTAGAACCTTTGTTTAAAGCTGATTGAAAATTCACCTTCCTCTAAACCAAGCAGCAACTTTTAAGTTAATTTACTAAATAAAAGAAAGACTAGACTTTAGATAAAAATGAACCCTTATACTCCCTCAATCACCAAACTCTCACTATAGCACTCAAATGCACCAAATTGAGCACTCGGTGCAAACAAAGTCTGCACTCTCGGTGGATCACTTTTATACTGTGAATCCAGCCGCTGAAAACTGGCCTAATCTCATTAACTAATTAACAAGCTCCAGCTGCAGCTACCTACAAGTAGAACCTTTGTTTACAGCTGATTGAAAATTCACCTTCTTCTAACCCAAACAGCAACTTTTAAGTTAATTAACTAAATAAAAGAAAGACTAGACTTTAGATAAAAATGAACCCTTATACACCCCCAGTCATCAAACTCTCACTATAGCACTCAAATTAACCAAATTCAGCACTCAGTGCAAACAAAGTCTGCACTGTAGGTGGATCACTTTTACGCTGTGAATCTAGCCCCTGAAAACTGGCCTAATCCAATTAACTAATTATCAAGCTCCAGCTGCAGGTACCTACAAGTAGATCCTTTGTTTAAAGCTGATTGAAAATTCACCTTCTTCTAAACCAAACAGCAACTTTTAAGTTAATTAACTAAATAAACGAAAGACTCGACTTTAGATAAAATTAAATTTCGAGTCAGCCTCCATAGCTTTATCGAGGCAGGCGAGTTTATGAGAATGATACTGGGTTTACCAGTATCGTCTTCTTCCTGTGGCTGAAGAGCTGCCTCCAGAGTTGCAAAGGTAATTTCACTCACTAGGGGGCAAAAGTGATATGATCGTCACCACACAACAATGCCAAAAGAACAGGAACCATGAAGGGGACCGGATCAAAACTTGTACGAGACCTTATTTGACATTTTAAAACTCTTCATTAAGGACAGTCTTGAGGATTTATGACGAGTGTTCCTCCGTTTCGGCTCCGCTAAAAGTGTGCCACCATACTCAGCCTGTTCACAATGACATGACATCCGCTTACCTGGCCCATCCTGACCCACCAATGGCCAAATTCATATTGGGTGTGTAGGATCAGGATGTTCTCTGTCATCGCAACATCGCTCTTTTTGATATTACATTCTGACAGCTTCATGTTATCCTCAGTAAGCTGCCCACTGGAGTGTCGGTGAGCTAAAGAAACAGCGGCAATGTGTTCACCCTGTGCCGCCTCTAGAGCTACATACAGTGTCCTCGCATGCTCTGGAATAGTAATAAATTATGCAGACAATTCCGGCACCCGTGACCAGACGGAGACCGAATTTCAAGTCAGCCTCAATAGCTTTACCGAAGCAGGCGAGTTCTTAAGAATGCACTAAACTCTCGCAATACAAACCTCCTCTACCAACCTATCCCATCCACACTGTACTGCCCCTCGGTAATCCGAACTCCACAATGCTGCTTTGGACAACGTGGACTATGTTCCCTACCTTCAGACTGTACTGTAAACAAGGAAAGACAACTATGACAAATATCACAACCGTCTCCTGTGTCCAAAATTATTTCCATTACTGTTAAAAAGTGTTCGAAGAATAGGATCTTACACCCGGTACCAAGTTCATAGTTTCAGAGCGTTACTGTTACTCGCCCTTCTACATTCGTCCGAGACGGCAGCTTTGTGGAGTTAGGCCATCCTAATCCTGGAGAAGTACCACCAGTGCAGCCTCCAAATGGTGCTGCGATCCAGTAACAGGAAAAGCGGACCAACGTAAGCGATCTCGTTCAGAGCATTAATCCCAACATATACATATGGAAAACCATAGCCCATAGCATATCTGCGAAGAATTTGGGCGATTTCAGTTTCATGCTGAGAGCAAGTTGAAGCCAAGCATTCAGAGCGCCCGGAACGTGTATTAATTCTCGCATCTGACCAGCCGCTCCTCCAAACACCATCTGCTCCATCTCTAACACAGACAGCAGGTCACACACTGGAGTCTTCACTCACATGAGAAACGATTTTCAGTCGAAAACCAAGTTATCGTCTTCTTTGAAGAATCATTGTTCTCGATAAACAAAGTGAACACATTTGGAAATTGAGAGTGAATCCTGGATTCAGCTGAATCAGTTAAATGTATTGCGTGAAAAGTAATTTAGGAGAGCTCCAGCAGCGGAAAGACACATTTTCCTTGAAGAGGAAAACCGTTTTTTTTTTCTGGTGGTGTTCTTGTGAGTTCGTAAGTTCATCCCAGTCCATTGATGTATCCAGGTTGCCCGGCAACAGAAAAATCTCTTCAGTCTTCCAAATATTTAATAGTGTCACATTTCGAACTGGATTGGAGGAGGGCAGTCTGAAAACTGAGCCCAGTGAAGGCGTGTGGAGACTTTGAGTGGAGATAGAATTCACCGTGCTGCATATTTCCCTCTCTCAAACAAATATACAGAACGCAATGTCATCTCCCTTGGCACCACACCCAGACTTCCGAATCCAGCTGCCGGGAATATTGACACAAAACTAGCCTTGCCTGGTGACATTTGTGAAGCGGATGCACTGGGAATCTCGTCCAAGTTTCTTATTTATTAATTAATTTAATAATCAATGTAACCGGATATCTCACTGCATCCTTGAAACTCTCCCTGAACCTGGACTGAGTTGCCACATAAACAAATGTATTTGTGCAGCAATTTAGATTCATTAGCATGTAACCAACTCGGAAAAGTTTTATTAAGAATGGGCTGACACCTTTATTTGTAAAGGAATATAAGAACTCTAAGACGTAGGTGAACCAAAGAAGTATGAAGCTGCTCGATATGCTGAACAGCAAAATCGCAGACTTCCTTCTATTCTCCATCTCTGGGTCACACTTGTCTCCTTTGCTCTCACCTTTTAGGCCCTTACGGATTCGACTGGACAGTAAAATGTGTCTGACGGTCAGGGTGTTAAGCAAGATAATTGTAGCAAATGGGAGCAATGGGGTTAAAAATACAGTCAACCATTTCAGTCCCAACCATCCAGGCTCAGTGTAATAGCTCGCCTTGAAATAACAGTAGTAAGGTACTTCGTCGATTATGACTCCAGGTACAAATGCAAAGTACACAGGGACATTTTTTAAACAGAACAGCGTGCAGGTTGTCGCTAGTACGACCGCAGCAGTTTTCTCGGTGCAATATTTAATTTTCAAATTCGGGCAACAAATGGCAACAAACCGATCGAAGGAGAAAGTCACTGTGAACCAGACAGAACAGTCTGTGATTGCAAAGGCTAGGACAGAGACAGCGCTGCACACTGAAGTTATGTGCAGCAAATAACTTAGGTAGTAATAAAAATTGATCTGTCTCAGAATGATCTCAGCAACAACGAACAACAGATCTGACATTGCCATAGCGACGAGGTAGAGAGTGGTGCACTTGGAGACATCGCACTTTCCCCGGCACAACAGCACAACAGCAACCACATTTACTGCAAGAGAGAGAATTACAATCAGTCAAAAACTAATTACCAAACGTACATAAAGTTCCAGTCCATATATTTAGAGGATTATTTCAGCATTTACAAAAACACTTGCACAGTTATCAAATCCATACTTAAAGAAAATCTCACCACAGCATCAATCGACTACCTGAAGATCAATGTCTCGGTTAAAGTGAGATGACCATTTGTTGAGAGGAAATACATGATTCCACACACACATATCATTTGTCATTGTGCACTGGGACCTCCCAGAAGAGGACATGCCATGAGGTACACTTAAAGGAAGCTTGAATCGTATCAATAAACGTCATTAATTGTAATAATGTTGGGATGACAGTATTTGAGGAAACTCACTCCTGGATGCGGCCAATGGACCCACCGAGGCCTGATTCAAGATACCTGAACACGTCCCTGACAGTGTTGGAAACATTATACGATCACGGGTTTGGATGAGGGCCATCCTGTCAAGGAAATCTACTCTATGTTAGCTGAAATGGGAACCTACTCCACATATAAATGTGGTCACACCCAAGGTGCAGGCAGATAAATGGGTGACCACCAGAAAGGGCAGGCAGTCAGTGCAGGAATCCCCTGTGGTTGTCCCCCTCTCGAACAGGTATACCCCTTTGGATACTGTCGGGGGGGGGGGGGGGGCAGCCTATTAGGGGAAAAGAGCAGCAGCCAGAGCAGTGGCACCACGGCTGGCTCTGATGTTCAGAAGAGAGGGTCAAAGCCCAATTAGAGTAATAGGGGACTCTATAGTCAGGGGCACAGATAGGCGCTTCAGTGGACGTGAAAGAGACTCCAGGATGGTATGTTGCCTCCCTAGTGCCAGAGTACAGGATGTCTCCGAAAGGATAGAGGGCATCCTGAAGGGGGAGGGCAAACAGGCAGAGGTCGTTGTACATATTGGTACTAACGACAAAGGCAGGAAGTGGCATGAGGTCCTGCAGCAGGAGTTCAGGGAGCTAGGCAGAAAGTTAAAAGACAGGACCTTTAGGGTTGTAATCTCGGGATTACTCCCTGTGCCACGTGCCTGTGAGGCTAGAAATAGGAAGATAGAGCAGCTAAACACGTGGCTAAACAGCTGGTGTAGGAGGGAGGGTTTCCGTTATCTGGACCACTGGGAGCTCTTCCGGGGCAGGTGTGACCTGTATAAGGACGGGTTGCATCAAAACCGGAGAGGCATAAATATCCTGGCCGCGAGGTTTGCTAGTGTCACACAGGAGGGTTTAAACTAGTATGGCAGGGGGGTGGGCAAGGGAGCAATAGGTCAGAAGGTGTGAGCATTGAGGGAGAACTGGGGAAAAGGACAGTAGGGCTCTGAGGCAGAGCAGAGACACTACACGTGTAGTGTCTCCCACCCGCCCTCCTTCTCTAACCTAATAATAAGACCCATTGGTGTGAGGTAAGTGCAATATTATATTATTATTATATTATATTATTAGCATTGTGCAAGTCAAGGTTCGGAGGTGGAGGAGCAGTCTCTGTCAGGGAGAGAACCTGAGAACATCTAAGACACTCAGAAGGTAAGTAAGTGATTTTTACTCATTTTTACTTTTATACCTTTTTCAAATTGTGTGTGTCGGGGGAAGCTGAAGTGACATCACAGAAAAGCTGTGACCTGAGTGGCTGTTTGGAAATCTACACTTAATTAAAAAAATTAAGCATTGGTAACTAATTAAACATAATTACTTAATTATAATTCAGAGGGGTATCTAAGCCAGAGATCGGAGAGTACTATATTTAGCTTTCGCATTTCTATTAGAAATCTAGTGCTAGGAAACAGATAGTTAGCAGTAACTTTGAAATTTAAAAAAAAATATATTAATTTTTTTTAAATTTAAATTTTAATTAATTTACGCCATGTCAGTTAGAGGGGTGCAGTGCTCTGACTGTGGGATTTGGCAGGTCCGGGAGGCTTCCAGCGTCCCGGATGGCTTCATTTGCAGAAAGTGCACCCAACTGGAGCTCCACACAGACCGCATGGTTCGGTTGGAGCAGCAATTGGATGCACTTAGGAGCATGCAGGTGGCGGAAAGTGTCATAGATCGCAGTTATGTAAATGTAGTCACACCCAAGGTGCAGGCAGAGAAATGGGTGACCACCAGAAAGGGCAGGCAGTCAGTGCAGGAATCCCCTGTGGTTGTCCCCCTCTCGAACAGGTATACCCCTTTGGATACTGTCGGGGGGGGGGGTAGCCTATCAGGGGAAAACAGCAGCAGCCAGAGCAGTGGCACCACGGCTGGCTCTGATGTTCAGAAGGGAGGGTCAAAGCGCAGAAGAGCAATAGTAATAGGGGACTCTATAGTCAGGGGCACAGATAGGCGCTTCTGTGGACGTGAAAGAGACTCCAGGATGCCTCCCTGGTGCCAGGGTCCAGGATGTTTCCGAATGGGTAGAGGGCATCCTGAAGGGGGAGGGCAAACAGGCAGATGTCGTTGTACATATTGGTACTAACGACATAGGCAGGAAGGGGCATGAGGTCCTGCAGCAGGAGTTCAGTGAGCTAGGGAGAAAGTTAAAAGATAGGACCTTTAGGGTTGTAATCTCGGGATTACTCCCTGTGCCACGTGCCAGTGAGGCTAGAAATAGGAAGATAGAGCAGCTAAACACGTGGCTAAACAGATGGTGTAGGAGGGAGAGTTTCCATTATCTGGACCACTGGTAGCTCTTCCGGGGCAGCTGTGACCTATATAAGAAGGACGGGTTGCATCTAAACCAGAGTGGCATAAATATCCTGGCCGCGAGGTTTGCTAGTGTCACACGGGAGGGTTTAAACTAGTATGGCAGGGGGGTGGGCACGGGAGCAATAGGTCAGAAGGTGAGAGCATTGAGGGAGAACGAGGGAATAGGGACAGTGGGGCTCTGAGGCAGAGCAGACAGGGAGAAGACAGCGGGCCTAGTGGCCTGAAGTGCATATGTTTTAATGCAAGAAGTATTACGGGTAAGGCAGATGAACTTAGAGCTTGGATTAGTACTTGGAACTATGATGTTGTTGCCATTACAGAGACCTGGTTGAGGGAAGGGCAGGATTGGCAGCTAAACGTTCCAGGTTTTAGATGTTTCAGGCGGGATAGAGGGGGATGTAAAAGGGGAGGCGGAGTTGCGCTACTGGTTAGGGAGAATATCACAGCTGTACTGCGGGAGGACACCTCAGAGGGCAGTGAGGCTATATGGGTAGAGATCAGGAATAAGAAGGGTGCAGTCACAATGTTGGGGGTTTACTACAGGCCACCCAACAGCCAGCGGGAGATAGAGGAGCAGATAGGTAGACAGATTTTGGAAAAGAGTAAAAACAACAGGGTTGTGGTGATGGGAGACTTCAACTTTCCCAATATTGACTGGGGCTCACTTAGTGCCAGGGGCTTAGATGGGGCGGAGTTTGTAAGGAGCATCCAGGAGGGCTTCTTAAAACAATATGTAGACAGTCCAACTAGGGAAGGGGCTGTACTGGACCTGGTCTTGGGGAATGAGCCCGGCCAGGTGGTAGATGTTTCAGTAGGGGAGCATTTCGGTAACAGTGACCACAATTCAGTAAGTTTCAAGTACTGGTGGACAAGGATAAGAGTGGTCCTAGGATGAATGTCCTAAATTGGGGGAAAGCTAATTATAACAATATTAGGCGGGAACTGAAGAACATAGATTGGGGGCGGATGTTTGAGGGCAAATCAACATCTGACATGTGGGAGGCTTTCAAGTGTCAGTTGAAAGGAATTCAGTACCAGCATGTTCCTGTGAGGAAGAAGGATAAATACGGTAATTTTCGGAAACCTTGGATAACGAGAGATATTGTAGGCCTCGTCAAAAAGAAAAAGGAGGCATTCGTCAGGGGAAAAAGGCTGGGAACAGACGAAGCCTGCGTGGAATATAAGGAAAGTAGGAAGGAACTTAAGCAAAGAGTCAGGAGGGCTAGAAGGGGGTCACGAAAAGTCATTGGCAAATAGGGTTAAGGAAAATCCCAAGGCTTTTTACACGTACAGAAAAAGCAAGAGGGTAGCCAGGGAAAGGGTTGGCCCACTGAAGGATAGGCAAGGGAATCTATGTGTGGAGCCAGAGGAAATGGGCGAGGTACTAAATGAATACTTTGCATCAGTATTCACCAAAGAGAAGAAATTGGTAGATGTTGAGTCTGGAGAAGGGTGTGTAGATAGCCTGGGTCACATTGAGATCCAAAAGGACGAGGTGTTGGATGTCTTAAAAAATATTAAGGTAGATAAGTCCCCAGGGCCTGATGGGATCTACCCCAGAATACTGAAGGAGGCTGGAGAGGAAATTGCTGAGGTCTTGACAGAATTCTTTGGATCCTCACTGTCTTCAGATGATGTCCCGGAGGACTGAAGAATAGCCAATGTTGTTCCTCTGTTTCAGAAGGGTAGCAAGGATAATCCAGGGAACTACAGGCCGGTGAGCCTTACTTCAGTGGTAGGGAAATTACTGGAGAGTATTCTTCGAGACAGGATCTACTCCCATTTGGAAGCAAATGGACGTATTAGTGAGAGGCAGCATGGTTTTGTGAAGGGGAGGTCGTGTCTCACTAACTTGATAAGAGTTTTTCGAGGAGGTCACTAAGATGATTGATGCAGGTAGGGCAGTGGATGTTGTCTATATGGACTTCAGTAAGGCCTTTGACAAGGTCCCTCATGGTAGACTAGTACAAAAGGTGAAGTCACACGGGATCAGGGGTGAGCTGGCAAGGTGGATACAGAACTGGCTAGGTCATAGAAGGCAGAGACTAGCAATGGAAGGATGCTTTTCTAATTGGAGGGCTGTGACCAGTGGTGTTCCACAGGGATCAGTGCTGGGACCTTTGCTCTTTGTAGTATATATAAATGATTTGGAGGAAAATGTAACTGGTCTGATTAGTAAGTTTGCAGATGACGCAAAGGTTGATGGAATTGCGGATAGCGATGAGGATGAGGACAGCCGGAGGATACAGCAGGATTTAGATTGCTTGGAGACTTGGGCGGAGAGATGGCAGATGGAGTTTAATCCGGACGAATGAGTTCTCCCAGCGAGCCGGAGAGAAGACAGCCAGAGTGAGGCAGTAAAGAGTGAGTTTGGGAATTTGAATCTAGGTGGGAATTGAATTGAATTGAATTGAATTAATTCTGTAAGGCAGCTCCTTTTAAATTTCAGGAGTTTAAATTAATTTAAATTAAGCTAGTATTGTGCAGTGTGGGTTAACAAGGGCTGCCCCACCCACTCACATAACTGGTTGGCAGTTAAGTGTCAGTCACTTAAATCTACCTTGATCTAAAAGCAGGTGGGGACGGGAGTCAATTCAGGACAGTTTAAAAAAAGCAACTTGTAATCTCACTCCCAGTGAGTTCTCCCAGTGAGCCAGAGAAGACAGAGCCAGGAGTGAGACACAGCTAAGAGTGAGTTTGGGAATTTGAATCTAGGTGGGAATTCGAAGCTGGGTGGGGAGGAAGTGCTTTTTACCCCTGGTAAGTGACTGGTAAGTAGTGTTTCTGTTTTTCTGTTTCTTTTCATTGGTATATTTATTTATTTTTGATTTGTTTTTTTTTGTTGAAATTGTAATTGTTGAAGTTAACCGAAGGTTTAAGACATGGCATGAGATCTGAGACCCGTGTCATGCTCCTCGTGTGCGATGTGGGAGCTCAGGGACACGTCCACTGTCCCTGGCTCCTTCACGTGCAAGAAGTTGCAGCTCCTGTTAGACCGCTTGACGGCTCTGGAGCTGCGGATGGAGTCACTTTGGAGCATCCGCGATGCTGAGGACGTCGTGGATAGCACGTTTAGCGAGTTGGTCACACCGCAGGTGAAAGGTACTGAGGGAGAGAGAAAATGGGTGACCAAAAGACAGAGCAAGAGTAGGAAGGCAGTGCAGGTGTCCTCTGCGGTCATCTCCCTGCAAAACAGATATACCGCTTTGGATACTGTTGAGGGAGATGGCTCACCAGGGGAAGGCAGCAGCAGCCAGGTTCATGGCACCGCGGCTGGCTCTGCTGCGCAGCTGGGCAGGACCAAGAATGGCAGGGCTATAGTGATAGGGGCTCAATGGTAAGGGGAATAGACAGGCGGTTCTGCGGACGCAATCGAGACTCCAGGATGGTATGTTGCCTCCCTGGTGCAAGGGTCAAGGATGTCTCGGAGCAGCTGCAGGGCATTCTGGGGGGGGGGGGGGGGGGGGGGGGGGGAGGGTGAACAGCCAGCTGTCGTGGTGCACATAGGCACCAACGATATAGGTAGAAAACGGGACCAGGTCCTACAAGCTGAATTTAGGGAGCTAGGAGTTAAACTAAAAAGTAGGACCTCCAAGGTAGTAATCTCAGGATTGCTACCAGTGCCACGAGCTAGTCAGAGTAGGAATGTCAGGATAGAGAGGATGAATACGTGGCTCGAGAGATGGTGCAAGAGGGAGGGATTCAAATTCCTGGGACATTGGAACCGGTTCTGGGGGAGGTGGGGCCAGTACAAACCGGACGGTCTGCATCTGGGCTGGACTGGAACCGATGTCCTATGGGGTGGGGGGGGGGGGGGGGAGGTGGTGTTTGCTAGATCTGTTGGGGAGAGTTTAAACTAATGTGGCAGGGGGATGGGAACCGATGCAGGAAGTTGGAAGGTAGTAAAACAGGGACAGAAATAAAAGGCAGTAAGGGGTAAAGTGCAAGGCAGAGAAGCCATAGTCAAAAATCAAAGAGGGCGACAGTACAAGGTACAGTGACTGAGGGGAGCTCAGTGAATAGGAGCAGGAATACTAAAAGAAATAAATCGGGAAGTGAAAACATTAATGGTAAGCGACGCGACAGGTTGTTACATGAAGATATGGGAAAATTATGAGAAAGGTAATGAGGAAATATAACTTAGGAGAGGTTACTGATCGAGGTGTTAAGGTTCAGAACAGAGGTAAAAAAGCCAACATAAGTGTACTTTACCTGGATGCTCGTAGTATTTGTAATAAGGTAAATGAGTTGATGGCGCAAAGCATCGTGAATGACTATGATTTAGTGGCCATTACTGAAACATGGTTAAAGGATGGTCACGACTGGGAGTTAAATATCCGAGGGTATCAAACTTTTCGGAAGGACATAGTGGATGGTAAGGGAGGTGGTGTAGCTCTGTTATTTAATACAAAGTCTTATAACACCAGGTTGAGGATGACATCCGGGCAACAGTAAGGGATGACATCGGTGCTATGGAGGATAAGGTTGAATCCATTTGGGTGGAAATCAGGAACAGTAAGGCGAAAAAGTCACTGATAGGAGTAATCTATAGGCCACCAAATAGTAACATTATGGTGGGGCAGGCAATAAACAACGAAACAACAGATGCATGTAGAAATGGTACAGCAGTTATCATGGGGGTTTTAATCCACATGTTGATTGGTTTAACCAGGTCGGTCAAGGCAGCTTTGAGGAGGAGTTTATAGAATGTATCCGCGATAGTTTCCTCGAACAGTATGTAATGGAACCTACGAGGGAACAAGCGGTCCTAGATCTGGTCCTGTGTAATGAGACAGGATTGATTCAGGATCTCATAGTTAGGGGTCCACTCGGAAGGAGCGATGACAATATGGTGGAATTTAAAATACAGATGGAGGGAGAGAAGGTAAAATCAAGCACGAGTATTTTATGCTTAAACAAAGGAGATTACAATGGGATGAGAGAAGAACTAGCTAAGATAGACTGGGAGCAAAGACTTTATAGTGAAACAGTTGAGGAACAGTGGAGAACCTTCCAAGTGATTTTTCACAGTGCTCAGCAAAGGTTTATACCAACAAAAAGGAAGGACGGTAAAAAGAGGGAAAATCGACCGTGGATATCTAAGAACATAAGAACTAGGAGCAGGAGTAGGCCATCTGGCCCCTCGAGCCTGCTCCGCCATTCAATGAGATCATGGCTGATCTTTTGTGGACTCAGCTCCACTTTCCGGCCCGAACACCATAACCCTTAATCCCTTTAAGGAAATAAGGGAGAGTATCAAATTGAAGGAAAAAACATACAAAGTAGCAAAGATCAGTGGGAGACTAGAGGACTGGGAAATCTTTAGGGGGTAACAGAAAGCTACTAAAAAAGCTATAAAGAAGAGTAAAATAGATTATGAGAGTAAACTTGCTCAGAATATAAAAACAGATAGTGAACGTTTCTACAAATACATAAAACAAAAAAGAGTGGCTAAGGTAAATATTGGTCCTTTAGAGGATGAGAAGGGAGATTTAATAATGGGAGATGAGGAAATGGCTGAGGAACTTAACAGGTTTTTTGGGACGGTCTTCACAGTGGAAGACAAAATAACATGCCAGTGACTGATGGAAATGAGGCTATGACAGGTGAGGACCTTGAGAGGATTGTTATCACCAAGGAGGTAATGATGGGTAAGCTAATGGGGCTAAAGGTAGACAGGTCTCCTGGACCTGATGGAATGCATTCCAGAGTGCTAAAAGAGATGGCTAGGGAAATTGCAAATGCACTAGTGATAATTTACCAAAATTCACTAGACTCTGGGGTGGTCCCGACGGATTGGAAATTAGCAAACCTGACACCACTGTTTAAAAAAGGAGGTAGGCAGAAAGCGGGTAATTATAGGCCAGTGAGCCTATAATCTTCGGTAGTAGGGAAGATGCTGGAATCTATCATCAAGAACGAAATAGCGAGGCATCTGGATGGAAATTGTCCTATTGGGCAGACGCAGCATGGGTTCATAAAGAGCCTAGCTAATTTTGTGGAATTTTTTGAGGACATTAACAGTGCGGTAGATAATGGGGAGCCAATGGATGTTGTATATCTGGATTTCCAGAAAGCCTTTGACAAGGTGCCACACAAAAGGTTGTTGCATCAGATAAAGATGCATGGCATTAAGTGGAAAGTAGTAGCATGGATAGAGGATTGGTTAATTAATAGAAAGCAAAGAGTGGGGATTAATGGGTGTTTCTCTGGTTGGCAATCAGTAGCTAGTGGTGTCCCTCAGGGATCAGTGTTGGGCCCACAACTGTTCACAATTTACATAGATGATTTGGAGTTGGGGACCAAGGGCAATGTGTCCAAGTTTGCAGACGACACTAAGATAAGTGGTAAAGCAAAAAGTGCAGAGGATACTGGAAGTCTGCAGAGGGATTTGGATATGCTAAGTGAATGGGCTAGGGTCTGGCAGATGGAATACAATATTGACAAATGTGAGGTTATCCATTTTGGTAGGAATCATAGCAAAAGGGATTATTATTTAAATGATAAATTATTAAAACATGCCGCTGTGCAGAGAGACCTGGGTGTGCTAGTGCATGAGTCGCAAAATGTTGGTTTTCAGGTGCAACAGGTGATTAAGAAGGCAAATGGAATTTTGTCCTTCATTGCTAGAGGGATGGAGTTTAAGACGAGGGAGGCTCTGCTGCAATTGAATAAGGTTTTAGTGAGGCCACAGCTGGAGTATTGTATTCAGTTTTGGTCTCCTTACTGGAGAAAGGACGTACTGGCACTGGAGGGTGTGCAGAGGAGATTCACTCGGTTAACCCCAGAGCTGAAGGGGTTGGATTACGAGGAGGGGTTGAGTAGACTGGGACTGTACTCGTTGGAATTTAGAAGGATGAGGGGGGATCTTATAGAAACATATAAGATTATGAATGGAATAGATAGAATAGATGCGGGCAGGTTGTTTCCACTGGCGGGTGAAAGCAGAACTAGGGGGCATAGCCTCAAAATAAGGGGAAGTAGATTTAGGACTGAGTTTAGTAGGAACTTCTTCACCCAAAGGCTTGTGAATCTATGGAATTCCTTGCCCAGTGAAGCAGTAGAGGCTCCTTCATTAAATGTTATTAAGATAAAGATAGATAGTTTTTTGACGAATAAAGGGATTAAGGGTTATGGTGTTCGGGCCGCAAAGTGGAGCTGAGTCCACAAAAGATCAGCCATGATCTCATTAAATAGTGGAGCAGGCTCGAGGGGCCAGATGGCCTACTCCTGCTCCTAGTTCTTATGTTCTTATAAATGTGAGGTAATGCATTTTGGAAGGTCTAATGCAGGTAGGGAATATACAGTGAATGGTAGAACCCTCAAGAGTATTGAAAGTCAAAGAGATCTAGGAGTACAGGTCCACAGGTTACTGAAAGGGGCAACACAGGTGGAGAGGGCAGTCAAGAAGGCATACGGCATGCTTGCCTTCATTGGCCGGGGCATAGAGTATAAGAATTGGCAAGTCATGTTGCAGCTGTATAGAACCTTAGTTAGGCCACACTTGGAGTATAGTGTTCAATTCTGGTCGCCACACTACCAGAAGGATGTGGAAGCTTTAGAGAGGGTGCAGAAGAGTTTTACCAGAATGTTGCCTGGTATGGAGGGCATTAGCTATGAGGAGCGGTGAATAAGCTCGGTTTGTTCTCACTGGAACGAAGGAGGTTGAGGGGCGACCTGATAGAGGTCTACAAAATTATGAGGGGCATCGACAGGGTGGAGAGTCAGAGGTTTTTCCCCGGGGCAGAGGGGTCAATTACTGGAGGGGGGGGGGGGGTGTTAGGTTTAAGTTGAGAGGGGCCAGGTTTAGAGTAGATGTACGAGGCATGTTTTTTACGCAGAGGGTAGTGGGTGCCTGGAACTCACTACCGGAGGAGGTGGTGGAAGCAGGGACGATAGTGACATTTTCGGGGCATCTTGACAAATACATGAATAGGATGGAAATAGAGGGATACGGACCCAGGAAGTGTAGAAGATTGTAGTTTAGTCGGGCAGCATGTTCGGCACGGGCTTGTAGTGCCGAAGGGCCTGTTCCTGTGCTGTACATTTCTTTGTTCTATCCCAAAGTTCCGAAACTTCCAGGATCCACGAGATGAGAGAAAGTTGTCTGCCAAATGTCCATGTGTGGAATCATGTATTTCCTCTCACCAAATGGCCATTGCCCAGCCAGCATTGGAGCGACGCGACGGAATTGAGGATTTTACTCACTTCACAAGATCCCCATCTCCTCTGTTCTCTCTGTATTCTCACTTCCTCTTAATTCCCAGTTTGGAAACGTTTCACGATTGGGCACGGGGGGCCAATGGCTTCCGATTAAACTGTTAATTTGGTCCACCTTGCTCTCCTTTGTCTACATTGAAATTGCTTAACAAAACATTGTCTCGTCTCCTGGGTATGGATTGCAGACAGTCAAACAAAGAACAAAAGAACAAACAAATGTACAGCACAGGAACAGGCCCTTCGGCCCTCCAAGCCCGTGCCGACCATGCTGCCCGACTAAACTACAATCTTCTACACTTCCTGGGTCCGTAACCCTCTATTCCCATCCTACTCATGTATTTGTCAAGGTGCCCCGAAAATGTCACTATCGTCCCTGCTTCCACCACCTCCTCCGGTAGTGAGTTCCAGGCACCCACTACCCTCTGCGTAAAGAACTTGCCTCGTACATCTACTCTAAACCTTGCCCCTCTCACCTTAAACCTATGCCCCCCTAGTAATTGACCCCTCTACCCTGGGGAAAAGCCTCTGACTATCCAATCTGCCTATGCCCCTCATAATTTTGTAGACCAGGTCAGGTCTCCCCTCAACCTCCTTCGTTCCAGTGAGAACAAACCGAGTTTATTCAATCGCTCCTCATAGCTAATGCCCTCCATACCAGGCAACATTGTGGTAAATCTCTTCTGCACCCTCTCTAAAGCCTCCACATCCTTCTGGTAGTGTGGCGACCCGAATTGAACACTATACTCCAAGTGTGGCCTAACTAAGGTTCTGTACAGCTGCAACATAGAACATAGAACATAGAACAATACAGCGCAGTACAGGCCCTTCGGCCCACGACGTTGCACCGAAACAAAAGCCATCTAACCTACACTATACCATTCTCATCCATATGTTTATCCAATAAACTTTTATATGCCCTCAATGTTGGCGAGTTCACCACTGTAGCAGGTAGGGCATTCCACGGCCGCACTACTCTTTACGTAAAGAACCTACCCCTGACCTCTGTCCTTTATCTATTACCCCTCAGTTTAAGGCTATGTCCCCTCGTGCTAGCCATTTCCATCCGCGGGAGAAGGCTCTCACTGTCCACCCTATCTAACCCTCTGATCATTTTGTATGCCTCTATTAAGTCTCCTCTTAACCTTCTTCTCTCTAACGAAAACAACCTCAAGTCCATCAGCCTTTCCTCATAAGATTTTCCCTCCATACCAGGCAACATCCTCGTAAATCTCCTCTGCACCCGTTCCAAAGCCTGCACGTCCTTCCTATAATGCGGTGACCAGAACTGTACGCAATACTCCAAATGTGGCCGTACCAGAGTTCTGTACAGCTGCAACATGACCTCCTGACTCCGGAACTCAATCCCTCTACCAATAAAGGCCAACACTCCATAGGCCTTCTTCACCACCCTATCAACCTGGGTGGCAACTTTCAGGGATCTATGTACATGGACACCTAGATCCCTCTGCTCATCCACACTTTCAAGAACTTTTCCATTAGCCAAATATTCCACATTCCTGTTTTTCCTTCCAAAGTGAATCACCTCACACTTCTCTACATTAAACTCCATTTGCCACCTCTCAGCCCAGCACTGCAGCTTATCTATATCCCTCTGTAACCTGCTACTTCCTTCCACACTATCGACAACACCACCGACTTTAGTATCGTCTGCAAATTTACTCACCCACCCTTCTGCGCCTTCCTCTAGGTCATTGATAAAAATGACAAACAGCAACGGCCCCAGAACAGATCCTTGTGGTACTCCACTTGTAACTGAACTCCATTCTGAACATTTCCCATCAACCACCAACCTCTGTCTTCTTTGAGCTAGCCAATTTCTGATCCACATCTCTAAATCACCCTCAATCCCATCCTCCGTATTTTCTGCAATAGGCTACCGTGGGGAACCTTATCAAACGCTTTGCTGAAATCCATATACACCACATCAACTGCTCTACCCTCGTTTACCTGTTCAGTCACCTTCTCAAAGAACTCGATAAGGTTTGTGAGGCATGACCTACCCTTCACAAAGCCATGCTGACTATCCCTGATCATATTATTCCTATCTAGATGATTATAAATCTTGTCTCTTATAATCCCCTCCAAGACTTTACCCACTACAGACGTGAGGCTCACCGGTCTATAGTTGCCGGGGTTGTCTCTGCTCCCCTTTTTGAACAAAGGGACCACATTTGCTATCCTCCAGTCCTCTGGCACTATTCCTGTATCCAATGATGACATAAAAATCAAAGCCAATGGTCCAGCAATCTTTTCCCTGGCCTCCCAGAGAATCCTAGGATAAATCCCATCAGGTCCCGGGGACTTATCTATTTTCAGCCTGTCCAGAATTGCCAACACCTCTTCCCTACGTACCTCAATGCCATCTAATCTATTTACCTGGACCTCAGCATTCTCCTCCACAACATTATCTTTTTCCTGAGTGAATACTGACGAAAAATATTCATTTAGTATCTCGCCTATCTCTTCAGACTCTACACACAACTTCCCATCCCTGTCCTTGACTGGTCCTACTCTGTCCCTAGTCATTCGCTTATTCCTGACATACCTATAGAAAGCTTTTGGGTTTTCCTTGATCCTCACTGCCAAATACTTCTCATGTCCCCTCCTTGCTCGTCTTAGCTCTCTCTTTAGATCCTTCCTCGCTACCTTGTAACTATCCATCGCCCCAACTGAAACTTCACACCTCATCTTTAAATCGGCCTCCTTCTTCCTCTTAACAAGAGATTCCACTTCTTTGGTAAACCAGAGATTCCACTTCTTTGGTAAACCATGACTTGCCAATTCTTATACTCAATGCCCCGGCCAATGAAGGCAAGCATGCGTATGCCTTCTTGACTACATTCTCCACCTGTGTTGCCCCTTTCAATGACCTGTGGACCTGTACTCCTAGATCTCTTTGACTTTCAATACTCTTGTGGGCTCTACCATTCACTGTATATTGCCTACCTGCATTAGACCTTCCAAAATGCATTACCTCACATTTGTCCGGATTAAAATCCATCTGCCATCTCTCCGCCCAAGTCTCCAAACAATGTAAATCCTGCTGTATCCTCCGACAGTCCTCATCGCTATCCGCAATTCCACCAACCTTTGTGTCGTCTGCAAACTTACTAATCAGACCAGTTCCATTTTCCTCCAAATCATTTATATATACTACAAAGAGCAAAGGTCCCAGCAGTGATCCCTGTGGAACACCACTGGTCACAGCCCTCCAATTGGAAAAGCATCCTTACATTGCTACTCTCTGCCTTCTATGACCTAGCCAGTTCTGTATCCACCTTGCCAGCTCACCCCTGATCCCGTGTGACTTCACCTTTTGTACTAGTCTACCATGAGGGACCTTGTCAAAGGCCTTACTGAAGTCCATATAGACAACGTCCACTGCCCTACCTGTATCAATCATCTTAGTGACCTCCTCGAAAAACTCTATCAAGTTAGTGAGACACGACCTTCCCTTCACAAAACCGTGCTGCCTCTCACTAATACGTCCATTTGCTTCCAAATGGGAGTAGATCCTGTCTCGAAGAATTCTCTCCAGTAATTTCCCTTGGCTATTCTCCAGTCCTCCGGGACATCCCCTGAAGACAGTGAGGATCCAAAGATTTCTGTCAAGGCTTTTGCAATTTCCTCTCCAGCCTTCTTCAGTATTCTGGGGTAGATGCCATCAGGCCCTGGGGACTTATCTACCTTAATATGTTTTAAGACACCCAACACCTCGTCTTTTTGGATCTCAATGTGACCCAGGCTATCTACACACCCTTCTCCAGACTCAACATCTACCAATTTCGTCTCTTTGGTGAATACTGATGCAAAGTATTCATTTAGTACCTCGCCCATTTCCTCTGGCTCCACACATAGATTCCCTTGCCTATCCTTCAGTGGGCCAACCCTTTCACTGGATACCCTCTTGCTTTTTATGTACGTGTAAAAAGCCTTGGGTTTTTCCTTAATCCTATTTGCCAATGACTTTTCGGGACCCTTTCTAGCCCTCCTGACTCCTTGCTTAAGTTCCTTCCTACTTTCCTTATATTGCACACAGGCTTCGTCTGTTCCCAGCCTTTTAGCCTTAACAAATGCCTCCTTTTTCTTTTTGACGAGGCCTACAATATCTCACGATATCCACGGTTCCCGAAAATTGCCGTATTTATCCTTCTTCCTCACAGGAACATGCCGGTCCTGAATTCCTTTCAACTGACACTTGAAAACCTCCCACATGTCAGATGTTGATTTGCCCTCAAACATCTGCCCCCAATCTATGCTCTTCAGTTCCCGCCTAATATTGTTATAATTAGCCTTCCCCCAATTTAGCACATTCATCTTAGGATCACTCTTATCCTTGTCCACCAGCACTTTAAAATTTACTGAATTGTGGTCACTGTTAACGAAATGCTCCCCGCCTAAATCATCTGCCATCTGGCCGGGCTCATTCCCCAATACCAGGTTCAGTACCGCCCCTTCCCTAGTTGGACTGTCTACATATTGTTTTAAGAAGCCCCCCTGGATGCTCCTTACAAACTCCACCCCGTCTAAGCCCCTGGCACTAAGTGAGTCCCAGACAATATTGGGGAAGTTGAAGTCTCCCTTCACCACAACCCTGTTGTTTTTACTCTTTTCCAAAATTTGTTTACCGATCTGCTCCTCTATCTCCCGTTTGCTGTTGGGAGGCCTGTAGTAAACCCCCATTTTGACAGCACCCTTCTTATTCCTGATCTCTGTGATATTCTCCCTAACCAGTAGCGGAACTCTGCCACCCCTTTTACATCCCCTCTATCCCGCCTGAAACATCTAAACCCTGGAACGTTTAGCTGCCAATCTTGCCCTTCCCACAACCAGGTCTCTGTAATAGCAACAACATCATAGTTCCAAGTACTAATCCAAGCTCTAAATTCATCTGCCTAACCCGTCATACTTGTTGCAATCAAACATATCCTCTGCAGGATGCTTGTCTTCACTCGTACAGCTAGGGTCTTTAGCTCAGGTACACCTTCAGATTAGGGTGACTACGACGGAGGTACGCAGATTTCCCTTGCAACACCAATCAGCAGCTCCGTTCTACTGCCCTCTGCTGGATGCTTGTTTTCACTCGAACAGCTGGGGTCTTTAGCTCAGGTACGCCTTCAAATTAGGGTGACCACGACTGAGGTCTGCAAATTTCCCTTGCAACACAAATCAGCAGCTCCGCTCTACTGCCCTCTGCTGGATGCTTGTCTTCACCCGAACAGCTAGGGTCTTTAGCTCCGGTAAACCTTCAAATTAGGGTGACCACGACGGAGATCTGCAAATTTCCCTTGCGACACCAATCAGCAGCTCCGCTCTGCTGTCCTCTGCTGGATGCTTGTCTTTACTCGAACAGCTAGGGTCTTTAGCTCAGGTACACCTTCAAATTAGGGTGACCACTACGGAGGTATGCAAATTTCCCTTGCAACACCAATCAGCAGCTCCGTTCTACTGGATGCTTGTTTTCACTCGAACAGCTAGGGTCTTTAGCTCAGGTACACCTTCAAATTAGGGTGACCACGGCGGAGGGCTGCAAATTTCCCTTGCAACACAAATCAGCAGCTCCGCTCTACTGCCCTCTGCTCGATGCTTGTCTTCACCCGAACAACTCGGGTCTTTAGCTCCGGTAAACCTTCAAATTAGGGTGACCACGACGGAGATCTGCAAATTTCCCTTGCAACACCAATCAGCAGCTCCGCTCTGCTGTCCTCTGCTGGATGCTTGTCTTTACTCGAACAGCTAGGGCCTTTGGCTCAGCCACACCTTCAAATTAGGGTGACCACGACGGAGGTATGCAAATTTCCCTTGCAACACCAATCAGCAGCTTCGCCCTACGTCCCTCCACTGGATGTTTGTCTTCACTCGAACACGGCCTCCTTCTGCACTGTAAATTCTATAAACTCTATGATTCTGGATCACAACGTCTTCACCTTTGACAACAAGTTCTTCATCCAGACACACGGAACAGCCATGGGGACCAAATCCGCACCCCAATACGCCAACATCTTCATGCACAAGTTTGAACAGGACCTACTCACCGCACAGGACCTTCAACCGACGTTATGCACCAGATACATCGATGACATTTTTTTCCTTTGGACCCACGGCGAAGAATCACTGAAACGACTACACGATGACATTAATAAGTTCCATCCAACCATCAGACTCACCATGGACTACTCCCCAAAATATGTTGCATTCTTGGACACACTCGTCTCCATCAAGGACGGTCACCTCAGCACTTCGCTTTACCGCAAACCCACGGATAACCTCACGATGCTCCACCTCGCCACCTTCCACCCTAAACACTTTAAAGAAGCCATTCCCTATGGACAGCTCTCCGTATACACAGGGTCTGCTCAGACGAGGAGGAGCGTAACAGACATCTACAGACGTTGAAAGATGCCGTCGTACGAACGGGATATGGCGCTTGAGTCATCGATCGACAGTTCCAACGCACCACAGCGAAAAACCGCACCGACCTCCTCAGAAGACAAACATGGGACACAACCGACAGAATACCCTTCGTCGTCCAGTACTTCCCCGGAGCGGAGAACCTACGTCATCTTCTTCACAGCCTTCAACACGTCATTGATGAAGATGAACATCTTGCCAAGGTCACCCCCCCCCCCCGCCCCCCACACTTGCCTTCAAACAACCATGCAACCTCAAACAAACCATTGTTTGCAGCAAACTACCCAGTCTTCAGAACAGTGACCACGACACCACGCAACCCTGCCATGGCAATCTCTGCAAGACGTGCCAGATCATCGACATGGATACCACCATTACACATGAGAACACCAACCACCAGGTACGCGGTACATACTCGTGCGACTCGGCCAACGTTGTCTACCTCATACGCTTCAGAAAACGATGTCCCGAAGCGTGGTACATTGGCGAGACCATGCAGACGCTGCGACAACGAATGAACGGACATCGCGCAACAATCACCAGGCAGAAATGTTCCCTTCCAGTCGGGGAACACTTCAGCAGTCAAGGGCATTCAGCCTCTGATCTCCGGGTAAGCGTTCTCCAAGGCGGCCTTCAGGACGCGCGACAACGCAGAATCGCCGAGCAGAAACTTATAGCCAAGTTCCGCACACATGAGTGTGGCCTCAACCGGGACATGGGATTCATGTCGCATTACGTTCATCCCCCACCATCTGGCCTGCAAAATCCTACCAACTGTCCTGGCTTGACACAGTTCACACCTCTTTAACCTGGGGTTACCCCATCTCTGGATCTGTAAAGATTTAATCATCTGCTAATGGTCGCATTCCAAACATTGTCTGGCATCTTTGAATTTGTCTATATATATGTTTCTGGAACATACCTCTTCATTCACCTGAGGAAGGAGCAGCGCTCCGAAAGCTAGTGACATCGAAACAAACCTGTTGGACTTCAACCTGGTGTTGTAAGACTTCGTACTGTGCTCTCCCCAGTCCAACGCCGGCATCTCCTCATCATGGGTAAGATTATTGGCAGTGTGGATGAGCAGAGAGATCTCGGTGTCCATGTACAGAGATCCCTGAAAGTTACCACTCAGGTTGAGAGGGTTGTTAAGAAGGCGTACGGTGTGTTAGCTTTTATTGGTAGAGGGACTGAGTTTCTGAGCCATGAGGTCATGTTGCAGCTGTACAAAACTCTGGTGCGGCCGCATTTGGAGTATTGCGTGTAATTCTGGTCGCCGTATTATAGGAAGGGTGTAGAAACATTGGAAAGGGTGCAGAGGAGATTTACCAGAATGTTGCCTGGTATGGAGGGAAGATCTTATGAGGAAAGGCTGAGGGACTTGAGGCTGTTTTGGTTAGAGAGAAGAAGGTTAAGAGGTGACTTAATTGAGGCATACAAGATGATCAGAGGATTGGATAGGGTGGACAGTCAGAGCCTTCTTCCTCGGATGGTGATGTCTAGCACGAGGGGACATAGCTTTAAATTGAGGGGAGATAGATATAAGACAGGTGTCAGAGGTAGTTTTTTTACTCAGAGAGTAGTAAGGGCGTGGAATGCCCTGCCTGCAACAGTAGTGGACTCGCCAACACTAAGGGCATTGAAATGGTCATTGGATAGACATATAGACGAGAAGGGAATAGTGTAGATGGGCTTTAGAGTGGTTTCACAGGTCGGCGCAACATCGAGTGCCGAAGGGCCTGTACCGTGCTGTAATGTTCTATGTTCTGTGTTCTATGCTTTTTAATTCAGCTCCTGGCTGTTCATTCTCTCTTTGCAGAAGCTCTGTTCTTGTTTCACCTATGTCGTTTGTACATTTGTGAACCACGACATCTGGATTGTTCCCCTCCCCCTCTTTGTTCCTCTACAGCTCAGATGCGATATTCAGAACCCGACCACCAGTCAGGCACCACAACCTTTGGGGCTCTCGATCCTGGTCACAGAGAAGAGTGCCAATGCCGCTAACCAGACTAGCCCCAATTACAACTACATTTCTTTATCTCCGCCTACTTGAATGGCTCTCTGTACCACAGTGCTGTGGTCAGTTTGCTCATCCTCCCTGCAGCCCACGTTCCCGTCCACACAGGGAACAAGAATCTCAAACCTGTTGGACAGATTCCTAGATACATAGATACAGAGAAAATCGGAGCAGGCGGAGGACTTTTGGCCCTTCGAGCCTGCTCCGCCATTCATCACGATCATGGCTGATCATCCAACTAAATAGCCAAATCCTGCTTTCTCCTCATAGCCTTTCATCCCATTCGACCCAAGTACATAGGTACATAGAAAATACAGCACAGAACAGGCCCTTCGGCCCACGATGTTGTGCCGAACCTTTGTCCTAGATTATCATTGAATTTACAGTGCAGAAGGAGGCCATTCGGCCCTTTGAGTCTGCACCGGCTCTTGGAAAGAGCACCCTACCCAAACTCAACACCTCCACCCAACACCAAGGGCAATTTTGGACATTAAGGGCAATTTATCATTGGCCAATTCACCTAACCTGCACATCTTTGGACTGTGGGAGGAAACCGGAGCACCTGGAGGAAACCCACGCAGACACGGGGAGGACGTGCAGACTCCGCACAGACAGCGACCCAAGCCGGAATCGAACCTGGGACCCTGGAGCTGTGAAGCAATTGTGCTATCCACAATGCTACCGTGCTGCCCCAAAGTGCTTTGCCTAACCTCCTTTTGAATATATTCAATGATTTAGCATTAACTACTCCCTGTGGTAATGAATTCCACAGGCTCACCACTCTGTGTGTGAAGAAATATCTCCTTATCTCTGTCCGAAATCGTTTACATTGAATCCTCAGACTGAGACCCCCTGGTTATGTAGACACCAATCATTGGGAGCATCTTCACTGAATTTACCCTGTCTAGTCCTGTTAGAATGTTATAAGTCTCTATAAGACCCCTCCCAACCACATTCTTCTGAACTCCAGCGAGAACAATCCTAACCTAGTCATTGTCTTCTTTTTTGACAGTTGCGCCATCCCTGGAATCAGTCTGGCAAACCTTCGCTGCACTCCCTCGAGAGCAAGAACATCCTTCCTCGGAATAGGAGAACAAAACTGCACACAATATTCTGGGTGTGGCCTCACCAAGGCCCGATATCATTACAGCAACACATCCCTGCTTCTATACTCGAAACCTGTCGCAAGGAAGGCAAACATACCATTAGCCTTCTTTACCGCCTGCTGCACCTGCATGCTTACCTTCAGCGACGGGTGCACAACGACACCCAGAGCCCGCTGCACTCTCCCCTTCCCAATTTACAACCATTCAGGTAGTAATCTGCCTTCCTGTTTTGCTTCCAAAGCGAATAACCTCACACATATCCAAATTATACTGCACCTGCCGTTGATTTGCCCACTCGCTCAACCTGTTCAGATCATGCTCTAGGATACCTCCATCCTAGAACATAGAACACAGAACATTACAGCGCAGTACAGGCCCTTCGTCCCTCGATGTTGCGCCGACATGTGAAAACACTCCGAAGCCCATCTACACTATTCCCTTAGAACATAGAACAATACAGCGCAGTACAGGCCCTTCGGCCCACGATGTTGCACCGAAACAAAAGCCATCTAACCTACACTATAGAACATAGAACAATACAGAACATAGAACAATACCTTATCGTCCATATGTCTATCCAATGGCAATTTGAATGCCCTTAGTTTTGGCGAGTCCACTACTGTTGCAGGCAGGGCATTCCACGCCCTTGCTACTCTCTGAGTAAATAACCTACCTCTGACATCTGTCCTATACCGATCTCCCCTCAATTTAAAGCTATGTCCCCTCGTGCTGGACATCACCATCCGTGGAAAAAGGCTCTCACTGTCCACAGTATCTAATCCTCTGATCATCTTGTATGCCTCAATTAAGTCACCTCTTAACCTTCTTCTCTCTAACGAAAACAGCCTCAAGTCCATCAGCCTTCCCAAAAATGATCTATGAACATGGACACCGAGATCTCTCTGCTCATCCACACTGCCAAGAATCCTACCATTAGCCCAGTATTCTGTCTTCCTGTTATTCCTTCCAAAATGAATCACGTCACACTTTTCTGCATTAAACTCCATTTCTCACCTCTCAGCCCAGCGTTGCAGCTTATCTATGTCCCTCTGTAACATCCTACCGCACTGTCCATAACTCCACCGACTTTAGTGTCATCTGCAAATTTACTCACCCATCGTTCTACGCCCTCCTCCAGGTCATTTATAAGAATGACAAACAGCAGTGGCCCCAAAACAGGTCCTTGTGGCACACCACTAGTAACTGGACTCCAGTCTGAACACTTCCCATCAACGACCACCCTTTGTCTTCTTCCAATGTCTAGCCAATGTCTGATCCAAACTGCTAAATCACCCTGAATCCCATGCCTCCATATTTTCTGCAGTAGCCCACTGTGGGGAACCTTATCAAACGCCTTACTGAAATCCATATAAACCACATCAACTGCTTTACCCTCATCCACCTGTTTGGTCACCTTCTCAAATAACGCAATAAGGTTTGTGAGGCACGACCTACCCTTCACAAAACCGTGTTGACTATCTCCAATTAAATTATTTCTGTCCAGATGATTAAACATCCTATCTCTTATAAACCTTTCCACGACTTTGCCCACAACAGAAGTAAGGCTCACTAGTCTATAGTCACCGGGGTTGTCTCTACGCCCCTTCTTGAAGAAGGGGACAACATTTGCCATCCTCCAGTCTTCTGGCACTATTCCTGTGGAGAACGATGACTTAAAGATCAAAGCCAAAGGCTCAGCAATCTCCTCCCTAGCTTCCCAGAGAATCCTAAAATAAATCCCATCCAGCCCAGGTGTGATATGGTACGAATTAAGTTATGGCATGATGGGAAAACTGGCCAATGGGAAGACTGGTCAAAAGGTTTGATACAATACAAGAAAGGCTGAAACTACTCATTCCAGCTCACCGGGCCCATGTAAAGAATGCTGCCCGAACCATTTTCAGACTAGTATGGCCGTAGGCCAACTCTGCATAACTTGAAGTCTGAAACGATCAGCGAAGGTCGAGTCATTCCAAAACACCGGACCTCGGCAACTCCTGATAAAACTAACACGTCATAACCCAGGGCCGTAGGAATTTAAAACAAAGATAAGTTCAGGAAAGAATAAGTCTATTCTGACCTTCCAATGTTCCCTCCGAGGACTAAATAATGGTAAGAGTGATATGACCAAACATGGCCAGGCCTTTGCTTTCGTTTGTACTTCCGATCAAACTCCTGACCATACTGTTGTCACATAATCTTGATAAAGTTAATGTATAAATATTGAGCTAATTCTCCGCGAAAATGGCGGAACTTACGAAAGAACGGAGCAGTTTTGTTGACTGCTCTCTTACTTCAAGTTTAGCCATTACCGCAAGCAGTTGTTTTCGAAAATAAAGCTTGTTATTCTGTCTTAACGAGTGTGTTGAATTTTTTTACCACAGAAGCGGGAAAATATTGACTTTGACATTTTGGCGCAAGCCAGCAGTTACCAATATCCTGAGTGAATTCCGTGGGGGACTGAAGAAGTGATCGAGCCAGACCCGGAGGAAAGAGACAGACGCCGGCACAAGGTAAGATTAACCTTGGTCTCTCTCTCTCGGATTAGTTGTTCGACCCCTCTTCCCTGACGGAAGTAACTAAACAGGTGACGGTGCTCGAATCTAAATTGTACTTCTTAAATTGTTAGTAGAGCACGGCGGTTCAGAGACTCCAATTGTGGTTAGCCTTAGGTCAGGGACCTCTTGCTTGTTTTACAGGTTTAACTTTGGGTCAGGGACCCTGCAATTTGAATTGGTACCAGGGATTTTTTTGATTGCCAGGGGCATATTTTATTGACATTATGAGACAGAGTTTAGACAAAACCGGGGGCAATTCCCCTCTATTGGGTAATAAATTGGGTAACGATATTTGGCCACTAGGGGCCCTTGGAACTACGATAATTGCATTTCTGCTGAGAAAATCATTTGGCAGAGAAACGCCGGTTTTAAGTGGAAGTTTTTAATCTCAGAGTGGAAAAAGCAATCCACTAAGCGCCACGAACAATCACTATTAATGAGTTCGAGAGATAACGCCCGTAGAAAAGGGATTGATGATTATGTGGATAGTAAAGCAAAAAATTGGGAGACTTTAAAATTGGAATGTGAACTTTGGGATAGAAAGCATAAACAACAAGGCGAAAATAGGGCAGCATTCTTTAACTGGGCCTGGGGAGCTGGACTGAATAGTTTCAGTCTTTCTTGTATTGTATCAGACCTTTTCACCAGTCTTCCCAATGACCAGTTTTCCCATCATGCCATTACTTAATTCGTACCATATCACACAGGGAATTGTCTATTTTCATACTTTCCAGAATTGCTAACACCTCCTCCTGATGAACCTCAAGCCCTTCTAGTCTAGTCGCCTGAATCTCAGTATTCTCCTCGACAACATTGTCTTTTTCCTGTGTGAATACTGACGAAAAATATTCATTTAGCACCTCTCCTATCTCTTCGGACGCCACGCACAACTTCCCACTACTGTCCTTGACTGGCCCTACTCTTACCCTAGTCATTCTTTTATTCCTCACATATCAATAAAAGCTATCGGGTTATCCTTGATCCTACCTGCAAAGACTTCTCATGTCCCCTCCTGGCTCTTCTTAGCTCTCTCTTTAGGTCCTTCCGAGCTAACTTGTAACTCTCGAGCGCCCGAACTGAACCTTCATGTCTCATCTTTACATCAGACTATTTCTTCCTCTTGACAAGTGTTTCGATTGCTTTAGTTTCCTCGCTCGACCACTACCTACCTGCCTGACAGGTACATACTTATCAAGGACCGCAGTGGCTGTTCCTTCAACAAGTTCCACAATTCTATTGTGCCCATCCCCTGCATTTTTCCTCTCCATCCGATGCATTCTAAGTCTTGCCTCATCGCATCATAATTGCCTTTCCCCCAGATATAACTCTTGCCCTGCTGTATATACCTATCCCTTTACATCACTAAAGTAAACACAATCGAATTGTGGTCACTATCACAAAAGTGCACACCTACCTCCAAATCTAACACCTGTCCTGGTTCATTACCCAGTGCCAAATCCAGTACGGCCTCGCCTCTCGTTGGCGTATCTACATACTGTGTCAGGAAACCCTCCTGCACACATTGGACAAAAACGGACCCATCTAAAGTACTCGAACTATCGCGTTTCCAGTCAAAATTTGGAAAGTTAAAGTCCCCATAACAGCTACCCTGTTGCTTTCGCTCCTATCCAGAATCATCTTTGCAATTCTGTTCTCTACATCTCTGGAACCTTTCGGATGCCTTTCGAAAACCCCTAACAGGATGACCTCTCCTTTCCTGTTTCTGACCTCAGCCCATACTATCTCAGTAGACGAGTCCTCATCAAACGTCCTTTCTGCCACCGTAAAACTGTCCTTGACTAACAATGCCAACCCTCCCACTCTTTTACCACCTTCCCTGAGCTTACTGAAGTATCTAAACACCGGAACCTGCAACAACCATTCCTGTCCCTGCTCTATCCATGACTCCGAAATGGCCACAACATCGAAGTCCCAGGTTCCAACCCATGCCGCAAGTTCACCCACTTTATTCTGGATGCTACTGGCATTGAAGTAGACACACTTTAAACCACCTTCCTGCCTGCCAGTACACTCCTGCAACTTTGAAACCTTACTCATGACCTCACTACTCTCAACCTCCTGTACACTGGAGCTACAATTCAGGTTCCCAATCCCCTGCTGAACTAGGTTAAACCCTCCCGAAGAGCATTAGCAAATTTTCCTCCAGGATATTGGTACCTATCTGGTCCAGCTTCAGACCATCCCGTTTGCAGAGGTCCCGCCGCTCCCAGAATCAGCCCCAATTATCCAGAAAACTGAAACCCTCCCTCCTGCACCATCCCTGTAGCCACGTGTTCAACTTCTCTCTCTCCCTATTCCTCGTCTCGTTAGCACGTGGCACGGGTAACCCAGAGATAATAACTCTGTTTGTCCTAGATCTAAGTTTCCACCCTTGCTCCCCGAATTCCTGCCTTACACCCCTATCCCTTTTCATACCTATGTCGTTGGTACCTATGTGGGCCACAACTTGGGGCTGCTCCCCCTTCCCCTTAAGGATCCCGAAAACACGATCCGAGACATCACGGCCCCTGGCACCTGGGAGGCAACACCCCAACCGCGAGTCTCTCTCGTTCGCACAGAATCTCCTACCTATCCCCCTAACTATGGAGTCTCCAATGACTAATGCTGTATTCGTCTCCCCCTTCCCTTCTGAGCAACAGGGACAGACACTGTGCCAGAGACCTGCACCCCATGGCTTACCCCTGGTAAGCCCCCCCCCCCCCAACAGTATCCAAAGCGGTATACTTATTACTAAGGGGAACGACTACAGGGGATCCCTGTACTGACTGCTTCCTCCCAGCATCTCTCACCGTCACCCATCTATCTTTATTCTTCGGAGTAACTACATCCCTGAAGCTTCTATCTAGAACCACCTCTGCGTCCTGAATGATCCGAAGTTCATCCAGCTCCAGCTCCAATTCCCTAACGCGGATTCAGAGGAGCTGGAGATGGGTGCACTTCCCACAGATGAAATCAGCAGGGACACTGATGGCGTCCCTCATCTCAAACATTCTGCAGGAGGAGCATTGCAGTACCTTCCCTGCCACCCCCTCTCGGTAAAAAAAGAAAGAAAGAGCTTACCTGTTATTCAGTCTACCCCTTAGGTTAAAGTAGGTGGAAGGGTGGGGGACACTACAAGTGTAGTATATAGTTTTTAGAAACTGCCCAACTTAAATACTGGTAAAAATAAAACACTTAACCAGCAACCACTGCGCCCCACACGAAAACAGCAATCAGCTGTTATGGGCTTGCGCAAACAATTTAAATCTTTACTACTTACCCAGCAGTCACTCTGTCCTCAATCCGACTGCTTTCAGCTGGAAACTCCATACAGTAAGTTTTTAAAAAATACTCCCCTGTGGTGTGCTGGGTCCACTGTTATTTGTGATTTATATTAATGATTTGGATGAGAATTTAGGAGGCATGGTTAGTAAGTTTGCAGATGACACCAAGATTGATGGCACAGTGGATAGTGAAGAAGGTTATCTGGGATTGCAACGGGATCTTGATCAATTAGACCAGTGGGCCGACGAATGGCAGATGGAGTTTAATTTAGATAAATGTGAGGTGATGCATTTTGGCAGATCGAATCAGGCCAGGACCCACTCAGTTAATGGTATGGCGTTGGGGAGAGTTATAGAACAAAGAGATCTAGGAGTACAGGTTCATAGCTCCTTGAAGGTGGAGTCGCAGGTGGACAGGGTGGTGAAGAAGGCATTCGGCATGCTTGGTTTCATTGGTCAGAACATTGAATACAGGAGTTGGGTCGTCTTGTTGAAGTTGTACAAGACATTGGTACGGCCACACTTGGAATACTGTGTGCAGTTCTGGTCACCCTATTATAGAAAGGATATTATTAAACTAGAAAGAGTGCAGAAAAGATTTACTCGGGTGTTACCGGGACTTGATGGTTCGTGTTATAAGGAGAGGCTGGATAGGCATTGACTCTTTTCCCCTGGAGCGTAGGAGGCTTAGGGGTAATCTTATAGAGGTCTATAAAATAATGAGGGGCATAGATAAGGTAGATAGTCAACATCTTTTCCCAAAGGTAGGGGAGTCTAAAACTAGAGGGCATAGGTTTAAGGTGAGACGGGGGAGATTCAGAAGGGCCCAGAGGGGCAATTTCTTCACTCAGAGGGTAGTGAGTGTCTGGAATGTGCTGCCAGAGGTAGTAGTAGAGGCGGGTACAATTGTGTCTTTTAAAAAGCATTTAGATAGTCACATGGGTAAGATGGGTATAGAGGGTTATGGGCCAAGTGCGGGCAATTGGGACTAGCTTAATGGTAAAAACTGGGTGGCATGGACTGGTTGGGCCGAAGGGCCTGTTTCCATGCTGTAAACTTCTATGATTCTATGATTCTATGATTCTCAGCAAGCACTCACTCAGCAACCCCTGCACGATAACATCTTAGGGAAAAGAAAAACTACTTACCAGTCATCAGTCAATCACTTACCTGCAGGCTGTGACCTCACGGTTCAACTTCTTTCATCTTCTACCTGCCCTCGAGCCTTCCTCTCGGCTGGGATCTTTACAGCGGTTGGTTTTTTTTGGGTTAATGGAGGGGGTAGGGAGGGAAACACTGAAGGAGTGTTTCAGGTTTAAGTGTCACTTGACAACAGCTCCTCCACAAACCACCTTCAAATTACACTGCAAGTATGCAAATTTCCCCCGCAACAGCCAATCAGCAGCTCGGCTCTACTGCCCTCGTCACAGCTCACCCTCCCACCCAACTGGCTATCATCAGCAAACTTAGAGATGTTAGATTTTATTCCCTCATCCAAATTATTAATATATATTGTGAATATCTGGGGCTGAGGCTACTGTAACCCTATCCCCTGGATCCCATTACCTGCCTCACTCGCAGCCACACCCTACTGTCCCTGAGCACCGGCCGAATTCATGGTAGTTAATCTAAGGGGTATGGCCGTCTCCTGGAACAGTGTCCAGGTACCTTTCCCCCTCCCTGACGTGTCGCAGCCCCCGAAGCTCAGAATCGAGCTCTCACTGAGCATGAGTTCCTCAAGAAACCAACACTTGCGACAGCCATGGTCACTGGGAACCACAATGGTGTCCATCAGCTCCCACATCTCCTTGCCCTCCATCTCTATTTTGCCAGTTCACATCTGATCCCGTGTGACATCACCTTATGTGCCAGTCTGCCACAGACTGACAAAGACCTTACTGAAGTCCATGTAGACAACATGCGTTCAACAATCATCTTCGTCACTTCCTCAAAAAACTCCATCAGGTCCGTGATGACACGACCTCCACCTCCCCTTCACAAAACCATGCAACTTGTCGCTAATGTGTTCATTTGTTTCCATGTGGGAGTAAATCCTGTCTCGAAGAAACTTCCCCGAAATGTTTTTAATTACATTTAGAGCACCCAATTCATTTTCTTCCAATTACGGGGCAATATAGCATGGCCAATCCGCTACACATATTTGGGTTGTGGGGGCGAAACCCACGCAAACAAGAGGAGAATGTGCAAACTCCACACGGACAGTGACCCAGAGACGGGATCGAACCTGGGTCCTCTGCGCCGTGAGGCAGCAGGGCGAACCCACTGCGCTACCGTGCTGCCCGTTCCTCCCCAATAATTTCCCTACCTCTGACGTCAGGTTCACCGGCCTTTCATTTCCTGGATTATCCGTGCTATCTTTCTGAAAGGAAGGAACAACACTGTCTATTCTTCAGTCCTCTGAAACATCACCTGTAGCCAATGAGGATACAAACATTTGTTTCAAGGCCCTTGCAATGTTCTCGCTTTCCTCGTTCAAAATTCTGGGGTAAATCCCATCAGGCCCTGGAAACGTATCTATCTTAATGTTTTTCAAGACGCTCAACACTTCATCCTTTTGATATTAACATGACCGAAATTCTCCCCACACCCTTCCTTACACTCATCAATGTAAGTCCTTCTCTCTGGTGAATACTGAGGCAAAGTATTCGTTTATTGCATCGCCCATTAAGCTTGGCAGCACAGATTAGTTCCCTCCTCTGTCCTCGGAAAGGCCAACCTTGCTGTTTATACAAAGAAGAAGAAAAGAAACTCGAACAATACAACGCAGGAACATGCACTTCGGCCCTCTAAGCCTACGCCTGTCGATTCCCAAATGTCTTTATCCGTCAGTCTGGCCTCAATAAAAGTCGAGATGGATTTGCAAGTAAAAAGAAGTTATTTCATTCAGCTTGCAAGCTACCTAGTCCACAGTGATACAGATAACATGTTGCTTTCTGCAGCCCCGGGAACTAAGTGTAGGTCCCAGACAAAGAGATCAGTACTCATACATTCAAATGGCATCAAGTTTCACATACTCGACACCCATAGGTCA
This sequence comes from Scyliorhinus torazame, assembly GCF_047496885.1. NCBI lineage: Eukaryota > Metazoa > Chordata > Chondrichthyes > Carcharhiniformes > Scyliorhinidae > Scyliorhinus > Scyliorhinus torazame. The sequence goes on along the minus strand of NC_092737.1, from coordinate 31,402,203 downwards.
TCCTATGTCCCTCCTGACTTGTTTGATCTATTCTGATTGGCTCACTTCCAATCCCTTTCTCCGGCCCCTATCAATGCAGCATCACTCTCATAGACACACCTCTTCCTGCTTTTTCCATGCGGTCTAAAATCCTTTGTCTCTACTTGCCAGAATCAAAGTGGCTTATTTCTACATTACATTAACTAATATCTCTAAAGTAACTATTTTATATCACATTCGTCACGCCGACCATGGTAACTGCCTAAATTAAAGCCATCTGCACTGATGGAGTCCGTATCCTTCCATTCTCATCCCATTCATATGTTTGTCTTTGTCTAGATGCCCGTTAAATGCCGCTATCATGCCTGCTCCCACCATCTTCCCAGGCAGCACGTTCCATATATTTACCACCTCTGTGTAAGACACCTGCCTCGTACACCAGTTCTAAACTTCTCCCCACGCCCTTCAAACATATGCCCCCTAGTACTTAACTCTCCTACCCTAGGAAAGAGCATCTCCCTATCCACTCTGTCCATGCCATTCATAATATGGTAGACCTCTATCAGGTCGCCTCTCAACCTCCGTCGTTCAGTGAGAAAAGATCGAGTTTATCTAACCTCTCCTCGTAGCTAATGCCCTCCATACCAGGCAACATCAATGTAAGTCGCTTCTGCCCGCTCGCCAAAGCATCCACATCCTTCTGGTAGTATCATAGAATTCACAGTGCGGAAGGAGCCCATTCGGCACATCGGGTCTGCACCAGCCCTTAACACCCCACTTAAGCCCACGCTTTCACCACATCCCCGTAACGCCATAACCCAGTAAAACCATCCAGCCTTTTTGGTCACGATGGGCAATTTATCATGGCCAACCCACCTAACCTGCAGATCTTTGGACTGTGGGAGGAACCCGGAACACCCGGAGGAAACGCACGCAGACACGGGGAGAACGTGCACACTCCGCACAGACAGTGACCCAAGCCGGGAATCGAATCTGGGAACCTGTAGCTGTGAAGCAATTGTGCTAACCACTGTGTTATCGTGCTGCCCCAGGGTGGCGACGATACGTATACAAGCCTTGGTGTTCGAATGTTTCATGTTTGCCAACGACTTTCCGTGGCCCGTTTTAGCCCTCGTGACTCCTTGCTTAAATCCCTACTCTCTTTATAGACCTTAAGGGCTTCGGCTGTTCCCATTCTTCTCGCATTTAGGAATGTTTCCGTTTTCTTTTCGACTAGGCTCACAGTACACCTCACTATCCAGCTCTCCCGAAATTTTCCATATTGAACCCCCATCAGGAACATGTTAGTCCTAACTTCTTACCAACTGGGTTGGAAAGGACTTTCGGTGGTGCTCGCGAGGGGATTTTTTTTTTATTAATTAAAAAAAAGAATGCTTTTTAAATGATTATTTATTTATTTATTCATTTTTAGATTTAAGAAAGCAGAGCAAAAATAATAAGTCGTTAAGGATGCCAAAAACAGTTGTGAAGAAGGGAGGAAACGCGGGCTCAGCATCAAAGGAGAGGACCAGCAAGAGCGCTGACAAGGTGACGGATGCCGGACCACGTGGCACTATTTACAGTTGAAAAGACGGCCGAGGTGATGGTTGTGGAGCAGGAAAAGGAGTTTTCGAGGCACATGGAGGCATTGAGGAAGGACATGGCGGTCGAACTGAGATTATTGGTGGAGGAGGTAATCGCCCCGGTGAGGGTAGCTGTAGCAATGACATCGGCAGAGGTGAGAGTGCAGGACGAGAAGATGAAGGAAGTGGAGGAGTCCGTGTCGCAGCACAGCGACCAGCTCACCTCGATGGTGGACAAGCTGCGGAGGGTGGTGGAGATCAGCACAGGACTCCGAGAATTGTGGGCTTTACCGAAGGGCTCAAGCCCAACAGAGTACTTCACATGGATGCTGGCGGAGTTGGAGGGGGGGGGGGGGGGAGGGAAGGGGGGGGGGGGAGGGGGGTTGAAGACCCCTCCCACTACGAACTGGACTGAGGTCATGGGTCGTTCAGACCGAAAATCAAAGTAAATGAGCCGTGGAGAGCAGTAATTATCTGCTTCCATAAATACCACAGAAGGAGAAGGTGTTATGCTTGGCGAAGCAGGAGCGGTAGGTGCCGTGCGATGGTGCTACAGATCGGATTTACCAGGACTTGACCATAGAGTTGGCGAAGAGACGAGCGCCGTTCAGCCGAGTGAAGGCGGCACTTTACAACAAGGGACTGTGATTTGGTATGGTATACCCGGCAAAGCCGAGAGTGACGTATAACGCAACGATTTTTATTTCGGAACAGTGGAGGGAGCTGAGGTGTTCGTGAAGGCAGAAGGTTTGGGACCGAAGTGAGGAACAGAGCTGGAAGAGATATCGTAAACTGTGATTGGGGGAGCTGTAAAATGCATAAAATATTCATTGCGTCTCACTTAGTGCCAGGGGCTTAGACGGGGCAGAGTTTGTCAGGAGCACCCAGGAGGGCTGCTTAAAACAATATGTAGACAGTCCAACTAGGGAAGGGGCTGTACTGGACCTGGTATTGGGGAATGAGCCCGGCCAGGCGGTAGAAGTTTCAGTAGGGGAGTATTTCGGGAGCAGTGGCCATAAGTCAGTAAGTTTTAAAGTGCTGGTGGACAAGGATAAGATTGGTCGTAGGGTGAATGCGCTAAATTGGAGGAAGGATAATTATAACAATATTTGGCGGGAACTGAACAACCTAGGTTGGGGGCGGATGTTTGAGGGTAAATCAACATCTGACATGTGGGAGGCGTTCAAGTGTCAGTTGAAAGGAATTCAAGACCGGCATGTTCCTGTGAGGAATAAGGATGAACACGGCAATTTTCGGGAACCTTGGATAACGAGAGATATTGTAGGTCACGTCAAAAAGAACATGGAGGCATTTGTCAGGGCTAAAAAGCTGGGAACAGACGAAGCCTGTGTGGAATATAAGGAAAGTAGGAAGGAACTTAAGCAAGGAGTCAGGAGGGCTAGAAGGGGGGTCACGAAAAGTCATTGGCAAATAGGGTGAAGGAAAATCCCAAGGCGTTTTACACGTACATAAACAGCAAGAGGGTAGCCAGGGAAAGGGTTGGCCCACTGAAGGATAGGCAAGGGAATCTATGTGTGGAGCCAAAGGAAATGGGCGAGATAATTTTCATCAGTATTCACCAAAGAGAAGGAATTGGTAGATGTTGAGTCTGGAGAAGGGTGTGTAGATAGCCTGGGTCACATTGAGATCCAAAAAGACGAGGTGTTGGGCGTCTTGAAACATATTAAGGTAGATAAGTCCCCAGGGCCTGATGGGATCTACTCCAGAATACTGAAGGAGGCTAGAGAGGAAATTGCTGAGGCCTTGACAGAAATCGTTGGATCCTCACTGTCTTCGGGCGATGTCCCGGAGGACTGTAGAATAGCCAATGTTGTTCCTTGTTTAAGAAGGGTAGCTAGGATAATCCAGGGAACTACAAGCCGGTGAGCCTTACGTCAGTGGTACGGAAATTACCGGAGATAATTCTTCGAGACAGGATCTACTCCCATTTGGAAGCAAATGGACGTATTACTGAGAGGCAGCATGGTTTTGTGAAGGGGAGGTTGTGTCTCACTAACTTGATACCGTTTTTCGAGGAGGTCACAAAGATGATTGATGCAGGTAGGGCAGTGGATGCTGTCTAACTGGACTTCAGTAAGGCCTTTGACAAGGTCCCTCGTGGTAGACTAGTACAAAAGGTGAAGTCACACGGGATCAGGGGTGAGATGGCAAGGTGGATACAGAACTGGCTAGGTCATAGAAGGCAGAGAGTAGCAATGAAAATATGCTTTTCTAATTGGAGCCCTGTGACTAGTGGTGTTCCGCAGGGATCAGTGTTGGGACCTTTGCTGTTTGTAGTATATATAAATTATTTGGAGGAAAATGTAACTGGTCTGATTAGTAAGTTTGCAGACGGCACAAAGTTGGTGGAATTGCGGATAGCGATGAGGACTGGCAGAGGATCGAGCAGGATTTCGATTGTTTGGAGACTTGGGCGGAGAGAGGCAGATGAAGTTTAATCCGGACAAATGTGAGGTAATACATTTTGGAAGGTCTAATGCAGGTAGGGAATATACAGTGAATGGTAGAACCCTCAAGAGTATTGAAAGTCAGAGAGATCGAGGTGTACAGGTCCACAGGTCACTGAAAGGGGCAACACAGGTGGAGAAGGTAGTCAAGAAGGCATACGGCATGCTTGCCTTCATTGGCCGGGGCATTGAGTATAAGAATTGGCAAGTCATGTTGCAGCTGTAAAGAACCTTAGTTAGGCGACTCTTGGAGTATAGTGTTCAATTCTGGTCGCCACAGTACCAGAAGGATGTGGAGGCTTTAGTGAGGGTGCAGAAGAGATTTACCACAATGCTGCCTGGTATGGAGGGCATTAGCTATGAGGAGCGGTTGAATAAACTCGGTTTGTTCTCACTGGAACGACGGAGGTTGAGGGCGACCTAATAGAGTTCTACAAAATTATGAGGGACATAGACAGAGTGGATAGTCAGAGGCTTTTGCAGAGGGTAGAGGGGTCAATTATTAGGGGGCATTGGTTTAAGGTGCGAGGGGCAAGGTTTAGAGTAGATGTACGAGACAAGTTTTTTACACAGAGGGTAGTGGGTGCATGTAAATCGCTACCAGAGGAGGTGGTGGAAGCAGGGACGATAGTGACATTTAAGGGGCATCTTGACAAATACATGAATAGGATGGGAATAGAGGGATACGGACCCAGTAAGTGTAGAAGATTGTAGTTCAGTCGGGCAGCATGGTCGGCACGGGCTTGGAGGGCCGAAGGGCCTGTTCCTGTGCTGTACTTTTCTTTGTTCTTTGTTCTTGTTATCGCTTTCTTTTCATTGACCTGTATTTTCAGTTACTTGACTTCACACTGTTATAGAGTTTAAGTTTTTGGTTGGTTTGATTGGCATTTTTGTTCCTTTGCTTTTGTTGCAACGGTTAAATGTTATTTTAATAAATTGTATAGGTTAGATTGTTTTTCGTTTTCTTCTGGGACGGGGGCGGGGAGGGGACGGTATGCCTGGGCGGTGGGGGCGGGGGGGGGGGGGGCGAGGTGGGCTGCGGACATTGGAGCCTGGGTAACACATTTCGATGGGCCTACAAGGCGAGCAAGTGGGGGTGAGAGGATCGATAAAGTGTGAGGATTTTCTCGAGGAGTCTTGCAGGGTGGATTCTGGGAGGGGGAGGGTGTTCGATGTTAATAATGGATAGGAGCTGCTCAGGCTCATGCGGCAGGGCACGGAGTTATGACGACGGTGGATAAGAAGGGCTTGGGTAAGTGACTCCCACGTTGAACGTGAGGGGGTTGGGATCTCCAGTCAAGACGTCAAGGGTGCTTGCACATCTTAAACGTTTGAAATCTGATGTGCCAATGCTACTGGAGACTCACTTGAGGGTGAAGGATCAAGTGAGACTTAAAAAGGGCTGTGTTAGTCAGGTGTTGCACTCTAGATTTGACAGAATGGCTCGAGGGGTAGCGGTAATAGTGAGAAAAAGGGACCTGTTCCAGATGGAGAAGGTGGTTGTAGATCAGGGGGTAGATATGTGATTGTGACAGAGGCGCTCGAGTGGAGATTAGTGGCGCTGGTAAGTGTATATGGTCCCAATTGGAACGATTTGGGATTCGAGAAGGAGGTGTGTGCCCCATCCCCGACGTGGATTCACATAATATGTGAATCCAATATAGATAGTGATAGTGCAGTTGAGGGGGGGGGCGGGGGGTGTAACCTATTGCAGGAGCCAAGGTTGGACAGGTCACGGCCGCTCTCGCTGGAACTGTCAGAGGGGGCGAAGGCGTTGGCTGAACTAATGGTGGAAATTGGAGAAATGGGCATTTGGAGGTTTCTGCACCCGAGGGAGCGGGTGTACTCGTTTTTCCCGGCAGTCCATGCGAAACTCGCGGATTGACTTTTTCATGGTGGGGACGGCGCTGGTGGCTGGGGTTAAGGAGTCGGTGTACTCGGTAATTGCAATATCAGATCATGCTCGACATTGGGTGGATATAGTACGGGAGAAGGGGGTGATACAGTGGCAAGGGTGGAAGTTAGATGCGGGACCGAGGGTTCTGTGACAAAATGGAAAAAATAATCGAGGAATATGTAGGTTTCAACTGCACGGGTGAGGTGTCGAAGGTGGTTGTTTGGGAGGCTCTAAAGGTGTGGAGTGAGGTGGTCTCGTTCAAGGATACACTACACAAAGAAGAGAGGTTGGAGCATCAGAGAGTAATAGATGAAATGCTGGAGGTATGTAGGAGGTATGCAGAAGGTGGGGACCCAGCAAAGTTGGAAAAGAGGAAGGAACGTCAGGCGAGTATTGACCGACTATCTACCAGGAAGACGGGTCGAGGATGGGGGGCAGTTTACGAGCTTGGAGAGAAGGCGGGTCAGCTCCAGAGGGATGCTGCGGCAAGGGAAATAGTCCACATGCGGGACAGGGGAGGGAAGTTGGTGGTAGCTCCAGATCAGATTAACAAGGTCTTTAAGGATTTCCATGAGAGGTTGTGCAGGTCAGAGCCTCCTGGGGGAGGCCGGGATTACATTAGAAGGGGCGATCGTGGAGCAGGAGATACAAGATGCGATTGGGAGGATGCAGTTGGGGAAGGTGGAAGAGCTGGATGCATTTCCGGTGGAATTTGATACAAAATTCCAAGAGAAGCTTGGTGCTGATGCTGGGGATGTTTGTGGAGCCGAGAAGGAAAGTGGTGCTTTACCTCGTTAAAAGGGGGATGAACCATAGCCAGAAATAAAAAGGTGCTACGACAGAGGGGGAAGGCAGGCAGGGGCTTTGGGTCTTCAGAACCTGATGTATTATTACTGTGCGGCGAATGTGGAGAAGATACGGAGCTGGGTCAGAGGGGTTGACTCCTAGTGGTTAGAATCGAGGAGAGTTTGTGTCGGGGTTCGGGATTGAAAGAGCTAGCAACAGCGCCGCTCCTGACGGGCCAGGGGAAATATTCAGAGAGTCCGGTAGTAATGCCGATTCGGGGGAACCACAGATTTGAGTCAGGGAAATGGGATGGACATTTTCGGAAATGTGAGGAGAAGGGGACCGAGGCACTAAAAGAATGGTTCCTTGGGGATCGGCTTGCAGGATTTGAGGAGCTGCGTGCGAAGAATCGGCTGGTGCAGGGGGAAATATTTATAGATACATGCAGGTTCGAGACTTTGCCAGAAAGAAGATACGGAGCTTCCCGGTAGAGCCGGCATCCACATTGCTGGAGGAGTTGCTGACGACAGGGGGACTGGAGAAGGGGGTGGTGTCGGCGGTTTACAAGGCTATTTTGAAGAGAAGACACCACTGGAAGGGATCAAGGGAAAGTGGGAGAAAGAGTTGAGAGAGGGTATGGATGACGGTTTCTGGTGTGAGGGGCTATGGACCTTGAATGCCTCCACCACATGCGCGAGGTTCCGCTGATGAAGCTGAATGTGGTATTCTAGAAACATCTCACAAGGGCGAGGATGAGCCGGCTCTTTGAGGCGGTAGAAGATGTGTGAACGTGGCGGTAGGGGGGTGGGGGGGGGGGGGGCGGCGGGAGCAAATCACGTTCATATGTTTTGGTCCTGTCCAAAGCTGGAGAATTACTGGAAAGAAGTGTTTAGGATACTCTCTAAAGTGTGCACGGGATGCTGGACCCGGGCCCTCGGGAGGCCATATACGGGGTGTCGGACCAGCCTGGGTTGGAAACTGGTGCGGAGGCAGATTCTCCAGCCTACGTCTCGTTGATCGCTTGGGATGGGGATCCGCCTCTCTACCCTGTGACCTGGCGTGGCGGGGGGACCTGCCGGAATTATTGAAACTTGAGAAGGTCAAATTTGAACTAAGGGGAAGGATGGAGTGGTCCTACAATTCATGGGCGTTATTCATTATGCTGCTTCGAGAATTGGATAACATCGAACATTCGGGCCGTTGGGAGGGTTGGGGGGGGGGCGGGGGGAGGGTCTGTATGCATTAATGGTGACTATGGGTGATTCCTGATTCATTTTCGTTATGCGATAAGGCAAGAATTTGGGAGCATGTGTTGGAAACAGGAACTGTAAGGCAAGGTACAATTGAGTTGTGGAGTTTGTTCAAGGTGCAAATACTGCGTGTCCTTGATATCTAGGACCTGTCAGGCAGGGAGGAAATGGTCGAGTCAGGGAACCATGGTTTATAAAAGAGGTTGGATGTCTTGTCAAGAGGAAGAAAGAGGCTTATGTAAGGATGAGAAAACAATGTTCACTTCGGGCACTTGAGGGATACAAGATTGCTGGGAAAGAGCTCAAAAAAGGGCTGAGGAGAGCTAGGAGGGGGCATGAGAAGTCCTTGGCAGGTAGGATCAAGGAAAACCCCAAGGCTTTTTAAACTAATGTGAGGAATGAAAGAATGACCAAGGTGAAGTTAGGGCCCGTCCAGGTCAATTGTGGGAACGTGTGCATGGAGTCTGAAGATATAGGAGGGGCCCAAAATGAATACTTTTCTTCAGTGTTCAAAAAGGAGAGGGGCCATGTTGTTGAGGAGGATAGTGCGATACAGGCTGGTAGGCTGGAGGGGGTAGATACTCGGATGGAAGCTGTGTTAGAAATTTTGAGAAGCCTGAGAACTAAGAACATAAGAACTAGGAACAGGAGTAGGCCATCTGACCCCTCGAGCCTGCTCCACCATTTAATGAGATCATGGCTGATCTTTGTGGACTCAGCTCCACTCTCCGGCCCGTACACCATATCCCCGAATCCCTTTAGTCTTTAGAAATGCATCTATCTTTTTCTTAAAAACGTTTAAAGAAGGAGCCTCAACTGCTTCACTGGGCGTGGAATTCCAGAGATACACAACCCTTTGGTGAAGAGGTTCCTCCTACACTCCGTCCTAAATCTACCTCCCCTTATTTTGAGGCTATGCCCACTAGTTCTGCTTTCCCCGACCAGTGGAAACAACCTGCCCGCATCTATCCTATCTATTCCCTTCATAATTTTATATGTCACAATAAGATCCCCCCCCCCCCACCCCCCGCATCCTTCTAAACTCCAATGAGTACAGTCCCAGTCTACTCAACCTATCATCATAATCTAATCCCCTCAACTTTGGGATCAACCTAGTGAATCTCCTCTGCACTCCCTCCAGTGCCAATATGTCCTTTCTCAGGAAAGGAGACCAAAACTGAACACAATACTCCAGATGCGGCCTCACCAACGCCCTATACAGTTGCAGCATAACCTCACTAGTCTTGCACTCCATCCCTCTAGCAATGAAAGACAAAACTCGATTAGCCTTCTTAATCACCTGTTGCACCTGCACATCAACTTTTTGCGACTCGTGCACCAGCACACCCAGGTCCCTCTGCACAGCAGCATGTTTTAACATCTTACCGTTTAAATAATAATCCATTCTGTTATTCCTCCCAAAATGGATAGCCTCACACTTGGCAACATTGAATTCCATCTGCCGGACCTAGCCCATTCACCTAACCTATCCAAATCCTTCTGCAGACGTCCGGTATCCTCTGCACTTTTTGCTTTAGTGTCGTCTGCAAACTTTGACACGTTGCACTTGGTCCCCAACTCCAAATCGTCGATGTAAATTGTGAACAACTGCGGGCCCAACACTGATCCTTGAGGGACCCCACTAGTTACAGGTTGCCAACCAGAGAAACACCCATTTATCCCCACTCTCTGCTTTCTGTTAGTTAACCAATCCTCTACCCATGCTACCACTTTACCCTCAATGCCATGCATTTTTAGTTTATGCAGCAACCTTTTGTGTGGCACCTTGTCAAAAGCTTCCTGGAAATCCAGATATGCCACACCCTTTGGCTCCCCATTATCTACTGCACTGGTAACGTCCTCAAACAATTCTACCAAATTAGTCAGACACGACCTACTCTTTGTGAATCCATGCTGCGTCTGCCCAATGGGACAATTTACCTCCAGGTGCCCATCTATTTCCTCCTTAATGATAGATTCCAGCACTTTCCCTACAACCGAAGTTAAGCTTCCCGGCCGAAAATCACCCGCTTTCTGCTGACCTACTTTTTTAAACAGTGGAGTCACGTTTGCTACTTTCCAATCCTCTGGGACCACCCCAGAGTCTAGTGAATTTTGATAAATTATCACTAGTGAGTTTACAATTTCCCTAGCCATCTCTTTTAACACCCTGGGATGCATCCCATCAGTTTTAGGAGACTTGTCTACCTTTAGCCCCATTAGCTTGCCCAATACTGCCTCCTTAGTGATTACAATCATCTCAAGGTCCTCACCTATCATATCCTTATTTCCATCAGTCACTGGCATGTTATTTGTGTCCTCCACTGTGAAGACTGACCCAAAAAACCTGTTCAGCTCCTCAGCCATTTCCCCGTCTCCTATTATTAAATCTCCCTTCTCATCTTCCAAAGGACCAATATTTACCTTAGCCACTCTTTTTTGTCTTATATACTTATAGAAGCTTTTACTATCTGCATTTATGTTCTGAGCCAGTTTACTTTAATAGTCTACCTTACTCTTCTTTATGGCTTTTTTAGTAGCTTTCTATTGTCCCCTAAAGACTTCCCAGTCCTCTGGTCTCCCACTAATTTTTGCCACTTTGTATGTTTTTTCCTTCAATTTGATACTCTCCCTCGCCTCCTTAGATATCCACGGTCGATTTTTCCCCTTTCTGCCGTCTTTCCCTTTTGTCGATATGAACCTTTTCTGAACACTGTGAAAGATCGCTCGGAAGGTTCTCCACTGTTCCTCAACTGCTTCACCATGAAGTCTTTGTTCCCAGTCTACCTTAGCTCGTTCTTCTCTCATCCCATTGTAATCGCCTTTGTTTAAGCACAAAACACTAGTGTTTGATTTTACCTTGTCATCCTCCAACTGTATTTTAAATTCCACCATATTGTGGTCGCTCCTACCAAGAGGAACCTAAACTATGAGATCATAAATCAATCCTGCCTCATTACACAGGACCAGATCTACGACCGCTTGTTCCCTTGTAGGTTCCATTACATACTGTTCCAGGAAATTATCCCGGGCACATTCTATAAACTCCTCCTCAAGGCTGCCTTTACCAACCTGGTTAAACCAATCGATATGCAGGTTAAAATCTCCCATGATAACTGCTGTACCATTTCTACATGCATCCGTTATTTATTTGCTTATTGCCTGCCCTACCATCCTGTTACTATTTGGTGGCCTATAGACTACTCCTATCAGTGACCTTTTCGCCTTACTATTCCTGATTTCCACCCAAATTGATTCAACCTTGTCCTCCATAGCACCAATATCATCCCTTACTATTGCCTGGATGCCATACTTAAACAACAAAGCTACACCACCGCCCTTACCGTCCATTCTATCTTTTTGTATAGTCTGATACCCTTGGATATTTAACTCCCAGTCGTGACCATCTTTTAACCATGTTTCAGTAATGGCCACTAAATCATAGTCATTCACGATGATTTGCGCCATCAACTCATTTACCTTATTCCGTATACTACGAGAATTCAGGTAAAGTACACTTATGCTGTTTTTTATGTCTTTGTTATGAATCCTAACACCTTGATCAGTAACTTCTCGCAATTAATTTTCCCTCTTACCCTTTCTCCTAATTTTCCTTGTCTTTGAACCCATATCTCTACATAATAACCTGTTACGTAACCTGCTGCCTTGATCTCCATTAACCATTATACTGTCCACAGCTTTACACTTCCCTCCCCCCCCCAACTTGCTAGCTTAAAGTCCTTGTGACCAACCTATTTATCCTATTCGCTAGAACACTGGTCCCAGAATGGATCAGGTGAAGACCGTACCAACGGTACAGGTCCCACCTGCACCAGTACTGATGACAATGCCCCATGAATTGGAATCCCTCTTTCCTGCACCACTCCTTTAGCCACGCGTTAACTTCTCTAATTTTCGCAACCCTATGCCAATTGGCACGTGGCTCGGGTAGTAATCCAGAGATTATAACCCTGGAGGACCTGCTCTTTAATTTAGTTCCTAGTGTTTGATAATCCCCAAACAGGTCCTCTTTCCTAGTCTTACCTATGTTGTTAGTCCCAACGTGGACCACAACAACTGGATCCTCCCCCTCCCTCTCCAAAATCCTTTCAATCCGATCAGAGATGTCCCTCACCCTGGCACCGGGCAGGCAACATACCATGCGGGACTCTCGATCTGGCTTACCAAGGATGCCATCAATCTCCCTAATTATTGAATCCCCTACAACTACTACTTGTCTTTTTGCTCCCCCCTCTTGAATGGCTTCCTGTACCACGGTGCAGTGGTCAGTCAACGCATCCTCCCTACAGCCCTCTTCCTCATCCACACAGGGAGCAAGTACATCATACCTGTGGGACAAGGTCAAGGGCTGAGGCTCCTCAACTCCTAAACTCAGGATCCCCCTACCTGCCTCCCTTGCAGTCACACCACTCTGTCCCTGACCACTGTCCGAATTAACAGAACTTATTCTACCGGGTGTGACTGCCTCCTGAAACAAAGCCTCCCTGATGTGCCGCAGTGTGTGCAGCTCGGTCTCCAGCTCATTAATTCTGAGCCGAAATTCCTCGAGCAGCCAACACTTGCTGCAGATGTGGTCACTGACGGTCTCAATGGGATCCACCAGTTCCAACATCATACAGCAACAAAACATCACCTGTCCAGCCATATTCAACTAGTTAATCAATTTAAAGAAAAACTATTTTTTTTAATAGAACCTCAAGGATAAACCCGAACACCAACAAAAACACAGCCCTCTGTGGCCACGAACCCGAACTCAGTCACTCACCTAGACTCAGATGCACTCTGTCCAATCAGCACTCCGTGACTAAAGGCACTCCTGCCACACCTTTTGTGCACTCACCTCTCCCAGCACTGTCTCGGCTCTCTCCTCCCGCGCTTTTTAAATCTCCTGGCTCTCTCCTCCGGCGCTCTTTTCGCTGTCCCGGCTCTCTCCTCCCGCGCTTTTTAAATCTCCCGGCTCTCTCCTCTGGCGCTTTTTTCGCTGTCCCGGCTCTCTCCTCCCGCGCTTTTAAAATCTCCCGGCTCTCTCCTCCGGCGCTGTTTTCGCTGTCTCGGCTCTCTCCTCCCGCACTTTTTAAATCTCCTGGCCATCTCCTCCGGCGCTCGTTTCGCTGTCCCGGCTCTCTCCTCCCGCGCTTTTTAAATCTCCTGGCTCTCTCCTCCGGCGCTCTTTTCGCTGTCCCGGCTCTCTCCTCCCGCGCTTTTTAAATCTCCCGGCTCTCTCCTCTGGCGCTTTTTTCGCTGTCCCGGCTCTCTCCTCCCGCGCTTTTAAAATCTCCCGGCTCTCTCCTCCGGCGCTGTTTTCGCTGTCCGGCTCTCTCCTCAGGCGCTGTTTTCGCTGAGGATAGATACGTCCCCTGGGCCTGATGGAATATATTGTAGGATTCTTTGGGAGGCGAGGGATGAGATTGCAGAGCCTTTGGCTTTGATTTTTATGTCCTCACTGTCTACAGGAATAGTGCCAGAAGACTGGAGAGAGGCGAATGTTGTACCCTTGTTCAAGAAAGGGAATAGGTATAACCCTGGGAATTATACAGCTTAATCCAGGATTGTCAGCACGGATTTGTGAGGGGTAAGTCTTGCCTCACACGTTTGATTGTATTCTTAGAGGAGGTAACTAAGTACATAGATGACGGTAGAGCAGTTGATGTCGTATGAATGGATTTTAGTAAGGCGTTTGATAAGGTGCCCCACGGTTGGCTCATGCAGAAAGTAAGGAGGCATGGCATAGAGGGAAATTTGGCCGATTGGATCAGTAACTGGATATCTCATAGAAGACAGAGGGTGGTGGTTGATGGTAAATTTTCATCCTGGAGCCCAGTTACCAGCGGTGTACCACAGGGGTCAGTGCTGGGTCCTCTGCTATTTGTGATTTTTATCAATGACTTGGATGATGGAGTTGAAGGCTGGGTTAGTAAATTTGCTGATGACACCAAGATTGGCGGAGTAGTGGATAATGTGGAGGGCTGTTGTAGACTGGAAAGAGACATTGCTAGGATGCCGAGCTGGGCTGAAAAGTGGCAGATGGAGGTTAACCCTGATAAGTGTGAGGTGATTCATTTTGGTGGGACAAATTTGAATGCGGATTACATGGTCAACGGCAGGGTTCTGAAGAATGTGAAATGAAATTAAATGAAATAAAATTCGCTTATTGTCACAAGTAGGCTTCAAATGAAGTTACTGTGAAAACCCCTAGTAGCCACATGCCGACGCCTGTTCGGGGAGGCTGGTACGGGAATTTAACCGTGCTGCTGGCCTGCCTTGGTGTGCTTTAAAAGCCAGCTCTTTAGCCATGTGCTAAACCAGCCCCTGTGGAATTCCAGAATGTGGTGGAGCAGAGAGTTCTCGGAGTTCATGTCCATAGATCTCTGAAAGGTGCCACCCAAGTGGATAGATCCTTGAAGAAAGCAGATAGTGTGTTAGCATTTATTAACAGGGGGACTGACTTTAAGAGCCGCAAGGTTATGCTGCAACAGTACAAGACCTTGGTTCGACTACATTTGGAGTATTGCGTGCAGTTCTGATCACCTCATTATAGGAAGGATGTGGAAGCGCTGGGAAGAGTGCAAAGGAGATTTACCAGGGTGCTGACTGGATTAGTGAGTGGGTCTTATGAGGAAAGGTTGAGGAACGTAGGGCTTTTCTCATTGGAGCGAAGGAGGATGAGAGGTGACTTAATTGAGGTGTATAAGATGATGAGAGGATAGATAGAGTGGACGTTCAGCGACTTGACAGAAATCTTTGGATCCTCGCTGTCTTCAGGGGATGTCCCGGAGGACTGGAGAATAGCCAATGTTGTTCCTCAGTTTAAGAAGGGTAGCAAGGATAATCCCGGGAACTACAGGCCGGTGAGCCTTACTTCAGTGGTAGGGAAATTACTGGAGAGAATTCTTCGAGACAGGATCTACTCCCATTTGGAAGCAAATGGACGTATTAGTGAGAGGCAGCACGGTTTTGTGAAGGGGAGGTCGTGTCTTAGTAACTTGATAGTTTTTCGAGGAGGTAACTAAGATGATTGATGCAGGTAGGGCAGTAGATGTTGTCTATATGGACTTCAGTAAGGCCTTTGACAAGGTCCCTCATGGTAGACTAGTACAAAAGGTGAAGTCACATGGGATCAGGGGTGAGCTGGCAAGGTGGATACAGAACTGGCTAGGCCATAGAAGGCAGAGAGTAGCAATGGAGGGATGCTTTTCTAATTGGAGGGCTGTGACCAGTGGTGTTCCACAGGGATCAGTGCTGGGACCTTTGCTCTTTGTAGTATATATAAATGATTTGGAGGAAAATGTAACTGGTCTGATTTGTAAGTTTGCAGACGACACAAAGGTTGGTGGAATTGCGGATAGCGATGAGGACTGTCGGAGGATACAGCAGGATTTAGATTGTCTGGAGACTTGGGCGGAGAGATGGCAGATGGAGTTTAATCCGGACAAATGTGAGGTAATGCATTTTGGAAGGTCTAATGCAGGTAGGGAATGTACAGTGAATGGTAGAACCCTCAAGAGTATTGAAAGTCAAAGAGATCTAGGAGTACAGATCCACAGGTCATTGAAAGGGGCAACACAGGTGGAGAAGGTAGTCAAGAAGGCATATGGCATGCTTGCCTTCATTTTTGCACAGTAACTGGCCGTTCGGCCCTCCAGGCCCGTGCCGACCATGCTGCCCGTCTAAAGTAAAACCTTCTACACTTTCTGGGTCCGTATCCTTCTATTCCCATCCTATTCATATATTTGCCCAGATGCCCCTTAAATGTCACGATCGTCCCTGCGTTCACCACCTCCTCCGGCAGCGTGTTCCAGGCACCCACTGCCCTCTGTGTAAAAAACGTGCCTCGTACCTCTAAACCTTGCCCCTCGCATCTTAAACCTATGCCCCCTAGTAATTGACCCCTCTACCCTGGCGAAACGCCTCTGAGTATCCACTGTGTCTATGCCCCTCATAATTTTGTAGACCTCTATCAGGTCGCCCCTCAACTTCTGTCGTTCCAGTGAGAAGAAACCGAGTTTATTCAACCGCTCCTCATAGCTAATGCCCTCCATACCAGGCAACATTGTGGTAAATCTCTTCTGTACCCTCTCTAAAGCCTCCACATCCTTCTGGTAGTGTGGCGACCAGAATTAAACACTATATTCCAAGTGTGGCCTATCTAAGGTTCTATAAAGCTGCAATATGACTTGCCAATTCTTATACTCAATGCCCCGGCCAATGAAGGCAAGCATGCCTATGGTTTCTTGCCGATCTACTCCACCTGTGGACCTGTACACCTAGATCTCTTTGACTTTCAAAGCTTTTGTGGGTTCTACCATTCACTGTATATTCCCTACCTGCATTAGACCTTCCAAAATGCATTACCTCACATTGGTCCGGATTAAACTCCATCTGCCATCTCTCCGCCCAAGTCTCCAAACGATCTAAATCCTGCTGTGTCCTCTGACAGTCCTCATCGCTATCCGCAATTCCACCAACCTTGTATCATCTGCAAACTTACTAATCAGACGAGTTACATTTCCTCCAATTAATTTATATAGACTACGAACAGCAAAGGTCCCAGCACTGATCCCTGCGGAACACCACTCGTCGCAGCCCTCCAATTAGAAAAGCACCCTTCCATTGCTACTCTCTGCCTTCTATGACCTAGCCAGTTCTGTATCCACCTTGCCAGCGCACCCCTGATCCCGTGTGACTTCATTCACCTGTCGTCACACGCACCTTTGCGTTGTGGTTAGACTCAAGCAGATTCGGGGAGAATGTGCAAACTCCACACCGACAGTGACCCACGGCTGGGATCAAACCCGGGTCCTCTGCGCCGTGAGGCAGCATTGCTAACCTTTGTTCCTCCATGCCGCCCTCCCCTTCCTATCCCTGGGCTCTACCCACGAGGTCAGGCTTCATGTGCCCTTCGAGGTGTCCTCCTGCAATACAGCTGTGATAGTCTCCTTAATCAATAATGCAACTCCCGCACGCGTTTTGCATCCCCTTCTGTACTGCCTGAAACATCTAAATCCTGACACATTCACCTGTCAATCATGCCCTTCCCTCAATCATCTCTCTGTAATGGCAACAACTTCATTGTTCCAAGTAGTAATCCAAGCTCTCCGTTCATCTGCCTTACCAGTCCGCTGTGTTCAGCAACATCGCCCTGCCTGCTCTTCCTCTGAGTCTTACTTGCCTTATTCACGAGTTCTCTCTCACTTATTTCAGCTGTTTACCCACTTCTCTGGTCACCACTCATCTGCCACACTTGATTAGACCCTCCCGATGCTGCTGGCAAACCTCGCAGGCAGGATATTTGTGCCTCTCCAGATTCGATGCAACCCTCCTCCGTCTATACATCCAAGGTGCCCCGGAGGCGATCACAATGATTCAGAAATCTGAAACCCTCCCTCCTACACCGGCAATTTAGCCATGAGTTTGACTGCACTATGTTCCCATTTCTAGCCTTACTGGCACGTGGTACAGCGAGTAATCACGAGGTTAAAACCCGAGAGGTTCTCTTTTTTAATTTAATGCTAACTCCCTTAACTCCCCATGCAGGACTTAGTCACTCTTCCTGCGTATGCCCTTACTACCAATATGTAAGACTACCACTGGATATTCAGCACCCCCTCCTCTTCAAAATACCCCATGCCCGTTCAAGAGCATCCTTGACCCTGGCACTTGTGAGGCAACATACCATCCTGGAGTCTCTTTCACGTCTACACAAGCGTCTACCTGTGCCCCTTACTTTCGAGTCCCTCAGAACCATGACTCTCCTGCACTTAATTTCGCCTGCTGGACAACAGAACCAGTTGTGGTGCTACAGTTCTGGCTACAGTAGTTTTCCCTGATAGGCTGCCAATTCCCTGACTGATCCCCCCCCCCCCCCCATAGCATCCAAAACGGTATACTTGTTAAAGAGAAGGACAGCCACACGGGATTCCTCTACTGACTGCCTGCCCTTTCTGACTGTCACTTTCAGTGTGGCCACGTCTCTATAACTCCTCTCTATGACGCTTTCCGCCATCTGCATGATCCTGAGTGCATCCAACTGCTGCTCCAACGGAACCACGCGATCTGTGAAGAGCTGCCATTGCTTACATTTACTGCAGACGTAGTTATGCGGATTACTAGAAGCTTCAGGGAACCCTTATATCTCACAGTTAGAGCACTTCACCCCTCGAATCGACATTTCTAGCTCTAATTATTATATTAACTTCAAATAAATACCTACTAAATCTTTACTGAATTAATTTACAATTATCTTTATTCTCCCTTGTTTCGCCCTAAAATATTAAATGCTGAATACAGTAATGTCCTCTTTCCGGTTTAGCTACTCCTCTGCTTAGTTAATTATTTAAAATCATTTATTTTTAAATATTTTATTTTGATTTCCTTGCAAATTCACTACCAGTCAATCAGGTCACAGCTTTCCTCTGTAAATATGCTGCGGATCCCCGAGGTAAGGTTTTGATACTCTCTGCTCTTGTACTGGATCGCCGGGACTGCTCCATGTGCTTGTCTATGCACTGGACCTGATAGTGCGCCTTCATCATTGTCTCTGGTGCCTGCCAGTCAGCATTGCTTGCCTCTTCCTATATTTCATCCAGAAGAGGCATTCAGAGCGTTATGCCTGTTGCTGACACTCAGCTATATCTCACTACCAACTCTGTCGACTGCTCCACTTTGGATAAATATCAGATTAGTTAATCCGGCACCCAATACCGTGTGAAGAAAAATTGCATCTGATTCAGTTTCGAGAAGTCGGAAACCGTTGTTTTCAGACCCTGTTGGAAATTGTATCGACAAGCTACTGACTCAAACCATGTGTCTGAAAGCTGTGTCCACTTAGCCATGCTCTTCGCCATGATAAAGCGGAAAAGATTTTACTTCTCACATGTGACAATGCTAAAACTGCCGATTGCCAAATCAATGGCATCGCTCAACTTTGCCCCGACCAGCTCAGCTGCGGCTGGAACAGTCGGCGATGCATTTTCCCCTCCACAAAACAATATTTCGAAGTGTTGCAGCTTGGAATTCCATGTTTTGTGCAGCATGAATTGGAGGCTATCCGAAACTCTGCTGATTCTGCCTGAACTCTCACCCAAGTCAATCCTTATGCTCGAATATCTGCATGGTCACAGCATGAGGAAATGTGACGATGTAAACATTTTCATCCTTGTGTTCAAATCCCTCCTTGTCCTGGCCACTCGCTGTCTTTGTCATTTTCTCTGTTCCCACAAACCTCCGAGATCACTGTACGCCGCGAATTCTGGTGTCCTGTCCATTCCCAGACTTGCTTATTCCACCAATGGTGTATTTTCTGAGGCTCAATGCAGGGGAATTTGATCTCTTAACCTTAATGTTTATTTGCTACATGTTTTTCCTTCTGGACTCGCCTTTGAACATTAATCTGCCTGAACGTCTTTGTCATTTGACCGATGTGTCCTAAAGCAACCAGGTTATTTCCTCTGTGCATCATGCTCCTGCCAAGTTCCTTGGACGTTTATTACGTTCAATGTAAGATCACTACATTATTCTCAAGCTGTGGCAGAAATTGAAGCAACGTTCATGACATTTCCCTGCTGAAAAATACGCCAGAGACCGGGGTTTTCTGCATCTGCTCCAGGAGATAAAACGCCCCAGAGTTAAAGCCGGGTCCACATCACAAACCGTTCTGTTTAATTTCGCTGCTAATGACCACTTACCTGGAATACCGATGACAGCCAGGATCATGTAGTATATTTTGTTGAAAAAGTAAAACGTTCCATACATTTTCAGTATGAATGATCGATGTGTACTTCCACCAGGAAAACTGAGTAAATCTCCGATATTCAGTGAAGTGATAGATAATGTTGCTTTTAATTTATACTCTGTGAAATATCCTTGGGGATTGAATTTCGAAATACTTTTATTTAATTGAAAAACAGATTACGACATTGACATGAGTCATTCTTATATTTTCTTCCCGTTGGAATTGCGTCCGTAAAATTCAAAGACTGAACTGTTCAGATCACAATATTGAACATATGACATTTAAAGGCGGCATTGGAACGGCATCATATATATTTTTATACCTTATATCATATAATTATATTATATAATTGATGGTAGACTTCGAAAAAGAAATTCACAAGTTCCATGTTATGCATTAGTTAATGTGCCGCACTGAAATTAATTTGACGCAGTACATTCATTGAAAACGGCAGCATGACATGGACATAACTATAACCTTGGATATAAGGTTATATACATGGATATAAATATAACATGAATTAACCTTGAAATTATTGAAATGCCCAGCTTCACCTGCAATTTAGAAGGAGGTTTAAAACTGCATCTGAAAGACAAAATTCCTCCTCGTCTTTCTCATTAAAGGAAGTTCATTAGATCGAACCTGTGATACTTGAGCCTATATTCGCCAAGTAGTGAAGCACCAACGCAGGATACATATGTACAGGCACATGGTAATTATCGGACACTTAAGACCATAAGAAATAGAGCAGAATTAGGCCACTCGGCCCATCGAGATGTAATGAGCCAGACTTGATTAAAGATCTTAAAGTAAGGGAACACTTAGGAGGCAGTGATCATAATATGGTAGAATTCAATCTCCAATTTGAAAGAAAGAAGGTAGAAAGAAGGTTAAATAAAGGTAACTAGAGGGGCATGAGGAAGGAAGTGGCGAAAATCGACTGGGAGCAGAGCCTAGTGGGAAAGACAGTAGAACAACAATGGCAGGAGTTTCTGGGACACAGTACAGAGGTTCATCCCAAAGAAAAGAAAGGTTATCAGAGGGGGGGATTAGGCAGCCATGGCTGACAAAGGAAGTTAGGGAATGCATCAAATCAAAAGAGAAAGCCTATAATGTGGCAAAAAGTAGTGGGAAGTTAGAAGATTGGGAAGGCTACAAAAACAAACAGTGGATAACAAAGAGAGAAATAAGGAAAGAGAGGATCAAATATGAAGGTAGGCGAGCCAGTAACATTGGGAATGATAGTAAAAGTTTCTTTAAATACATTAAAAACAAACGGGAGGCAAAAGTAGACATTGGGCCGCTTCAAAATGACGCTGGTAATCTAGTGATGGGAGACAAAGAAATAGCTGAGGAACTAAATAAGTACTTTGCATCAGTCTTCACAGTAGAAGACATGAGTAATAACCCAACAATTCAGGAGAGTCAGGGGGCAGAGTTGAATATGGTAGCGATCACAAAGGAGAAAGTGCTAGAGAAACTAAGAGGTCTAAAAATTGATAAATCTCCGGGCCCAGATGGGCTACATCCTAGTGTTCTAAAGGAGATAGCTGAAGAAATAGTGGAGGCGTTAGTTATGATCTTTCAAAAGTTACTGGAGTCAGGGAAATTCCCAGAGGATTGGAAAATCGCCGTTGTAACCCCCCTGTTCAAGAAGGGAACAAGGAAAAAGACGGAAAATTATAGGCCAATTAGCCTAACCTCGGTTGTTGCCAAGATTCTAGAATCCATTGTTAAGGATGAGATTTCTAAATTCTTTGAAGTGCAGGGTCGGATTAGGACAAGGCAGCATGGATTTAGTAAGGGGAGGTCGTTCCTGACAAACCTGTTAGAGTTCTTTGAAGGGATAACAAATAGGTTAGACCAAGGAGAGCCAATGGATGTTATCTATATTACTTCCAAAAGGCCTTTGATAAGGTGCCTCACGGGAGACTGCTGGGTAAAATAAGGGCCCATGGTATTCGAGGCAAGGTACTAACATGGATTGACGATTGGCTGTCAGGCAGAAGGCAGAGAGTTGGGATAAAGGGTTCTTGTTGGGAATGGCAACCGGTGACGAGTGGTGTCCCGCAGGGTTCAGTGTTGGGGCCACAGCTGTTCTCTTTATATATTAACGATCTAGATGACGGGACTGGGGGCATTCTGGCTAAGTTTGCCGATTATACAAAGATAGGTGGAGGGGTAGGTAGTATGGAGGAAGTGGGGAGGCTGCAGAAAGATTTAGACAGTTTAGGAGAGTAGTCCAAGAAATGGTTGATGAAATTCAACGTGGGCAAGTGCGAGGTCTTGCACTTTGGAAAAATGAATAGCGGCATGGACTATTTTCTAAACGGTGACAAAATTCATAATGCTGAAGTGCAAAGGGACTTGGGAGTCCTAGTCCAGGATTCTCTAAAGGTTAACTTGCAGGTTGAGTCCGTAATTAAGAAAGCAAATCCAATGTTGTCATTTATCTCAAGAGGTTGGAATATAAAAGCAGGGATGTACTTCTGAAGATTTATAAAGCATTAGTTAGGCCGCATTTAGAATACTGTGAGCAATTTGGGGCCCCACACCTCAGGCAGGACATACTAGCACTGGAGCGGGTCCAGCGGAGATTCACACGGATGATCCCAGGAATGGTCGGCCTAACGTACGATGAACATCTGAGGATCCTGGGATTATATTCATTAGAGTTTAGGAGGTTGAGGGGAGATCTAATAGAAACTTACAAGATAATGAATGGCTTAGATAGGGTGGACGTAGGGAAGTTGTTTCCATTAGCAGGGGAGACTAGGACCCGGGGGGCACAGCCTTAGAATAAAAGGGAGTCACTTTAGAACAGAGATGAGGAGAAATTTCTTCATCCAGAGAGTGGTGGATCTGTGGAATTCATTGCCACAGAGGGCGGTGGAGGCCGGGACGTTGAGTGTCTTTAAGACAGAAGTTGATAAATTCTTGATTTCTCGAGGAATTAAGGGCTATGGAGAGAGAGCGGGTAAACGGAGTTGAAATCAGCCATGATTGAATGGTGGAGTGGACTCGATGGGCAGAATGGCCTTACTTCCGCTCCTATGTCTTATGGAGACTGCTCCGCCATTCAATCATGGCTGATATTTTTTCTCATTCCTATTCTCCTGCCTTATCCGCATTGCCCGTGATCCCCTTAGGTGATACATAAACGTAGATAATAGCAGAAGGAGGAGGGCATTCGCGTCAGCACAGCAATTAATTATGATTATGGCTGATCTCTGCAGCAGATAGAACCCTACCGACTCAAGGTGTCCTCATGCATCATTTCTGCCATCTCAGCAATCAGTTTGGAGAACCCACTCTACGCCAGCTGTAACAACACAATCCTTTCTCAGATTTGGGACCAGAACTGCACACACTATTACAAGGTGTGGCCTCAAGAAGGCCTTTCCGAATTTCCGCACGCCATCCCTTCTGCTGAACTCGAATTTTCACGGAATGGAGCCCAAAGTACAATTTGCCTTCTTTACCGCCTGCATGCTTACCTTCAGGGTGTACTAGCTAGATGGATAAAGAACTGGCTGGGCAACAGGAGACAGAGAGTAGTGGTGGAAGGGAGTGTCTCAAAATGGAGAAAGACTAGTGGTGTTCCACAGGGATCCGTGCTCATACCACTGTTGTTTGTGATATACATAAATGATCTGGAGAAATGTATAGCTGGTCTGATTGGCGAGTTGAACAGGGAAATGGCAGATGGAGTTCAATCCAGGCAAACGCGAGGTGATGCATTTTGGTAGATCTAATTCAAGAGCGGACTCTACTGTCAATGGAAGAATCCTAGGGAAAATTCATGTACAGAGAGATCTGGGAGTTCAGGTCCATTCTACCCTGAAGGTGGCAGTGCAGCTCGATAGAGTGGTCAAGAAGGCATACAGCATGCTTGCCTTCATCGGACGGGCTATTTAGTACAAGAGTCGGCAGGACATGTTGCAGTTGTATAGGACTTTGGTTAGGCCACATTTGGAATAGTGCGTGCAGTTTTGGTCGCCACATTACCAGAAGGGCGTGGATGATTTAGAGAGGGTGCAGAGGTTCACCAGGATGTTGTCTTGTATGGAGAGTGCTAAGTATGAAGAAAGGTTGAGTAGATTAGGATTGTTTTCTTTGGAAAGACGGAGGTTGAGGGGGCCCTGACTGAGGTCTACAAAATTATAAGAGGTATGGACAGGGTGGATAGCAACAAGCTTTTTCCAAGAGTGGGGGGTGTCAATTATAAGGGGTCAAGATTTCAAGGTAAGAGGGGGAAAGTTTAAGGGAGATGTGCGTGGAAAGAATTTTACGCAGAGGGTGGTGGGTTCCTGGACGTGGACGTGCCAGCAGACGTGGTAGAGGCGGGAACAATAGCATAATTTAAGATGCATCTAGACAGATATATGAATGGGCGGGGAACAGAGGGAATAGATCCTTGGAAAATATGTGTCAGGTTTAGATAAAGGATCTGGATCGGCACAGGCTGGGAGTGCCGAAGGGCCTGTTCCTGTGCTGCAATTTTCTTTGTTCTTTTGTTCTTAGATAGAACGTAGAGAACATAGAACATAGAACAGTACAACATAGTGCAGGCCCTTCAGCCCACTATATTGTCCCGACCATTAATCCTAAACTGTGCGGAGTCTGCACGTTCTCCCTGTGTCTGCGTGGGTTTCCTGCGGGTGCTCCGCTTCCATGCCACAAGTCCAAAGACGTGCAAGTTAGGTGGATTGGCCGTGCTAAATTGCCCTTAGTGTCCAAAAAGAGTACGAGGGATTATTGGGTTACGGGGATAGGGTGGAAGTGAGGTCTTAAATGGGACGTTGCAGACTCGATGGGCCGAATGGCCTCCTTCTGCACCATATGTTCTATGTTCTAAGATCAACCTAACCTACACCCCTTCAACTTACTGCTGTCCATGTGCCTGTCTAAGAGTCACTTAAATGTACCTGTTATAGAACATGGAACATAGAACGATACAGTGCAGCACAGGTCCTTCGGCCCACGATGTTGCACCGAAACAAAAGCCATCTAACCTACACTATGCTATTATCATCCATATGCTTATCCAATAAACGTTTAAATGCCCTCAATGTTGGCGAGTTCACTACTGTTGCCGGTAGGGCATTCCACGGCCTCACAACTTTTTGCGTAAAGAACCTACCTCTGACCTCTGTCCTATATCTATTACCCCTCAGTTTAAAGCTATGTCCCCTCGTGCCAGCCATTTCCATCCGCGGGAGAAGGCTCGCACTGTCCACCCTATCTAACCCCCTGATCATTTTGTATGCCTCTATTGAGTCTCCTCTTAACCTTCTTCTCTCTAACGAAAACAACCTCAAGTCCATCAGCCTTTCCTCATAAGATTTTCCCTCCATACCAGGCAACATCCTGGTAAATCTCCTCTGCACCCGCTCCAAAGCCTCCACGTCCTTCCTATAATGCGGTGACCAGAACTGTACGCAATACTCCAAATGCGGCCGTACCAGAGTTTTGTACAGCTGCAACATGACCTCATGACTCCGGAACTCAATCCCTCTACCAATAAAAGCCAACACTCCATAGGCCTTCTTCACAACCCTATCAACCTGGGTGGCAACTTTCAGGGATCTATGTACATGGACACCTAGATCCCTCTGCTCATCCACACTTCCAAGAACTTTACCATTAGCCAAATATTCCGCATTCCTGTTTTTCCTTCCAAAGTGAATCACCTCACACTTCTCTACATTAAACTCCATTTGCCACCTCTCAGCCCAGCTCTGCAGCTTAGCTATGTCCCTCTGTAACCTGCAACATCCTTCCACACTGTCGACAACACCACCGACTTTAGTATCGTCTGCAAATTTACTCACCCACCCTTCTGCGCCTTCGTCTAGGTCATTGATAAAAATGACAAACAGCAACGGCCCCAGAACAGATCCTTGTGCTACGCCACTTGTAACTGAACTCCATTCTGAACATTTCCCGTCAACCACCACCCTCTGTCTTCTTTCAGCTAGCCAATTTCTGATCCACATGTCTAAATCACCCTCAATCCCCAGCCTCCGTATTTTCTGCAATAGCCTACCGTGCAGAACCTTATCAAACGCTTTACTGAAATCCATATACACCACATTAACTGCTCTACCCTCGTCTACCTGTTCAGTCACCTTCTCAAAGAACTCGATAAGGTTTGTGAGGCATGACCTACCCTTCACAAAGCCATGCTGACTATCCCTGATCATATTATTCCTATCTAGATGATTATAAATCCTGTCTCTTATAATCCGCTCCAAGACTTTACCCACTGCAGACGTGAGGCTCACCGGTCTATAGTTGCCGGGGTTGTCTCTGCTCCCCTTTTTGAACAAAGGGACCACATTTGCTATCCTCCAGTCCTCTGGCAATATTCCTGTTGCCAATGATGACATAAAAATCAAAGCCAAAGGTCCAGCAATCTCTTCCCTGGCCTCCCAGAGAATCCTAGGATATATCCCATCTGGCCCCGGGGACTTATCTATTTTCAGCCTGTCCAGAATTGCCAACACCTCTTCCCTACGTACCTCAATGCCATCTATTCTAATAGCCTGGGTCTCAGCATTCTCCTTCACAACATTATCTTTTTCCTGAGTGAATAATGACGAAAAATATTCATTTAGTATCTCGCCTATCTCTTCAGACTCCACACACAACATCCCATCCCTGTCCTTGACTGGTCCTACTCTTACCCTAGTCATTCGCTTATTCCTGACATACCTATAGAAAGCTTTTGGGTTTTCCTTGATCCTACCTGCCAAATACTTCTCATGTCGCCTCCTTGCTCGTCTTAGCTCTCTCTTTAGATCCTTTCTCGCTACCTTGTAAGTATCCATCGCCCCAACTGAAACTTCACACCTCATCTTCACATAGGCCTCCTTCTTCCTCGAAACAAGAGATTCCACTTCTTTGGTAAACCACAGTTCCCTCGCTCGACGCCTTCCTCCCTGTCTGACCGGTACGTACTTATCAAGAACACGCAGTAGTTGATCCTTGAACAAGCTCCACTTATCAAGTGTGCCCAACACTTGCAGTCTACTTCTCCAACCTATCCCCCCCCCCCCCCCAAGTCACATCTAATGGCATCATAATTGCCCTTCCCCCAGCTATAACACTTGCCCTGCTATGTATACTTATCCCTTTCCATCACTAGCGTAAACGTCACCGAATTGTGGTCACTGTCCCCAAAGTGCTCTCCTACCTCCAAATCCAACACCTGGCCTGGTTCATTACCCAAAACCAAATCCAACGTGGCCTCGCCTCTTGTTGGCCTGTCAACATATTGTGTCAGGAAACCCTCCTGCACACACTGTACAAAAAACGACCCATCTAATGTACTCTAACTATATCTTTTCCAGTCAATATTTGGAAAGTTAAAGTCTCCCATAATAACTACCCTGTTACTTTCGCTCTTATCCAGGATCATCCTCGCCATCCTTTCCTCTACATCCCTAGAACTATTTGGAGGCCTATCGAAAACTCCCAACAGGGTGACCTCTCCTTTCCTGTTTCTAACCTCAGCCCATACTACATTGGAAGATGAGTCCCCATCTAGTATCCTCTCCGCCACCGTAATACTGCTCCTGACTAGCAGCGCCACACCTCCCCCTCTTTTGCCTCCTTCTCTGAGCTTACTAAAACACCTAAACCCCGGAACCTGCAACATCCATTCCTGTCCCTACTCTATCCATGTCTCCGAAATGGCCACAACATCGAAGTCCCAGGTACCAACCCATGCTGCCAGTTCCCCTACCTTATGTCGTATACTCCTGGCATTGAAGTGGACACACTTCAAACCACCTACCTGCACACTGGCCCCCTCCTGCGACGTCAAACCTGTGCTCCTGACCTCTATACTCTCATTCTCCCGTACCCTAAAACTGCAATCCAGGTTCCCATGCCCCTGCTGCATTAGTTTATACTCCCCCCCCCCACCCAGAGAGCACTAACAAATCTCACCCCCAGGATATTTGTGCCCCTCAGGTTCAGATGTAGACCATCCTGTCTGTAGAGGTCCCACCTTCCCCAGAAAGAGCCCCCGTTATCCAGAAATCTGAATCCCTCCCGCCTGCACCATCCCTGTAGCCACGTGTTTAATTGCTCTCTCTCCCTATTCCTCATCTCACTATCACGTGGCACGGGCAACAACCCAGAGATAACAACTCTGTTTGTTCTCGTTCTGAGCTTCCATCCTAGCTCCCTGAAAGCCTGCCTGACATCCTTGTCCCCTTTCCTACCTATGTCGTTAGTGCCAATGTGGACCACGACTTGGGGCTGCTCCCCCTCCCCCTTAAGGACCCAGAAAACACGATCCGAGACATCACGTACCCTTGCTCCTGGAAGGCAACATACCAATCGTGAGTCTCTCACGCTCCCACAAAATCTCCTATCTGTACCCCTGACTATCGAGTCCCCAATTACTAATGCTCTGCTCCTCTCCCCCCTTCCCTTCTGAGCAACAGGGACAGACTCCGTGCCAGAGGCCCGTACCCCATGGCTTAACCCTGGTAAGTCCCCCCCCCCCCACAACAGTATCCAAAGCAGTATACTTGTTACTCAGGGGAACGACCGCTGGGGATCCTGTACTGACTGCTTCTTCCCAGTCCCTCTCACCGTCACCCATCAATCTTTATTCTTTGGAGTAACTACATCCCTGAAGCTTCTATCTATGACCACCTCTGCCTCCCGAATGATCCGAAGTCCATCCAGCTCCAGCTCCAGTTCCTAACGCGGTTTCTGAGGAGCTGGAGATGGGTGCTCTTCCCACAGATGAAATCAGCAGGGACACTGAGGGCGTCCCTCACCTGAAACATTCTGCAGGAGGAACATTGCACTGCCTTCCCTGCCATCCCGTCGAGATAAAACAAGAAAGAAGGAAAAAAAAGAAAAGAAGAGCTTACCTTATATTCAGTAAACCCCTTAGGTTAGAGGAGGTGGAAGGGTGGGGGACACTACAAGTGTAGGGTCTCGGGTTTAGAAACAGCCCAACTTATATACAGAACCTACCTGATTGCCAAGCTGCACTCCGGCTCCCTCTCTCTCTCCCGCTCCCGGAAATGAAGGCCGCTGGAACCTGGTGGTAAGTTTAAACACTTACCTGCTTCACAAGCTGCACTCCGTCTCCCTCTCTCTCTCCCGCTCCTGGAAATGAAGGCCGCTGGAACCTGGGGTTAGTTTAAACACTTACCTGATTCCCAGGCTGCACCCTGGCTCCCTCTCTCTCTCCCGCTCCCGGAAAATGGACAGGTGCGGAGGGATCTGGGTGTATAGGTGCAGAGATCTATAGACAAAGAGGCCAAGGTCCCTTTATTTTTGAGATGATTGACCTCCAACGACCACAACCATCTTCCTTTGTGCCGGGTGTGACTCCAGCCAGCAGAGAGTTTTCCCCCTGATTCCCATTGACTCCAGTTTTGATGGGGGTCCTTGATGCCAGACTCGGTCAACTGCTGCCTTGATGGACAGGGCAACCACCATGATGGCCACGCTGGGGGTCTGCTCTTCTGTTCATGCGTAGACTAAGATGGCGGCCAATGTCCCCGAGTTCCGATCCACAACTGCCCTCAACTCCATGACTCTTCCTCCGTGCCCGGCCCAAAAGTCAAGAATAAAAGCTCACAGGATGAACGGGACAGCAGCAACAAGGATGACGAATTGGGATGAAGAATAGGGAGCAGCGAGCAATGGTTAGGGGATATTTCTTTGGGCTGAAGGAAGCTTTGTAGTGGTGTTCCCCAGGGGTCGCTATTGACACCTTTGTTTTTCCTGATGGACATTAATGATGGAGAAGGGCGGCACGGTGGCGCAGTGGTTAGCACTGCTGCCTCACGGCTCTGAGGGCCCGGGTTCGATCCCGGCCCCGGGTTACTGTCCGTGTGGAGTTTGCACATTCTCCCCGTGTTTGCGAGGGTTTCGCCCCACATCCCAAAGATGTGCAGGGTAGGTGGATTCGCCACGCTAAATTGCCCCTTAATTGGAAAAAATGAATTGGGTATTCTAAATGTAAACAATAATAAAATCAAATAAGGGGTAAGATTCTACGGTGTACAGGTGCAGAGGGCCCTGGGTGTACAGGTGCAGAGGGCCCTGGGTGTCCAGGTGCAGAGGGATCTGGGTGTCCAGGTGCAGAGGGACCTGGGTGTACAGGTGCAGAGGGACCTGGGTGTCCAGGTGCAGATGGACCTGGGTGTACAGGTGCAGAGGGACCTGGGTGTCCAGGTGCAGAGGGACCTGGGTGTCCAGGTGCAGAGGGACCTGGGTGTACTGGTGCAGAGGGACCTGGGTGTACAGGTGCAGAGGGAACTGGGTGTCCGGGTGCAGAGGGACCTGGGTGTCCAGGTGCAGAGGGATCTGGGTGTCCAGGTGCAGAGGGAGCTGGGTGTCCAGGTGCAGAGGGACCTGGGTGCCCAGGTGCAGAGGGACCTGGGTGTCCAGGTGCAGAGTGACCTGGGTGTCCAGATGCAGAGGGAGCTGGGTGTCCAGATGCAGAGGGAGCTGGGTATCCAGGTGCAGAGGGACCTGGGTGTACAGGTGCAGAGAGAGCTGGGTGTACAGGTGCAGAGGGAGCTGGGTGTCCAGGTGCAGAGGGACCTGGGTTTCCAGGTGCAGAGGGACCTGGGTGTCCAGGTGCAGAGGGATCTGGGTGTCCAGGATCAGAGGGGCCTGGGGATAAGGTGCAGAGCGTATCTGTACAGAGATCACTAAAGGTCGCAAGTCAGTAGGAGGGAGCAGTTGATAACACGTTTCCTCGCCGATCACTTTGGCGGCTTGTTTGCTGTGAATTCACCAAGGTGTTTCGGAGAACTTGAAAGAAAAACGTAACCGCATCGTGCCATTCGCCACCTCCACATTGCAAAGGGACTGCCAGCCAGTGGAGCGCTTATTTGAAGTGTAGTCTCTGTTGGAATTACGGCGCTCCTTTAGAGAGTCGGTGCGGACTCAACCGGCCGAACGACCTCCTCTTGCACACAAGGGGTTCTGCGGAACGGAGCGGCTAGCCCATGCACAGCAAGATCCCGCAGCATGGAAACAGGCCCTTCGGCCCGGCTTGTCCGTGCCGTCCAGTTTCTATCACTGAGCTCGTTCCACTTGCCCGCATTTGGCCCATATCCCTCTCCACCCAACCTGCCCGTGTTACTGTCTAACTGCTTTTTAAAAGACAAAATCATACCCGCCTCTCCCACTGCCTCTGGCAGCTCGTTCCAGACACTCAGCACCCTCTGTGTGAAAACATTGCCCCTCTGGTCTCCTTTGTATCTCTCCCCTCTCACCTTAAACCTATGCCCTCTAGTTCTAGACTCCTCTACCTTTGGGAAAAGATGTTGACTATCTACTTCATCGATGCTCCTCATTATTTTATAGAACTCGATAAGATCACCCCTAAGCCTCCTACGCTCCAGGCGAAAAAGTCCCAGTCTATCCAGCCTCTCCTTATAACTCAGGCCATCAAGTCCTGGGAGCATCCTCGTCAATCTCTTCTGCACTCTTTCTAGTTTAACAATATCCTTCCTATAATAGGGTGACCAGAACTGAACACAGTATTCCAAGTGTGGCCTTATCAATGTCTTGTACAACTTCAACAAGACGTCCCAACTCCTGTATTCAATATTCTGACCAATGAAACCTCGCCTTCTTCACCGCCCTGTCCACCTGCGACTCCACCTTCAAGGAGCTGTGAACCTGTACCCCTAGATCTCTTTGTCCTGTAACTTTCCCCAACTCCCTGCCATTAACTGAATAGGTCCTGCCCTGATTTGATCGACCAAAATGCATCACCTCACATTTATCCAAATTAAACTCCATCTGCCATTCATCGGCCCACTGGCCCAATTGGTCAAGATCCTGTGCGGCCAATCTTGGTGTCACCTGTCCCCTGGGTATGGTGGCCAGGTACCGTGTACTAGTTAGGCCCAAGCCTCCTGCGCAGAGTGCAGTGGGCGGCGGAACACGAAACAATTTATGAAGGAGATAGATAGGTTTTCGAGGCTGGATGCAGGGTTAATGGGGAGCGAGCCGGAAGGTGGAGATGAGGCAGAGCTGAGATTAGTATTGAATGGTGGGCAAACCTGAGGAGCTGAATGACCCACTCCCGCTCCCTGTTCTAAATTGTTCACCAGGCAAGGAAAGGAATTTGACAAGCAAGGAATTATGGTCAGACTTTATCAATCCCCGCACAATTTGACCCCAGCTTGTGTCCGATTGGGGGAGATTTAATGGAGGCGTTTGAAAACCAGGAGGGGATTGGATAGAGTAAATGAGGAGAAAGTATTTCCAGTGTCAGGAGGGAGGGTAACCAGTGGGACACCGATTGAAGAGTCAAAAACCTCCCCGCGCCAGGGACCCGGGTTCGATTCCCCCGCTGGGTCACTGTGTGAAGTCTGCACGTTCTCCCCGTGTCTGCGTGGGTTTCCTCCAGGTGCTCCGGTTTCCTCCCACACTCCAAAGGTGTGGATTGGCTAGATGGGAGTTATGGGCGATAGGGCAGGGTAGTGGGCCTAGGTAGGGCTGCTCTTTCCAAGGGCCGGTGCAGACTCGATGGCCGAATGGCCTCCTTATGCACTTCAGATATTCTCTGAAGAGAATTGGGAACAGGACCAGAGGGGGAGAAGGAAGATTTTTGTTCACGGAGCTGTGATTGAGAAGGCGATGCCTGAAAGAGCGACAGAAGCAGCTTCACTCGGAACTTTCAGAAGGGGGATAAATATTTGAAAA
The DNA here is from genome assembly GCF_047496885.1 of Scyliorhinus torazame. Taxonomy (NCBI): domain Eukaryota; kingdom Metazoa; phylum Chordata; class Chondrichthyes; order Carcharhiniformes; family Scyliorhinidae; genus Scyliorhinus; species Scyliorhinus torazame. The sequence continues at coordinate 31,369,780 of NC_092737.1, read as the reverse complement.
GGAGAAAATTGCGGGTCTATGGGAGAAGGAGCCAGGAATCCGGACGAATTGACTCTTCAAAGAGCTGATGGATCAGTTGGCCCTTACCTGGGCTGTGAGGTGCTAAATAACTCTTGTATTTCATTCTGGCTAATTGCCTCATTCTTCCCACAGATTTAAGGATGTGAAATCGCAGCGACATCACCAGGCCCAAGTGGCCTTCCAGGTGTGCGTGCGGCCGGGTTCGTACAAGATGGGGCCGCAGTCGGTGGGAGCCAGCGAGTCGATCGACCCCAGGTTCAGCAATAACGAGATTGAGTGGATCACCAAAGAAAGGGCCTCGACCGTCCTTTACGGCCTCTTAATCCGTGTGGAGTGAAGGATCCCCCCCCCCCCCCCCCCCCCCGCCCTCCGACCCACCACCCCCAGCAAAACCTGTGGGGAGCAGAGAGCATGAACAAGCACAGGGTGGGATCGGGGGGAAGAGAAGTGGTCCCACTTTGGTGCCACGCTCCGAGTTCAACAGCAAGTGTAGTCGGGGTGGGAGGGGCGCACAACCAGAGCGCTGAGTTGGAGCACTGAAGCATCTGCGATCGCACGTTTTTTACACAACCGACTCTCGCACCAACGGAACACTGCACTTTTTTTTTTGGACTCGTGTTGTCCCGAAGGGGAAACGCAAAAGGAAAATCCTTGAACTAAAGCATTAAGTTGGGTTTAATTTTGTGTTTTGGGGAACGATTCTTCTTGTTGGGGGGGGGGGGGGGGGGGGGGCACAGTTTCTGCTGTGGCAAACTGTTTCATAGATTTTTGTTTAAAGAGTTAAAATAAAAAAAGCCTGCGGGCATTTGAACTTGCAAGGGTGCTGCAGGCCCGACAGCAGAGGCCTGCGGAACGGGCCCGACAGCAGAGGCCTGCGGAACAGGCCCGACAGCAGAGGCCTGCGGAACAGGCCCGACAGCAGAGGCCTGCGGAACAGGCCCGACAGCAGAGGCCTGCGGAACAGGCCCGACAGCAGAGGCCTGCGGAACAGGCCCGACAGCAGAGGCCTGCGGAACAGGCCCGACAGCAGAGGCCTGCATAGACTGGAAAATCGGACCCCAAATGCTGGCTATTTACTATTTTATTGGGGCGAGGGAAGGGGGCGGGGGCACTTGACTATCAAGTACTGTACAAGTAGCCAGCAGAAGTGCACCCGTCCAAGGGGCATGCATACAAACGATGTTTAAGGCGACAGACTTTCTAAAATCCTGTGCACATGAATGCATGCCAATTGCAGGAATATTTATAACTTGTGCAGAGTGTGAACTACATGTGTGTGGGGGGGTGGGGTGGTTGGTTAGAGAGAATGGGATCACTTGGACCGCCTAAATCTGTCTGATCTTGGGAAGACCAGGGAAACTGAGCACTGTTGAAGCAGGGAGGGCCTGTCCGGGGGTGGGGGGGGGGTGGAGGGGGGGGTTGGTTAGAGAGAATGGGATCACTTGGACCGCCTAAATCTGTCTGATCTTGGGAAGACCAGGGAAACTGAGCACTGTTGAAGCAGGGAGGGCCTGTCCGGGGGTAGGGGGGGGGGGGGGGGGAGCTGGACCTACACAGAGGTCATGGCTCCAAGGAATTACCCAGTTATGCTCTCTGACCCTGTGGTGATCGGTCAGCCTTTGGGGATTCATTGTCCGAGGCCAGACGAGGCACTCCTCCGGCAAACGATCTGCGTGTGCGCCTTCCCTCTGGCCGGCAGCCAGCTGCACGCTGGCTTGCTCCTTTCTGTGGCCACTCGGTTTCTGCGTCCTTTACACACTCGACTCTACCGCTTGCCGCCTGTAATTATTCTGTTGCAGTTTTCACCCCTTTTTATGAAATCTGGTTTTAAAAGAAAGGGACTTTCAGCTTCCGACGGGAGTGGAGCGGATTACAATCTCGTTGGGCGCGCAGGGCGGGTGAGGGGGGGCGAGCTCGAGAAGGTCCAGTTGATGCAGTAGGAAGCCACGGGGACCCTCCCCCCTGTGAACGGTGAGTTGAAGTGAACAGTGGTTAGTTTTACCGTCGAGGGCGCCCTTTTTCGAGCAAGCGCTGTCTGACGTAGTTGGACCAGACTCCAGCCACATCGGTGTCCCGGATGGCGAGTTCCATATGCTGCAAGGCCGTGACGTCCTTGTAGTTACAGTTCCGAGCGAGTACCCTCAGGCCGCATAGGTATTCCTCCCAATGATTCCCCGGGGCGTTGACGACGAGTGGTGAGGACATGCCGCGCGAACACTTCGTTCACCGGCCTCACGTACTGCCTTTTCAGGATTGCGACCGCGTCTGCGTATGCGGTCGCTTCCTCGATCTGCACAGAGATTCTGTGGGGGGGGGGGGGGGGTCCTAACAGCTGCGTACACTCTCCGTGCCTGCTTGCTCGCTCAGTGTATTTCACACTGGAGAGATTTCCCCGTGAGACGGACCCCCTTCCCAAACACCCCCACCCCACCCACCGCCCTCTGCAAGCCAGAGAAAATGCCAGGGTCCCTACCCCTGCGCCACTTACAGGCCAAGGGCACAACCCAGTGCACCAGTTCATCCTGTTTCTTCTTCAAAGGCGCTTCTCTTTCTACTCTACCCCTCGTTATCGCCTGCCTTTGCCTTCTGGGGGTGGGGGGGTGGGGGTGGGGGGGGGGGGGGTGGGGGGGGGGGGGCTGTGAACAGACCTGTTCCTGGCGGAGACGCCAATTTATTAAATCCAAAATGCTGGACAAAGGCGGCAGCCCTGGCAGCGTCTGGAGGCGAAAGCAGATTAACTCGAATCAAGTCGAGTTAACTCCCCACACTACTGTGCCTATCCAGCACTTTCGCTTTTCATTGCAGATTTCCAGCCACTTCAGGATGTTGCTTTGTTCGGTTCCCCGCCCCCCCCCCCCCCCCCGCCTTCTCTTCCGCTACCGATGAGAGACTGTTTTGGGGGAAGAAGAAAAAAAGGAACAAGTGAAATGGAATGAGGGACTGTTACTTGTTACACATCGTGTATTCATAAAACTTTATCACAAACGAAGGTCTCACGTTCAGATGTCTGAGTTTATTTTTTTTGAAGGGGGGGCGGGGTTGGGTGGTCAGTGGGTGCTGAGATATGCGATCAAGACGTGTCTGTGTGTGTGTTATGGGCGAGGCGTTTTCAGAACCCCAAAATGTATCATGGAGTTCAACCAACCTCTCCCTTGAATGTATTTGTTGCTTTTCCGAGCACACGGCTTGTTCTCTAGGTGTGGGATTACAATTATGGACACGTGGGTTTTTAAACACCAAACACTGTTTATTCCATGAACTCAACTTAACATCTTAAATAAACATTGGATCTCTTAACACCCCTTACTTCAAAGATAACTCAGAGAAAATATTGCAACAGTAAATAACTCCTTAAAATGTTCCTTCAAACTTCTAAGAGCCTTAACACCTTTAAACAAAATCACATCAGGTTAAAAGCTTTACTTTAAATCACCCAAATGATCCAGAGATGGTCTTTCATGGCAGAGATCCAGTTCACTGCAAAACACGGACACACACATCCAGCTCCTTTCAAAACTGAAACTGACTTTCTACTTTTAAACTGCTCTCAGCAAAACCAGCCAAGCACTTTTCAAACTGCAAAACCAAACTGCAAAATGGCTGAACTGAGCTGAGCTCCACCCACTCTATGACATCACTGTTTTCTTAAAGGTACATTGCTTACACATCCAGTTCTTAAAGGCACTCTCGCATGACTGTGTGTGTGAGAAGGTAGTGGCGATTGTATACCTTATTGCACAGCCTGACCACAAGCCGCCCGGCTACACGAGGTGACTTAAGAGAGGCATGGACAATTGACGTACTGTCTGCGCGGAGTCTGCACGTTCTCCCCAGTGTGTGCGTGGGTTTCCTCTGAGCGCTCCAGTTTCCTGCCACAGTCCAAAGGTGTGCAGGTTGCACAAGGTTGTGGGAATAAGGTAGGGGAGTGGGCCTGAGCATGGTGCTTTTTCGGAGGGCCAGTGCAGACTCAATGGGCCTTCTGTACTCTGGTAAGTCTATGGCTTTATTTGATTCACATGAGAACCGGATGAGGCCATTCAGCCCCTTGAAAACTGCCCCATTACCCAGTTACATCGCGGATCTGATCAGTATCTTAATTCCCACCCAGCAGCCTTTGTTTCATCACACTTCATGAAGCTCGGATCCGAAATCTCCAATAGCCATTCGGCGGGCGGCGGGCGGTGGGGGGGGGGGGGGGGGGGGGAGGGGGGGGGGGGTAGGGGGGAGCAATGTCCATTATTTTCCCAGTATTGGTGCGAAAATCACAATCCAATCAAGCTGGAATGTTAGATTTCCAAGGAGCAGTTCGATCTAGCACGTGGGGAGGCTCGATCAGGCAATTGAGTTGGATGATCCACCATGATTATAATGAACGGCCTCCTATTTTTATTGTGTCCCCTTATCTCTTTTATTCACTCTGCTGCATTACAGCAGTGACTACAGATCGGAATTACTCCATTGATTAGATTGCCCTGGGGTTGAGGTTGTGGATATAAACGCGGGCTTTCCGCTTTGTAATCGACTCTTTTGTGCCTTCCGATCTCTGCTCAGTTGCAAAGCAGAATGTTAAATGTATTCCTTCATCCAACAGAATGTGAGGGCTGTGTACAGATGCCCGAGGAACACCACTTTATTTATCCTGCCAGTCAGTCATGGATTTTGCCCAAATTCTTATCTCAGTGCCACCCCAACTCACAAGATTGCCTCCAATTTTCCACACTTTTGCCAGGTCACCTAGTGCAGGTCTCAGAATCATAGAATCGAATCCCTACAGTGCAGAAAGGAGGCCATTCGACCCATCGCGTCTGCACGCCGACCCTCCCAATGAACTCTCTTCCTGGGCCCACTCACCTGTCCTCCACGCCCAATCCCCGTCACCTAATCTGGACACCAAGGGGGCAATATAAAGTCGCCCTTCTCCTGCACATCTTTGGACTGTGGGAGGAAGCCAACGCAGACAAGGGGGAGAACGTGCAGACTCCGCGCAGACTGACACAAGCCAGGGAATTGCACCCGGGTCCCTGGCGCTGTGAGGCAGCAGTGCCAATCTTTGAGTTTGTAACTGAGGCTGACCCTTCAGTGCCCGACCGAGAGGACCCTGCACTGTCTGTTACGGTGTTAAGCCAAGGTTGCATCTGCTCCCCCACCTCCAGGTAGGTATGAGGATCCCATGGCTGATGCAGGCTCGATGGGCCGAATGGCCGTACTGAAAATAACTCGATTTGTACTTTGCTTCACAACGGAAGACAGGAATAATGTACCAGAACTTCTTGAGGAACACGAGTTTTAGTGAGAAGCTGAAGGAAATATGGATCCTATCCGTTGTTCTCTGACTTTCTACGTCACCCCACTCCCTCTCCAATATCCTTTCAAGCCGGGCAGAGATGTCCCTCACCCTGGCACAGGGCAGGCAACACACACATGCGGGACTCTCTGACCTGCTTGCAATGGATGATATCAATCCCCCTAATTATAGAATCCCCTACACCTACCCCTTGTCTTTTCGCTCCCGCCACTTGAATGGCCTCCTGTAACACGGGGCAGTGGTCAGCTAGCTCATCCTTCCTACTTTTCCTCATCCACACAGGGAGCAAGTACCTCGTACCTGTTGGACAAGGTCAAGAGCTGAGGCTCCTCTGTTTCCGAATTCAGGATCCCTCCACCTGCCTCACGCGCAGTCACAGTCTGCTGTCCCTGACCACTGGCCGAATTTGAGATACTTAATCTATGGGGTGTGGCTACCTCCTGAAACCAAGCGTCCTTTAACCCTCACCTCCCTGATTTGCCGCAGTATCCGAAACCCAACACTTGCTGCAGGTGTGCAAAGTAATAATAATCTTTTTACATTAACACTACAATGAAGTTACTGTGAAAATCACCTCGTCGCCACATTCCTGGGCCTGTTCGGGTACACGGAGAGAGAATTCAGAATGTCCAATTCACCTAACAAGCACGTCTTGCGGGAGGAAACCGGAGCACCCGGAGGAAACACACGCAGACACGGGGAGAACGTGCAGACTCCGCACAGACAGTGAGCCAAGCTGGGAATCGAACCTGGGACCCTGGAGCTGTGCTACCGTGCTGTCCTATTAGCCAAGGTACAGGCTAGAGAAACTGGGCTGTTTTAGTGGAACTATATAACTATTTAGTTTGTGAGTGGAAAATCATGTCTCTTGAGGTTTTCTGAAGGATAACCAAGAAGGTAGATGAGGGCAGTGCGGTCGACGTTGTCTACGTGGACTTTAGCAAGGCCTTTGACAAGGTACCGCATGGTAGGTTGTGGCATAAGGTTAAATCTCACGGGATCCAGGGTGAGGTAGCCAATTGGATACAAAATTGGGTTGGCGACCCAAGATAGTTCTAACGGGTTGTTTTTCAAACTGGAGGCCTGTGACCAGCGGGTGTGCCTCGGGGATTGGTGCTGGGTCCACTGTTATTTGTTGTTTATATTCATGATTTGGATGAGAATCTAGGAGGCATGGTTAGTAAGTTTGCAGATGACACTAAGATTGGTGGCATCGTGGATAGTGACGAAGCCTTCTCCCGCGGATGGAAATGGCTACCACGAGGGGACATAGCTTTAAACTGAGGGGTAATAGATATAGGACAGAGGTCAGAGGTAGGTTCTTTACGCAAAGAGTGGTGAGGCCGTGGAATGCCCGACCGGCAACAGTAGTGAACTCGCCAACATTGAGGGCATTTAAAAGTTTATTGGATAAGCATATGGATGATAATGGCATAGTGTAGGTTAGATGGCTTTTGTTTCGGTGCAACATCGTGGGCCGAAGGGCCTGTACTGCGCTGTATCGTTCTATGTTTTATGTTCTAAGGTTAGATAGATTGCAACAGGATCGTGACCAATTGGGCCAGTGGGCTGATGACTGGGGGATGGACTTTAATTTGGATAAATGTGAGGTGATACATTTTGGTCGATCAAATCAGGGCAGGACCTACTGAGTTAATGGTAGGGAGTTGGGGAGAGTTACCGAACAAAGAGATCGAGGCGTACAGGTTCATAGCTCCTTGAAGGTGGAGTCGCAGGTGGACAGGGTGGTGAAGAAGGCACTCAGCTTGCTAGGTTTTATTGGTCAGAATATTGAATACAGGAGTTGGGACGTCTTGTTGAAGTTGTACAAGACATTGGTAAGGCCACACATGGAATACTGTGTTCAGTTCTGGTCACTCTATTATAGGAAGGATATTGTTAAACTAGAAATAGTGCAGAAGAGATTGACGAGGATGCTCCCAGGACTTGATGGTCTGAGTTATAAGGAGCGTCTGGATAGGCTGGGACTTTTTCCCCTGGAGCGTAGGAGGCTTAGGGGTGATCTTATCGAGTTCTATAAACTAATGAGGGACATCGATAAGGTAGATAGTCAACATCTTTTCCCAAAGGTAGAGGAGTCTAGAACTAGAGGGCAGAGGTTTAAGGTGAGAGGGGAGATACAAAGGGGTCCAGAGGGGCAATGTTTTCACACAGAGGGTGCTGAGTGTCTGGAACGAGCTGCCAGGGGCAGTGGGAGACGCGGGTACAATTTTGTCTTTTAAAAAGCATTTGGACAATTATATGGGAAAGCTGGGTATGGAGGGATATGGGCCAAATGTGGGCAAGTGGGACGAGCTTAGGGATAGAAACTGGGCGGCCTGGACAAGCTGGGCCGAAGGGCCTGTTTTCATGCAAACAAAATAAAATGTAACTGGAGTACTGTGGGCAGTTCCGACCATCTCATTATCGAACATACAGTGTAGAAGGAGGCCATACAGCCCATCGAGTCTGCACCGACCCACTTAAGCCCCCACTTCCACCCTGTCCCCATAACCCAAAACCCCTCCCGTAACAGCCTCCCCGAACAGGCGCCGGAATGTGGCGACTAGGGGCTTTTCACAGTAACTTCATTGAAGCCTACGTGTAACAATAAGCCATTTTCACTTTCATTTCATAACATTTTTGGTCACTAAGGGCAATTCATCATGGCCAATCCACCTAACCTGCACCTCTTTGGAAGTAAGGAACGTAGGAAGGGTGTCATTGCATTAGAGAGGGTATGGAGGACATTTACCAGGATGTTGCCACCTAGGACTCAAAATTGCAGTCATGAGGAAAGAGTTGGAAGGGCTGGGTATCCCCCTTGTAACAGAGGGGGACAGAAGGAGGAGGCTGAGGGGAGATTTCAGTGAGATGTACCAAATTGTGAGGGACCTGGATGGAGTGGATGGGGAAGGGCCTATTTAATTCATGCCAGTGACTCGGGGGCAGGGATTTGTAGAAAGGTTAGCGCGTCGAGGAAATACTTTTCCACCCGGAGAGCCGGAGGTATCTGGGACTCTGCCTGAAAGGGTAATAGAGACAGACACCCTCAACCCATTTACATGGCGGAGGATTCTCCGTCCTGCCTCATCGGTTGTCTGGTGCCCCTGGGATTTTCTGTCTTGCCAGCTGGCCAATGGCGTTTCCCATCGTGGGCAGCCGCACGCCGTCCGGAACCGCAACCAACCCCCCCCCCCCCCCCCCCCGCCCTACTCCGCAACGGAGAATCCCGACTGCGGGTAATCCAGCCCAAGGTGTCTGGTCTGCGCCTGAATTGCTGTAACCTGCCGGAATACAGGCTAAATGCGGGAAAGTGGGATTAGGCTGTGAGGGTAGGCAGAGTTCACAGCCTAGAGCACGAGTCTCGAAAGCTGTGTTGTCTTTCTGGTATTGAGGTTCAAAACATCTCCGGACTGGAGAGGAACTTGAGAGTTCTAGTTGATGTGGTCCATGTGGATACCAGTGGCCTGGGAGAAGCACCTTAGTTGAGGGAGTGTGAGCAGAGAGTGGTGACAGTTAAAATCAGAACTACAAAGGTAATCTAATCTCTGGATTACTACCTGAGCCACATCTGGGAAATCGCATTGAATATGTGGCTCAAAGGTTGGTATCGGAGTCTTACTCCAGATCCAGAAACCGGACGAGACTGGTGAGGTAAATTGTGAGGGAAGGATGTTTCACCCCCAGGAGTGATTCCACTGACCAATAGGTATATTTTATATCAAAACAAACTTTATTACTAACACAGGATTAACCCCATTCATAGCCAAGAAAACAAACAGCTTTTCGATTAACAGCTAAACAGATTTTTAAAATAAAGTTTACTGTCCCACCTATTCCTAAACTTCCAATTAATCAAAATCCACACACACAGGTCAAATGCCACTTATTAATAAAGTTAACACCCTGTGACTTCCAGGTTTGTTCACCAAGTCCTTGGGAGAGAAGCTTTCAGGAGTCAGTCGGAGAGACACAACTCCTTGTCTCAGAACCCAGAGCAGAACTCTCAAAACTGAAACTAAAAACAGACCCAGGACAGGGGGCTGAAAAATAAACATAAAACAGACACAGGGCAGGGCTGAAAAACAAACTAAAATCAGACCCAGGGCAGGGCTGGAAAAGAAACTAAAAACAGACCCAGAGCATGGGGCTGATAAACATACTGAAAACAGACACAGGGCAGGGCTGGAAAAGAAACTAAAAACAGACCCAGGGCAGGGGGCTGAAAAAGAAACTAAAAACAGACCCAGGGCAGGGCTGAACAATAAACTAAAAACAGACCCAGAGCATGGGGCTGATAAACATACTGAAAACAGACACAGGACTGGGCTGAAAAAGAAACTATAAACTGATCCAAGGCAGGGTGCTGAAATATAAACTTAAAACAGACACAGGGCAGGGCTGCAAAATAAACTAAAAACAGACCCAGGGCAGGGGGCTGAAAAACAAACTAAAAAGAGATCCAGGGCAGGGCAAAAAAAGAAACTAAAAACAGACACAGGGCAGGACTGAAAAAAATCCTAAAAGCAGACCCAGGGCAGGGCTGAAAAAGAGATTGAAAACCGACCCAGGGCAGGGCTTAAATTAGAAACTAAAAACAGACACAGGGCAGGGCTGAAAAAGAAATTAAAAACAGACCCAGGACAGGCCTTAAATTAGAAACTAAAAACAGACACTGGGCAGGGCTGAAATAGAAATTCAAAACAGACCCAGGGCAGGGCAGAAAAAGAAACTAAAAACAGACACAGGGCAGGGCTGAGAAAGAAACTAAAAACAGACCCAGGGCAGAGCTGAAAAAGAAACTATAAACAAACCCAGTGCAGGTCTGAGAAATAAACTAAAAACAGACCCATGGCAGGGCTGAAAAGTAAACTAAAAGCAGGCATTGCAGGGCTGAAAAAGAAACTAAAAACAGACCCAGGACAGGGGGCTGAAAAAGAAACTTAAAACAGACTCAGGGCAAGGCTGAAATAGAAACTAAAAACAGACCCAGGGCAGGGCTGAAAAAGAAACTTAAAACAGACCCAGGGCAGGGGGCTGAAAAAGAAACTTAAAACAGACACAAAACAGGACTGAAAAAGAAACTAAAACAGAACCAGGGCAGGGCTGAGAAAGAAACTAAAAACAGACCCAGGGCAGGGCTAAAAAATAAACTAAAAACAGACCCAGGGCAGTGGGCTGAAAAACTAACTAAAAAGAGACCCAGAGCAGGGCTGAAAGAGAAACTAAAAACAGACCCAGGGCAGAGCTAAAAAAGAAACTAAAAACAGACACAGGGCAGGACTGAAAAATAAACTAAAAAGAGACCCAGGGCAGGGCTGAAAGATAAACTAAAAACAGACCCAGGGCAGGCAGGGCTAAAAAAGAAACTAAAAACAGACACAGGGCAAGGCTGAAATAGAAACTAGAAACAGACCCAGGGCAGGGCTGAAAAAGAAACTAAAAACAGACCCATGGTGTGGTAGCATGTATTTAGGGGTCATGTGGGACTGGAAGCCCTAATGTCATTGGCTGACAGTTTCCGGGTCCTGGTTGGCCGTTGACCTCTAGCTCCGCCCTGAAGGCGGAGTATAAGAAGCCGGAGTCTCCCCCCCGCAGGCCAGTTTACTATCGAGCTGCGGGGGAACAGACACGCTTAATAAAGCCTCATCGACTTCACCCTATTCGTCTCACGGAGTCTTTGTGCGCTACAATTTATTAAGCGTGCCTAAAAAGGACTATGGAGCTCAGGATCATTCCGGAATGCCTGAGGATCAGCCCCCACGCAGTGAACGCGGCAGCAGCCTTCAAGCACTGGCAGACTTGCTTCGAGGCCTACCTCAGAACAACCACCGGCCGGGTCACAGAAGACCAAAAACTGCAGGTCCTGCGCTCGAGGGTGAGCACGGAGATTTTCTCCCTCATCGAAGACGCGGAGGATTTCCAGACGGCGTTCGCAGCACTGAAAAGTCTCTATGTCTGCCCAGTTAACCAAATCTACGCTCGCTACCAGCTCGCGACGAGACGGCAAGGTCCCGGAGAATCGATGGACGAATTCTACGCCGCACTGCTGATTTTGGGACAAGCCTGCAGCTGCCCGTCGGCAACGCAAACGAACACACGGACATGTTAATGCGCGATGCTTTTGTGGCAGGTATGCAATCCTCCCAAATCCGCCAAAGACTTCTAGAAAAAGAGTCGCTAGGACTCTCAGAGGCACGGGCCCTAGCAGCCTCCCTCGACGTGGCCGCGCATAATACCCGCGCCTACGGCCCCGACCGTGCGGCAGCCCATTGGGCCCCATACGTACCCGTCGCGGCAAACCCACCCCCCCCGGACACCCCACAGGCTTACGCGGTCCAAACGCCGAGTCGCACCGAGGGCGCCCACTGTTATTTCTGCGGCCAGGCGAAACACCCCCGACAGCGCTGCCCGGCCCGCGCAGCTATCTGCAAAAGCTGCGGGAAAAAGGGCCATTATGCGGTTGTGTGCCGGTCCCGCGAGGTCGCCGCTGTCCCGGGAGAACAGGGAGCCCTGCAAGCCGTTTACGCACCCCAACCCCCCCCCCCCCCCCAGCACGCCATGTACGACCCGCAGGCGCAGCCGCTCTGGGTCACGACAACCGCGGTCCCGGGAGAACAGGGATCCCTGCACGCCGCTTACGCTCCCCAACCCCCCTCCCCGCAGCCCATGTATGACCCGCCGCCGGCGCTACCGCTTTGGGTCCCGGCCAACACTCTCCACGGAGAGGAGGGAGTTTTGCGCATCTCTAACCCCCCACCCTGCGCCCCACGCCTGACCCGCCGGCGCCACCTACTTGGGCCCCGACCACCGCTGTCCCCGGTGAGGGAGCTCCGCACGGTCCTAGCGCTCGTGGTCCTAGCGCTCGCTGTCCTATCGCTCGCGGTCCTAGCGCTCCCCAGACCCCCCCCCCCCCCCCCCCCCCCCCCCCCCAAAGACGCCGCCATTTTGGGTCCCGGCCACCACGAGGGGAGGAGGGGCGCCGCCATCTTGGACCGCCCCAGACCTGTACGACGCGTGGGGGCGGCCAATTTGTCCATCCCCGACGCCATCTTGGACGGCAACAACGGACCCCACTCCACTACTACAACCACGTCTCGCTTCAATTACGCTCGATCAAGCTCGGCCCCGGACACTCCAGACGACGACGACAATGGTGCTAATAAACGGCCATGAGACACCATGCCTAGTCGACTCCGGGAGCACGGAGAGCTTTATACACCCCGACACGGTAAGACGCTGTTCATTGACCACCTATCCCAGCGCACAAAAGATTTCCCAAGCTGCAGGATCCCACTCCGTACAATTCCAGGGATTCTGCATATTTACCCTAATGGTGCAGGGGAGGGAGTTCAAAAACTACAAACTAAACGTCCTTCCCCAACTCTGTGCCCCCACCTTACTGGGATTAGATTTCCAATGCAATCTACAGAGCCTTACAATCAAATTCGGCGGCCCAGTACCCCCACTCACTATCTGCGGCATCGCAACCCTCAAGGTGCAACCCCCGTCCTTGTTTGCGAACCTCACCCCGTATTGCAAACCCGTCGCCACTAGGAGCAGATGGTACAGCGCCCAGGACCGGACCTTCATTCGGTCCGAAGTCCAGCGGCTACTAAAGGAGGGCATAATCCAGGCCAGCAATAGTCCCTGGAGAGCGCAGGTGGTAGTAGTGAAGACAGGGGAGAAACAAAGAATGGTCATTGACTATAGCCAGACCATCAACAGGTACACACAACTAGACGCGTACCCTCTCCCCCGCATATCCGACATGGTCAACCGGATTGCCCAATATAAAGTCTTCTCCACCGTGGACCTCAAGTCCGCCTACCATCAGCTCCCCATCCGTCCAAGTGACCGCAAGTACACAGCCTTCGAGGCAGACGGGCGATTATACCATTTCCTACGGGTCCCTTTTGGCGTCACAAACGGGGTCTCGGTCTTCCAACGGGAGATGGACCGAATGGTTGATCAACATGGGTTGTGGGCCACGTTCCCGTATCTCGACAATGTAACCATCTGCGGCCACGATCAGCAGGACCACGACACCAACCTCCAAAAATTCCTCCAGACCGCCAAAGACTTGACCTCACGTACAATGAGGACAAGTGCGTTTTTAGCACCGATCGGCTAGCCATTCTGGGCTATGTAGTGCGCAATGGGATAATAGGCCCCGACCCCGAACGTATGCGCGCACTCATGGAATTTCCCCTCCCGCACTGCCCAAAAGCCCTGAAACGCTGCCTGGGGTTCTTTTCATACTACGCCCAGTGGGTCCCCCAGTACGCAGACAAGGCCCGCCCCCTAAGACAGACCACGACCTTCCCTCTGTCGACAGAGGCTTGCCAGGCCTTCAGCCACATCAAAGCGGATATCGCAAAGGCCACGATGCGCGCCATCGACGAGTCCCTCCTCTTCCAGGTCGAGAGCGACGCCTCCGACGTAGCTCTAACGGCCACCCTTAACCAAGCGGGCAGACCAGTGGCTTTTTTCTCCCGGACCCTCCACGCCTCAGAAATCCGCCACTCTTCAGTAGAAAAGGAAGCCCAAGCCATAGTGGAAGCTGTGCGACATTGGAGGCATTACCTGGCCGGCAGGAGGTTCACTCTCCTCACTGACCAAAGCTCGGTAGCCTTCATGTTCGATAATGCACAGCGGGGCAAAATCAAAAACGACAAGATCTTAAGGTGGAGGATCGAGCTCTCCACCTTCAACTATGAGATTTTGTATCATCCCGGAAAGCTGAACGAGCCGTCCGATGCCCTATCCCGCGGCACATGTGCCAACGCACAAATTAACCGCCTCCAAACCCTCCACGAGGACCTCTGCCACCCGGGGGTCACTCGGTTTTACCACTTCATCAAGTCCCGCAATCTCCCATACTCTTTAGAGGAGGTCCGTACAGTCACAAGGGACTGCCACATCTGCGCGGAATGCAAGCCGCTTTTTTTCAGGCCGGATGGAGCGCACCTGATTAAGGCTTCCCGCCCCTTTGAACGCCTCAGTCTCGATTTCAAAGGGCCCCTCCCCTCCACCGACCGCAACGCATATTTTCTTAATGTGGTGGACGAATACTCCCGCTTCCCTTTTGCCATTCCCTGTTCTGACATGACCGCGGCCACAGTCATTAAAGCCCTGAACAGCATCTTCACACTGTTTGGTTACCCCGCATACGTCCACAGCGACAGGGGATCCTCTTTCATGAGTGACGAGCTGCGCCAGTTCCTGCTCAGCAAGGGCATAGCCTCAAGCAGGACGACCAGCTACAACCCCCGGGGGAACGGGCAAGTAGAGAGGGAGAACGGCACGGTCTGGAAGGCCGTCCTACTGGCCCTACGGTCCAGGGACCTCCCAGTTTCACGGTGGCAGGAGGTCCTCCCGGACGCTCTCCACTCCATCCGGTCGTTATTATGTACGAGCACTAATCAAACGCCCCATGAGCGTCTCCTTGTTTTCCCTAGGAGGTCCTCCTCTGGAACGTCGCTGCCGACCTGGCTGGCGGCCCCAGGACCCATCCTGCTCCGAAAGCATGTGCGGGCACATAAGGTGGACCCGTTGGTCGAAAGGGTTCACCTCCTCCACGCGAACCCCCAGTACGCCTACGTGGAGCACCCCGACGGCCGACAGGACACGGTCTCCCTGCGGGATCTGGCGCCCGCCGGCAACACGCACCCCACCCCCCCCCCCGGCCACCATCAACCCAACCCCCCCTTCCTGCCACCGCCGCACCCCGCGACCGCCCCCTTCCCAGGAGGATCGGTTCCCCTCCCCTCAGCACCGACCAAGAATAAAGCCCAAGCTGAAACCGTAAGGCTCCTGGAGGCGACAGCACCGGTACAAGCACCACCACCACCGGGGCCGAGGCGATCGACACGGACGACCAGACCACCCGACCGACTCGTGGCGTCGATCTAAAACTAAATATGGACTTTTACCAAGAACATTTTGCTTTTCTTCCGATACCCTCTGTAAATAGTTGCAACAGGCCAAAATTGTACAATACTGTATTGCCATGTGAATGTTTTTTTTCCTCCCAGGACCAGCCCTGTCAACCCTTACCACCATACGAAGCATCACCCCGCCGGGTTCATTTTTGACAAGGGGTGAATGTGGTAGTATGTATTGGGGGTCATGTGGGACTGGAAGCCCTAATGTCATTGGCTGACAGATCCCGGGTCCTGGTTGGCCGTTGACCTCAAGATCCGCCCTGAAGGCGGAGTATAAGAAGCCGGAGTCTTCCCCCGCAGGCCAGTTTACTATCGAGCTGCGGGGGAACAGACACGCTTAATAAAGCCTCATCGACTTCACTCTATTCATCTCACGGAGTCTTTGTGCGCTACACATGGCAAGGCTGAAATAGAAACTAAAAACAGACACAGGGCAGGGCTAAAAAACAAACTGAAAACAGACCCAGCCCCTCCCATGAGTGACGATCACAGCCTGTACAGCTGTTCACCCCTTAATCACAGCTTTTGCTGACGTATAATCTGGATTCGTTAACCTAATTCATTTTAATAGCATGACTGTAACAGACACATGTGCATAAACCTTTTCATTCCTCACGGCAGAAGAGGAAATGAGCTTTGATTCACTTTTGAAAATTATTTTGGGGAACCCAATCCATTGTCTCCAATTAATGGGTAATTAGGTGTGGCCAATCCACCTACACTGCACATCTTTTTGGGTTGTGGGGGTGAGACTCTCACAGACACGGGGAGAATGCGCAAACTCCACACCGTCAGTGACCCAGCGCCGGGATCGAACCTGGGACCTCGCCACCATCGACCCAGTGCTAACCACTGCGCCACATGCCGCCCTCGATCTCTCGCTGAATTGTGGCGATCCGGTGAGCGGAGTGCCTCGGTGTACAACACGGGGCTATGTACATCCGTGTTCCCCGTTGAGGCCCCTCATTTTATTTATTTATTTTTCAAATAAATTTAGAGTACCCAATTCTTTATTTTCCAATGAAGGGACAATTTAGCGTGGCCAATCCACCTACCCTGCACATCTTTGTGTTGTGGGGGTGAAACCCACGCAGACACGGGGAGAATGTGCAAACTCCACACGGACAGTGACCCAGAGCCGGGATCGAACCTGGGACCTTGGCGCCGTGAGGCAGCAGTGCTAACCCACTGCCCCACTGTGCTGCGCACGAGCTTTGATTCCGGAGATACTAGCATCAATACTAGAGAAAGAGCGTTATGGGCTAGGGTTTAAAAACTCCATAGTGTGTTGTGGAGTTCACCTGACCTATAACTTTTTATGTTGGATTTGACTAAGATGATCACAAGAACCTTCACTTCAGGTGTGATTCTACTGTCTTCCTGGACACTTCAATTAACATTTATAGAAACACGCAGCAAGAATTTGTAAATCAGTTTCAGACATAAAGACACCCCACACAGCTACAGTAATCTATGTATAACACTTAATGAATTCCCCCTTAACTGTTCCAATTCAAAAACAAAATCCCATAAACCAAAAACCCTTTTCCCGGGCGTGGCCCCAGCACTCTGTATTCTCACTTGTATAAGACTGGCTTCTCCTGAGATTCTGACCCCGTCTCACCAGCAGGTTTAAACCCTTCCGGAAAGCAAACTATATATCTTAAGTTACCTAAACAGCAGGGAGGTATAATCAATGTCTTTCTTTCTCGGCACAACTTTTAAAAATGCCAATAGAGACAGGGCAAAACATTTCTGTTCTCTGCTTGAGACCACAGCAGCCAAAATGTGAAAGCAAAACCAAAAAACGTTTCACAGAGCCACAGCTCCACCCACACAATGACACGGGGAGATAGGGGTCGGGGGGTCGCCTCGGGAGACTCAGAGATTAAAAACGGTGTCCCGATCACTCGCTGTATTTTTTGGGTTTTATTGAATATGAATTTAGAGTACCCAATTATTTTTTTTTCCAATTAATGGGCAATTTAGCGTGGCCAATCCACCTAACCTGCACATCTTTTTGGGTTGTGGGGGTGAGACCCTCACAGACACGGGGCAGCACGGTAGCATTGTGGAAAGCACAATTGCTTCACAGCTCCAGGGTCCCAGGTTCGATTCCGGCTTGGGTCACTGTCTGTGCGGAGGCTGCACATCCTCCCCGTGTGTGCGTGGGTTTCCTCCAGGTGCTCCGGTTTCCTCCCACAGTCCAAAGATGTGCAGGTTAGGTGGATTGGCCATGATAAATTGCCCTTAGTGTCCAAAATTGCCCTTAGGGTTGGGTGGGGTTACTGGGTTATGGGGATAGGGTGGAGGTGTGGACCTTGGGTAGGGTGCTCTTTCCAAGTACCGGAGCAGACTCGATGGGCCGAATGGCCTCCTTCTGCACTGTAAATTCTATGAATATGCAAACTCCACACAGACAGTGACCCAGGGCTGGGATCGAACCTGGGACCTCGGCGCCATAGACCCAGTGCTAACCACTGCGCCACATGCCGCCCTCGATCTCTCGCTGTATTGTGGCGATCCGGTGAGCGGAGTGCCTCGGTGTACAAAATGGGGCTATGTACATCCGTGTTCCCCGCTGAGGCCCCTCATTTTATTTATTTATTTTTCAAATAAATTTAGAGTACCCAATTCTTTATTTTCCAATTAAGGGGCAATTTAGCGCGGCCAATCCACCTACCCTGCACATCCTTTTGGGTTGTGGGGGTGACACCCGCGCAAAGACGGGGAGAATGTGCAAACTTCACACGGACAATGACCCAGAATCGAACCTGGGACCTCGGCGCCGTGAGGCAGCAGGGCTAATCCACTGCGCCACCGTGCTGCCCCTGAGGCGCTTTATTTGACGTGAGTGGCATTGTATAGTCATGTGTTTCCCAGCACTGCGAGCGCAGGAAAACACGCGGCTAAACGCACTCGCTGAGGGACTTTGTCCCGTTTTAGTTGAACCGTGACCTCTGCCTCCATATTGCTTTATGTCGTTGGAATTTAGGCAGGTTCAATGTCCGAGCTGCCACAGCGCTCTGGGGATGACCATTCCGAAGACTCTAAACCCTCTGAGTAAAATCTCTCCTCATCCCGGTCCTCGGAGACTCCCCCTCGTTATTGAGAAATTCCTGGGACCAATGGGGACCGAGAACAGGTGATCACCCCAGAGGGTGGTGTCCGCTCTGGGGTAGAATACATCGGGGTGGGGTGTGGAGGATGAATTAAAGATGTAAAGGCTGCGGCAGTAGCTCCATTCTGCTCCAGGGCAGCACTGGCCGCTTGACGGGAACCGGCTAGTTCTGATTGGTGAAAGGGTCATTAAATTAGCCATTTTAATGTAAATACTAAAGCCCAGTTTAAAATCTAAAACTTCAAGCATAACCTTAGATTACAAAAACACACAGCTTGCAATAATAAAAGCATGGATTTGAAACATCTACAGTCGAACTAGAAGCAAATGAAACAATTCAATGAAGGTCACAATAAGTTGACATGGATAAAATGAATCTGCCATAGTTCAAAACGTGAGTAAGTATCGCAGAGAGCCGAAAACAGATCTGATTAAAAGTGTAGATCACATTCCAACACACACTAACATCTAAAGATGCAACATATTCATAGCTATGTTGCATATTAATGATTGACAACTAACCATCCAACCAAATGCATTTGAGACCCATCCAAGCCAATCAGCACATTGCAGGGGTAGGGACAGATGGAGTCAGACTGATAACATTTTCCTTGAAGATAGAGGTCCGGGCAGCCATTTTCATCCAGGATCACTCTGTATCTTTTACCTAACTACTCGCTATCCTTATTTCGTATTTTCATATTTCCACTCTAACTCTTGAAGTTCGCGCAAGCTGTTTTGCTTTGAGCAAAGAACCATTATTGTATTTTAAAAGTTAAATCTGTTGTAATCCATTAAGCCAATTATTTCTTTTAAAGTCTTTTGCTGGCAAGGGCTTTATTGAAAACATCTGATTTGTAACCACAAGAAGATTTCAGTCTCTCAATTAAAATCAACAGACACAATAAATATATTTATTTCGCATCCGTGAATTGTAACTTAAATTTCTAATGAGTTTTGAAGTGTATACGAGACTGCACTTAAACCGCACGATAGATACTACAATTGGCATAGTCGGCAAAGGGGAGGAGCGCTGAGTCGACGATCGGAGAGAGTCGGAAAAGATCGGAACGAGTCGGAGACGATCGGAAGGATTCGGAGGACACCGGAAGACCGAAGATCATACCGTTAGCGGAAGCCCAGAAGGACGGAAGACCCAAAGACATCTATCCGATAAAACGGCTAGTCTGGGGTAAAAAAATCTATTTTTTCACCCATTAAAAGTCTTAAAGCTGCACTGGCTAGTGCTTCGACCTATTTAGAAAGGACCTTTTTAACAAAGAGTTATTCAATCGGGTGCAGGACGTATAACTAAATAAAACGCAACTGAATAGCTGTGGTCGTGTAATCTTCAAATTACACAAATTGTTTGCAACCAAAAGATTCTGCGTGAGGCTGGATTTCTGGCGGACAAAAAATCCCAAAATAGATTAATTTCCTTCAAATGGTAGAGAACTACTTCCCATGACTTTGAAGGGAGGCCGGGCTGTACCGGAAGTTTCTATTGACGATATATTGGGAGACCTTAGATCTTTAATTTATAGACATTTTGGAATGTCTAAAGTAGTTACGAAAATTGAATCAAAATATGACACCCCTAAAGGACAGTGGTCCGTCCCTTGACGACGTCAAAAAAGTTTTGGGAAAAACCACACGAGTGACCAAAAAGAAATGTATGAAATGGTCTTTTGTAGTAATGGCACAGCTCCATTAGCTCAAGAAACAATCACAAAGGCAAAACACAATTGCGAACTTAAAACTGCCAAAGAAAAACTAGTGGCAGTCATTGACCAATTGCGAGCTGGAAAATCTAAGCTCGAGAAATCTGATCAAACTGAAACACTCTTGGCAGACTCAAAATGCAGAACTCAGCCATCACTATTACAAATTGATGAACTCCAAAAGAGAAATACTGACTCCGAATCCAAACTTCAACAATTAATATCAGAAAATGATGGTCTTAAAAGTCAAAATTGCCAGTTACTTGAGGAAAATGTATTTTGAAAAGTGACATGGACACCATGAAATGTCATAACAAATTACTGACAGATACATGAACGGCTCAAAAGCCTTCAAATCTTTCTTTAAAACCTCAGCTCAACTCTCCAAAGCAAACAGCTCCACCAACGGCAAGGGTTGAAATGATTTTAACTAAGGCCCGAGCTGTACCAGCGGTAACTAGATCAGATCCTGCATTATTGCAAGCTACTACGGACATGAATACAATGAATACACGGATCGGAATTCCACAGGGGGAGTCTGGCTAACTGGACTATCTGCCCATTCCGGGTTCAAGGGCCCTTTTTCCCCAGAACAAACCGTTATCTCACTCTGAGACCGACCAAGACATCCTGCTGGCCCCGATCCAAAAGCCTCTCATGGCAGCTTTAATATACTCTGAGATTGTTAAACAAGAAAATCCTACTCAGTTGAACAACGAGCCTAGCGGCAAACAAAGTGTAATACAACTTAACCCATTAAGCACCAAACAGCTTGGAGTTGAAGTGATAAAGACAACAGCCTGGGTACAAAAACATTTAATAGACCTCACAAACTATGATGAAATGTTTGAAACAGTTTGGAAGGAGTTTTCTGGAATAGAACTCCAGCCAAAAGAGGAAAACTGTGAAATGAGTTCATTGGGATCTTGTAAAACCCATTTTGTCACTGGTTTAAGACCAGAACTGTCTGCAGCTTTAAACTTGATCTTACCAGTCCCAGTCCGAGACAGCAACTGCTAAAAATAGCCCATCAGTCGTTGCTTTTTTGGGTCGGTCTTCACAGTGGAAGACACAAATAACATGTCAGTTACTGATGGAAATGAGGCTATGACAGGTGAGGACCTTGAGAGGATTGTCATCACCAAGGAGGTAGTGATGGGCAAGCTAATGGGGCTAAAGGTAGACAAGTCTCCTGGACCTGATGGAATGCATCCCAGAGTGCTAAAAGAGATGGCTAGGGAAATTGCAAATGCACTAGTGATAATTTACCAAAATTCACCAGACTCTGGGGTTGTCCAGGCGGATTGGAAATTAGCAAACGTGACACCACTGTTTAAAAAAGGAGGTAGGCAGAAAGCGGGAAATTATAGGCCGGTAAGCTAAACTTCGGTAGAAGGGAAGATGCTGGAATCTATCATCAAGGAAGAAATAGCGAGGCATCTGGATGGAAATTGTCCCATTGGGCAGACGCAGCATGGGTTCACAAAGGGAAGGTCGTGTCTGACTAATTCGGTAGAATTTTTTGAGGACGTTACCAGTGCAGTAGATAACGGGGAGCCAATGGATGTGGTATATCTGGATTTCCAGAAAGCTTTTGACAAGGTGCCACACAAAAGGTTGCTGCATAAGCTAAAGATGCATGGCATTGAGGGTAACGTGGTAGCATGGGTATAGGATTGGTTAACGAACAGAAAGCAGAGAGTGGGGATTAATGGGTGTTTCTCTGGTTGGCAACCTGTAACTAGTGGGGTCCCCTCAAGGATCAGTGTTGGGCCCGTAGTTGTTCACAATTTACATAGACGATTTGGAGTTGGTGACCAAGTGCAATGTGTCAAAGTTTGCAGACGACACTAAGATGAGTGGTAAAGCAAAAAGTGAAGAGGATACCGGAAGTCTTCAGAAGGATTTGGATAGGTTAGGTGAATGGGCTAGGGTCTGGCAGATGGAATTCAATGTTGCCAAGTGTGAGGCTATCCATTTTGGGAGGAATAACAGCAGAATGGATTATTGTTTAAACGGTAAGATGTTAAAACATGCTGCTGTGCAGAGGGACCTGTGTGTGCTGGAGCACGAGTCGCAAAAAGTTGGTGTGCAGGTGCAACAGGTGATTAAGAAGGCTAATCGAGTTTTGTGTTTCATTGCTAGAGGGATGGATTTCAAGACTAGGGAGGTTATGCTGCAATTGTATAGGGTGTTGGTGAGGCCGCACCTGTAGTATTGTGTTCAGTTTTGGTCTCCTTACCCGAGAAAGGACATATCATAGAACATAGAACAATACAGCGCAGTACAGGCCCTTCGGCCCACGATGTTGCACCGAAACAAAAGCCATCTAACCTACACTATGCCATTATCATCCATATGTTTATCCAATAAACTTTTAAATGCCCTCAATGTTGGCGAGTTCACTACTGTAGCAGGTAGGGCATTCCACGGCCTCACTACTCTTTGCGTAAAGAACCTACCTTTGACCTCTGTCCTATATCTATTACCCCTCAGTTTAAAGTTATGTCCCCTCGTGCCAGCCATATCCATCCGCGGGAGAAGGCTCTCACTGTCCACCCTATCCAACCCCCTGATCATTTTGTATGCCTCTATTAAGTCTCCTCTTAACCTTCTTCTCTCCAACGAAAACAACCTCAAGTCCATCAGCCTTTCCTCATCAGATTTTCCCTCCATACCAGGCAACATCCTGGTAAATCTCCTCTGCACCCGCTCCAAAGCCTCCACGTCCTTCCTATAATGCGGTGACCAGAACTGTACGCAATATTCCAAATGCGGCCGTACCAGAGTTCTGTACAGCTGCAACATGACCTCCCGACTCCGGAACTCAATCCCTCTAGCAATAAAGGCCAACACTCCATAGGCCTTCTTCACAACC
Organism: Scyliorhinus torazame; assembly: GCF_047496885.1. NCBI lineage: Eukaryota > Metazoa > Chordata > Chondrichthyes > Carcharhiniformes > Scyliorhinidae > Scyliorhinus > Scyliorhinus torazame. The sequence goes on along the minus strand of NC_092737.1, from coordinate 31,346,784 downwards.
CTATCAACCTGGGTGGCAACTTTCAGGGATCTATGTACATGGACACCTAGATCCCTCTGCTCATCCACACTTTCAAGAACTTTACCATTAGCCAAATATTCCGCATTCCTGTTATTCCTTCCAAAGTGAATCACCTCACACTTCTCTACATTGAACTCCATTTGCCACCTCTCAGCCCAGCTCTGCAGCTTATCTATATCCCTCAGTAACCTGCTACATCCTTCCACACTATCGACAACACCACCGACTTTAGTATCGTCTGCAAATTTACTCACCCACCCTTCTGCGCCTTCCTCTAGGTCATTGATAAAAATGACAAACAGCAACGGCCCCAGAACAGTTCCTTGTGGTACTCCACTTGTGACTGTACTCCATTCTGAACATATCCCATCAACCACCACCCTCTGTCTTCTTTCAGCTAGCCAATTTCTGATCCACATCTCTAAATCACCCTCAATCCCCAGCCTCCGTATTTTTTGCAATAGCCTACCGTGGGGAACCTTATCAAACGCTTTGCTGAAATCCATATACACCACATCAACTGCTCTACCCTCGTCTACCTGTTCAGTCACCTTCTCAAAGAACTCAATAAGGTTTGTGAGGCATGACCTACCCTTCACAAAGCCATGTTGACTATCCCTGATCATATTATTCCTATCTAGATGATTATAAATCTTGTCTCTTATAATCCCCTCCAAGACTTTACCCACTACAGACGTGAGGCTCACCGGTCTATAGTTGCCGGGGTTGTCTCTGCTCCCCTTTTTGAACAAAGGGACCACATTTGCTGTCCTCCAGTCCTCTGGCACTATTCCTGTAGCCAATGATGACATAAAAATCAAAGCCAAAGGTCCAGCAATCTCTTACCTGGCCTCCCAGAGAATCCTAGGATAAATCCCATCAGGTCCCGGGGACTTATCTATTTTCAGCCTGTCCAGAATTGCCAACACGTCTTCCCTACGTACCTCAATGCCATCTATTCTATTAGCCTGGGGCTCAGCATTCTCCTCCACAACATTATCTTTTTCCTGAGTGAATACTGACGAAAAATATTCATTTAGTATCTCGCCTATCTCTTCAGACTCCACACACAATTTCCCATCCCTGTCCTTGACTGGTGCTACTCTTTCCCTAGTCATTCGCTTATTCCTGACATACCTATAGAAAGCTTTTGGGTTTTCCTTGATCCTACCTGCCAAATACTTCTCATGTCCCCTCCTTGCTCGTCTTAGCTCTCTCTTTAGATCCTTCCTCGCTACCTTGTAACTATCCATCGCCCCAACCGAAACTTCACACTTGATCTTCACATAGGCCTCCTTCTTCCTCTTAACAAGAGATTCCACTTCCTTGGTAAACCACGGTTCCCTCGCTCTACGCCTTCCTCCCTGTCTGACCGGTACATACTTATCAAGAACACGCAGTAGCTTATCCTTGAACAAGCCCCACTTATCCAGTGTGCCCACCACTTGCAGCCTACTTCTCCACCTTATTCCCCCCCCCCCCCCAAGTCACGTCTAATGGCATCATAATTGCCCTTCCCCCAGCTATAACTCTTGCCCTGCGGTGTATACTTATCCCTTTCCATCATTAACGTAAACGTCACCGAATTGTGGTCACTGTCCCCAAAGTGCTCTCCTACCTCCAAATCCAACACCTGGCCTGGTTCATTACCCAAAACCAAATCCAACGTGGCCTCGCCTCTTGTTGGCCTGTCAGCATATTGTTTCAGGAAACCCTCCTGCACACACTGTACAAAAAACGACCCATCTATTGTACTCGAACTATATCTTTTCCAGTCAATATTTGGAAAGTTAAAGTCTCCCATAATAACTACCCTGTTACTTTCACTCATATCCAGAATCATCTTCGCCATCCTTTCCTCTACATCCCTAGAACTATTAGGAGGCCTATAAAAAACTCCCAACAGGGTGACCTCTCCTTTCCTGTTTCTAACTTCGGCCCATACTACCTCGGAAGAAGAGTCCCCATCTAGCATCCTCTCCGCCACCGTAATACTGCTCTTGACTAGCAGCGCCACACCTCCCCCTCTTGTGCCTCCTTCTCTGAGCTTACTAAAACACCTAAACCCCGGAACCTGCAACATCCATTCCTGTCCCTGCTCTATCCATATTGGCACTGGATGGAGTGCAGAGGAGATTCACTAGGTTTATCCCAGAGTTGAGGGGATTAGATTATGTCGAGAGGTTGAGTAGATTGGGACTGTACACATTGGAGTTTAGAAGGATGCGGGGGGATCTTATTGAAACATATAAAATTATGAAGGGAATAGATAGGATAGATGCGGGCAGGTTGTTTCCACTGGTCGGGGAAAGCAGAATTGGGGGCATAGCCTCAAAATAAGGGGAAGTAGATTTAGGACGGAGTGTAGGAGGAACTTCTTCAACCAAAGGGTTGTGAATCTCTGGAATTCCTTGCCCAGTGAAGCAGTTGAGGCTCCTTCTTTAAACGTTTTGTTAGAAAAAGATAGATACCTTTCTAAAGAATAAAGGGATTCGGGGATATGGTGCACGGGACGGAGAGTGGAGCTGAGTCCACAAAGATCAGCCATGATCTCATTAAATGGCGGAGCAGGCTCGAGGGACCAGATGGCCTACTCCTGTTCCTAGTTCTTATGTCCTTATGTACCCTGTGACTGCTGCACCTTTCCAAAATCTGTTTCCCAATCTGTTCCTCCACATCTCTGCTACTATTGGGGGGGGGGGTGCCTATAGAAAACTCCTAACAAGGTGACTGCTCCTTTCCTATTTCTGACTTCAACCCATACTACCTCAGTAGGCAGATACTCCTCGAACTGTCTTTCTGCAGCTGTTATACTATCTCTAATTTACAATGCCACCCCCCCCCCCCCACATCTTTTACCACCATCCCTAACCTTATTGAAACATCTATAACCAGTGACCTCCAATAACGATTTCTGCCCCTCTTCTATCCAAGTTTCCGTGGTGGCCACCACATCGAAGTCCCAAGTACCGATCCATGCCTTAAGTTCACCCAACCTTTTCCTGATGTTTCTTGCTTTGAAGTATACACACTTCAACCCATCTCAGTGCCTGAAAGTACTCTCCTTTGAACAAGAACAAAGAACAAGGAAATGTACAGCACAGGAACAGGCCCTTCAGCCCTCCAAGCCGTGCAGACCATGCTGCCCGACTAAACTACACTCTTCTACACTTCCTGGGTCCGTATCCCTCTATTCTCATCCTATTCATGTATTTGTCAAGATGCTCCTTAAATGTCACTATCATCCCTGCTTCCACCACCTCCTCCGGTAGCGAGTTCCAGGAACCCACTAACCTCTGCGTAAAAAACTTGCCTCGTACATTTACTCTAAACCTTGCCCCTCTCACCTTAAACCTATGCCCCCTAGTAATTGACCCCTCTACCCCGGGAAAAAGCCTCTGACTATCCACTCTGTCTATGCCCCTCATAATTTTGTAGACCTCTATCAGGTTGCCCCTCAACCTCCTTCGTTCCAGTGAGAACAAACCGAGTTTATTCAACCGCACCTCAAAGCTAATGCCCTCCATACCAGGCAACATTCTGGTAAATCTCTTCTGCACCCTCTCTAAAGCCTCCACATTCTTGTGGTAATGTGGCGACCAGTATTGAACACTATACTCCAAGTGTGGCCTAACTAAGGTTCTATACAGCTGCAACATGACTTGCCAATTCTTATACTTAATGCCCCGGCCAATGAAGGCAAGCATGCCGTATGCCTTCTTGACTATATTCTCCACCTGTGTTGCCCCTTTCAGTGACCTGTGGACCTGTACTCCTAGATCTCTTTGACTTTCAATACTCTTGAGGGTTCTACCATTCACTGTATATTACCTACCTGCATTAGACCTTCCAAAATGCATTACCTCACATTTGTTCGGATTAAACTCCATCTGCCATCTCTCCGCCCAAGTCTCCAAACAATCTAAATCCTGCTGTATCCTCTGACAGTCCTCATCGCTATCCGCAATTCCACCAACCTTTGTGTCGTCTGCAAAATTACTAATCAGACCAGTTACATTTTCCTCCAAATCATTTATACATACCACAAACAGCAAAGGTCCCAGCACTGATCCCTGTGGGACACCACTGGTCACAGCCCTCCAATTAGAAAAGCATCCTTCCATTGCTACTCTCTGCCTTCTATGACCTAGCCAGTTCTGTATCCACCTTGCCAGCCCACTCCTGATCCCGTGTGACTTCACCTTTTGTACTAATCTACCATGAGGGACCTTGTCAAAGGCCTTACTGAAGTCCATATAGACAACATCCACTGCCCTACCTGCATCAATCATCTTAGTGACCTCCTCGAAAAACTGTATCAAGTTAGTGAGGCACGACCTCCCCTTCACAAAACCATGCTGCCTTTCACTAATACTTTGTCAGTGTTCTCTTCCCCACTGCCTCACTACACGCTTTGGCGTCCTGAATATCGGCTACCTTAGTTGCTGGACTACAAACCCGGTTCCCATTCCCCTGCCAAATTAGTTTAAACCCTCCCGAAGAGTACTAGAAAACCTCCCATCCAGGATATCGGTGCCCCTCTGGTTCAGATGCAACCCGTCCTGCTTGTACCGGTCACACCTTCTCCAGAATGCGCTCCAATTATCCAAATACCTGAAGCTCTCCCTCCTACACCATTCCTGTAGCCACGTGTTCAACTGCACTCTCTCCCTATTCCTAGCCTCTCCATCACGTGGCACCGGCAACAAGCCAGAGATGACAGCTCTGTCTGTCCTGGCTTTTCACATCCAGACTAACTCCCTAAACTCGTTTATTACCTCCACACCCCTTTTCCTGCCTACGTCGTTGGTACCAATGTGCACCACGACTTCTGGCTGCTGCCCCTCAAGGATCCTGAAGACACGATCCGAGACATCCCTGGCCCTGGCACCCGGGAGGCAACATACCTTCCGGGAGATTCGCTCACGACCACAGAATCTCCTATCTATTCCCCTAACCATTCAATCTCCTATTACTATTGCTTTTCTATTCTACCCCCTTCCCTTATGAACCACAGAGCCTGTTTAAGTGACAGAGACCTGGCCCCGATGGCCTTCCCCCCGTAGGTCATCCCCTCCAATAGCATCCAAAATGGTATACTTGTTTTGAAGGGGAACGGCCACGATGGATCCCTGCACTGCCTGCCTGTTTGTTTTCTTTCCCCTGACTGTAACCCAGCTATTCTTGTCCTGTACCTTGGGTGTGGTTACCTCCCAGTAACACTTTTCTATAACGTCCTCTGCCTCCCGGATGATCCGAAGTTCACCCAGCTCCAGCTCCAGTTCCCTCACACGGTCTCTGAGGAGCTGGAGTTGGGTGCACTTCCCTCAATTTTGTCAGCGGAGACACCGGTGGTATCCATCACCACCCACATCCTACAGGAGAAGCATGCAACTGGCCTAGCCTCCATCCCCTCTTACACTACAGCATACAGCTGCCGTGTGGACCAATTGGACCTTCGCCCTCCGACTCTTCTCCCAGTCAGCTGCACTCTCTGTAAACTCCTGGCTCCCTTCACGCTCATTGCGGAAATGTAGGAAACGAAATGAAAGGAGCACCTTACTCCCTCCTCACCTAACTCCCTCAGTCACCAAACTCTCACTATCGCACTCAAATGCACCAAAATCAGCACTCAGTGAAAACAAAGTCTGCGCTGTCGGTGGGTCACTTTTATACTGTGAATCTAGCCCCTGAAAACTGGCCGAATCCAATTAACTGATTATCAAGCTCCAGCTGCAGGTACCTACAAGTAGATCCTTTGTTTAAAGATGATTGAAAATTCACCTTCTTCTAAACCAAACAGCAACTTTTAAGTTAATTAACTAAATAAACGAAAGACTTGACTTTAGATAAAAATAAATTTCGAGTCAGCTTCCATAGCTTTATCGAGGCAGGCGAGTTTATGAGAATGACACTGGGTTCTCCAGTATCGTCTTCTTCCTGTGGCTGAAGAGCTGCCTCCAGAGTTGCAAAGGTAATTTCACTCACTAGGGGGCAAAAGTGATATGATCGTCACCACACAACAATGACAAGAGAACAGGAACCATGAAGGGGACCGGATCAAAACTTGTACGAGACCTTATTTGACATTTTAAAACTCTTCATTAAAGACAGTCTTGAGGATTTATGACGAGTGTTCCTCCGTTTCGGCTCCGCTAAAAGTGTGCCACCATACTCAGCCTGTTCACAATGACATGACATCCGCTTACCTGGCCCATCCTGACCCACCAATGGCCAAATTCATATTGGGTGTGTAGGATCAGGATGTTCTCTGTCATCGCAACATCGCTCTTTTTGATATTACATTCTGACAGCTTCATGTTATCCTCAGTAAGCTGCCCACTGGAGTGTCGGTAAGCTAATGGAACAGCGGCAATGTGTTCACCCTGTGCCGCCTCTAGAGCTACATACAGTGTCCTCGCATGCTCTGGAATAGTAATAAATTATTCAGACAATTCCGGCACCCGTGACCAGGCGGAGACCGAATTTCAAGTCAGCCTCAATAGCTTTATCGAAGCAGGCGAGTTCTTGAGAATGCACTAAACTCTCGCAATACAAACCTCCTCTACCAACCTATCCCATCAACACTGTACTGCCCCTCGGTAATCCGAACTCCACAATGCTGCTTTGGACAACGTGGACGATGTTCCCTACCTTCAGACTGTACTGTAAACAAGGAAAGACAACTATGACAAATATCACAACCGTCTCCTGTGTCCAAAATTATTTCCATTACGTTTAAAAAGTGTTCGAAGAATAGGATCCTACACCCGGTACCAAGTTCATAGTTTCAGAGCGTTACTGTTACTCGCCCTTCTACATTCCTCCGAGACGGCAGCTTTGTGGAGTTAGGCCATCCTAATTCTGGAGAAGTACCACCAGTGCAGCCTCCAAATGGTGCTGCGATCCAGTAACAGGAAAAGCGGACCAACGTAAGCGATCTCGTTCAGAGCATTAACCCCAACATATACATATGGAAAACCATAGCCCATAGCATATCTGCGAAGAATTTGGGCGATTTCAGTTTCATGCTGAGAGCAAGTTGAAGCCAAGCATTCACAGCGCCCGGAACGTGTATTAATTCTCGCATCTAACCAGCCGCTCCTCCAAACACCATCTGCTCCATCTCTAACACAGACAGCAGGTCACACACTGGCCTCTTCACTCACATCAGAAACGATTTTCAGTCGAAAACCAAGTTATCGTCTTCTTTGAAGAATCATTGTTCTCGATAAACAAAGTGAACACATTTGGAAATTGAGAGTGAATCCTGGATTCAGCTGTATCAGTTAAATGTATTGCGTGAAAAGTAATTTAGGACAGCTCCAGCAGCGGAAAGACACATTTTCCTTGAAGAGGAAAACCGTTTTTTTTTTCTGGTGGTGTTCTTGTGAGTTCGTAAGTTCATCCCAGCCCATTGATGTATCCAGGTTGCCCGGCAACAGAAACATCTCTTCAGTCTTCCAAATATTTAATAGTGTCACATTTCTAACTGGATTGGGGGAGGGCAGTCTGAAAACTGAGCCCAGTGAAGGCGTGTGGAGACTTTGGGTGGAGATAGAATTCACCGTGCTGCATATTTCCCTCTCTCAAACAAATATACAGAACGCAATGTCATCTCCCTTGGCACCACACCCAGACTTCCGAATCCAGCTGCCGGGAATATTGACACAAAACTAGCCTTGCCTGGTGACATTTGTGAAGCGGATGCACTGGGAATCTCGTCCAAGTTTTTTATTTATTAATTAATTTAATAATCAATGTAACCGGATATCTCACTGCATCCTTGAAACTCTCCCTGAACCTGGACTGAGTTGCCACATAAACAAATGTATTTGTGCAGCAATTTAGATTCATTAGCATGTAGCCAACTCGGAAAAATGTTATTAAGAATGGGCTGACACCTTTATTTGTAAAGGAATATAAGAAATCTAAGACGTAGATGAACCAAAGAAGTATGAAGCTGCTCGATATGCTGAACAGCAAAATCGCAGACTTCCTTCTATTCTCCATCTCTGGGTCACACTTGTCTCCTTTGCTCTCACCTTTTAGGCCCTTACGGATTCGACTGGACAGTAAAATGTGTCTGACGGTCAGGGTGTTAAGCAAGATAATTGTAGCAAATGGGAGCAATGGGGTTAAAAATACAGTCAACCATTTCAGTCCCAACCATCCAGGCTCAGTGTAATAGCTCGCCTTGAAATAACAGTAGTAAGGTACTTCGTCGATTATGACTCCAGGTACAAATGCAAAGTACAGAGGGACATTTTTTAAACAGAACAGCGTGCAGGTTGTCGCTAGTACGACCGCAGCAGTTTTCTCGGTGCAATATTTAATTTTCAAATTCGGGCAACAAATGGCAACAAACCGATCGAAGGAGAAAGTCACTGTGAACCAGACAGAACACTCTGTGATAGCAAAGGCTAGGACAGAGACAGCGCTGCACACTGAAGTTATGTGCAGCAAATAACTTAGGTAGTAATAAAAATTGAGCTGTCTCAGAATGATCTCAGCAACAACGAACAACAGATCTGACATTGCCATAGCGACGAGGTAGAGAGTGGTGCACTTGGAGACATCGCACTTTCCCCGGCACAACAGCACAACAGCAACCACATTTACTGCAAGAGAGAAAATTATAATCAAACAAAAACTAATTACCAAACGTACATAAAGTTCCAGTCCATATATTTAGAGGATTACTTCAGCATTTACAAAAACACTTGCACAGTTATCAAATCCATACTGAAAGAAAATCTCACCACAGCATCAATCGACTACCTGAAGATCAATGTCTCGGTTAAAGTGAGATGACCATTTGTTGAGAGGAAATACATGATTCCACACACACATATCATTTGTCATTGTGCACTGGGACCTCCCAGAAGAGGACATGCCATGAGGTACACTTAAAGGGAGCTTGAATCGTATCAATAAACGTCATTAATTGTAATAATGTTGGGATGACAGTATTTGAGGAAACTCACTCCTGGATGCGGCCAATGGACCCACCGAGGCCTGATTCAAGATACCTGAACACGTCCCTGACAGTGTTGGAAACATTATACGATCACGGGTTTGGATGAGGGCCATCCTGTCAAGGAAATCTACTCTATGTTAGCTGAAATGGGAACCTACTCCACATATAAATGTGGTCACACCCAAGGTGCAGGCAGATAAATGGGTGACCACCAGAAAGGGCAGGCAGTCAGTGCTGGAATCCCCTGTGGTTGTCCCCCTCTCGAACAGGTATACCCCTTTGGATACTGTGTGTGTGGGGGGGGGGGGGCAGCCTATTAGGAGAAAACAGCAGCAGCCAGAGCAGTGGCACCACGGCTGGGTCTGATGTTCAGAAGAGAGGGTCAAAGCCCAATTAGAGTAATAGGGGACTCTATAGTCAGGGGCACAGATAGGCGCTTCAGTGGACGTGAAAGAGACTCCAGGATGGTATGTTGCCTCCCTGGTGGCAGAGTACAGGATGTCTCCGAAAGGATAGAGGGCATCCTGAAGGGGGAGGGCAAACAGGCTGAGGTCGTTGTACATATTGGTACGAACGACATAGGCAAGAAGCGGCATGAGGTCCTGCAGCAGGAGTTCAGGGAGCTAGGCAGAAAGTTAAAAGACAGGACCTTTAGGGTTGTAATCTCTGGATTACTCCCTGTGCCACGTGCCAGTGAGGCTAGAAATAGGAAGATAGAGCAGCTAAACACGTGGCTAAACAGCTGGTGTAGGAGCGAGGGTTTCCGTTATCTGGACCACTGGGAGCTCTTCCGGGGCAGGTGTGACCTATATAAGGACGGGTTGCATCAAAACCGGAGAGGCATAAATATTCTGGCCGCGAGGTTTGCTAGTGTCACACAGGAGGGTTTAAACTAGTATGGCAGGGGGGTGGGCAAGGGAGCAATAGGTCAGAAGGTGAGAGCATTGAGGGAGAACTAGGGAATAGGGACAGTAGGGCACTGACGCAGAGCATACAGGGAGAAGTTGCTGAACACAGCGGGTCTGGTGGCCTGAAGTGCTTATGTTTTAATGCAAGAAGTATTACGGGTAAGGCAGATGAACCTAGAGCTTGGATTAGTACTTGGAACTATGATGTTGTTGCCATTACAGAGAGGGAAGGGCAGGATTGGCAGCTAAACGTTCCAGGATTTAGATGTTTCAGGCGGGAGAGAGGGGGATGTAAAAGGGGAGGCGGAGTTGCGCTACTGGTTAGGGAGAATATCACAGCTGTACTGCGGGAGGACACCTCAGAGGGCAGTGAGGCTATATGGGTAGAGATCAGGAATAAGAAGGGTGCAGTCACAATGTTGGGGGTTTACTACAGGCCTCCCAATAGCCAGCGGGAGATAGAGGAGCAGATAGGTAGGCAGATTTTGGAAAAGAGTAAAAACAACAGGGTTGTGGTAATGGGAGACTTCAACTTCCCCAATATTGACTGGGACTCACTTAGTGCCAGGGTTTTAGATGGGGCGGAGTTTGTAAGGAGCATCCAGGAGGGCTTCTTAAAACAATATGTAGACAGTCCAACTAGGGAAGGGGTGGTACTGGACCTGGTATTGGGGAATGAGCCCGGCCAGGTGATAGATAGAACATAGAACATGGAACATAGAACGATACAGCGCAGTATCCTTCGGCCCTTCGGCCCACGATGTTGCACCAAAAGAAAAGCCATCTAACCTACACTATGCCATTATCATCCATATGCTTATCCAATTAACTTTTAAATGCCCTCAATGTTGGCGAGTTCACTACTGTTGCAGGTAGGGCATTCCACGGCCTCACCACTCTTTGCGTACGAACCTACCTCTGACCTCTGTCCTATATCTATTACCCCTCAGTTTAAAGCTATGTCCCCTCGTGCCAGCCATTTCCAGTCGCGGGAGAAGGCTCTCACTGTCCACCCTATCTAACCCCCTGATCATTTTGTATGCCTCTATTAAGTCTCCTCTTAAACTTCTTCTCTCCAACGAAAACAACCTCAAGTCAAGATGTTTCAGTAGGGAAGCATTTTGGTAACAGTGACCACAATTCAGTAAGTTTTAAAGTACTGGTGGACAAGGATAAGAGTGGTCCTAGGATGAATGTGCTAAATTGGGGGAAGGTTAATTATAACAATATTAGGCGGGAACTGAAGAACATAGATTGGGGGCGAATGTTTGAGGGCAAATCAACATCTGACATGTGGGAGGCTTTCAAGTGACAGTTGAAAGGAATTCAGGACCGGCATGTTCCTGTGAGGAAGAAGGATAAATACGGTAATTTTCGAGAATCTTGGATAACGAGAGATATTGTAGGCCTCGTCAAAAAGAAAAAGGAGTCATTTGTCAGGGCTAAAAGGCTGGGAACAGACGAAGCCTGCGTGGAATATAAGGAAAGTAGGAAGGAACTTAAGCAAGGAGTCAGGTGGGCTAGAAGGGGTCACGAAAAGTCATTGGCAAATAGGGTTAAGGAAAATCCCAAGGCTTTCTACACGTCGATTTCAGCGGGAGCGGTGGGCAAGTGATTTCTGGGAGGTAAGTGTATCCTTTAAAAACTCTTACCTTCACAGGAGCAGGCCAGTCGATTTCAGCGGGAGCAGTGGGCAAGTGATTTCTGGGAGGTAAAAAAACCACTTCTTTTCTGTTTTATTTTTTTCGACCCGCGGATTTCTAGGAAGACCCACCCCCCCCCCCCCCCCCCCCCCAACCAATAAATTCTGGTGGAGAGGAAACCCGAGACACTACACGTGTAGTGTCTCCCACCCGCCCTCCTTCTCTAACCTAATAATAAGACCCATTGGTGTGAGGTAAGTGCCATATTATATTATTATTATATTATATTATTAGCATTGTGCAGGTCAAGGTTCGGAGGTGGAGGAGCAGTCTCTGTCAGGGACAGAACCTGAGAACATCTAAGACCCTCAGAAGGTAAGTAAGTGATTTTTACTCATTTTTACTTTTATACCTTTTTCAAATTGTGTGTGTCGGGGGAAACTGAAGTGACATCACAGAAAAGCTGTGACCTGAGTGGCTGTTTGGAAATCTGCACTTAATTAAAAAAATTAAGCATTGGTAACTAATTAAACATAATTACTTAATTATAATTCAGAGGGGTATCTAAGCCAGATATCGGAGAGTACTATATTTAGCTTTCGCATTTCTATTAGAAATCTAGTGCTCGGAAACAGATAGTTAGCAGTAACTTTGAAATTAAAAAAAATATATATTAATTTTTATTTTTATTTTAAATTTTAATTAATTTGCGCAATGTCAGTTAGAGGGGTGCTGTGCTCTGACTGTGAGATGTGGCAGGTCCGGGAGGCTTCCAGCGTCCCGGATGGCTTCATCTGCAGAAAGTGCACCCAACTGGAGATCCACACAGACCGCATGGTTCGGTTGGAGCAGTAATTGGATGCACTTAGGAGCATGCAGGTGGCGGAAAGTGTCATAGATCGCAGTTATGTAAATGTAGTCACACCAAGGTGCAGGCAGAGAAATGGGTGACCACCAGAAAGGGCAGGCAGTCAGTGCAGGAATCCCCTATGGTTGTCCCCCTCTCGAAAGGTATACCCCTTTGGATACTGTCGGGGGGGGGGGGGGGGATAGCCTATCTGGGGAAAACAGCAGCAGCCAGAGCAGTGGCACCACGGCTGGCTCTGATGTTCAGAAGGGAGGGTCAAAGCGCAGAAGAGCAATAGTAATAGGGGACTCCATAGTCAGGGGCACAGATAGGCGCTTCTGTGGACGTGAAAGAGACTCCAGGATTGTATGTTGCCTCCCTGGTGCCAGCGTCCAGGATGTCTCCGAACGGGTAGAGGGCACCCTGAAGGGGGAGGGCAAACAGGCAGAGTTCGTTGTACATATTGGTACTAATGACGTAGGCAGGAAGGGGCATGAGGTCCTGCAGCAGGAGTTCAGTGAGCTAGGGAGAAATTTAAAAGATAGGACCTTTAGGGTTGTAACCTCGGGATTACTCCCTGTGCCACGTGCCAGTGAGGCTAGAAATAGGAAGATAGAGCAGCTAAACACGTGGCTAAACAGATAGTGTAGGAGGGAGGGTTTCCGTTATCTGGACCACTGGTAGCTCTTACGGGGCAACTGTGACCTATATAAGGACGGGTTGCATCTAAACCAGAGTGGCATAAATATCCTGGCCGCGAGGTTTGCTAGTGTCACACGGGAGGGTTTAAACTAGTATGGCAGGGGGGTGGGCACGTGAGCAATAGGTCAGAAGGTGAGAGCATTGAGGGAGAACTAGGGAATAGGGACAGTAGGGCTCTGAGGCAGAGCAGACAGGGAGAAGACAGCGGGTCTAGTGGCCTGAAGTGCATATGTTTTAATGCAAGAAGTATTACGGGTAAAGCAGATGAACTTAGAGCTTGGGTTAGTACTTGGAACTATGATGTTGTTGCCATTACAGAGACCTGGTTGAGGGAAGGGCAGGATTGGCAGCTAAACGTTCCAGGATTTAGATGTTTCAGGCGGGATAGAGGGGGATGTAAAAGGGGAGGCGGAGTTGCGCTACTGGTTAGGGAGAATATCACAGCTGTACTGCGGGAGGACACCTCAGAGGGCAGTGAGGCTATATGGGTAGAGATCAGGAATAAGAAGGGTGCAGTCACAATGTTGGGGGTTTACTACAGGCCTCCCAACAACCAGCGGGAGATAGAGGAGCAGATAGGTAGACAGATTTTGGAAAAGAGAAAAAACAACAGGGTTGTGGTGATGGGAGACTTCAACTTCCCCAATATTGACTGGGACTCACTTAGTGCCAGGGGCTTAGACGGGGCGGAGTTTGTAAGGAGCATCCAGGAGGGCTTCTTAAAACAATATGTAGACAGTCCAACTAGGGAAGGGGCGGTACTGGACGTGGTCTTGGGGAATGAGCCCGGCCAGGTTGTAGATGTTTCAGTAGGGGAGCATTTCGGTAACAGTGGCCACAATTCAGTAAGTTTAAAGTACTGATGGACAAGGATAAGAGTGGTCCTAGGATGAATGTCCTAAATTGGGGGAAGGCTAATTATAACAATATTAGGCGGGAACTGAAGAACATAGATTGGGGGCGGATGTTTGAGGGCAAATCAACATCTGACATGTGGGAGGCTTTCAAGTGTCAGTTGAAAGGAATTCAGGACCGGCATGTTCCTGTGAGGAAGAAGGATAAATACGGTTATTTTCGGGAACCTTGGATAACGAGAGATATTGTAGGCCTCGTCAAAAATAAAAAGGAGGCATTCGTCAGGGCTAAAAGGCTGGGAACAGACGAAGCCTGCGTGGAATATAAGGAAAGTAGGAAGGAACTTAAGCAAAGAGTCAGGAGGGCTAGAAGGGGTCACGAAAAGTCATTGGCAATTAGGGTTAAGGAAAATCCCAAGGCTTTTTACACGTACATAAAAAGCAAGAGGGTAGCCAGGGAAAGGGTTGGCCCACTGAAGGATAGGCAAGGGAATCTATGTGTGGAGCCAGAGGAAATGGGTGAGGTACTAAATGAATACTTTGCATCAGTATTCACCAAAGAGAAGAAATTGGTAGATGTTGAGTCTGGAGAAGGGTGTGTAGATAGCCTGGGTCACATTGAGATCCAAAAAGACGAGGTGTTGGGTGTCTTAAAAAATATTAAGGTAGATAAGTCCCCAGGGCCTGATGGGATGTACCCCAGAATACTGAAGGAGGCTGGAGAGGAAATTGCTGAGGTCTTGCCAGAATTCTTTGGATCCTCACTGTCTTCAGGGGATGTCCCGGAGGACTGGAGAATAGCCAATGTTGTTCCGCTGTTTCAGAAGGGTAGCAAGGATAATCCAGGGAACTACAGCCCGGTGAGCCTTACTTCAGTGGTAGGGAAATTACTGGAGAGAATTCTTCGAGACAGGATCTACTCCCATTTGGAAGCAAATGGACATATTAGTGAGAGGCAGCATGGTTTTGTGAAGGGGAGGTCGTGTCTCACTAACTTGATAAGAGTTTTTCGAGGAGGTCACTAAGATGATTGATGCAGGTAGGGCAGTGGATGTTGTCTATATGGACTTCAGTAAGGCCTTTGACAAGGTCCCTCATGGTAGACTAGTACAAAAGGTGAAGTCACACGGGATCAGGGGTGAGCTGGCAAGGTGGATACAGAACTAGCTCGGTCATAGAAGGCATAGAGTAGCAATGGAAGGATGCTTGTCTAATTGGAGGGCTGTGACCAGTGGTGTTCCACAGGGATCAGTGCTGGGACCTTTGCTCTTTGTAGTATATATAAATGATTTGGAGGAAAATGTAACTGGTCTGATTAGTAAGTTTGCAGATGACGCAAAGGTTGATGGAATTGCGGATAGCGATGAGGATGAGGACAGCCGGAGGATACAGCAGGATTTAGATTGCTTGGAGACTTGGGCGGAGTGATGGCAGATGGAGTTTAATCCGGACGAATGAGTTCTCCCAGCGAGCCAGAGAGAAGACAGCCAGAGTGAGGCAGCAAAGAGTGAGTTTGGGAATTTGAATCTAGGTGGGAATTGAATTGAATTGAATTAATTCTGTAAGGCAGCTCCTTTTAAATTTCTGGAGTTTAAATTAATTTATATTAAGCGAGTATTGTGGAGTGTGGGTTAACAAGGGCTGCCCCACCCACTCACATAACTGGTTGGCAGTTAAGTGTCAGTCACTTAAATCTACCTTGATCTAAAAGCAGGTGGGGGACGGGAGTCAATTCAGGACAGTTTAAACAGAGCAACTTGTAAACTCACTCCCAGTAAGTTCTCCCAGTGAGCCAGAGAAGACAGAGCCAGGAGTGAGACACAGCTAAGAGTGAGTTTGGGAATTTGAATCTAGGTGGGAATTCGAAGCTGGGTGGGGAGGAAGTGCTTTTTATCCCTGGTAAGTGACTGCTAAGTAGTGTTTCTGTTTTTCTGTTTCTTTTCATTGGTATATTTATTTATTTTTTTCTTTGTTTTTTTTTTGTTGAAATTGTAGTTGTTGAAGTTAACCGAAGGTTTAACACATGGCATGAGATCTGAGACCCGTGTCATGCTCCTCGTGTGCGATGTGGGAGCTCAGGGACACGTCCACTGTCCCTGGCTCCTTGACGTGCAAGAAGTGTGTCCAGTTGCAGCTCCTGTTAGACCGCTTGACGGCTCTGGAGCTGCGGATGGAGTCACTTTGGAGCATCCGCGATGCTAAGGACGTCGTGGATAGCACGTTTAGCGAGTTGGTCACACCGCAGGTGAAAGGTACTGAGGGAGAGAGAAAATGGGTGACCAAAAGACAGAGCAAAAGTAGGAAGGCAGTGCAGGTGTCCTCTGCGGTCATCTCCCTGCAAAACAGATATACCGCTTTGGATACTGTTGAGGGAGATGGCTCACCAGGGGAAGGCAGCAGCAGCCAGGTTCATGGCACCGCGGCTGGCTCTGCTGCGCAGCTGGGCAGGAAGAAGAATGGCAGGGCTACAGTGATAAGGGTCTCAATTGTAAGGGGAATAGACATGCAGTTCTGCGGACGCAATCAAGACTCCAGGATGGTATGTTGCCTCCCTGGTGCAAGGGTCAAGGATGTCTAGGAGCAGCTGCAGGGCATTCTGGGGGGGGGGGGGGGGGAGGGTGAACAGCCAGCTGTCGTGGTGCACATAGGCACCAACGATATAGGTAGAAAACGGGACGAGGTCCTAAAGCTGAATTTAGGGAGCTAGGAGTTAAAATTAAAAAGTCGGACCTCCAAGGTAGTAATCTCAGGATTGCTACCAGTGCCGCGAGCTAGTCAGAGTAGGAATGTCAGGATAGAGAGGATGAATACATGGCTCGAGAGATGGTGCAAGAGGGAGGGATTCAAATTCCTGGGACATTGGAACCGGTTCTGGGGGAGGTGGGACCAGTACAAACCGGACGGTCTGCACCTGGGCAGGACTGGAACCGATGTCCTATGGGGGGGGGGGGGGGGCGGGGGGAGGGGTGTTTGCTAGAGCTGTTGGGGAGAGTTTAAACTAATGTGGCAGGGGGATGGGAACCGATGCAGGAAGTTGGAAGGTAGTAAAACAGGGACAGAAATAAAATGCAGTAAGGGGGAAAGTGCAAGGCAGAGAAGCCAGAGTCAAAAATCAAAAAGGGCGACAGTACAAGGTACAGTGACTGAGGGGAGCTCAGTGAATAGGACCAGGAATACTAAAAGAAATAAATCAGGAAGTGAAAACATTAATGATAAGCGATGCGGCAGGTTGTTACATGAAGATATGGGTTCGACGACAAGGAAAATTATGAGAAAGGTAATGAGGAAATATAACTTAGGAGAGGTTACTGATCGAGGTGTTAAGGTTCAGAACAGAGGTAAAAAAGCCAACATAAGTGTACTTTACCTGGATGCTCGTAGTATTCGTAATAAGGTAAATGAGTTGATGGCGCAAAGCATCGTGAATGACTATGATTTAGTGGCCATTACTGAAACATGGTTAAAGGATGGTCACGACTGGGAGTTAAATATCCGAGGGTATCAAACTTTTCGGAAGGACAGAGTGGATAGTAAGGGAGGTGGTGTAGCTCTGTTATTTAATACAAAGTCTTATAACACCAGGTTAAGGATGACATCCGGGCAACAGTAAGGGATGACATCGGTGCTATGGAGGATAAGGTTGAATCCATTTGGGTGGAAATCAGGAACAGTAAGGCGAAAAAGTCACTGATAGGAGTAATCTATAGGCCACCAAATAGGAACATTATGGTGGGGCAGGCAATAAACAACGAAACAACAGATGCATGTAGAAACGGTACAGCAGTTATCATGGGGGATTTTAATCTACATGTTGATTGGTTTAACCAGGTCGGTTAAGGCAGCCTTGAGGAGGAGTTTATAGAATGTATCCGCGATAGTTTCCTAGAACAGTATGTAATGGAACCTACGAGGGAACAAGCGGTCCTAGATCTGGTCCTGTGTAATGAGACAGGATTGATTCAGGATCTCATAGTTAGGGGTCCACTCGGAAGGAGCGATCACAATATGGTGGAATTTAAAATACAGATGGAAGGTGAGAAGGTAAAATCAAGCACGAGTATTTTGTGCTTAAACAAAGGAGATTACAATGGGATGAGAGAAGAACTAGCTAAGGTAGACTGGGAGCAAAGACTTTATAGTGAAAGAGTTGAGGAACAGTGGAGAACATTCCAAGTGATTTTTCACAGTGCTCAGCAAAGGTTTGTACCAACAAATAGGAAGGACGGTAAAAAGAGGGAAAATCGACCGTGGATATCTAAGAACATAAGAACTAGGAGCAGGAGTAGGCCATCTGGTCCCTCGAGCCTGCTCCGCCATTCAATGAGATCATGGCTGATCTTTTGTGGACTCAGCTCCACTTTCCGGCCCGAACACCATAACCCTTAATCCCTTTAAGGAAATAAGGGAGAGTATCAAATTGAAGGAAAAAACATACAAAGTAGCAAAGATCAGTGGGAGACTAGAGGACTGGGAAATATTTAGGGGGCAACAGAAAGCTACTAAAAAAGCTATAAAGAAGAGTAAGATAGATTATGAGAGTAAACTTGCTCAGAATATAAAAACAGATAGTGAACGTTTCTACAAATACATAAAACAAAAAAGAGTGGCTAAGGTAAATATTGGTCCTTTAGAGGATGAGAAGGGAGATTTAATAATGGGAGATGAGGAAATGGCTGAGGAACTGAACAGGTTTTTTGTGACGGTCTTCACATTGGAAGACACAAATAACATGCCAGTGACTGATGGAAATGAGGCTATGACAGGTGAGGACGTTGAGAGAATTGTTATCACCAAGGAGGTAATGATAGGCAAGCTAATGGGGCTAAAGGTAGACAAGTCTCCTGGACCTGATGGAATGCATCCCAGAGTGCTAAAAGAGATGGCTAGGGAAATTGCAAATGCACTAGTGATAATTTACCAAAATTCACTAGACTCTGGGGTGGTCCCGACGGATTGGAAATTAGCAAACCTGACACCACTGTTTAAAAAAGGAGGTAGGCAGAAAGCGGGTAATTATAGGCCAGTGAGCCTATAATCTTCGGTAGTAGGGAAGATGCTGGAATCTATCATCAAGGAAGAAATAGCGAGGCATCCGGATGGAAATTGTCCTATTGGGCAGACGCAGCATGGGTTCATAAAGAGCAGGTCGTGCCTAACTAATTATGTGGAATTTTTTGAGGACATTAACAGTGCGGTAGATAACGGGGAGCCAATGGATGTGGTATATCTGGATTTCCAGAAAGCCTTTGACAAGGTGCCACACAAAAGGTTGTTGCATAAGATAAAGATGCATGGCATTAAGGGGAAAGTAGTAGCATGGATAGAGGATTGGTTGATTAATAGAAAGCAAAGATTGGGGATTAATGGGTGTTTCTCTGGTTGGCAATCAGTAGCTAGTGGTGTCCCTCAGGGATCAGTGTTGGACCCACAACTGTTCACAATTTAAATAGATGATTTGGAGTTGGGGACCAAGGGCAATGTGTCCAAGTTTGCAGGCGACACAAAGATAAGTGGTAAAGCAAAAAGTGCAGAGGATACTGGAAGTCTGCAGAGGGATTTGGATATGCTAAGTGAATGGGCTAGGGTCTGGCAGATGGAATACAATATTGACAAATGTGAGGTTATTCATTTTGATAGGAATAACAGCAAAAGGGATTATTATTTAAATGATAAAATATTAAAACATGCCGCTGTGCAGAGAGACCTGGGTGTGCTAGTGCATGAGTCGCAAAAAGTTGGTTTTCAGGTGCAACAGGTGATTAAGAAGGCAAATGGAATTTTGTCCTTCATTGCTAGAGGGATGGAGTTTAAGACTAGGGAGGCTCTGCTGCAATTGTATAAGGTTTTAGTGAGGCCACAGCTGGAGTATTGTGTTCAGTTTTGGTCTCCTTACTGGAGAAAGGACGTACAGGCACTGGAGGGTGTGCAGAGGAGATTCACTAGGTTAATCCCAGAGCTGAAGGGGTTGGATTACGAGGAGAGGTTGAGTAGACTGGGACTGTACTCATTGGAATTTAGAAGGATGAGGGGGGATCTTATAGAAACATATAAGATTATGAATGGAATAGATAGAATAGATGCGGGCAGGTTGTTTCCACTGGCGGGTGAAAGCAGAACTAGGGGGCATAGCCTCAAAATAAGGGGAAGTAGATTTAGGACTGAGTTTAGCAGGAACCTCTTCACCCAAAGGGTTGTGAATCTATGGAATTCCTTGCCCAGTGAAGCAGTAGAGGCTCCTTCATTAAATGTTATTAAGATAAAGATAGATAGTTTTTTGACGAATAAAGGGATTAAGGGTTATGGTGTTCGGGCCGCAAAGTGGAGCTGAGTCCACAAATGATCAGCCATGATCTCATTAAATTGTGGAGCAGGCTCGAGGGGCCAGATAGCCTACTCCTGCTCCTAGTTCTTATAAATGTGAGGTAATGCATTTTGGAAGGTCTAATGCAGGTAGGGAATATACAGTGAATGGTGGAACCCTCAAGAGTATTGAAAGTCAAAGAGATCTAGGAGTACAGGTCCACAGGTTACTGAAAGGGGCAACACAGGTGGAGAGGGTAGTCAAGAAGGCATACGGCATGCTTGCCTTCATTGGCCGGGGCATTGAGTATAAGAATTGGCAAGTCATGTTGCAGCTGTATAGAACCTTAGTTAGGCCACACTTGGAGTATAGTGTTCAATTCTGGTCGCCACACTACCAGAAGGATGTGGAAGCTTTAGAGAGGGTGCAGAAGAGATTTACCAGAATGTTGCCTGGTATGGAGGGCATTAGCTATGAGGAGCGGTGAATAAACTCGGTTTGTTCTCACTGGAACGAAGGAGGTTGAGGGGCGACCTGATAGAGGTCTACAAAATTATGAGGGGCATCGACAGAGTGGATAGTCAGAGGCTTTTCCACGGGGCAGAGGGGTCAATTACTGGGGGGGGGGGGGGGGGGGGGGAGATAGGTTTAAGTTGAGAGGGGCCAGGTTTAGAGTAGATGTACGAGGCAAGTTCTTTACGCAGAGGGTAGTGGGTGCCTGGAACTCACTACCGGAGGAGGTGGTGGAAGCAGGGACGATAGTGACATTTAAGGGTCATCTTGACAAATACATGAATAGGATGGGAATAGAGGGATACGGACCCAGGAAGTGTAGAAGATTGTAGTTTAGACGGGCAGCATGGTCGGCACGGGCTTGGAGGGCCGAAGGGCCTGTTCCTGTGCTGTCCATTTCTTTGTTCTTTGTTCTTTGTTTGACTGTCTGCAATCCATACCCAGGAGACGAGACAATTTTTTGTTAAGCAATTTCAATGTAGACAAAGGAGAGCAAGGTGGACCAAATTAACGGTTTAATCGGGAGCCATTGGCCCCCGTGCCCAATCGTGAAACGTTTCCAAACTGGGAATTAAGAGGATGTGAGAATACAGAGAGAACAGAGGAGATGGGGATCTTGTGAAGTGAGTAAAATCCTCAATTCCATCGCGTCGCTCCAATGCTGGCTGGGCAATGGCCATTTGGTGAGAGGAAATACATGATTCCACACACGGACATTTGGCAGACAACTTTCTCTAATCTCGTGGATCCTGGAAGTTTCGGAACTTTGGGATAGAACGAAGAAATCACGTGTTGATTTACCCTCAAACATCTGCCCCCAATCTATGCTCTTCAGTTCCCGCCTAATATTGTTATAATTAGCCTTACCCGAATTTAGCACGTTCATCTTAGGATCACTCTTATCCTTGTCCACCAGCACTTTAAAATTTACTGAATTGTGGTCACTGTTAACGAAATGCTCCCCTACTGAAACATCTACCACCTGGCCGGGCTCATTCCCCAATACCAGGGCCAGTACCGCCCCTTCCCTAGTTGGACTGTCTACATATTGTTTTAAGAAGCCCTCCTGGATGCTCCTTACAAACTCCGTCCCGTCTATGCCCCTGGCACTAAGTGAGTCCCAGTCAATATTGGGGAAGTTGAAGTCTCCCATCACCACAACCCTGCTGTTTTTACTCTTTTCCAAAATTTGTCTACCTATCTGCTCCTCTATCTCCCGTTTGCTGTTGGGAGGCCTGTAGTAAACCCCCATTGTGACAGCACCCTTCTTATTCCTGATCTCTACCCATATAACCTCACTGCCCTCTGAGGTGTACTCCCGCAGTACAACTGTGATATTCTCCCTAAGAAGTAGCGGAACTCCGCCTCCCCTTTTACATCCCCTCTATCCCGCCTGAAACATCTAAACCCTGGAACGTTTAGCTGCAAATCTTGCCCTTCCCACAACCAGGTCTCTGTAATGGCAACAACATCATAGTTCCAAGTACGAATCCAAGCTCGAAATTCATCTGCCTAACCCGTCATACTTGTTACATCAAGCATATCCTCTGCGGGATGCTTGTCTTCACTCGTACAGCTCGGGTCTTTAGTTCCGGTACAACTTCAGATTAGGGTGACTACGACGGAAGTACGTAAATTTCCCATGCAACACCAATCAGCAGCTCCGCTCTAATGATCTCTGCTGGTTGCTTGGCTTCACTCGAACAGCTAGGGTCTTTAGCTCAGGTACACCTTCAAATTAGGTTGACCGCGACGGAGGTATGCAAATTTACCTTGCAACACCAATCAGCAGCTCCGCTCTACTTCCCTCTGCTGGATGGTTGTCTTCACTCGAACAGCTAGGGTCGTTAGCTCAGGTACACCTTCAAATTAGGGTGACCACTACGGAGTTATGCAAATTTCCCTTACAACACCAATCAGCAGCTCCGCTCTACTGCCCTCTGCTGGATGTTTTTCTTCACTCGAACAGCTACGGTCTTTACCTCAGGTACACCTTCAAATTAGGGTGACCACGACGGAGGTCTGCAAATTTTCCTTGCAGGACCAATCAGCAGCTCCGTTCTACTGCCCTCTGCTGGATGCTTCTCTTCACTCGAACAACTAGGGCCCTTTTGCTCAGGCACACCTTCAAATTAGGGTGACCACGACAGAGGCACGCAAATTCCCCTTGCAACACCAACCAGCAGCTACGTTCTACTGCCCTTTGCTGGATGCTTGTCTGCACTCGAACAGCTAGGGTCTTTAGCTCAGGTGCACCTTCAAATTAGGGTGACTCGACGGAGATCTGCAAATTTCCCTTGCGACACCAATCAGCAGCTCCGTTCTACTGCCCTCTGCTGGATGCTTGTTTTCACTCGAACAGCTAGGGTCCTTAGCTCAGGTACACCTTCAAATTAGGGTGACCACGACGGAGGACTGCAAATTCCCCTTACAACACCAATGAGCAGCTCCGCTCTACTGCCCTCTGCTGGATGCTTGTCTTCACTCGAACAGCTAAAGGTCTTTAACTCAGGTACACCTTCAAATTAGGGTGACCACGACGGAGGTCTGCAAATTTCCCTTGCAACACCAATCAGCAGCTCCGCTCTACTTCCCTCTGCTGGATGCTTGTCTTCACTCGAACAGCTAGGGTCCTTAGCTCCGGTACAGCTTCAAATTAGGGTGACCACGACGGAGGTCTGCAAATTTCCCTTGCAACACCAATCAGCAGCTTCGCTCTACGTCCCTCTACTGGATGCTTGTCTTCACTCGAACAGCTAGGCTCTCGAGCTCAGGTACACCTTCAAATTAGGTTGACCACGACTGAGGTCTGCAAATTTCCCTTGCGACACCAATCAGCAGCTCCGCTCTACTGCCCTCTGCTGGATGCTTGACTTCACTCGAACAGCTAGGCTCTTTAGCTCCGGTACACCTTCAAATTAGGGTGCCCACGGCGGAGGGCTGCAAATTTCCCTTACGACACCAATCAGCAGCTCCGCTCTACTGCCCTCTGCTGGATGCTTGTCTTCACTCGAACAGCTAGGGCCTTTTGCTCAGGCACACCTTCGAATTATGGTGACCACGACGGAGGCACGCAAATTCCCCTTGCAACACCAATCAGCAGCTCCGCTCTACTGCCCTTTGCTGGATGCTCGTCTTCACTCGAACAGCTAGGGTCTTTAGCTCAGGTACACCTTCAAATTAGGGTGACCACGACGGAGAAATGCAAATTTCCCTTGCAAAACCAATCAGCAGCTTCACTCTACGTCCCTCTACTGGATGCTTGTCTTCACTCGAACAGCTAGGCTCTCGAGCTCAGGTACACCTTCAAATTAGGGTGACCACGACTGAGGTCTGCAAATTTCCCTTGCAACACCAATCAGCAGCTCCGCTCTACTGCCCTCTGCTGGATGCTTGTCTTCACTCACACAGCTAGGGTCTTTAGCTCAGGTACACTTTCAAATTAGGGTGACCACTACGGAGGTATGCAAATTTCCCTTGCAGCACCAATCAGCAGCTCCCCTCACCGCCCCTCTGCTGGATGCTTGTCTTCACTCGAACAGCTAGTGTCTTTAGCTCCGGTACACCTTCAAATTAGGGTGACCACTACGGAGGTATGTAAATTTCCCTTGCGACACCAATCAGCAGCTCCGCTCTACTCCCCTCTGCTGGATGCTTGTCTTCACTCGAACAGCTAGGGCCTTTTGCTCTGGCACACCTTCAAATTAGGGTGACCACGACGGAGGCACGCAAATTCCCCTTGCAACACCAATCAGCAGCTCCGCTCTGCTGCCCTTAGCTATATGCTTGTCTTCACTCGAACAGCTAGGGTCTTTAGCTCAGGTACACCTTCAAATTAGGGTGACCACGACGGAGGTCTGCAAAGTTCCCTTGCAACACCAATCAGCAGCTCCGCTCTACTGCCCTCTGCTGGATGCTTGTCTTCACTCGAACAGTGAATGAAACAAAAAACGAATAGTGTTCCAGATTTACAAGCTAGAATTTACAGTGCAGATTTTTTAATTGATTATATCCACAATAGGAATGCGAACGACCGTAATAGTAGCAATTTAGTTGTTAGTATTAGTGTATTGATATAGTTTATAGCATACAAAATGATCAGGGGGTTGGATAGGGTGGACAGTGAGAGCCTTCTCCCGCGGATGGATATGGCTGGTACGAGGGGACATAACTTTAAACTGCGGGGTAATAGATATAGGACAGAGGTCAGAGGTAGGTTCTTTACGCAAAGAGTAGTGAGGCCGTGGAATGCCCTACCTGCTACAGTAGTGAACTCGCCAACATTGAGGGCATTTAAAAGTTTATTGGATAAACATATGGATGATAATGGCATAGCGTGGGTTAGATGGCTTTTGTTTCGGTGCAACATCGTGGGCCGAAGGGCCTGTACTGCGCTGTATTGTTCTATGTTCTATTTGTGTCGCTGTTATTTTTATTACTAGTAGCAGTAATGCAATTGTTATTAATAATAAAATGAAGTTACTGTGGTGTAGTTGTATCCACAAAACTGCAGTGATCCTAAAAGGAACATCATAATCCTCTTCTGGTCAGTTAGGGGTGGGCAGAAACTGCTGGCTCGGTCATTGATGCCAAATCCCACTAATAAATAAAAAGTCCTTATTTTTCTTCTACGATTACGAACAGTAATGGTAATGACAATAAGTAATGTTACAGTAATCATAAGAATAGTAAATATGTCCTTATTTCCGTTTTGATTCCAGTATTATTTTAAGCTTTGCATTCTCATCAAAGTTTTCCACCATTCCTTGATTTATCCTTGTATTGAAATATGAAGATATAACAGGTCTAATACTAACATTAAACTAGAGGCAGGTAGCATAAGATCAGTGATACTAAGCTAATGTATCGCTTATTAACAAATGCACAAGTTAATTAAACAAATCCTAGGAACACGATCAATTATAATTGGAGCCATGGTTAGCTGAAATTCCAAAGTGGCAGTCACACGTTTTTAAAATACTGAATCGCTTTTGAAAAAATAGCAAAGCAAATGAGATAATACAAATTAAGTCGATGTAATACGTGTTTGTTCTTATGCAGGTCACCTAAAAGTGAACACAGAGAAGAATGATGCCTTATGTTCTAGTGATTACAGTTAATAGACAAGCTGCATAATGGACAGAAAGTTGACAACAAAAGGCAGAGCAGACGATTAGTGGTTAAATAAATGCACTCACATTGCTTGAAGGTGTTCCACAATGGCCAGCGCTAGGAACACTGCAGTTCACGCTTTAAATAAACAATAAATAATCTGGGGGCCGAAGCACAATCTGAACATTTGCAGATGTTACAAATTGAAAGCACAGTTAATACAGAGGAAGAATGCAACGAAATATCTAACGACAACAAAATTTCAATTATGACACTTGCAGAACAAGACTTTGACTCACACGTCAATGTTTGTGTGGCAACACGTGAAGTGCGGCATTTTGGTCACAGGCATAGAGATGTGGTAAAATGAAATCAGAGTTCCGGTGTTCAAGGTAACAAATCGGTTCGAGACTTAGCAACAGTTTAAGGGGACAGGAAATAGAAAGAAAACAATTGAATATTTTAATTATTTATTGGAATTAAAAGACCCGGAATTAAAACAGCAAAGGTAGACAACTCTTATCTTTTATTGTACTGTTTGCATCTCTGGGCTCCACGTTACAGAAAATGCACGTTACTTTACCCGAAGAATTTATTCTTTCGGGTTTTTGGCATCTACAGCGCAGAAAGAGACCATTCGGACCATCGTGTCTACACTGGCTCCCAAAAGAGCTAGTCTCATTCATCTCTCCGTTGTGGTCAAAATACATCACATTCAAACATATATCCAACTCTCATTTGAAGCCTCCTGTAGAATCCGCCTCCACTATTCTCCCAGGCAGTGCATTCCAAACCCCAACAACTCTCTGAGTAAAGAAGTTTCTCCTCATTTCACTTCGAGCTCTCTTGATGACAATTCTGAAGTGGCGACCCCTGATCACAGACATACCAACTAGTGGAAACAAAATATTTTTCTTGACCCTGTCAAAAGTTTTCAGAACGTTGAACAAAATTGTTAGCAATGTTTTGAGGAGTTAACAAGGAAGTTAGACAAAGGACGACCAGTGGGCGTGATTTCCTTAGAGTTCCGGAAGGCCTTTGACATGGCGCCGCATACGAGACTGTTGAACAAGTTAAGAGTCAATGGTGTTTAGGGTAATGTCCTGGCATGCATAGAGGATTGGTTCAATGTCAGAAGGCAGACAATGGGGATAAAGTTGTCCTTTTCAGGATGACTACTAGTGTGCATAAGGGGCCTATGCTGGGACCAAATGTTTCACAATACACATGAATGATCTGGAAGAAGGATATGAAGGCACTGTTGCTACGTTTTGAGATGACACAAATACGTGTAGGGGGGCAGGTAATATTGAGGAATCACGGGGCTTCAGAAGAACATGAACAGGCCAGGAGAGTGGGCAAAGAAGTGGCAGATGGAATACAATGTGGAATAGAACAAAGAACAAAGAAATGTACAGCACAGGAACAGGCCCTTCGGCCCTCCAAACCCGTGCCGACCTTGCTGCCCGACTAAACTACAATCTTCTACACTTCCTGGGTCCGTATCCCTCTATTCCCATCCTATTCATATATTTGTCAAGATGCCCCTTAAATGTCCCTATCGTCCCTGCTTCCACCACCTCCTCCGGTAGCGAGTTCCAGGCACCCACTACCCTCTGCGTAAAAAACTTGCCTCGTACATCTACTCTAAACCTTGCCCCTCTCACCTTAAACCTATGCCCCCTAGTAATTGACCCCACTACCCTGGGGAAAAGCCTCTGACTATCCACTCTGTCTATGCTTCTCATAATTTCGTAGACCTCTATCAGGTCGCCCCTCAACCTCCTTCATTCCAGTGAGAACAAACCGAGTTTATTCAACCGCTCCTCATAGCGAATGCCCTCCATACCAGGCAACATTCTGGTAAATCTCTTCTAGATAGATAGAATAGAATTTACAGTGCAGAAGGAGGCCATTCGGCCCATCGAGTCTGCACCAGCTCTTAGAAAAAGCACCCCACCCAAGCCCACACCTCCACCCTATCCCCATAACCCAGCAACCCCACCCAACACTAAGGGCAATTTTGGACACTAAGGACAATTTATAATGGCCAATCCACCTAACCTGCACATCTTTGGACTGTGGGAGGAAACCGGAGCACCCGGAGGAAACCCACGCACACACGGGGAGGATGTGCAGACTCCGCACAGACAGTGACCCAAGCCGGAATTGAACCTGGGACCCTGGAGCTGTGAAGCAATTGTGCTATCCACAATGTTACCGTGCTGCCCTAAAGGTTAGGTTGGGTTACTGGGTTAAGGGGATAAGGTGGAGATGTGGGCTTAAGTAGGGTAATTTTTCCAGGGGATAGGTGCACCCTTCTGCACCCTCTCTAAAGCCTCCACATCCTTCTGGTACTGTGGCGACCAGAATTGAACACTATACTCCAAGTGTGGCCTAACTAAGGTTCTATACAGCTGCAACATGACTTGCCAATTCTTATAATCAATGCCCCGGCCAATGAAGGCAAGCATGCCATATGCCTTCTTGACTACCTTCTCCACCTGTGTTGCCCCTTTCAGTGACCTGTGGACCTGTACTCCTAGATCTCTTTGACTTTCAATACTCCTGAGGGTTCTACCATTCACTGTATATTCCCTACCTGCATTAGACCTTCCAAAATGCATTACCTCACATTTGTATGGATTAAACTCCATCTGCCATCTCTCCGCCCAAGTCTCCAAACAATTTAAATCCTGCTGTATCCTCTGACAGTCCTCATTGCTATCCGTAATTCCACCAACCTTTGTGTCGCCTGCAAACTTACTAATCAGACCAGTTACATTTTCCTCCAAATCATTTACATATACTACAAACAGCAAAGGTCCCAGCACTGATCCCTGTGGAACACCACTGAACACATCCCTCCAATTAGAAAAGCATCCTTCCATTGCTACTCTCTGCCTTCTATGACCTAGCCAGTTCTGTATCCACCTTGCCAGCTCACCCCTGATCCCGTGTGACTTCACCTTTTGTACTAGTCTACCATGAGGGACCTTGTCAAAGGCCTTACTGAAGTCCATATCGACAACATCCACTGCCCTACCTGCATCCATCATCTTAGTGACCTCCTCGAAAAACTCTATCAAGTTAGTGAGACACGACCTCCCCTTCACAAAACCATGCTGCCTCTCACTAATACGTCCATTTGCTTCCAAATGGGAGTAGATCCTGTCTCGAAGAATTCTCTCCAGTAATTTCCCTGACACTGAAGTAAGGCTCACCGGCCTGTAGTTCCCTGGATTATCCTTGCTACCCTTCCTAAACAGAGGAACAACGTTGGCTATTTTCCAGTCCTCCGGGACATCCCCTGAAGACAGTGAGAATCCAAAGATTTCTGTTAAGGCCTCAGCAATTTCCTCTCCAGCCTCCTTCAGTATTCTGGGGTAGATCCCATCAGGCCCTGGGGACTTATCTACCTTAATATTTTTTAAGACACCCGACACCCGGTGTTGAAAGGTGGGTCAGTAAATTTGCGGACGATACGAAGATTGGTGGAGTTGTGGATAGTGAGGAGGCCTGCTGTCGGCTGCAGAGAGACATAGATAGGATGCAGAGCTGGGCTGAGAAGTGGCAGATGGAGTTTAACCCTGAAAAGTGTGAGGTTGTCCATTTTGGAAGGACAAATATGAATGCGGAATACAGGGTTAAACGTAGAGTTCTTGGCAATGTGGAGGAGCAGAGAGACCTTGGGGTCTCTGTTCATACATCTTTCAAAGTTGCCACTCAAGTGGAGAGAGCAGTGAAGAAGGCCTATGGTATGTTAGCGTTCATTAACAGAGGGATTGAATTTAAGAGCCATGAGGTGATGATGCAGCTGTACAAAACTTTGGTAAGGTCACATTTGGAGTACTGTGTGCAGTTGTGGTCGCCTCATTTAAGGAAGGATGTGGAAGCTTTGGAAAAAGTGCAAAGGAGATTTTCCAGGATGCTGCCTGGAATGGAGAGTAGGGCTTACGTGGAAAGGTTGAGGTTGCTAGGCCTTTTCTCATTAGAACAGAGAAGGATGAGGGGCGACTTGATAGAGGTTTATAAGATGATCAGGGGAATAGATCGGCCAGACAGTCAGAGACTTTTTTCCCGAAGGACTGGAGAATTGCTAATGTTATCCCTCTGTTAAAGAAGGGTAGCAGGGACAATCCAGGGAATAATTGACCAGTGAGCTTGACGTCAGTGGAAGGCAAACTGTTGGAGAAGATACTGAGGGATAGGATCTATTCACATTTGGAAGAAAATAGACTTATCAGTGATAGGCAGCATGGTTTTGTGCAGGGAAGGTCATGTCTTACAAACCAATACAATTCTTTGAGGAAATGACAAAGTTAATTGATGAGGGAAGGGCTGTAGATGTCATATACATGGACTTCAGTAAGGCGTTTGATAAAGTTCCCCATGGCAGGTTGATGGAAAAAGTGAAGTCGTATGGGGTTCAGGGTGTACTAGCTAGATGGATAAAGAACTGGCTGGGCACCAGGAGACATAGAGTAGTGGTGGAAGGGAGTGTCTCAAAATGGAGAAAGGTGACTAGTGGTGTTCCACAGGGATCCGTGCTCGGACCACTGTTGTTTGTGATATACATAAATGATCTGGACGAAGGTATAGTTGGTTTAATTAGCAAGTTTGCAGCAAAATATAAACAGATTGGATAGTTGGGCAGGATTGGAGTTCAATCCAGGCAAAAGCGAGGTGATGCATTTTGGAAGATCTAACTCAAGACCAGATTATACGGTCAATGGAAGAGTCCTGGGAAAAGTTGATGCACAGAGAGATCTGGGAGTTCACGTCCATTGTGCCCTGAAGGTGGCAACGCAGGTCGATAGAGTGGTCAAGAAGGCATACAGCATGCTTGCCTTCATCGGACGGGGTGTTGAGTACAAGAGTCGGCAGGTCATGTTACAGTTGTACAGGACTTTGGTTCGGCCACATTTGGAATACTGCATGCCGTTCTGGTCGCCACATTACCAGAAGGATGTGGATGCTTTAGAGAGGGTGAAGAGGAGGTTCACTAGGATGTTGCCTGATATGGAGGGTGCTAGCTATGAAGAAAGGTTGAGTAGGTTAGGATTGTTTTCGTTGGAAAGACGGCGGTTGAGGGGGGACCTGATTGAGGACTACAAAATTATGAGATATATGGACAGGGTGGATAGCAATAAGCTTTTTCCAAGAGTGGGGGTGTCAACTACAAGGGGTCACGATTTGAAGGTGAGAGGGGGAAAGTTTAAGGGAGATGTGCGTGGACATTTTTCTACGCAGAGGGTGGTGGGTTCCTGGAACGATTTGCCAGCGGAGGTGGTAGACGCGGGCACAATAGCATCATTTAAGATGTATCGAGACATACATATGAACGGGCGGGGAACAGAGGGAAGTAGATCCTTGGAAAATAGGTGACAGGTTTAGATAAAGGATCTGGATCTGCGCAGGCTGGGAGGGTCGAAGGGCCTGTTCCTGTGCTGTAATTGTCTTTGTTCTTTGTTCATTGTGATTCATTTTGGAAGGAATAACAGGAAGACAGAGTACTGGGCTACTGGTAAGATTCTTGTACGAAGTCTTACAACACCAGGTTAAAGTCCACCAGGTTTGTTTCGATGTCACTAGCTTTCGGAGCGCTGCTCCTTCCTGAGGTGAATAAAGAGGTATGTTCCAGAAACATATATACAGACAAATTCAAAGATGCCAGACAATGCTTGGAATGCGACAAGCTTGGAATGCGTGGTACATTGGCGAGACAATGCAGACGCTGCGACAACGAGTGAACGGACATCGCGCAACAATCACCAGGCAGGAATGTTCCCTTCCAGTCGGGGAACACTTCAGCAGCCAAGGGCATTCAGCCTCTGATCTCCGGGTAAGCGTTCTCCAAGGCGGCCTTCAGGACCCGCGACAACGCAGAATCGCCGAGCAGAAACTTATAGCCAAGTTCCGCACACATGAGTGCGGCCTCAACCGGGACCTGGGATTCATGTCGCATTACATTCATCTCCCACCACCTGGCCTGCAAAATTCTACCAACTGTCCTGGCTTGACACAATTCACACCTCTTTAACCTGGGGTTACCCCATCTCTGGATCTGTAAAGATTTAATCACCTGCTAATGGCCCCATTCCAAGCATTGTTTGGCGTCTTTGAATTTGTCTATATATGTGTTTCTGGAACATACCTCTTCATTCACCTGAGGAAGGAGCAGAGCTCCGAAAGCTAGTGACATCGAAACAAACCTGTTGGACGTTAACCTGGTGTTGTAAGACTTCGTACTGTGCTCACCCCAGTCCAATGCCGGCATCTCCACATCATGGCTACCATCGACACCGCAAACTGACGGCTCAAAGTGGGAAAAGTGGGAGGATCTCCAGGAAGATCGCGCATATAGACACTGACATAAAGTTTCTACAAAGGTGCAAGAAAGCAGACAAGATCCCGAAAGGGCTACAGATCACAAACCCACTCCAGTCGACCTATAACACAGACTACGCTGAGAGACTCTGCCGTCGCACCTCTCTCACACTCCTCAACCACCTCGTCCGCCAGCTCTACAGCAGACGACGCAACCTGGAAACCAAGATAGAGGCCATATTCTCAACTTGCGCTCAGGACGCAGCAGACCAGCTGCGGAACACCGCCAAACAGATGAGACAACAACACTATGCCACCTATATGCACACCAAGAACAGAAAGATTGTGAAACTTGGCATCACCACCGGCAGCAACCAAGCCACCCCTGGTACCACAGTAGAAAACAATACAGGGAAATCTATTGTCAACTTGTCAGACTACACCCTTCAACCAGACGAAATCGACGTCCTCAGCAGAGGGCTCAATTTCTGCACCACCACCAAAATGGACCCCATCAGTCTCGTGGCAGACACAGAGGAATTCATCAGGCGAATGAGGCTCCGGGAATTCTTCCACAGACCCCAAGAGGCCAACAACGAACCCAAGCAGACTACCAATGAACCGGAACAGCAGACCGAGAGATCTGCGGTGCGGCAACCGAAAAGGAAAGAGTCGAATTGGACCCTTCCGGAAGGCCGCTGCCTTAGACTCGACATGTATGCTCAAGCCGTCAGGTGTCGCGTCAATGCCAGATTCATCAGTCGCATTCACAAGACAGCCCTGAACGTCACCCAAGCACAACGTAATGCGCTCTCAAGACCAACCGCAGCATCATCATCAAACCAGCAGACAAAGGGGGGGCCACTGTCATACTGACCAGAACGGACTACTGCAAAGAAGTATACCGACAACTGAACGACCAAGAACACTACAGACAGTTACCCACAGATCCGACCAAGGAACACATCCGCCAACTTAACAGACTGATCAAGACCTTGGATCCAGATCTTCAGAGCACCTTACGTGCGCTCATCCCACATACTCCCCGCATTGGAGATATCTACTGCCTCCCGAAAATACATAAGGCCAACACACCAGGCCGCCCTATCGTTTCAGGCAATGGGACCCTGTGTGAGAACCTCTCTGGCTACATCGAGGGCATCTTGAAACCCACCGTACAAGGTACACCCAGCTTCTGTCGCGACACGGCGGACTTCCTACAGAAACTCAGCAACCATGGACCAGTTGAACCAGGAACATTCCTCGTCACAATGGACGTCTCGGCAAACTATGCCAGCATCCCTCATGACGACGGCATTGCTGCAACAGCCTCAATACATAACACCGACAACTGCCAATCTCCAGATGCAATTCTGCAACTCATCCGCTTCATTCAGGGCAGCACGGTAGCATTATGGATAGCACAATTGCTTCACAGCTCCAGAGTCCCAGGTTCGATTCAGGCTTGGGTCACTGCCTGTGCGGAGTCTGCACATCCTCCCCGTGTGTGCGTGGGTTTCCTCTGGGTGCTCCGGTTTCCTCCCACAGTCCAAAGATGTGCAGGTTAGGTGGATTGGCCATGATAAATTGCCCTTAGTGTCCAAAATTGCCCTTAGTGTTGGGTGGAGTTACTGGGTTATGGAGATAGGGTGGAGGTGTTGACCTTGGGTGGGGTGCTCTTTCCAAGAGCCAGTGCAGACTCGATGGGCCAAATGGCCTCCTTCTGCACTGTAAATTCTATAAGCTCTATGATTCCGGATCACAACGTCTTCACCTTTGACAACAAGTTCTTCATCCAGACACACGGAACAGTCATGGGGGCCAAATTCGCACCCCAATACGCCAACATCTTCATGCACAAGATTGAACAGGACCTACTCACCGCACAGGACCTTCAACCGACGTTATACACCATATACATCGATGACATTTTCTTCCTTTGGACCCACGGCGAAGAATCACTGAAACGACTACACGATGACGTTAATAAGTTCCATCCAACCATCAGGCTCACCATGGACTACTCTCCAAAATCAGTTGCATTCTTGGACACACTCGTCTCCATCAAGGACGGTCACCTCAGCACTTCGCTTTACCGCAAACCCACGGATAACCTCATGATGCTCCACTTCGCCACCTTCCACCCTAAACACTTTAAAGAAGCCATTCCCTATGGACAGACTCTCCGTATACACAGGATCTGCTCAGACGAGGAGGAGCGTAACAGACATCTACAGACGTTGAAAGATGCCGTCGTACGAACGGGATATGGCGCTCGACTCATCGATCGACAGTTCCAACGCACCACAGCGAAAAACCGCACCGACCTCCTCAGAAGACAAACACGGGACACAACCGACAGAATACCCTTCGTCGTCCAGTACTTCCCCGGAGCGGAGAACCTACGTCATCTTCTTCACAGCCTTCAACACGTCATTGATGAAGATGAACATCTTGCCAAGGTCACCCCCCCCCCCGCCCCCCACTTGCCTTCAAACAACCGCGCAACCTCAAACAAACCATTGTTTGCAGCAAACTACCCAGTCTTCAGAACAGTGACCACGACACCACGCAACCCTGCCATGGCAATCTCTGCAAGACGTGCCAGATCATCGACATGGATACCACCATTACACATGAGAACACCAACCACCAGGTACGAGGTACATACTCGTGCGACTCGGCCAACGTTGTCTACCTCATACGCTGCAGGAAAGGATGTCCCGAAGCGTGGTACATTGGCGAGACCATGCAGATGCTGCGACAACGAATGAACAGACATCGCACGACAATCACCAGGCAGGAATGTTCCCTTCCAGTCGGGGAACACTTCAGCAGTCAAGGGCATTCAGCCTCTGATCTCCGGGTAAGCGTTCTCCAAGGCGGCCTTCAGGACGCGCGACAACGCAGAATCGCCGAGCAGAAACTTATAGCCAAGTTCCGCACACATGAGTGCGGCCTCAACCGGGACCTGGGATTCATGTCGCATTACGTTCATCCCCCACCATCTGGCCTGCAAAATCCTACCAACTGTCCTGGCTTGACACAGTTCACACCTCTTTAACCTGGGGTTACCCCATCTCTGGATCTGTAAAGATTTAATCATCTGCTAATGGTCGCATTCCAAACATTGTCTGGCATCTTTGAATTCGTCTATATATATGTTTCTGGAACATACCTCTTCATTCACCTGAGGAAGGAGCAGCGCTCCGAAAGCTAGTGACATCGAAACAAACCTGTTGGACTTCAACCTGGTGTTGTAAGACTTCGTACTGTGCACTCCCCAGTCCAACGCCGGCATCTCCTCATCATGGGTAAGATTCTTGGCAGTGTGGATGAGCAGAGAGATCTCGGTGTCCATGTACATAGATCCCTGAAAGTCGCCACCCAGTTTGAGAGGGTTGTTAAGAAGGCGTACGGTGTGTTAGCTTTTATTGGTAGAGGGACTGAGTTTCTGAGCCATGAGGTCATGTTGCAGCTGTATAAAA
This sequence comes from Scyliorhinus torazame, assembly GCF_047496885.1. Taxonomy (NCBI): domain Eukaryota; kingdom Metazoa; phylum Chordata; class Chondrichthyes; order Carcharhiniformes; family Scyliorhinidae; genus Scyliorhinus; species Scyliorhinus torazame. The sequence continues at coordinate 31,311,085 of NC_092737.1, read as the reverse complement.
CCCGGGTGCGGCTGCATTTGGTGTATTGCGTGCAATTCTGGTCGCCGCATTATAGGAAGGGTGTAGAAACATTGGAAAGGGTGCAGAGGAGATTTACCAGAATGTTGCCTGGTATGGAGGGAAGATCTTATGAGGAAAGGCTGAGGGACTTGAGGCTGTTTTGTTTAGAGAGAAGAAGGTTAAGAGATGACTTAATTGAGGCATACAAGATGATCAGAGGATTGGATAGGGTGGACAGTGAGAGCCTTTTTCCTCGGATGGTGATGTCTAGCACGAGGGGACATAGCTTTAAATTGAGGGGAGATATATATGAGACAGATGTCAGAGGTAGTTTTTTTACTCAGAGAGTAGTAAGGGCGTGGAATGCCCTGCCTGCAACAGTAGTGGACTCGCCAACACTTAGGGCATTGAAATGGTCATTGGATAGACATATAGACGAGAATGGGCTTTAGAGTGGTTTCACAGGTCGGCGGAACATCGAGTGCCGAAGGGCCTGTACCGTGCTGTAATGTTCTATGTTCTGTGTTCTATGCTTTTTAATTCAGCTCCTGGCTGTTCATTCTCCCTTAGCAGAAGCTCTGTTCTTGTTCCACCTATGTCGTTTGTACGTTTGTGAACCACGACATCTGGATTGTTCCCCTCCCCCTCTTTGTTCCTCTACAGCTCAGATGCGATATTCAGAACCCGACCACCAGTCAGGCACCACAACCTTTGGGGCTCTCGATCCTGGTCACAGAGAAGAGTGCCAATGCCGCTAACCAGACTAGCCCCAATTACAACTACATTTCTTTATCTCCGCCTACTTGAATGGCTCCCTGTACCACAGTGCTGTGGTCAGTTTGCTCATCCTCCCTGCAGCCCACGTTCCCGTCCACACAGGGAACAAGAATCTCAAACCTGTTGGACAGATTCATAGATACATAGATACAGAGAAAATCGGAGCAGGCGGAGGACTTTTGGCCCTTCGAGCCTGCTCCGCCATTCATCACGATCGTGGCTGATCATCCAACTAAATAGCCAAATCCTGCTTTCTCCTCATAGCCTTTCATCCCATTCGACCCAAGTGATTTACCTAACCTCCTTTTGAATATATTCAATGATTTAGCATTAACTACTCCCCGTGGTAATGAATTCCACAGGCTCACCACTCTGTGTGTGAAGAAATATCTCCTTATCTCTGTCCGAAATCGTTTACATTGAATCCTCAGACTGAGACCCCCTGGTTATGTAGACACCAATCATTGGGAGCATCTTCACTGAATTTACCCTGTCTAGTCCTGTTAGAATGTTATAAGTCTCTATAAGACCCCTCCCAACCACATTCTTCTGAACTCCAGCGAGAACAATCCTAACCTAGTCATTGTCTTCTTTTTTGACAGTTGCGCCATCCCTGGAATCAGTCTGGCAAACCTTCGCTGCACTCCCTCGAGAGCAAGAACATCCTTCCTCAGAATAGGAAAACAAAACTGCACACAATATTCTGGGTGTGGCCTCACCAAGGCCCGATATCATTACAGCAACACACCCCTGCTTCTGTACTCGAATCCTCTCGCTGTGAAGGCAAACATACCATTAGCCTTCTTTACCGCCTGCTGCACCTGCAGCTTACCTTCAGCGAATGATGCACAACGAAACCCAGGTCCCGCTGCACTCTCCCCTTCCCAATTTACAACCATTCAGGTAGTAATCTGCCTTCCTGTTTTGCTTCCAAAGCGAATAACCTCACACATATCCAAATTATACTGCATCTGCCACTGATTTGCCCACTCGCTCAACCTGTTCAGATCATGCTCTAGGATACCTCCATCCTAGAACATAGAACACAGAACATTACAGCGCAGTACAGGCCCTTCGTCCCTCGATGTTGCGCCGACATGTGAAAACACTCCGAAGCCCATCTACACTATTCCCTTATCGTCCATATGTCTATCCAATGGCAATTTGAATGCCCTTAGTGTTGGAGAGTCCACTACTGTTGCAGGCAGGGCATTCCACGCCCTTGCTACTCTCTGAGTAAATAACTTACCTCTGACATCTGTCCTATACCGATCTCCCCTCAATTTAAAGCTATGTCCCCTCGTGCTGGACATCACCATCCGAGGAAAAAGGCTCTCACTGCACAGTATCTAATCCTCTGATCATCTTGTATGCCTCAATTAAGTCACCTCTTAACCTTCTTCTCTCTAACGAAAACAGCCTCAAGTCCATCAGCCTTCCCATATAAGATCTATGGACATGGACACAGTGATCTCTCTACTCATCCACACTGCCGAGAAACCTACCATTAGCCCAGTATTCTGTCTTCCTGTTATTCCTTCCAAAATGAATCACCTCACACTTTTCTGCATTAAACTCCATTTCTCACCTCTCAGCCCAGCGCTGCAGCTTATCTATGTCCCTCTGTAACATCCTTCCGCACTGTCCATAACTCCACCGACTTTAGTGTCATCTGCAAATTTACTCACCCATCGTTCTACGCCCTCCTCCAGGTCATTTATAAAAATGACAAACAGCAGTGGCCCCAAAACAGGTCCTTGTGGCACACCACTAGTAACTGGACTCCAGTCTGAACACTTCCCATCAACCACCACCCTTTGTCTTCTTCCAATGTCTAGCCAATGTCTGATCCAAACTGCTAAATCACCCTGAATCCCATGCCTCCATGTTTTCTGCAGTAGCCTACTGTGGGGAACCTTATCAAACGCTTTACTGAAATCCATATACTCCACATCAACTGCTTTACCCTCATCCACCTGTTTGGTCACCTTCTCAAATAACTCAATAAGGTTTGTGAGGCACGACCTACCCTTCACAAAACCGTGTTGACTATCTCCAATTAAATTATTTCTGTCCAGATGATTAAACATCCTATCTCTTATAAACCTTTCCACGACTTTGCCCACAACCGAAGTAAGGCTCACTGGTCTATAGTCACCGGGGTTGTCTCTACGCCCCTTCTTGAAGAAGGGGACAACATTTGCCATCCTCCAGTCTTCTGGCACTATTCCTGTGGACAACGATGACTTAAAGATCAAAGCCAAAGGCTCAGCAATCTCCTCCCTAGCTTCCCAGAGAATCCTAAAATAAATCCCATCCGGCCCAGGTGTGATACGGTACGTATTAAGTTATGGCATGATAGGAAAACTGGCCAATGGGAAGACTGGTCAAAAGGTTTGATACAATACAAGAAAGGCTGAAACTAATCATTCCAGCTCACCGGGCCCATGTAAAGAATGCTGCCCGAACCATTTTCAGACTAGTATGGCCGTAGGCCAACTCTGCATAACTTGACGTCTGAAACGATCAGCGAAGGTCGAGTCATTCCAAAACACCGGACCTCGGCAACGCCTGATAAAACTAACACGTCATAACCCAGGGCCGTAGGAATTTAAAACAAAGATAAGTTCAGGAAAGAATAAGTCTATTCTGACCTTTCAATGTTCCCTCCGAGGACTAAATAATGGTAAGAGTGATATGACCAAACATGGCCAGGCCTTTGCTTTCGTTTGTACTTCCGATCAAACTCCTGACCATACTGTTGTCACATAATCTTGATAAAGTTAATGTATAAATATTGAGCTAATTCTCCGCGAAAATGGCGGAACTTACGAAAGACGGAGCAGTTTTGTTGACTGCTCTCTTACTTCAAGTTTCAGCCATTACTGCAAGCAGTTGTTTTCGAAAATAAAGCTTGTTATTCTGTCTTAACGAGTGTGTTGAATTTTTTTAACACAGAAGCGGGAAAATATTGACTTTGACATTTTGGCGCAAGCCAGCAGTTACCAATATCCTGAGTGAATTCCGTGGGGGACTGAAGAAGTGATCGAGCCAGACCCGGAGGAAAGAGACAGACGCCGGCACAAGGTAAGATTAACCTTGGTCTCTCTCTCTCGGATTAGTGGTTCGACCCCTCTTCCCTGACGGAAGTAACTAAACAGGTGACGGTGCTCGAATCTAAATTGTACTTCTTAAATTGTTAGTAGAGCACGGCGGTTCAGAGACTCCAATTGTGGTTAGCCTTAGGTCAGGGACCTCTTGCTTGTTTTACAGGTTTAACTTTGGGTCAGGGACCCTGCAATTTGAATTGGTACCAGGGATTTTTTTGATTGCCAGGGGCATATTTTATTGACATTATGAGACAGAGTTTAGACAAAACCGGGGGCAATTCCCCTCTATTTTTCATGTGCTCTGAAAACCCTTCTCATGAACGTAATTGACGAAGATTATCTGCAGCGCTGAACAATAAATTGGGTAACGATATTTGGCCACTAGGGGCCCTTGGAACTACGATAATTGCATTTCTGCTGAGAAAATCATTTGGCAGAGAAACGCCGGTTTTAATTGGAAGTTTTTAATCTCAGAGTGGAAAAAGCAATCCACTAAGCGCCACGAACAATCACTATTAATGAGTTGGAGAGATAACAGGATAACCCCTAACAGGATGACCTCTCCTTTCCTGTTTCTGACCTCAGCCCATACTATCTCAGTAGACGAGTCCTCATCAAACGTCCTTTCTGCCACCGTAAAACTGTCCTTGACTAACAATGCCAACCCTCCCCCTCTTTTACCACCTTCCCTGAGCTTACTGAAGTATCTAAACACCGGAACCTGCAACAACCATTCCTGTCCCTGCTCTATCCATGACTCCGAAATGGCCACAACATTGAAGTCCCAGGTTCCAACCCATGCCGCAAGTTCACCCACTTTATTGTGGATGCTACTGGCATTGAAGTAGACAAACTTTAAACCACCTTCCTGCCTGCCGGTACACTCCTGCAACGTTGAAACCTTACTCATGACCTCACTACTCTCAACCTCCTGTACACTGGGGCTACAATTCAGGTTCCCAATCTCCTGCTGAACTAGGTTAAACCCTCCCGAAGAGCATTAGCAAATTTTCCTCCAGGATATTGGTACCCATCTGGTCCAGCTTCAGACCATCCCGTTTGTAGAGGTCCCGCCGCTCCCAGAATCAGCCCCAATTATCCAGAAAACTGAAACCCTCCCTCCTGCACCATCCCTGTAGCCACGTGTTCAACTCCTCTCTCTCCCTATTCCTCGTCTCGTTAGCACGTGGCACGGGTAACAACCCAGAGATAATAACTCTGTTGTCCTAGATCTAAGTTTCCACCCTTGCTCCCTGAATTCCTGCCTTACATCCCTATCCCTTTTCCTACCTATGTCGTTGGTGCCTATGTGGGCCACAACTTGGGGCTGCTCCCCCTTCCCCTTAAGGATCCCGAAAACACGATCCGAGACATCACGGCCCCTGGCACCTGGGAGGCAACACCCCAACCGCGAGTCTCTCTGGTTTGCACAGAATCTCCTACCTATCCCCCTAACTATGGAGTCTCCAATGACTAATGCTGTACTCGTCTCCCCCTTCCCTTCTGAGCAACAGGGACAGACTCTGTGCCAGAGACCTGCACCCCATGGCTTACCCCTGGTACGCCCCCCCCCCAACAGTATCCAAAGCGGTATACTTATTACTAAGGGGAACGACTACAGGGGATCCCAGTACTGACTGCTTCCTCCCAGCCTCTCTCACCGTCACCCATCTATCTTTATTCTCGGAGTAACTACATCCCTGAAGCTTCTATCTAGAACCACCTCTGCGTCCTGAATGATCCGAAGTTCATCCAGCTCCAGCTCCAATTCCCTAACGCGGATTCAGAGGAGCTGGAGATGGTGCACTTCCCACAGATGAAACCAGCAGGGACACTGACGGCGTCCCTCACCTCAAACATTCGGCAGGAGGAGCATTGCAGTACCTTCCCTGCCACCCCCTCTCGGTTAAAAAAAGAAAGAAAGAGCTTACCTGTTATTCAGTCTACCCCTTAGGTTAAAGTAGGTGGAAGGGTGGGGGACACTACAAGTGTAGTATATAGTTTTTAGAAACTGCCCAACTTAAATACAGGTAAAAATAAAACACTTAACCAGCAACCACTGCGCCCCACACGAAAACAGCAATCAGCTGTTATGGGCTTGCGCAAACAATTTAAATCTTTACTACTTACCCAGCAGTCACTCTGTCCTCAATCCGACTGCTTTCAGCTGGAAACTCCATACAGTAAGTTTTTAAAAAATACTCCCCTGTGGTGTGCTGGGTCCACTGTTATTTGTGATTTATATTAATGATTTGGATGAGAATTTAGGAGGCATGGTTAGTAAGTTTGCAGATGACACCAAGATTGATGGCACAGTGGATAGTGAAGAAGGTTATCTGGGATTGCAACGGGATCTTGATCAATTAGGCCGACGAATGGCAGATGGAGTTTAATTTAGATAAATGTGAGGTGATGCATTTTGGCAGATCGAATCAGGCCAGGACCTACTCAGTTAATGGTATGGCGTTGGGGAGAGTTATAGAACAAAGAGATCTAGGAGTACAGGTTCATAGCTCCTTGAAAGTGGAGTCGCAGGTGGACAGGGTGGTGAAGAAGGCATTCGGCATGCTTGGTTTCATTGATCAGAACACTGAATACAGGAGTCGGGACGTCTTGTTGAAGTTGTACAAGACATTGGTACGGCCACACTTGGAATACTGTGTGCAGTTCTGGTCACCCTATTATAGAAAGGATATTATTAAACTAGAAAGAGTGCAGAAAATATTTACTAGGGTGTTACCGGGACTTGATGGTTAGAGTTATAAGGAGAGGCTGGATAGACTGGGACTTTTTTCCCTGGAGCGTAGGAGGCTTAGGGGTGATCTTATCGAGGTCTATAAAATAATGAGGGGCATAGATAAGGTAGATAGTCAACATCTTTTCCCAAAGGTAGGGGAGTCTAAAACTAGAGGGCATAGGTTTGAGGTGAGACGGGAGAGATTCAGAAGGGCCCAGAGGGTCAATTTCTTCACTCAGAGGGTAGCGAGTGTCTGGAATGTGCTGCCAGAGGTAATAGTAGAGGCGGGTACAATTGTGTATTTTAAAAAGCATTTAGAAAGTCACATGGGTAAGATGGGTTTAGAGGGTTATGGGCCAAGTGCGGGCAATTGGGACTAGCTTAATGGTAAAAACTGGGCGGCATGGACTGGTTGGGCCGAAGGGCCTGTTTCCATGCTGTAAACTTCTATGAACAAAGAACAAAGAACAAAGAAATGTACAGCACAGGAACAGGCCCTTCGGCCCTCCAAGCCCGCGCCGACCATACTGCCCGACTAAACTACAATCTTCTACACTTCCTGGGTCCGTATCCTTCTATTCCCATCCTATTCATATATTTGTCAAGATGCCCCTTAAATGTCCCTATCGTCCCTGCTTCCACTACCTCCTCCGGTAGCGAGTTCCAGGCACCCACTACCCTCTGCGTAAAAAACTTGCCTCGTACATCTACTCTAAACCTTGCCCCTCTCACCTTAAACCTATGCCCCCTAGTATTTGACCCCTCTACCCTGGGGAAAAGCCTCTGACTATCCACTCTGTCTATGCCCCTCATAATTTTGTAGACCTCTATCAGGTCGCCCCTCAACCTCCTTCGTTCCAGAGAGAACAAACCGAGTTTATTCAATCGCTCCTCATAGCTTATGCCCTCCATACCAGGCAACATTCTGGTAAATCTCTTCTGCACCCTCTCTAAAGCCTCCACATCCTTCTGGTAGTGTGGCGACCAGAATTGAACACTATACTCCAAGTGTGGCCTAACTAAGGTTCTATACAGCTGCAACATGACTTGCCAATTCTTATACTCAATGCCCCGTCCAATGAAGGCAAGCATGCCGTATGCCTTCTTGACTACCTTCTCCACCTGTGTTGCCCCTTTCAATGACCTGTGGACCTGTACTCCTAGATCTCTTTGACTTTCAATACTCTTGAGGGTTCTACCATTCACTGTATATTCCCTACCTGCATTAGCCCTTCCAAAATGCATTACCTCACATTTGTCCGGATTAAACTCCATCTGCCATCTCTCCGCCCAAGTCTCCAGACAATCTAAATCCTGCTGTATCCTCAGACAGTCCTCATCGCTATCCGCAATTCCACCAACCTTTGTGTCGTCTGCAAACTTACTAATCAGACCAGTTACATTTTCCTCCAAATCATTTATATATACTACAAACAGCAAAGGTCCCAGCACTGATCCCTGTGGAACACCACTGGTCACAGCCCTCCAATTAGAAAAGCATCCCTCCATTGCTACCCTTTGCCTTCTATTGCCTAGCCAGTTCTGAATCCACCTTGCCAGCTCACCCCTGATCCCGTGTGACTTCACCTTTTGTACTAGTCTACCATGAGGGACCTTGTCAAAGGCCTTACTGAAGTCCATGTAGACAACATCCACTGCCCTACCTGCATCAATCATCTTAGTGACCTCCTCGAAAAACTCTATCAAGTTAGTGAGACACGACCTCCCCTTCACAAAACCGTGCTGCCTCTCACTAATACGTCCATTTGCTTCCAAATGGGAGTAGATCCTGTCTCGAAGAATTCTCTCCAGTAATTTCCCTACCACTGAAGTAAGGCTCACCGGCCTGCAGTTCCCGGGATTATCCTTGCTACCCTTCTTAAACAGAGGAACAACATTGGCTATTCTCCAGTCCTCCGGGACATCCCCTGAAGACAGCGAGGATCCAAAGATTTCTGTCAAGGCCTCAGCAATTTCCTCTCCAGCCTCCTTCAGTATTCTGGGGTAGATCCCATCAGGCCCTGGGGACTTATCTACCTTAATATTTTTTAAGACACCCAACACCTCGTCTTTTTGGATCACAATGTGACCCAGGCTATCTACACCCCCTTCTCCAGACTCCACATCTACCAATTCCTTCTCTTTGGTGAATACTGATGCAAAGTATTCATTTAGTACCTCGCCCATTTCCTCTGGCTCCACACATAGATTCCCTTGCCTATCCTTCAGTGGGCCAACCCTTTCCCTGGCTACCCTCTTGCTTTTTATGTACGTATGATTCTATGATTCTATGATTCTCAGCAAGCACTCACTCAGCAACCCCTGCACGATAACATCTTAGGGAAAAGAATAACTACTTACCAGTCATCAGTCAATCACTTACCTGTAGGCTGTGACCTCACGGTTCAACTTCTTTCATCTTCTACCTGCCCTCGAGCCTTCCTCTCGGCTGGGATCTTTACAGCGGTTGTTTTTTTTTTGGTTAATGGAGGGGGTAGGGAGGGAAACACTGAAGGAGTGTTTCGGGTTTAAGTGTCACTTGACAACAGCTCCTCCACAAACCACCTTCAAATTACACTGCAAGTATGCAAAGTTCCCCCGCAACAGCCAATCAGCAGCTCGGCTCTACTGCCCTCGTCACAGCTCACCCTCCCACCCAACTGGCTATCATCAGCAAACTTAGAGATGTTAGATTTTATTCCCTCATCCAAATTATTAATATATATTGTGAATATCTGGGGCTGAGGCTACTGTAACCCTATCCCCTGGATCTCATTACCTGCCTCACTCGCAGCCATACCCTACTGTCCCTGAGCACCGGCCGAATTCATGGTATTTAATCTAAGGGGTATGGCCATCTCCTGGAACAGTGTCCAGGTACCTTTCCCCCTCCCTGGCGTGTCGCAGCCCCCGAAGCTCAGAATTCAGCTCTTACTGAGCATGAGTTCCTCAAGAAACCAACACTTACGACAGCCATGGTCACTGGGGACCACAATGGTGTCCATCAGCTCCCACATCTCCTTGCCCTCCATCTCTATTTTGCCAGCTCACATCTGATCCCGTGTGACATCACCTTATGTGCCAGTCTGCCACAGAACTGTCAAAGACCTTACTGAAGTCCATGCAGACAACATGCGTTCAACAATCATCTTCGTCACTTCCTCAAAAAACTCCATCAGGTCCGTGATGACACGACCTCCACCTCCCCTTCACAAAACCATGCAACCTGTCGCTAATGTGTTCACTTGTTTCCATGTGGGAGTAAATCCTGTCTCGAAGATACTTCCCCGAAATGTTTTTAAGTACATTTAGAGCACCCAATTCATTTTCTTCCAATTACGGGGCAATGTAGCATGGCCAATCCACCGACGCTACACATATTTGGGTTGTGGGGGCGAAACCCACGCAAACAAGGGGAGAATGTGCAAACTCCACACGGACAGTGACCCAGAGACGGGATCGAACCTGGGTCCTCTGCGCCGTGAAGCAGCAGGGCTAACCCACTGCGCTACCGTGCTGCCCGTTCCTCCCCAATAAATTCACTACCTCTGACGTCAGGTTCACCGGCCTTTAATTTCCTGGATTATCCGTGCTATCTTTCTGAAAGGAAGGAACAACACTGTCTATTCTTCAGTCCTCTGAAACATCACCTGTAGCCAATGAGGATACAAACATTTGTTTCAAGGCCCTTGCAATGTCCACGCTTTCCTCGTTCAAAATTCTGGGGTAAATCCCATCAGGCCCTGGAAACGTATCTATCTTAATGTTTTTCAAGACGCTGAAATCTTCATCCTTTTTGATATTAACATGACCGAAATTCTCCACACACCCTTCCTTACACTCATCAATGTAAGCCCTTCTCTCTGGTGAATACTGATGCAAAGTATTCATTTATTGCATCGCCCATTACGCTTGGCAGCACAGATTAATTCCCTCCTCTGTCCTCGGAAAGGCCAACCTTGCTGTTTATACAAAGAAGAAGAAAAGAAACTCAAACAATACAACGCAGGAACATGCCCTTCGGCCCTCTAAGCCTACGTCGACCATGGTAACTGCCTAAATTAAAGCCATCTGCACTTATGGAGTCCGTATCCTTCCATTCTCATCCCATTCATATGTTTGTCTTTGTCTAGATGCCCGTTAAATGCCGCTATCGTACCTGCTCCCACCACCTTCCCAGGCAGCACGTTCCATATATTTACCACCTCTGTGTAAGAGGTGTAAGGATGCCAAAAACAGTTGTGAAGAAGGGAGGAAACGCGGGTTCAGCATCAAAGGAGAGGACCAGCAAGAGCGCTGACAAGGTGACGGATGCCGGACCACGTGGCACTATTTACAGTTGAAAAGACGACCGAGGTGATGGTTGTGGAGCAGGAAAAGGAGTTTTCGAGGCACATGGAGGCATTGAGGAAGGACATGGCGGTCGAACTGAGATTATTGGTGGAGGAGGTAATCGCCCCGGTGAGGGTAGCTGTAGCAATGACATCGGCAGAGGTGAGAGTGCAGGACGAGAAGATGAAGGAAGTGGAGGAGTCCGTGTCGCAGCACAGCGACCAGCTCACCTCGATGGTGGACAAGCTGCGGAGGGTGGTGGAGATCAGCACAGGACTCCGAGAATTGTGGGCTTTACCGAAGGGCTCAAGCCCAACAGAGTACTTCACAAAGATGCTGGCGGAGTTGGAGGGGGGGGGGGGGGAGGGAAGGGGGGGGGGGTTGAAGACCCCTCCCACTACGAACTGGACTGAGGTCATGGGTTGTTCAGACCGAAACCCAAAGTAAATGAGCCGTGGAGAGCAGTAATTATCTGCTTCCATAAATACCACAGAAGGAGAAGGTGTTATGCTTGGCGAAGCAGGAGCGGGAGGTGTCGTGCGAAGGTGCTACAGATCGGATTTGCCAGGACTTGACCATAGAGTTGGTGAAGAGACGAGCGCCGTTCAGCCGAGTGAAGGCGGCACTGTACAACAAGGGACTGCGATTTGGTATGGTATACCCGGCAAAGCCGAGAGTGACGTATAACGCAACGATTTTTATTTCGGAACAGTGGAGGGAGCTGAGGTGTTCGTGAAGGCAGAAGGTTTGGGACCGAAGTGAGGAACAGAGCTGGAAGAGATATCGTAAACTGTGATTGGGGGAGCAGTAAAATGCATAAAATATTCACTGCGTCTCACTTAGTGCCAGGGGCTTAGACGGGGCAGAGTTTGTAAGGAGCATCCAGGAGGGCTGCTTAAAACAATATGTAGACAGTCCAACTAGGGAAGGGGCTGTACTGGACCTGGTATTGGGGAATGAGGCCGGCCAGGTGGTAGAAGTTTCAGTAGGGGAGTATTTCGGGAGCAGTGGCCATAAGTCAGTAAGTTTTAAAGAGCTGGTGGACAAGGATAAGAGTGGTCGTAGGGTGAATGTGCTAAATTGGAGGAAGGCTAATTATAACAATATTTGGCGGGAACTGAACAACCTAGGTTGGGGGCGGATGTTTGAGGGTAAATCAACATCTGACATGTGGGAGGCTTTCAAGTGTCAGTTGAAAGGAATTCAAGACCGGCATGTTCCTGTGAGGAATAAGGATGAATACGGCAATTTTCGGGAACCTTGGATAACGAGAGATATTGTAGGTCACGTCAAAAAGAACATGGAGGCATTTGACAGGGCTAAAAAGCTGGGAACAGACGAAGCCTGTGTGGAATATAAGGAAAGTAGGAAGGAACTTAAGCAAGGAGTCAGGAGGGCTAGAAGGGGGTCACGAAAATTCATTGGCAAATAGGGTTAAGGAAAATCCCAAGGCGTTTTACACGTACATAAAAAGCAAGAGGGTAGCCAGGGAAAGGGTTGGCCCACTGAAGGATAGGCAAGGGAATCTATGTGTGGAGCCAGAGGAAATGGGCGAGATACTTTGCATCAGTATTCACCAAAGAGAAGGAATTGGTAGATGTTGAGTCTGGAGAAGGTTGTGTAGATAGCCTGGGTCACATTGAGATCCAAAAAGACGAGGTGTTGGGCGTCTTGAAACATATTAAGGTAGATAAGTCCCCAGGGCCTGATGGGATCTACTCCAGAATACTGAAGGAGGCAAGAGAGGAAATTGCTGAGGCCTTGACAGAAATCGTTGGATCCTCACTGTCTTCAGGCGATGTCCCGGAGGACTGTAGAATAGCCAATGTTGTTCCTTGTTTAAGAAGGGTAGCTAGGATAATCCAGGGAACTACAAGCCGGTGAGCCTTACGTCAGTGGTACGGAAATTACCGGAGATAATTCTTCGAGACAGGATCTACTCCCATTTGGAAGCAAATGGACGTATTACTGAGAGGCAGCATGGTTTTGTGAAGGGGAGGTTGTGTCTCACTAACTTGATACCGTTTTTCGAGGAGGTCACAAAGATGATTGATGCAGGTAGGGCAGTGGATGCTGTCTATCTGGACTTCAGTAAGGCCTTTGACAAGGTCCCTCGTGGTAGACTAGTACAAAAGGTGAATTCACACGGGATCAGGGGTGAGATGGCAAGGTGGATACAGAACTGGCTAGGTCATAGAAGGCAGAGAGTAGCAATGAAAAGATGCTTTTCTAATTGGAGGCCTGTGACTAGTGGTGTTCCGCAGGGATCAGTGTTGGGACCTTTGCTGTTTGTAGTATATATAAATTATTTGGAGGAAAATGTAACTGGTCTGATTAGTAAGTTTGCAGACGACACAAAGTTGGTGGAATTGCGGATAGTGATGAGGACTGGCAGAGGATCGAGCAGGATTTCGATTGTTTGGAGACTTGGGCGGAGAGAGGCAGATGGAGTTTAATCTGGACAAATGTGAGGTAATGCATTTTGGAAGGTCTAATGCAGGTAGGGAATATACAGTGAATGGTAGAACCCTCAAGAGTATTGAAAGTCAGAGAGATCGAGGTGTACAGGTCCACAGGTCACTGAAAGGGGCAACACAGGTGGAGAAGGTAGTCAAGAAGGCAGACAGCATGCTTGCCTTCATTAGCCGGGGCATTGAGTATAAGAATTGGCAAGTCATGTTGCAGCTGTAAAGAACCTTAGTTCGGCGACACTTGGAGTATAGTGTTCAATTCTGGTCGCCACACTACCAGAAGGATGTGGAGGCTTTAGAGAGGGTGCAGAAGAGATTTACCACAATGCTGCCTGGTATGGAGGGCATTAGCTATGAGGAGCGGTTGAATAAACTCGGTTTGTTCTCACTGGAACGACGGAGGTTGAATGCGACCTGATAGAGTTCTACAAAATTATGAGGGACATAGACAGAGTGGATAGTCAGAGGCTTTTCCAGAGGGTAGAGGGGTCAATTATTAGGGGGCATTGGTTTAAGGTGCGAGGGGCAAGGTTCAGAGTAGATGTACGAGTCAAGTTTTTTACACAGAGGGTAGTGGGTGCATGTAAATCGCTACCGGAGGAGGTGGTGGAAGCAGGGACGATAGTGACATTTAAGGGGCATCTTGACAAATATATGAATAGGATGGGAATAGAAGGATACGGACCCAGTAAGTGTAGAAGATTGTAGTTCAGTCGGGCAGCATGGTCGGCACGGGCTTGGAGGGCCGAAGGGCCTGTTCCTGTGCTGTACTTTTCTTTGTTCTTTGTTCTTGTTATCGCTTTCTTTTCATTGACCTGTATTTTCAGTTACTTGACTTCACACTGTTATAGAGTTTAAGTTTTTGGTTGGTTTGATTGGCATTTTTGTTCCTTTGCTTTTGTTGCAACGGTTAAATGTTATTTTAATAAATTGTATAGGTTAGATTGTTTTTCGTTTTCTTCTGGGACGGGGGCGGGGAGGGGACGGTATGCCTGGGCGGTGGGGGCGGGGGGGGGGGCGAGGTGGGCTGCGGACATTGGAGCCTGGGTAACACATTTCGATGGGCCTACAAGGCGAGCAAGTGGGGGTGAGAGGATCGATAAAGTGTGAGATTTTCCCGAGGGGTCTTGCAGGGTGGATTCTGGGAGGGGGAGGGTGTTCGATGTTAATAATGGATAGGAGCTGCTCAGGCTCATGGGGCAGGGCACGGAGTTATGACGACGGTGGATAAGAAGGGCTTGGGTAAGTGACTCCCACGTTGAACGTGAGGGGGTTGGGATCTCCAGTCAAGACGTCAAGGGTGCTTGCACATCTTAAACGTTTGAAATCTGATGTGCCAATGCTACTGGAGACTCACTTGAGGGTGAAGGATCAAGTGAGACTTAAAAAGGGCTGTGTTAGTCAGGTGTTGCACTCTAGATTTGACAGAATGGCTCGAGGGGTAGCGGTAATAGTGAGAAAAAGGGACCTGTTCCAGATGGAGAAGGTGGTTGTAGATCAGGGGGTAGATATGTGATTGTGACAGAGGCGCTCGAGTGGAGATTAGTGGCGCTGGTAAGTGTATATGGTCCCAATTGGAACGATGTGGGATTCGAGAAGGAGGTGTGTGCCCCATCCCCGACGTGGATTCACACAATATGTGAATCCAATATAGATAGTGATAGTGCAGTTGGGGGGGGGGGGGGTGTAACCTATTGCAGGAGTCATGGTTGGACAGGTCACGGCCGCTCTCGCTGGAACCGTCAGAGGGGGCGAAGGCGTTGGCTGAACTAATGGTGGAAATTGGAGAAATGGGCATTTGGAGGTTTCTGCACCCGAGGGAGCGGGTGTACTCGTTTTTCCCGGCAGTCCATGCGAAACTCGCTGATTGACTTTTTCATGGTGGGGACGGCGCTGGTGGCTGGGGTTAAGGAGTCGGTGTACTCGGTAATTGCAATATCAGATCATGCTCGACATTGGGTGGATATAGTACGGGAGAAGGGGGTGATACAGTGGCAAGGGTGGAAGTTAGATGCGGGACTGTTCGGAGAGTGAGGGTTTTGTGACAAAATGGAAAAAATAATCGAGGAATATGTAGGTTTCAACTGCACGGGTGAGGTGTCGAAGGTGGTTGTTTGGTAGGCTCTAAAGGTGTGGAGTGAGGTGGTCTCGTTCAAGGATACACTACACAAAGAAGAGAGGTTGGAGCATCAGAGAGTAATAGATGAAATGCTGGAGGTATATAGGAGGTATGCAGAAGGTGGGGACCCAGCAAAGTTGGAAAACAGGAAGGAACGTCAGGCGAGTATTGACCGACTATCTACCAGGAAGACGGGTCGAGGAAGGGGGCAGTTTACGAGTTGGAGAGAAGGCGGGTCAGCTCCAGAGGGATGCTGCGGCAAGGGAAATAGTCCACATGCGGGACAGGGGAGGGAAGTTGGTGGTAGCTCCAGATCAGATGAACAAGGTCTTTAAGGATTTCCATGAGAGGTTGTGCAGGTCAGAGCCTCCTGGGGGAGGCCGGGAGGTGCAGGAATTTGAAAAATGAAATGAAATGGAATTTCTAGATGGGCTGGAGTACCGAGGTTAGGAGAGGGGGCATGGCTACATTAGAAGGGGCGATAGTGGAGCAGGAGATACAAGATGCGATTGGGAGGATGCAGTTGGGGAAGGTGGAAGGGCTGGATGCATTTCCGGTGGAATTTTATACAAAATTCCAAGAGAAGCTGGCACCGCTGATGCTGGGGATGTTTGTGGAGCCGAGAAGGAAAGTGGTGCTTTACCTCGTTAAAAGGGGGATGAACCATAGCCAGAATTAAAAAGGTGCTACGACAGAGGGGGAAGGCAGGCAGGGGCTTTGGGTCTTCCGAACCTGATGTATTATTACTGTGCGGCGAATGTGGAGAAGATACGGAGCTGGGTCAGAGGGGTTGACTCCCAGTGGTTAGAATCGAGGAGAGTTTGTGTAGGGGTTCGGGATTGAAAGAGCTAGCAACAGCGCCGCTCCTGACGGCCCCGGGGGAAATATTCAGAGAGTCCGGTAGTAATGCCGATTCGGGGGAACCACAGATTTGAGTCAGGGAAATGGGATGGACATTTTCGGAAATGTGAGGAGAAGGGGACTGAGGCACTAAAAGAATGGTTCCTTGGGGACCGGCTTGCAGGATTTGAGGAGCTGGGTGCGAAGAATCGGCTGGTACAGGGGGAAATATTTATAGATACATGCAGGTTCGAGACTTTGCCAGAAAGAAGATACAGAGCTTCCCGGTAGAGCCGGCATCCACATTGCTGGAGGAGTTGCTTACGACAGGGGGACTGGAGAAGGGGGTAGTGTCGGCGGTTTACAAGGCTATTTTGAAGAGAAGACACCACTGGAAGGGATCAAGGGAAAGTGGGAGAAAGAGTTGAGAGAGGGTATGGATGACGGTTTCTGGTGTGAGGGGCTATGGACCTTGAATGCCTCCACCACATGCGCGAGGTTCCGCTGATGAAGCTGAATGTGGTATTCTAGAAACATCTCACAAGGGCGAGGATGTGCCAGCTCTTTGAGGCGGTAGAAGATGTGTGAACGTGGCGGTAGGGGGGGGGGGGGGGGTGGGCGGCGGGAGCAAATCACGTTCATATGTTTTGGTCCTGTCCAAAGCTGGAGAATTACTGGAAAGAGGTGTTTAGGATAATCTCTAAAGTGTGCACGGGATGCTGGACCCGGGCCCTCGGGAGGCCATATACAGGGTGTCGGACCAGCCTGGGTTGGAAACTGGTGCGGAGGCAGATTCTCTAGCCTTCGTCTCGTTGATCGCTTGGGATGGGGATCCGCCTCTCTACCCTGTGACCTGGCGTGGCGGGGGGACCTGCCGGAAATATTGAAACTTGAGAAGGTCAAATTTGAACTGAGGGGAAGGATGGAGTGGTCCTACAATTCATGGGCGTTATTTATTATGCTGTTTCGAGAATTGGATAACATCGAACATTCGGGCCGGGGGGGTGGGGGGGGGGGGGGCAGGGGGTGGGGGCGGGTGGGGGGGGGGGGGGGGGCGGTTGGGAGGGTTGGGGGGGGGGAGGGTCTGTACGCATTAATGGTGACTATGGCTGATTCTTAATTCATTTTCGTTATGCGATAAGGCAAGAATTTGGGAGCATATGTTGGAAACAGGAACTGTAAGGCAAGGTACAATTGAGTTGTGGAGTTTGTTCAAGGTGCAAATACTGCGTGTCCTTGATATCTAGGCCCTGTCAGGCAGGGAGGAAATGGTCGAGTCAGGGAACCATGGTTTACAAAAGAGGTTGGATGTCTTGTCAAGAGGAAGAAAGAGGCTTATGTAAGGCTGAGAAAACAATGTTCACTTCGGGCACTTGAGGGATACAAGATTGCTGGGAAAGAGCTCAAAAAAGGGCTTAGGAGAGCTAGGAGGGGGCATGAGAAGTCCTTGGCAGGTAGGATCAAGGAAAACCCCAAGGCTTTTTAAACTAATGTGAGGAATAAAAGAATGACCAAGGTGAAGTTAGGGCCGGTCCAGGTCAATTGTGGGAACGTGTGCAGGGAGTCTGAAGATATAGGAGGGGCCCAAAATGAATGCTTTTCTTCAGTGTTCACAAAGGAGAGGGGCCATGTTGTTGAGGAGGATAGTGCGATACAGGCTGGTAGGCTGGAGGGGGTAGATACTCGGATGGAAGCTGTGTTAGAAAATTTGAGAAGCCTGAGAACTAAGAACATAAGAACTAGGAACAGCAGTAGGCCATCTGGCCCCTCGAGCCTGCTCCGCCATTTAATGAGATCATGGCTGATCTTTGTGGACTCAGCTCCACTCTCCGGCCCGTACACCATATCCCCGAATCCCTTTATTCTTTAGAAAGGCATCTATCTTTTTCTTAAAAACGTTTAAAGAAGGAGCCTCAATTGCTTCACTGGGCTTGGAATTCCAGAGATACACAACGCTTTGGTGAAGAGGTTCCTCCTACACTCCGTCCTAAATCTACCTCCCCTTATTTTGAGGCTATGCCCACTAGTTCTGCTTTCCCCGACCAGTGGAAACAACCTGCCCGCATCTATCCTATCTATTCCCTTCATAATTTTATATGTCTCAATAAGATCCCCCCCCCCCCCCCACCCCCCGCATCCTTCTAAACTCCAATGAGTACAGTCCCAGTCTACTCAACCTATCATCATAATCGAATCCCCTCAACTTTGGGATCAACCTAGTGAATCTCCTCTGCACTCCCTCCAGTGCCAATATGTCCTTTCTCAGGAAAGGAGACCAAAACTGAACACAATACTCCAGATGCGGCCTCACCAACACCCTATACAGTTGCAGCATAACCTCACTAGTCTTGAACTCCATCCCTCTAGCAATGAAAGACAAAACTCGATTAGCCTTCTTAATCACCTGTTGCACCTGCACATCAACTTTTTGCGACTAGTGCACCAGCACACCCAGGTCCCTCTGCACAGCAGCATGTTTTAACATCTTACCGTTTAAATAATAATCCATTCTGCTGTTATTCCTCCCAAAATGGATAGCCTCACACTTGGCAACATTGAATTCCAACTGCCAGACCCTAGCCCATTCACCCAACCTATCCAAATCCTTCTGCAGACTTCCGGTATCCTCTGCACTTTTTGCTTTAGTGTCGTCTGCAAACTTTGACACGTTGCACTTGGTCCCCAACTCCAAATCGTCTATGTAAATTGTGAACAACTGCGGGCCCAACACTGATCCTTGAGGGACCCCACTAGTTACAGGTTGCCAACCAGAGAAACACCCATTTATTCCCACTCTCTGCTTTCTGTTAGTTAACCAATCCTCTACCCATGCTACCACTTTACCCTCAATGCCATGCATTTTTAGTTTATGCAGCAACCTTTTGTGTGGCACCTTGTCAAAAGCTTCCTGGAAATCCAGATATACCACACCCATTGGCTCCCCATTATCTACTGCACTGGTAACGTCCTCAAACAATTCTACCAAATTAGTCAGACACGACCTACTCTTTGTGAATCCATGCTGCGTCTGCCCAATGGGACAATTTCCCTCCAGGTGCCCATCTATTTCCTCCTTAATGATAGATTCCAGCACTTTCCCTACAACCGAAGTTAAGCTTCCCGGCCTATAATCACCCGCTTTCTGCTGACCTCCTTTTTTAAACAGTGGCGTCACGTTTGCTACTTTCCAATCCTCTGGGACCACCCCAGAGTCTAGTGAATTTTGATAAATTATCACTAGTGAGTTTACAATTTCCCTAGCCATCTCTTTTAACACCCTGGGATGCATCCCATCAGTGCCAGGAGACTTGTCTACCTTTAGCCCCATTAGCTTGCCCAATACTGCCTCCTTAGTGATTACAATCATCTCAAGGTCCTCACCTATCATATCCTTATTTCCATCAGTCACTGGCATGTTATTTGTGTCCTCCACTGTGAAGACTGACCCAAAAAACCTGTTCAGCTCCTCAGCCATTTCCTCGTCTCCTATTATTAAATCTCCCTTCTCATCTTCCAAAGGACCAATATTTACCTTAGCCACTCTTTTTTGTCTTATATATTTGTAGAAGCTTTTACTATCTGCATTTATGTTCTGAGCCAGTTTACTTTCATAGTCTACCTTACTCTTGTTTATGGCTTTTTTAGTAGCTTTCTATTGTCCCCTAAAGACTTCCCAGTCCTCTGGTCTCCCACTAATCTTTGCCACTTTGTATGTTTTTTCCTTCAATTTGATACTCTCCCTCGCCTCCTTAGATATCCACGGTCGATTTTTCCCCTTTCTACCGTCTTTCCTTTTAGTCGATATGAACCTTTTCTGAACACTGTGAAAGATCACTCGGAAGGTTCTCCACTGTTCCTCAACTGCTTCACCATGAAGTCTTTGCTCCCAGTCTACCTTAGCTAGTTCTTCTCTCATCCCATTGTAATCGCCTTTGTTTAAGCACAAAATGCACTGCCTGTGGAAGTAGTTGAGTCGGAAACATTAGGGACCTTCAAGCAGCTATTGGATAGGTACATGGGTTACGGTAAAATTATATAGTGTAGATTTATTTGTTCTTAAGGGCAGCACGGTAGCATTGTGCATAGCACAATTGCTTCACAGCTCCATGGTCCCAGGTTCGATTCCGGATTGGGTCATTGTCTGTGCGGAGTCTGCACGTCCTCCCCGTGTCTGCTTGGGTTTCCTCCGGGTGCTCCGGTTTCCTCCCACAGTCCAAAGATGTGCGGGTTAGGTGAATTGGCCAATGATAAATTGCCCTTAATGTCCAAATTGCCCTTGGTGTTGGGTGGAGGTGTTGAGTTTGGGTAGGGTGCTCTTTCCAAGAGCCGGTGCAGACTCAAAGGGCCGAATGGCCTCCTTCTGCACTGTAAATTCAATGATAATCTATGATTAATCTAGGACAAAGTTTCGGCACAACATCGTGGGCCGAAGGGCCTGTTCTGTGCTGTATTTTCTATGTTCTATGTTTAAAACACTAGTGTTTGATTTTACCTTGTCATCCTCCAATGTATTTTAAATTCCACCATATTGTGGTCGCTCCTACCAAGAGGAACCTGAACTATGAGATCATAAATCAATCCTACCTCATTACACAGGACCAGATCTAGGACCGCTTGTTCCCTTGTAGGTTCCATTACATACTGTTCCAGGAAATTATCCCGGGCTCATTCTATAAACTCCTCCTCAAGGCTGCCTTTACCAACCTGGTTAAACCAATCGATATGCAGGTTAAAATCTCCCACGATAACCGCTGTACCATTTCTACATGCATCCGTTATTTATTTGCTTACTGCCTGCCCTACCATCCTGTTACTATTTGCTGGCCTATAGACTACTCCTATCAGTGACCTTTTCGCCTTACTATTCCTGATTTCCACCCAAATTGATTCAACCTTGTCCTCCATAGCACCAATATCATCCCTTACTATTGCCCGGATGCCATCCTTAAACAACAAAGCTACACCACCGCCCTTACCGTCCATTCTATCCTTTTGTATAGTCTGATACCCTTGGCTATTTAACTCCCAGTCGTGACCATCTTTTAACCATGTTTCAGTAATGGCCACTAAATCATAGTCATTCACGATGATTTGCGCCATCAACTCATTTACCTTATATCGTATACTACGAGAATTCAGGTAAAGTACACTTATGCTGTTTTTTATGTCTTTGTTATGAATCCTAACACCTTGATCAGTAACTTCTCGCAATTAATTTTTCCTCTTACCCTTTCTCCTAATTTTCCTTGTCTTTGAACCCATATCTCTACATAATAACCTGTTACGTAACCTGCTGCCTTGATCTCCATTAACCATTATATTGTCCACAGCTTTACACTTCCCTTCACCCCCAACTTGCTAGCTTAAAGTCCTTGTGACCAACCTATTTATCCTATTCGCTAGAACACTGGTCCCAGAATGGTTCAGGTGAAGACCGTACCAACGGTACAGGTCCCACCTGCACCAGTACTGATGACAATGCCCCATGAATTGGAATCCCTCTTTCCTGCACCACTCCTTTAGCCACGCGTTAACTTCTCTAATTTTCGCAACCCTATGCCAATTGGCACGTGGCTCGGGTAGTAATCCAGAGATTATAACCCTGGAGGACCTGCTCTTTAATTTAGTTCCTAGTGTTTGATAATCCCCAAACAGGTCCTCTTTCCTAATCTTACCTATGTTGTTAGTCCCAACGTGGACCACAACAACTGAATCCTCCCCCTCCCTCTCCAAAATCCTTTCAACCCGATCAGAGATGTCCCTCACCCTGGCACCGGGCAGGAAACATGCCATGCGGGACTCTCGATCTGGCTTACCAAGGATGCCATCAATCCCCCTAATTATAGAATCCCCTACAACTACTACTTGTCTTTTTGCTCCCCCCTCTTGAATGGCTTCCTGTACCACGGTGCAGTGGTCAGTCAACGCATCCTCCCTACAGCCCTCTTCCTCATCCACACAGGGAGCAAGTACATCATACCTGTTGGACAAGGTCAAGGGCTGAGGCTCCTCAACTCCTAAACTCAGGATCCCCCTACCTGCCTCCCTTGCAGTCACACCACTCTGTCCCTGACCACTGTCCGAATTAACAGAACTTATTCTACCGGGTGTGACTGCCTCCTGAAACAAAGCGTCCAGGTAATGTTCCCCCTCCCTGATGTGCCGCAGTGTGTGCAGCTCGGTCTCCAGCTCATCAATTCTGAGCCGAAATTCCTCGAGCAGCCAACACTTGCTGCAGATGTGGTCACTGACGGTCTCAATGGGATCCACCAGTTCCATCATCATACAGCAACAAAACATCACCTGTCCAGCCATATTCAACTAGTTAAGCAATTTAAAGAAAAACTATTTTTTTTTAATAGAACCTCAAGGATAAACCCGAACACCAACAAAAACACAGCCCTCTCTGGCCACTAACCCAAACTCAGTCACTCACCTAGACTCAGATGCACTCTGTCCAATCAGCACTCCGTGACTAAAGACACTCCTGCCACACCTTTTGTGCACTCACCTCTCCCAGCACTGTCTCGGCTCTCTCCTCCCGCACTTTTTAAATCTCCCGGCTCTCTCCTCCGGTGCTGTTTTCGCTGTCTCGGCTCTCTCCTCCCGCACTTTTTAAATCTCCCGGCTCTCTCCTCCGGTGCTGTTTTCGCTGTCCCGGCTCTTTCCTCCCGCACTTTTTAAATCTCCAGGCTCTCTCCTCCGGCGCTCTTTTCGCTGTCCCGGCTCTCTCCTCCCGCGCTTTTTAAATCTCCCGGCTCTCTCCTCTGGCGCTTTTTTCGCTGTCCCGGCTCTCTCCTCCCGCGCTTTTAAAATCTCCCGGCTCTCTCCTCCGGCGGTGTTTTCGCTGTCCCGGCTCTCTCCTCCGGCGCTGTTTTCGCTGTCCGGCTCTCTCCTCAGGCGCTGTTTTCGCTGAGGATAGATACGTCCCCTGTGCCTGATGGAATATATTGTAGGATTCTTTGGGAGGCGAGGGATGAGATTGCAGAGCCTTTGGCTTTGATTTTTATGTCCTCACTGTCTACAGGAATAGTGCCAGAAGACTGGAGAGAGGCGAATGTTGTACCCTTGTTCAAGAAAGGGAACAGGTATAACCCTGGGAATTATACAGCTTAATCCAGGATTGTCAGCACGGATTTGTGAGGGGTAAGTCTTGCCTCACACGTTTGATTGTATTCTTAGAGGAGGTAACTAAGTACATATAATAGTGCCAGAGGACTGGAGGACAGCAAATGTGGTCCCTTTGTTCAAAAAGGGGATCAGAGACAACCCCGGCAACTATAGACCGGTGAGCCTCACGTCTGTAGTGGGTAAAGTCTAGGAGGGGATTATAAGAGACAAGATTTATAATCATCTAGATAGGAATAATATGATCAGGGATAGTCAGCATGGCTTTGTGAAGGGTAGGTCATGCCTCACAAACATTATTGAGTTCTTTGAGAAGGTGACTGAACAGGTAGACGAGGGTAGAGCAGTTGATGTGGTGTATATGGATTTCAGCAAAGCGTTTGATAAGGTTCCCCACGGTAGGCTGTTGCAAAAAATACGGAGGCTGGGAATTGAGGGTGATTTAGAGATGTGGATCAGAAATTGGCTAGCTGAAAGAATACAGAGGGTGGTGGTTGATGGGAAATGTTCAGAATGGAGTACAGTCACAAGTGGAGTACCACAAGGATCTGTTCTGGGGCCGTTGCTGTTTGTCATTTTTATCAATGACCAAGAGGAAGGCGCAGAAGGGTGGGTGAGTAAATTTGCAGACGATACTAAAGTCGGTGGTGTTGTCGATAGTGTGGAAGGATGTAGCAGGTTACAGAGGGATATAGATAAGCTGCAGAGCTGGGCTGAGAGGTGGCAAATGGAGTTTAATGTAGAGAAGTGTGAGGTGATTCACTTTGGAAGGAATAACAGGAATGCGGAATATTTGGCTAATGGTAAAGTTCTTGGAAGTGTGGATGAGCAGAGGGATCTAGGTGTCCATGTACATAGATCCCTGAAAGTTGCCACCCAGGTTGATAGGGTTGTGAAGAAGGCCTATGGAGTGTTGGCCTTTATTGGTAGAGGGATTGAGTTCCGGAGTCGGGAGGTCATGTTGCAGCTGTACAGAACTCTGGTACGGCCGCATTTGGAGTATTGCGTACAGTTCTGGTCACCGCATTATAGGAAGGACGTGGAGGCTTTGGAGCGGGTGCAGAGGAGATTTACCAGGATGTTGCCTGGTAAGGAGGGAAAATCTTATGAGGAAAGGCTGATGGACTTGAGGTTGTTTTAGTTGGAGAGAAGAAGGTTAAGAGGAGACTTAATAGAGGCATACAAAATTATCAGGGGGTTGGATAGGGTGGACAGTGAGAGCCTTCTCCCGCGGATGGATATGGCTGGCACGAGGGGACATAACTTTAAACTGAGGGATAATAGATATAGGACAGAGGTCAGAGGTAGGTTCTTTACGCAAAGAGTAGTGAGGCCGTGGAATGCCCTACCTGCTACAGTAGTGAACTCGCCAACATTGACGGCATTTAAAAGTTTATTGGATAAACATATGGATGATAATGGCATAGTGTAGGTTAGATGGCTTTTGTTTCGGTGCAACATCGTGGGCCGAAGGGCCTGTACTGCGCTGTATTGTTCTATAGATGACGGTAGAGCAGTTGATGTCGTATGCATGGATTTTATTAAGGCGTTTGATAAGGTGCCCCACGGTTGGCTCATGCAGAAAGTAAGGAGGCATGGCATAGAGGGAAATTTGGCCGATTGGATCAGTAACTGGATATCTCATAGAAGACAGAGGGTGGTGGTTGATGGTAAATTTTCATCCTGGAGCCCAGTTACCAGCGGTGTACCACAGGGGTCAGTGCTGGGTCCTCTGCTATTTGTGATTTTTATCAATGACTTGGATGATGGAGTTGAAGGCTGGGTTAGTAAATTTGCTGATGACACCAAGATTGGCGGAGTAGTGGATAATGTGGAGGGCTGTTGTAGACTGGAAAGAGACATTGCTAGGATGCCGAGCTGGGCTGAAAAGTGGCAGATGGAGATTAACCCTGATAAGTGTGAGGTGATTCATTTTGGTGGGACAAATTTGAATGCGGATTACATGGTTAACGGCAGGGTTCTGAAGAATGTGAAATGAAATTAAATGAAATGAAATTCACTTATTGTCACAAGTAGGCTTCAAATGAAGTTACTGTTGAAAACCCCTAGTCGCCACATGCCGACGCCTGTTCGGGGAGGCTGGTACGGGAATTTAACCGTGCTGCTGGCCTGCCTTGGTGTGCTTTAAAAGCCAGCTCTTTAGCCATGTGCTAAACCAGCCCCTGTGGAATTCCAGAATGTGGTGGAGCAGAGAGGTCTCGGAGTTCATGTCCATAGATCTCTGAAAGGTGCCACCCAAGTGGATAGATCCTTGAAGAAAGCAGATAGTGTGTTAGCATTTATTAACAGGGGGACTGACTTTAAGAGCCGCAAGGTTATGCTGCAACTGTACAAGACCTTGGTTCAACTACATTTGGAGTATTGTGTGCAATTCTGATCACCTCATTATAGGAAGGATGTGGAAGCGCTGGGAAGAGTGCAAAGGAGATTTACCAGGGTGCTGAC
The DNA here is from genome assembly GCF_047496885.1 of Scyliorhinus torazame. Taxonomy (NCBI): domain Eukaryota; kingdom Metazoa; phylum Chordata; class Chondrichthyes; order Carcharhiniformes; family Scyliorhinidae; genus Scyliorhinus; species Scyliorhinus torazame. The sequence goes on along the minus strand of NC_092737.1, from coordinate 31,285,105 downwards.
TGGATTAGTGAGTGGGTCTTATGAGGAAAGGTTGAGGAACGTAGGGCTTTTCTCATTGGAGCGAAGGAGGATGAGAGGTGACTTAATTGAGGTGTATAAGATGATAAGAGGATAGATAGAGTGGACGTTCAGCGACTTGACAGAAATCTTTGGATCCTCGCTGTCTTCAGGGGATAGAACATAGAACATAGAACAATACAGCGCAGTACTGGCCCTTCGGCCCACGATGTTGCACCGAAACAAAAGCCATCTAACCTACACTATACCATTATCATCCATATGTTTATCCAATAAACTTTTAAATGCCCTCAATGTTGGCGAGTTCACTACTGTAGCAGGTAGGGCATTCCACGGCCTCACTACTCTTTGCGTAAAGAACCTACCCCTGACCTCTGTCCTATATCTATTACCCCTCAGTTTAAGGCTATGTCCCCTCGTGCTAGCCATTTCCATCCGCGGGAGAAGGCTCTCACTGCCCACCCTATCTAACCCTCTAATCATTTTGTATGCCTCTATTAAGTCTCCTCTTAACCTTCTTCTCTCTAACGAAAACAACCTCAAGTCCATCAGCCTTTCCTCATAAGATTTTGCCTCCATACCAGGCAACATCCTGGTAAATCTCCTCTGCACCCGTTCCAAAGCCTCCACGTCCTTCCTATAATGCGGTGACCAGAACTGTACGCAATACTCCAAATGCGGCCGTACCAGAGTTTTGTACAGCTGCAACATGACCTCATGACTCCGGAACTCAATCCCTCTACCAATAAAGGCCAACACTCCATAGGCCTTCTTCACAACCCTATCAACCTGGGTGGCAACTTTCAGGGATCTATGTACATGGACACCTAGATCCCTCTGCTCATCCACACTTCCAAGAACTTTTCCATTAGCCAAATATTCCACATTCCTGTTTTACCTTCCAAAGTGAATCACCTCACACTTCTCTACATTAAACTCCATTTGCCACCTCTCAGCCCTGCACTGCAGCTTATCTATATCCCTCTGTAACATGCTACTTCCTTCCACACTATCGACAACACCACCGACTTTAGTATCGTCTGCAAATTTACTCACCCACCCTTCTGCGCCTTCCTCTAGGTCATTGATAAAAATGACAAACAGCAACGGCCCCAGAACAGATCCTTGTGGTACTCCACTTGTGACAGAACTCCATTCTGAACATTTCCCATCTACCACCACCCTCTGTCTTCTTTCAGCTAGCCAATTTCTGATCCACATCTCTAAATCACCCTCAATCCCCAGCCTCCGTATTTTCTGCAATAGCCTATCGTGCTGATCCTTATCAAACGCTTTGCGGGGATGTCCCGGAGGACTGGAGAATAGCCAATGATGTTCCTCTGTTTAAGAAGGGTAGCAAGGATAATCCCGGGAACTACAGGCCGGTGAGCCTTACTTCAGTGGTAGGGAAATTACTGGAGAGAATTCTTCGAGACAGGATCTACTCCCATTTGGAAGCTAATGGACGTATTAGTGAGAGGCAGCACGGTTTTGTGAAGGGGAGGTCGTTTCTCAGTAACTTGATAGTTTTTCGAGGAGGTCACTAAGATGATTGATGCAGGTAGGGCAGTAGATGTTGTCTATATGGACATCAGTAAGGCCTTTGACAAGGTCCCTCATGGTAGACTAGCACAAAAGGTGAAGTCACATGGTATCAGGGGTGAGCTGGCAAGGTGGATACAGAACTGGCTAGGCCATAGAAGGCAGAGAGTAGCAATGGAGGGATGCTTTTCTAATTGGAGGGCTGTGACCAGTGGTGTTCCACAGGGATCAGTGCTGGGACCTTTGCTCTTTGTAGTATATATAAATGATTTGGAGGAAAATGTAACTGGTCTGATTTGTAAGTTTGCAGACGACACAAAGGTTGGTAGAATTGCGGATAGCGATGAGGACTGTCTGAGGATACAGCAGGATTTAGATTGTCTGGAGACTTGGGCGGAGAGATGGCAGATGGAGTTTAATCCGGACAAATGTGAGGTAATGCATTTTGGAAGGTCTAATGCAGGTCGGGAATATACAGTGAATGGTAGAACCCTCAAGAGTATTGAAAGTCAAAGAGATCTAGGAGTACTGGTCCACAGGCCATTGAAAGGGGCAACACAGGTGGAGAAGGTAGTCAAGAAGGCATACGGCATGCTTGCCTTCATTGGCCGGGGCATTGAGTATAAGAATTGGCAAGTCATGTTGCAGCAGTATAGAACCTTAGTTAGGCCACACTTGGAGTATCGTGTTCAATTCTGGTCGCCACAGTACCAGAAGGATGTGGAGGCTTTAGAGAGGGTGCAGAAGAGATTTACCAGAATGTTGCCTGGTATGGAGGGCATTAGCTATGAGGAGCGATTGAATAAACTTGGTTTGTTCTCACTGGAACAAAAGAGGTTGAGGGGAGACCTGATGGAGGTATACAAAATTATGAGGGGCATAGACAGAGTGGATAGTCAGAGGCTTTTCCCCAGGGTCGAGGGGTCAATTACTAGGGGGCATAGGTTTAAGGTGAGAGGGGCAAGGTTTAGAGTAGATGTACGAGGCAAGTTTTTTACGCAGAGGGTAGTGGTGCCTGGAACTCGCTACCGGAGGAGGTAGTGGAAGCAGGGACGATAGGGACATTTAAGGGGCATCTTGACAAATATATGAATAGGATGGGAATAGAAAGATACGGACCCAGGAAGTGTAGAAGATTGTAGTTTAGTCGGGCAGCATGGTCGGCACGGGCTTGGAGGGGCGAAGGGCCTGTTCCTGTGCTGTACATTTCTTTGTTCTTTGTTTGTTTGACTTTTTCATAGGGTTGATGCAGCTGTTACAAGGGGGCATAACTATAAGGTTCATGGTGGAAGATATAGGAGGGATGTCAGAGGTAGGTTTCTTACTCAGAGAGTGGTTGGGGCGTGGAACGTACTCCCAGCTATGGTAATGGAGTCGGGCACTTTAGGAACTTTCAAGCGATTATTGGATAGGCATATGGAGTGCACAAGAATGATTGGGAGTAGGTCTATTTTCTCTTAGTTTCAGACTAGTTCGGCACAACATCGTGGGCCGAAGGCCTGTACTGTGCTGTAAAGTTCTATGTTCTATGAAGCAAGGTGTGAGGATCTGTACATGACGTAGCTGTGTACGTTCTATGTTATTTGTTTATGTTAACATGCGGGTTAATGTTTGGGGGTTGGTGGGAGGAGGGATCGTTGTTATTGATATGGGGATTGACATTGCATTCGTTACTGATAATTGTTTATTGATGGGTGCAAATTTGGGAGAAAATGTGAAAAAGGAGAATAAAAATATTTTCAAAAAACAGACGTTTGAAAGACACACATGTCAGATGCTGATTTACCCTCAAACATCTGCCCCCAGTCTGGACTATTTAGTTCCTGCCTAATATTGTTGTAATTAGCCTTCCCCCAATTTAGCACGGAAACCCGAGAACCAATCTTATCCTTATCCACAAGTACTTAAAACGTACTGAATTATGGTTACTGCCCAGAAATGCTCCCCATCGACAAGCTGGCCGGGCCGATTCTCAATACCAGGTCCAGCACGGGCCCTTCCCAAGGTGGACTATCTACATATTGTTTCATGCTGGTCTCCTGAATGCCTGTTACAATTTTTTCACCATTCAAACCATAAGTAGCAAGTGAGTCCCAGTCAATTTGGGGGAATTTAAAATCAGCCAGCACAACAACCACGTTGCTTCATCATCTTCCCGAAATCTGTCTCCATATCTGCTCCTCTGTATCCTGCTCGCTGATGGGAAACTTGAAATGAGCTCCTAACATTGTGACTGCACCATTCCTATCCTTGTTTATACTTTTTCCAATTAAGGGGCAATTTATCGTGACCAACAAAGAACAAAGAACTAAGAAATATCCTGCACAGTAACAGGCCGTTCGGCCCTCCAGGCCCGTGCCGACCATGCTGCCCGTCTAAAGTAAAACCTTCTACACTTTCTGGGTCCGTATCCCTCTATTCCCATCCCATTCATGTATTTGCCCAGATGCCCCTTAAATGTCACGATCGTCCCTGCGTTTACCACCTCCTCCGGCAGCGAGTTCCAGGCACCCACTACCCTCTGTGTAAAAAACTTGCCTCGTACATCTACTCTAAACCTTGCCCCTCGCATCTTAAACCTATGCCCCCTAGTAATTGACCCCTCTACCCTGGCGAAACGCCTCTGAGTTTCCACTGTGTCTATGCCCCTCATAATTTTGTAGACCTTTATCAGGTCGCCCCTCAACTTCTGTCGTTCCAGTGAGAAGAAACCGAGTTTATTCAACCGCTCCTCATAGCTAATGCCCTCCATACCAGGCAACATTGTGGTAAATCTCTTCTGCACCCTCTCTAAAGCCTCCACATCCTTCTGGTAGTGTGGCGACCAGAATTAAACACTATACTCCAAGTGTGGCCTAACTAAGGTTCTATACAGCTGCAACATGACTTGCCAATTCTTATACTCAATGTCCCGGCCAATGAAGGCAAGCATGCCTATGGCTTCTTGCCTACCTACTCCACCTGTGTTACCCCTTTCAGTGACCTGTGGACCTGTACACCTAGATCTCTTTGACTTTCAAAGCTTTTGTGGGTTCTACCATTCACTGTATATTCCCTACCTGCATTAGACCTTCCAAAATGCATTACCTGACATTGGTCCGGATTAAACTCCATCTGCCATCTCTCCGCCCAAGTCTCCAAACGATCTAAATCCTGCTGTGTCCTCTGACAGTCCTCATCGCTATCCACAATTCCACCAACCTTGTATCATCTGCAAACTTACTAATCAGACGAGTTACATTTCCTCCAATTAATTTATATAGGCTACGAACAGCAAAGGTCCCAGCACTGATCCCTGCGGATCACTCGTCGCAGCCCTCCAATTAGAAAAGCACACTTCCATTGCTACTCTCTGCCTTCTATGACCTAGCCAGTTCTGTATCCACCTTGCCAGCTCACCCCTGATCCCGTGTGACTTCATTCCCCTGTCGTCACACGCACCTTTGCGTTGTGGTTAGACTCACGCAGATTCGGGGAGAATGTGCAAACTCCACACCGACAGTGACCCACGGCTGGGATCAAACCCGGGTCCTCTGCGCCGTGAGGCAGCATTGCTAACCTTTGTTCCTCCATGCCGCCCTCCCCTTCCTATCCCTGGGCTCTACCCATGAGGTCAGGCTTCATGTGCCCTTCGAGGTGTCCTCCTGCAATACAGCTGTGATAGTCTCCTTAATCAATAATGCAACTCCCGCACGCGTTTTGCATCCCCTTCTGTACTGCCTGAAACATCTAAATCCTGACACATGCACCTGTCAATCATGCCCTTCCCTCAATCATCTCTCTGTAATGGCAACAACTTCATTGTTCCAAGTAGTAATCCAAGCTCTACGTTCATCTGCCTTACCAGTCCGCTGTGTTCAGCAACATCGCCCTGCCTGCTCTTCCTCTGAGTCTTACTTGCCTTATTCACGAGTTCTCTCTCACTTATTTCAGCTGTTTACCCACTTCTCTGGTCACCACTCATCTGCCACACTTGATTAGACCCTCCCGATGCTGCTGGCAAACCTCGCAGGCAGGATATTTGTGCCACTCCAGATTCGATGCAACCCTCCTCCGTCTATACATCCCAGGTGCCCCGGAGGCGATCACAATGATTCAGAAATCTGAAACCCTCCCTCCTACACCGGCTATTTAGCCATGAGTTTGACTGCACTATCTTCCCATTTCTAGCCTTACTGGCACGTGGTACAGCGAGTAATCACGAGGTTAAAACCCGAGAGGCTCTCTTTTTTAATTTAATGCTAACTCCCTTAACTCCCCATGCAGGACTTAGTCACTCTTCCTGCGTATGCCCTTACTACCAATATGTAAGACTACCACTGGATATTCAGCACCCCCTCCTCTTCAAAATACCCCATGCCCGTTCAAGAGCATCCTTGACCCTGGCACTTGTGAGGCAACATACCATCCTGGAGTCTCTTTCACGTCTACACAAGCGTCTACCTGTGCCCCTTACTTTCGAGTCCCTCAGAACCATGGCTCTCCTGCACTTAACTTCGCCTGCTGGACAACAGAACCAGTTGTGGTGCTACAGTTCTGGCTACAGTAGTTTTCCCTGATAGGCTGCCAATTCCCTGACTGATCCCCCCCCCCCCCCCCCCCCATAGCATCCAAAACGGTATACTTGTTAAAGAGAAGGACAGCCACACGGGATTCCTCTACTGACTGCCTGCCCTTTCTGACTGTCACTTTCAGTGTGGCCACGTCTCTATAACTCCTCTCTATGACGCTTTCCGCCATCTGCATGATCCTGAGTGCATCCAACTGCTGCTCCAACGGAACCACGCGATCTGTGAAGAGCTGCCATTGCTTACATTTGCTGCAGACGTAGTTATGCGGATTACTAGAAGCTTCAGGGACCCCTTATATCTCACAGTTAGAGCACTTCACCCCTCGAATCGACATTTCTAGCTCTAATTATTATATTAACTTCAAATAAATACTTACTAAATCTTTACTGAATTAATTTACAATTATCTTTATTCTCCCTTGTTTCGCCCTAAAATATTAAATGCTGAATACAGTAATGTCCTCTTTCCGGTTTAGCTACTCCTCTGCTTAGTTAATTATTTAAAATCATTTATTTTTAAATATTTTATTTTGATTTCCTTGCAAATTCACTACCAGTCAATCGGGTCACAGCTTTCCTCTGTAAATATGCTGCGGATCCCCGAGGTAAGGTTTTGATACTCTCTGCTCTTGTACTGGATCTCCGGGACTGCTCCATGTGCTTGTCTATGCACTGGATCTGATAGTGCGCCTTCATCATTGTCTCTGGTGCCTGCCAGTCAGCATTGCTTGCCTCTTCCTATATTTCATCCAGAAGAGGCATTCAGAGCGTTATGCCCGTTGCTGACACTCAGCTATATCTCACTACCAACTCTGTCGACTACTCCACTTTGGATAAATATCAGATTAGTTAATCCGGCACCCAATACCGTGTGAAGAAAAATTGCATCTGATTCAGTTTCGAGAAGTCGGAAACCGTTGTTTTCAGACCCTGTTGGAAATTGTATCGACAAGCTACTGACTCAAACCATGTGTCTGAAAGCTGTGTCCACTTAGCCATGCTCTTCGCCATGATAAAGCGGAAAAGATTTTACTTCTCACATGTGACAATGCTAAAACTGCCCAATGGCATCGCTCAACTTTGCCCCGACCAGCTCAACTGCGGCTGGAACAGTCGGCGATGCATTTTCCCCTCCATAAAACAATATTTCGAAGTGTTGCAGCTTGGAATTCCATGTTTTGTGCAGCATGAATTGGAGGCTATCCGAAACTCTGCTAAATCTGCCTTAACGCTCACCCACGTCAATCCTTATGCTCGAATATCTGCATGGTCACACCATGAGGAAATGTGACGATGTAAACATTTTCATCCTTGTGTTCAAATCCCTCCTTGTCCTGGCCACTCGCTGTCTTTGTCATTTTCTCTGTTCCCACAAACCTCCGAGATCACTGTACGCCGCGAATTCTGGTGTCCTGTCCATTCCCAGACTTGCTTATTTCACCAATGGTGTATTTTCTGAGGCTCAATGCAGGGGAATTTGATCTCTTAACCTTGATGTTTATTTCTTACATGTTTTTCCTTCTGGACTCGTCTTTGAACATTAATCTGCCTGAACGTCTTTGTCATTTGACCGATGTGTCCTAAAGCAACCAGGTTATTTTCTATGTGCATCATGCTTCTGCCAAGTTTCTTGGACGTTTATTACGTTCAATGTAAGATCACTACATTATTATCAAGCTGTGGCATAAATTGAAGCAACGTTCATGACATTTCCCTGCTGAAAAATACGCCAGAGAGCGGGGTTTTCTGTATCGGCTCCAGGAGATAAAACGCCCAAGAGTAAAAGCCGGGTCCACATCACAAACCGTTCTGTTTAATTTCGCTGCTAATGACCACTTACCTGGAATACCGATGACAGCCAGGATCATGTAGTATATTTTGTTGAAAAAGTAAAACGTTCCATACATTTTCAGTATGAATGATCGATGTGTACTTCCACCAGGAAAACTGAGTAAATCTCCGATATTCAGTGAAGTGATAGATAATGTTGCTTTTAATTTATACTCTGTGAAATATCCTTGGGGATTGAATTTCGAAATACTTTTATTTAATTGAAAAACAGATTACGACATTGACATGAGTCATTCTTATATTTTCTTCCCGTTGGAATTGCGTCCGTAAAATTCAAAGACTGAACTGTTCAGATCACAATATTGAACATATGACATTTAAAGGCGGCATTGGAACGGCATCATATATATTTTTATACCTTATATCATATAATTATATTATATAATTGATGGTAGACTTCGAAAAAGAAATTCACAAGTTCCATGTTATGCATTAGTTAATGTGCCGCACTGAAATTAATTTGACGCAGTACATTCATTGAAAACGGCAGCATGACATGGACATAAATATAACCTTGGATATAAGGTTATATACATGGATATAAATATAACATAAATTAACCTTGAAATTATTGAAAGGCCCAGCTTCACCTGCAATTTAGAAGGAGGTTTAAAACTGCATCTGAAAGACAAAATTCCTCCTCGTCTTTCTCATTAAAGGAAGTTCATTAGATCGAACCTGTGATACTTGAGCCTATATTCGCCAAGTAGTGAAGCACCAACCCAGAATGCATATGTACAGGCACATGGTAATTATCTGACACTTAAGGCCATAAGAAATAGAGCAGAATTAGGCCACTCGGCCCATCGAGAAGTAATGAGCCAGACTTGATTAAAGATCTTAAAGTAAGGGAACACTTAGGAGGCAGTTATCATAATATGGTAGAATTCAATCTCCAATTTGAAAGAAAGAAGGTAGAAAGAAGGTTAAATAAAGGTAACTACAGGGGCATGATGAAGGAAGTGGCGAAAATCGACTGGGAGCAGAGCCTAGTGGGAAAGACAGTAGAACAGCAATGGCAGGAGTTTCTGGGACACAGTACAGAGGTTCATCCCAAAGAAAAGAAAGGTTATCAGAGGGGGGATTAGGCAGCCATGGCTGACAAAGGAAGTTAGGGAATGCATCAAAGCAAAAGAGAAAGCCTATAATGTGGCAAAGAGTAGTGGGAAGTTAGAAGATTGGGAAGGCTACAAAAACAAACAGGATAACAAAGAGAGAAATAAGGAAAGAGAGGATCAAATATGAAGGTTGGCGAGCCAGTAACATTGGGAATGATAGTAAACGTTTCTTTAAATACATTAAAAACAAACGGGAGGCAAAAGTAGACATTGGGCCGCTTCAAAATGACGCTGGTAATCTAGTGAAGGGAGACAAGGAAATAGCTGAGGAACTAAATAAGTACTTTGCATCAGTCTTCACAGTAGAAGACATGAGTAATATCCCAACAATTCAGGAGAGTCAGGGGGCAGAGTTGAATATGGTAGCCATCACAAAGGAGAAAGTGCGAGAGAAACTAAGAGGTCTAGAAATTGATAAATCTCCGGGCCCAGATGGGCTACAATCTAGAGTTCTAAAGGAGATAGCTGAAGAAATAGTGGAGGCGTTAGTTATGATCTTTCAAACGTTACTGGAGTCAGGGAAAGTCCCAGAGGTTTGGAAAATCGCTGTTGTAACCCCCCCTGTTCAAGAAGGGAACAAGGAAAAAGATGGAAAATTATAGGCCAATTAGCCTAACCTCGGTTGTTGGCAAGATTCTAGAATCCATTGTTAAGGATGAGATTTCTAAATTCTTGGAAGTGCAGGGTCGGATTAGGACAAGTCATCATGGATTTAGTAAGGGGAGGTAGTGCCTGACAAACCTGTTAGAGTTCTTTGAATGGATAACAAATAGGTTAGACCAAGGAGAGCCAATGGATGCTATCTATCTTGACTTCCAAAAGGCCTTTGATAAGGTGCCTCACGGGAGACTGCTGGGTAAAATAAGGGCCCATGGTATTCGAGGCAAGGTACTAACATGGATTGACGATTGGCTGTCAGGCAGAAGGCAGAGAGTTGGGATAAAAGGTTCTTGTTCGGAATGGCAACCGGTGACGAGTGGTGTCCCGCAGGGTTCAGTGTTGTGGCCACAGCTGTTCTCTTTATATATTAACGATGTAGATGACGGGGCTGGGGGCATTCTGGCTAAGTTTGCCGATTATACAAAGATAGGAGGAGGGGCAGGTAGTATGGAGGAGGTGGGGAGGCTGCAGAAAGATTTAGACAGTTTAGGAGTGTAGTCAAAGAAATGGTTGATGAAATTCAACGTGGGCAAGTGCGAGGTCTTGCACTTTGGAAAAATGAATAACGGCATGGACTATTTTCTAAACGGTGACAAAATTCATAATGCAGAAGTGCAAATGGGCTTGGGAGTCCTAGTCCAGGATTCTCTAAAGGTAAACTTGCAGGTTGAGTCCGTAATTAAGAAAGCAAATGCAATATTGTCATTTATCTCAAGAGGCTTGGAATATAAAAGCAGGGATGTACTTCTGAAGCTTTATAAAGCATTAGTTAGGCCGCATTTAGAATACTGTGAGCAATTTTGGGCCCCACACCTCAGGAAGGACATACTAGCACTGGAGCAGGTCCAGCGGAGATTCACACGGATGATCCCAGGAATTGTCGGCCTGACATACGATGAACGTCTGAGGATCCTGGGATTATATTCATTAGAGTTTAGGAGGTTGAGGGGAGATCTAATAGAAACTTACAAGATAATGAATGGCTTAGATAGGGTGGACGTAGGGAAGTTGTTTCCATTAGCAGGGGAGACTAGGACCCGGGGGAACAGCCTTAGAATAAAAGGGAGTCATTTTGGAACAGAGATGAGGAGAAATTTCTTCAGCCAGAGAGTGGTGGGTCTGTGGAATTCATTGCCACAGAGGGCGGTGGAGGCCGGGACGTTGAGTGTCTTTAAGACAGAAGTTGATAAATTCTTGATTTCTCGAGGAATTAAGGGCTATGGAGAGAGAGCGGGTAAACGGAGTTGAAATCAGCCATGATTGAATGGTGGAGTGGACTCGATGGGCCGAATGGCTTGACTTCCGCTCCTATGTCTTATGGTCTTATGGAGACTGCTCCGCCATTCAATCATGGCTGATATTTTTTCTCATTCCTATTCTCCTGCCTTATCCGCATTGCCCGTGATCCCCTTAGGTGATACATAAACGTAGATAATAGCAGAAGGAGGAGGGCATTCGCGTCAGCACAGTAATTAATTATGATTATGGCTGATCTCTGCAGCAGGTAGAACCCTACCGACTCAAGGTGTCCTCATGCATCATTTCTGCCATCTCAGCAATCAGTTTGGAGAACCCACTCTACGCCAGCTGTAACAACACAATCCTTTCTCAGGTTTGGGACCAGAACTGCACACACTATTACAAGGTGTGGCCTCAAGAAGGCCTTTCCGAATTTCCGCACGCCATCTCTTCTGCTGAACTCGAATTTTCACGGAATGGAGCCCAAAGTACAATTTGCCTTCTTTACCGCCTGCATGCTTACCTTCAGGGTGTACTAGCTAGCTGGATAAAGAACTGGCTGGGCAACAGGAGACAGAGAGTAGTGGTGGAAGGGAGTGTCTCAAAATGGAGAAAGACTAGTGGTGTTCCACAGGGATCCGTGCTCAGACCACTGTTGTTTTTGATATACATAAATGATCTGGACGAAGGTATAGGTGGTCTGATTAGCAACTTTGCAGATGATACTAAGATTGGTGGAGTTGCAGATAGCGAGGAGGACTGTCAGAGAATACAGCAAAATATTGATAGATTGGCGAGTTGGGCAGGGAAATTGCAGATGGAGTTCAATCCAGGCAAATGCGAGGTGATGCATTTTGGAAGATCTAATTCAAGAGCGGACTCTCCGGTCAATGGAAGAATCCTAGGGAAGATTCATGTACAGAGAGATCTGGGAGTTCAGGTCCATTCTACCCTGAAGGTGGCAATGCAGCTCGATAGAGTGGTCAAGAAGGCATACAGCATGCTTGCCTTCATCGGGCGGGGTATTGAGTATAAGGGTCGGCAGGTCATGTCACAGTTGTATAGGACTTTGGTTAGGCCACATTTGGAATAGTGCGTGCAGTTCTGGTCGCCACATTACCAGAAGGGCGTGGATGATTTAGAGAGGGTGCAGAGGTTCACCAGGATGTTGTCTTGTATGGAGAGTGCTAGGTAGGAAGAAAGGTTGAGTAGATTAGGATTGTTTTCTTTGGAAAGACGGAGGTTGAGGGGGCCCTGACTGAGGTCTACAAAATTATAAGAGGTATGGACAGGGTGGATAGCAACAAGCTTTTTCCAAGAGTGGGGGTGTCAATTACAAGGGGTCAAGATTTCAAGGTAAGAGGGGGAAAGTTTAAGGGAGATGTGCGTGGAAAGAATTTTACGCAGAGGGTGGTGGGTGCCTGGACGTGGACGTGCCAGCAGACGTGGTAGAGGCGGGAACAATAGCATAATTTAAGATGCATCTAGACATATATATGAATGGGCGGGGAACAGAGGGAATAGATCCTTGGAAAATATGTGTCAGGTTTAGATAAAGGATCTGGATCAGCGCAGGCTGGGAGTGCCGAAGGGCCTGTTCCTGTGCTGCAATTTTCTTTGTTCTTTTGTTCTTAGATAGAACGTAGAGAACATAGAACATAGAACAGTACAACATAGTGCAGGCCCTTCAGCCCACTATATTGTCCCGACCATTAATCCTAAACTGTGCGGAGTCTACACGTTCTCCCTGTGTCTGCGTGGGTTTCCTGCGGGTGCTCCGCTTCCATCCCACAAGTCCAAAGAAGTGCAGGTTAGGTGGATTGGCCGTGCTACATTGCCCTTAGTGTCCAAAAAGAGTAGGAGGGATTATTGGTTTACGGGGATAGGGTGGAAGTGAGGTCTTAAATGGGACTTTGCAGACTCGATGGGCCGAATGGCCTCCTTCTGCACCGTATGTTCTATGTTCTAAGATCAACCTAACCTACTCCCCTTCAACTTACTGCTGTCCATGTGCCTGTCTAAGAGTCACTTAAATGTACCTGTTATAGAACATAGAACAATACAGCGCAGTACAGGTCCTTCGGCCCACGATGTTGCACCGAAACAAAAGCCATCTAACCTACACTATGCCATTATCATCCATATGCTTATCCAATAAACGTTTAAATGCCCTCAATGTTGGCGAGTTCACTACTGTTGCCGGTAGGGCATTCCACGGCCTCACCACTTTTTGCGTAAAGAACCTACCTCTGACCTCTGTCCTATATCTATTACCCCTCAGTTTAAAGCTATGTCCCCTCGTGCCAGCCATTTCCATCCTCGGGAGAAGGCTCGCACTGTCCACCCTATCTAACCCCCTGATCATTTTGTATGCCTCTATTGAGTCTCCTCTTAACCTTCTTCTCTCTAACGAAAACAACCTCAAGTCCATCAGCCTTTCCTCATAAGATTTTCCCTCCATACCAGGCAACATCCTGGTAAATCTCCTCTGCACCCGCTCCAAAGCCTCCACGTCCTTCCTATAATGCGGTGTCCAGAACTGTACGCAATACTCCAAATGCGGCCGTACCAGAGTTTTGTACAGCTGCAACATGACCTCCTGACTCCGGAACTCAATCCCTCTACCAATAAAGGCCAACACTCCATAGGCCTTCTTCACAACCCTCTCAACCTGGGTGGCAACTTTCAGGGATCTATGTAGATGGACACCTAGATCCCTCTGCTCATCCACACTTCCAAGAACTTTACCATTAGCCAAATATTCCGCATTCCTGTTATTCCTTCCAAAGTGAATCACAAACAAAGAACAAACAAAGAACAAAGAAATGTACAGCACAGGAACAGGCCCTTCGGCCCTCCAAGCCCGTGCCGACCATACTGCCCGACTAAACTACAATCTTCTACACTTCCTGGGTCCGTATCCTTCTATTCCCATCCTATTCATATATTTGTCAAGATGCCCCTTAAATGTCCCTATCGTCCCTGCCTCCACTACCTCCTCCGGTAGTGAGTTCCAGGCACCCACTACCCTCTGCGTAAAAAACTTGCCTCGTACATCTACTCTAAACTTTGCCCCTCTCACCTTAAACCTATGCCCCCTAGTAATTGACCCCTCTACCCTGGGGAAAAGCCTCTGACTATCCACTCTGTCTATGCCCCTCATAATTTTGTATACCTCTATCAGGTCGCCCCTCAACCTCCTTCGTTCCAGTGAGAACAAATCGAGTTTATTCAATCGCTCCTCATAGCTTATGCCCTCCATACCAGGCAACATTCTGGTAAATCTCTTCTGCACCCTCTCTAAAGCCTCCACATCCTTCTGGTAGTGTGGCGACCAGAATTGAACACTATACTCCAAGTGTGGCCTCACTAAGGTTCTATACAGCTGCAACATGACTTGCCAATTCTTATACTCAATGCCCCGGCCAATGAAGGCAAGCATGCCGTATGCCTTCTTGACTACCTTCTCCACCTGTGTAGCCCCTTTCAGTGATCTGTGGACCTGTACTCCTAGATCTCTTTGACTTTCAATACTCTTGAGGGTTCTACCATTCACTGTATATTCCCTACCTGCATTAGCCCTTCCAAAATGCATTACCTCACATTTGTCCAGGTTAAACTCCATCTGCCATCTCTCCGCCCAAGTCTCCAGACAATCTAAATCCTGCTGTATCCTCAGACAGTCCTCATCGCTATCCGCAATTCCACCAACCTTTGTGTCGTCTGCAAACTTACTAATCAGACCAGTTACATTTTCCTCCAAATCATTTATATATACTACAAAGAGCAAAGGTCCCAGCACTGATCCCTGTGGAACACCACTGGTCACAGCCCTCCAATTAGAAAAGCATCCCTCCATTGCTACCCTCTGCCTTCTATGGCCTAGCCAGTTCTGTATCCACCTTGCCAGTTCACCCCTGATCCCGTGTGACTTCACCTTTTGTACTAGTCTACCATGAGGGACCTTGTCAAAGGCCTTACTGAAGTCCATATAGACAACATCTACTGCCCTACCTGCATCAATCATCTTAGTGACCTCCTCGAAAAACTCTATCAAGTTAGTGAGACACGACCTCCCCTTCACAAAACCGTGCTGCCTCTCACTAATACGTCCATTTGCTTCCAAATGGGAGTAGATCCTGTCTCGAAGAATTCTCTCCAGTAATTTCCCTACCACTGAAGTAAGGCTCACCGGCCTGTAGTTCCCGGGATTATCCCTGCCACCCTTCTTAAACAGAGGAACAACATTGGCTATTCTCCAGTCCTCCGGGACATCCCCTGAAGACAGCGAGGATCCAAAGATTTCTGTCAAGGCCTCAGCAATTTCCTCTCCAGCCTCCTTCAGTATTCTGGGATAGATCCCATCCGGCCCTGGGGACTTATCTACCTTAATATTTTTTAAGACACCCAACACCTCGTCTTTTTGGATCACAATGTGACCCAGGCTATCTACACCCCCTTCTCCAGACTCAACATCTACCAATTCCTTCTCTTTGGTGAATACTGATGCAAAGTATTCATTTAGTACCTCGCCCATTTCCTCTGGCTCCACACATAGATTCCCTTGCCTATCCTTCAGTGGGCCAACCCTTTCCCTGGCTACCCTCTTGCTTTTTATGTAAGTGTAAAAAGCCTTGGGATTTTCCTTAACCCTATTTGCCAATGACTTTTCATGACCCCTTCTAGCCCTCCTGACTCCCTGCTTAAGTTCCTTCCTACTTTCCTTATATGCCACACAGGCTTCGTCTGTTCCCAGCCTTTTAGCCCTGACAAATGCCTCCTTTTTCTTTTTGACGAGGCCTACAATATCATTCGTCATCCAAGGTTCCCGAAAATTGCCGTATTTGTCTTTCTTCCTCACAGGAACATGCCTGTCCTGTATTCCTATCAACTGACACTTGAAAGCCTCCCACATGTCAGATGTTGATTTGCCCTCAAACATCCGCCCCCAATCTATGCTCTTCAGTTCCCGCCTAATATTGTTATAATTAGCCTTCCCCCAATTTAGCACATTCATCCTCGGACCACTCTTATCCTTGTCCACCAGTACTTTAAAACTTACTGAATTGTGGTCACTGTTACCGAAATGCTCCCCTACTGAAACATCTACCACCTGGCCGGGCTCATTCCCCAATACCAGGTCCAGTACCGCCTCTTCCCTAGTTGGACTGTTTACATATTGTTTTAAGAAGCCCTCCTGGATGCTCCTTACAAACTCTGCCCCGTCTAAGCCCCTGGCACTAAGTGAGTCCCAGTCAATATTGGGGAAGTTGAAGTCTCCCATCACCACAACCCTGTTGTTTTTACTCTTTTCCAAAATCTGTCTACCTATCTGCTCCTCTATCTCCCGCTGGCTGTTGGGAGGCCTGTAGTATACCCCCAACATTGTGACTGCACCCTTCTTATTCCTGATCTCTACCCATATAGCCTCACTGCCCTCTGAGGTGTCCTCTCGCTGTATAGCTGTGATACTCTCCTGAACAAGTAGCGCAACTCCGCCTCCCCTTTTACATCCCCCTCTATCCCGCCTGAAACATCTAAAACCTGGAACGTTTAGCTGCCAATCCTGCCCTTCCCTCAACCAGGTCTCTGTAATGGCAACAACATCATAGTTCCAAGTAGTAATCCAAGCTCTAAGTTCATCTGCCTTACCCGTAATGCTCCTTGCATTAAAACATATGCACTTCAGGCCACCAGACCCGCTGTGTTCAGCAACTTCTCCCCGTCTGCTCTGCCTCAGAGCCACACTGTCCATATTCCCTAGTTCTCCCTCAACGCTCTCACCTTCTGACCTATTGCTCCCGTGCCCACCCCCCTGCCATACTAGTTTAAACCCTCCCGTGTGACACTAGCAAATCTCGCGGCCAGGATATTTATGCCTCTCCGGTTTAGATGCAACCCGTCCATCTTATACAGGTCACACCTGCCCCGGAAGAGCTCCCAGTGGTCCAGATAACCGAAACCCTCCCTCCTACACCAGCTGTTTAGCCACGTGTTTGTCTGCTCTATCTTCCTATTTCTAGCCTCACTGGCACGTGGCACAGGGAGTAATCCCGAGATTACAACCCTCGAGGTCCTGTCTTTTAACTTTCTGCCTAGCTCCCTGAACTCCTGCTGCAGGACCTCATGCCTCTTCCTGCCTATGTCGTTAGTACCAATATGTACAACGACCTCTACCTGTTTGCCCTCCCCCTTCAGGATTCCCTCTACCCGTTCGGAGACATCCTGGACCCTGGCACCAGGGAGGCAACATACCATCCTGGAGTCTCTTTCACGTCCACAGAAGCGCCTATCTGTTCCCCTGACTATAGAGTCCCCTATAACTATTACTCTTCTGCGCTTTGACCCACCTCACACTTCTCTACATTAAACTCCATTTGCCACCTCTCAGCCCAGCTCTGCAGCGTAGCTATGTCCCTCTGTAACCTGCAACATCCTTCCACACTGTCGACAACACCACCGACTTTAGTATCGTCTGCAAATTTACTCACCCACCCTTCTGCGCCTTCCTCTAGGTCATTGATAAAAATGACAAGCAGCAACGGCCCCAGAACAGGTCCTTGTCGTACGCCACTTGTAACTGAACTCCATTCTGAACATTTCCCATCAACCACCACCCTCTGTCTTCTTTCAGCTAGCCAATTTCTGATCCACATCTCTCAATCACCCTCAATCCCCAGCCTCCGTATTTTCTGCAATAGCCTACCATGCGGAACCTTATCAAACGCTTTACTGAAATCCATATACACCACATTAACTGCTCTACCCTCGTCTACCTGTTCAATCACCTTCTCAAAGAACTCGATAAGGTTCGTGAGGCATGACCTACCCTTTACAAAGCCATGCTGACTATCCCTGATCATATTATTCATATCTAGATGATTATAAATCCTGTCTCTTATGATCCGCTCCAAGACTTTACCCACTACAGACGTGAGGCTCACCGGTCTATAGTTGCCGGGGTTGTCTCTGCTCCCCTTTTTGAACAAAGGGACCACATTTGCTATCCTCCAGTCCTCTGGCACTATTCCTGTAGCCAATGATGACATAAAAATCAAAGCCAAAGGTCCAGCAATCTCTTCCCTGGCCTCCCAGAGAATTCTAGGATAAATCCCATCAGGCCCCGGGGACTTATCTATTTTCAGCCTGTTCAGAATTGCCAACACCTCTTCCCTACGTACCTCAATGCCATCTATTCTAATAGCCTGGGTCTCAGCATTCTCCTTCACAACATTATCTTTTTCCTGAGTGAATACTGACGAAAAATATTCATTTAGTATCTCTCCTATCTCTTCAGACTCCACACACAACATCCCATCCCTGTCCTTGACTGGTCCTACTCTTACCCTAGTCATTCGCTTATTCCTGACATACCTATAGAAAGCTTTTGGGTTTTCCTTGATCCTACCTGCCAAATACTTCTCATGTCCCCTCCTTGCTCGTCTTAGCTCTCTCTTTAGATTCTTCCTCACTACCTTGTAACTATCCAGCGCCCCAACTGAAACTTCACACCTCATCTTCACATAGGCCTCCTTCTTCCTCGAAACAAGAGATTCCACTTCTAAGATTCTCGCTCTAAGCCTTCCTCCCTGTCTGACCGGTACGTACTTATCAAGAACACGCAGTAGCTGATCCTTGAACAAGCTCCACTTATCAAGTGTGCCCAACACTTGCAGTCTACTTCTCCAACCCAGCCGCCCCCCCCCCCCCCCCCGCCAAGTCACGTCTAAGGCATCATAATTGCCCTTCCGCCAGCTATAACTTTTGCCCTGCGGTGTATACTTATCCCTTTCCATCACTAGCATAAACGTCACCGAATTGTGGTCACTGTCCCCAAAGTGCTCTCCTACCTCCAAATCCAACACCTGGCCTGGTTCATTACCCAAAACCAAATCCAACGTGGCCTCGCCTCTTGTTGGCCTGTCAACATATTGTGTCAGGAAACCCTCCTGCACACACTGTACTAAAAACGACCCATCTAATGTACTCTAACTATATCTTTTCCAGTCAATATTTGGAAAGTTAAAGTCTCCCATAATAACTACCCTGTTACTTTCGCTCTTATCCAGGATCATCCTCGCCATCCTTTCCTCTACATCCCTAGAACTATTTGGAGGCCTATCGAAAACTCCCAACAGGGTGACCTCTCCTTTCCTGTTTCTAACCTCAGCCCATACTACCTCGGAAGATGAGTCCCCATCTAGTATCCTCTCTGCCACCGTAATACTGCTCTTGACTAGCAGCGCCACACCTCCCCCTCTTTTGCCTCCTTCTCGGAGCTTACTAAAACACCTAAACCCCGGAACCTGCAACATCCATTCCTGTCCCTGCTCTATCTATGTCTCCGAAATGGCCACAACATCGAAGTCCCAGGTACCAACCCACGCTGCCAGTTCCCCTACCTTATTTCGTATACTCCTGGCATTGAAGTGGACACACTTCAAACCAACTACCTGCACACTGGCCCCCTCCTGCGACGTCAAATCTGTGCTCCTGACCTCTATACTCTCATTCTCCCGTACCCTAAAACTGCAATCCAGTTTCCCATGCCCCTGCTGCATTAGTTTATACCCCCCCCCCCAGAGAGCACTAACAAATCTCACCCCCAGGATATTTGTGCCCCTCAGGTTCAGATGTAGACCATCCTGTCTGTAGAGGTCCCACCTTCCCCAGAAAGAGCCCCCGTTATCCAGAAATCTGAATCCCTCCCGTCTGCACCATCCCTGTAGCCACGTGTTTAATTGCTCTCTCTCCCTATTCCTCATCTCACTATCACGTGGCACGGGCAACAACCCAGAGATAACAACTCTGTTTGTTCTCGTTCTGAGCTTCCATCCTAGCTCCCTGAAAGCCTGCCTGACATCCTTGTTCCCTTTCCTACCTATGTCGTTAGTGCCAATGTGGACCACGACTTGGGGCTGCTCCCCCTCCCCCTTAAGGACCCGGAAAACACGATCCGAGACATCACGTACCCTTGCTCCTGGGAGGCAACATACCAAACGTGAGTCTCTCACGCTCCCACAAAATCTCCTATCTGTGCCCCTGACTATCGAGTCCCCAATTACTAATGCTCTGCTCCTCTCCCCCCTTCCCTTCTGAGCAACAGGGACAGACTCCGTGCCAGAATCCCGTACCCCATGGCTTAACCCTAGTAAGCCCCCCCCCCCCCCGCCCCCCCCCCCCCAACAGTATCCAAAGCAGGATACTTGTTACTCAGGGGAACGACCGCTGGGGATCCTGTACTGACTGCTTCTTCCCAGTCCCTCTCACCGTCACCCATCAATCTTTATTCTTCGGAGTAACTACATCCCTGAAGCTTCTATCTATGACCACCTCTGCCTCCCGAATGATCCGAAGTTCATCCAGCTCCAGCTCCAATTCCCTAACGCGGTTTCTGAGGAGCTGGAGATGGGTGCACTTCCCACAGATGAAATCAGCAGGGACACTGACGGCGTCCCTCACCTGAAACATTCTGCAGTAGGAACATTGCACTGCCTTCCCTGCCATCCCGTCGAGATAAAACAAGAAAGAAGGAAAAAAAAAGAAAAGAAGAGCTTACCTTATATTCACTAAACCCCTTAGGTTAGAGGAGGTGGAAGGGTGGGGGACACTACAAGTGTAGGGTCTCGGGTTTAGCAACAGCCCAACTTATATTCAGAACCTACCTGATTCCCAAGCTGCACTCCGGCTCCCTCTCTCTCTCCCGCTCCTGGAAATGAAGGCCGCTGGAACCTGGGGTTAGTTTAAACACTTACCTGATTCCCAGGCTACACCCTGGCTCCCTCTCTCTCTCCCGCTCCCGGAAAATGGACAGGTGCGGAGGGATCTGGGTGTATAGGTGCAGAGATCTATAGACAAAGAGGCCAAGGTCCCTTTATTTTTGAGATGATTGACCTCCAACGACCACAACCATCTTCCTTTGTGCCGGGTGTGACTCCAGCCAGCAGAGAGTTTTCCCCCTGATTCCCATTGACTCCAGTTTTGATGGGGGTCCTTGATGCCAGACTCGGTCAAACGCTGCCTTGATGGACAGGGCAACCACCATGATGGCCACGCTGGCCTCGCTGGAGGTCTGCTCTTCTGTTCATGTGTAGACTAAGATGGCGGCCAATGTCCCCGAGTTCCGATCCACAACTGCCCTCAACTCCATGAATCTTCCTCCGTGCCCGGCTCAAAAGTCAAGAATAAAAGCTCACAGGATGAACGGGACAGCAGCAACAAGGATGACGAATTGGGATGAAGAATAGGGAGCAGCGAGCAATGGTCAGGGGATATTTCTTAGGGCTGAAGGAAGCTTTGTAGTGGTGTTCCCCAGGGGTCGCTATTGACACCTTTGTTTTTCCTGATAGACATTAATGATGGAGAAGGGCGGCACGGTGGCGCAGTGGTTAGCACTGCTGCCTCACGGCTCTGAGGGCCCGGGTTCGATCCCGGCCCCGGGTTACTGTCCGTGTGGAGTTTGCACATTCACCCCGTGTTTGCGAGGGTTTCGCCCCACATCCCAAAGATGTGCAGGGTAGGTGGATTCGCCACGCTAAATTGCCCCTTAATTGGAACAAATGAATTGGGTACTCTAAATTTAAACAATAATAAAATCAAATAAGGGGTAAGATTCTACGGTGTACAGGTGCAGAGGGCCCTGGGTGTACAGGTGCAGAGGGACCTGGGTGTACAGGTGCAGAGGGACCTGGGTGTCCAGGTGCAGAGGGACCTGGATGTCCATGTGCAGAGGGACCTGGGTGTCCAGGTGCAGAGAGACCTGGGTGTACAGGTGCAGAGGGACCTGGGTGCACAGGTGCAGAGGGCCCTGGGTGTCCAGGTGCAGAGGGATCTGGGTGTCCAGGTGCAGAGGGACCTGGGTGTACAGGTGCAGAGGGACCTGCGTGTACAGGTGCAGAGGGACCTGGGTGTACAGGTGCAGAGGGACCTGGGTGTCCAGGTGCAGAGGGACCTGGGTGTCCAGGTGCAGAGGGACCTGGGTGTACAGGTGCAGAGGGACCTGTGTGCCCAGGTGCAGAGGGACCTGGGTGTCCAGGTGCAGAGTGACCTGGGTGTCCAGGTGCAGAGGGACCTGGGTGTACAGGTGCAGAAGGAGCTGGGTGTCCAGGTGCAGAGGGACCTGGGTGTACAGGTGCAGAGGGAGCTGGGTGTCCAGGTGCAGAGGGAGCTGGGTGTCCAGGTGCAGAGGGAGCTGGGTGTCCAGGTGCAGATGGACCTGGGTGTACAGGTGCAGAGGGAGCTGGGTGTACAGGTGCAGAGGGAGATGGGTGTACAGGTGCAGAGGGAGCTGGGTGTCCAGGTGCAGAGGGACCTGGGTGTACAGGTGCAGAGGGAGCTGGCTGTAAAGGTGCAGAGGGATCTGGGTGTCCAGGATCAGAGGGACGTGGGTGTCAGGTGCAGAGCGTATCTGTACAGAGATCACTAAAGGTGGCAAGTCAGTAGGAGAGAGCAGTTGATAAATCGTTTCCTCGCCGATCACTTTGGTGGCTTGTTTGCTGTGAATTCACCAAGGTGTTTCGGAGAATTTGAAAGAAAAACGTAACCGCATCGTGCCATTCGCCACCTCCACATTGCAAAGGGACTGCCAGCCAGTGGAGCGCTTATTTGAAGTGTAGTCTCTGTTGGAATTACGGCGCTCCTTTAGAGAGTCAGTGCGGACTCAACCGGCCGAACGACCTTCTCTTGCACACAAGGGGTTCTGCGGAACGGGGCGGCTAGCCCATGCACAGCAAGATCCCGCAGCATGGAAACAGGCCCTTCGGCCCGGCTCGTCCGTGCCGTCCAGTTTCTATCACTGAGCTCGTTCCACTTGCCCGCATTTGGCCCATATCCCTCTCCACCCAACCTGCCCGTGTTACTGTCTAACTGCTTTTTAAAAGACAAAATCATACCCGCCTCTCCCACTGCCTCTGGCAGCTCGTTCCAGACACTCAGCACCCTCTGTGTGAAAACATTGCCCCTCTGGTCACCTTTGTATCTCCCCTCTCACCTTAAACCTATGCCCTCTAGTTCTAGACTCCTCTACCTTTGGGAAAAGATGGTGACTTTCGACTTTATCGATGCTCCTCATTATTTTATAGACCTCGATAAGATCACCCCTAAGCCTCCTACGCTCCAGGCGAAAAAGTCTCAGTCTATCCAGCCTCTCCTTATAACTCAGACCATCAAGTCCTGGGAGCATCCTCCTCAATCTCTTCTGCACTCTTTCTAGTTTAACAATATCCTTCCTATAATAGGGTGACCAGAACTGAACACAGTATTCCAAGTGTGGCCTTATCAATGTCTTGTACAACTTCAACAAGACGTCCCAACTCCTGTATTCAATATTCTGACCAATGAAACCTCGCCTTCTTCACCGCCCTGTCCACCTGCGACTCCACCTTCAAGGAGCTGTGAACCTGTACCCCTAGATCTCTTTGTTCTGTAACTCTCCCCAACTCCCTGCCATTAACTGAATAGGTCCTGCCCTGATTTGATCGACCAAAATGCATCACCTCACATTTATCCAAATTAAACTCCATCTGCCATTCATCGGCCCACTGGCCCAATTGGTCAAGATCCTGTGCGGCCAATCTTGGTGTCACCTGTCCCCTGGGTATGGTGGCCAGGTACCGTGTACAAGTTAAGCCCAAGCCTCCTGCGCAGAGTGCAGTGGGCGGCGGAACACAAAACAATTTATGAAGGAGATAGATAGGTTTTCGAGGCTGGATGCAGGGTGAATGGGGAGCGAGCCGGAAGGTGGAGATGAGGCAGAGCTGAGATTAGTATTGAATGCTGGGCAAACCTGAGGAGCTGAATGACCCACTCCCGCTCCCTGTTCTAAATTGTTCACCAGGCAAGAAAAGGAATTTGACAAGCAAGGAATTATGGTCAGACTTTATCAATCCCCGCACAATTTGACCCCAGCTTGTGTCCGATTGGGGGAGATTTAATGGAGGCGTTTGAAAACCAGGAGGGGATTGGATAGAGTAAATGAGGAGAAAGTATTTCCAGTGTCAGGAGGGAGGGTAACCAGTGGGACACCGATTGAAGAGTCAAAAACCTCACCGCGCCAGGGACCCGGGTTCGATCCCCCCCCGCTGGGTCACTGTGCGATGTCTGCACGTTCTCCCCGTGTCTGCGTGGGTTTCTTCCAGGTGCTCCGGTTTCCTCCCACAGTCCAAAGGTGTGGATTGGCTAGATGGGAGTTATGGGCGATAGGGCAGGGTAGTGGGCCTAGGTAGGGCTGCTCTTTCCAAGGGCCGGTGCAGACTCGACGGCCGAATGGCCTCCTTATGCACTTCAGATATTCTCTGAAGAGAATTGGGAACAGGACCAGAGGGGGAGAAGGAAGAGTTTTGTTCACGGAGCTGTGATTGAGAAGGCGCTGCCTGAAAGAGCGACAGAAGCAGCTTCACTCGGAACTTTCAGAAGGGGGATAAATATTTGAAAAGGAGAAAATTGCGGGTCTATGGGAGAAGGAGCCAGGAATCCGGACGAATTGACTCTTCAAAGAGCTGATGGATCAGTTGGCCCTTACCTGGGCTGTGAGGTGCTAAATAACTCTTGTATTTCATTCTGGCTAATTGCCTCATTCTTCCACAGATTTAAGGATGTGAAATCGCAGCGACATCACCAGGCTCAAGTGGCCTTCCAGGTGTGCGTGCGGCCGGGTTCGTACAAGATGGGGCCGCAGTCGGTGGGAGCCAGCGAGTCGATCGACCCCAGGTTCAGCAATAACGAGATTGAGTGGATCACCAAAGAAAGGGCCTCGACCGTCCTTTACGGCCTCTTAATCCGTGTGGAGTGAAGGATCCCCCCCCCCCCCCTCCGACCCACCACCCCCAGCAAAACCTGTGGGGAGCAGAGAGCATGAACAAGCACAGGGTGGGATCGGGGGGGAAGAGAGGTGGTCCCACTTTGGTGCCACGCTCCGAGTTCAGCAGCAAGGGTAGTCGGGGTGGGAGGGGCGCACAACCAGAGCGCTGAGTTGGAGCACTGAAGCATCTGCGATCGCACGTTTTTTACACAACCGACTCTCGCACCAAGGAGCACTGCACTTTTTTTTTTGGACTCGTGTTGTCCCGAAGGGGAAACGCAAAAGGAAAATCCTTGAACTAAAGCATTAAGTTGGGTTTAGTTTTGGGGAACGATTCTTCTTGTTGGGGGGGGGGGGGGGGTGCACAGTTTCTGCTGTGGCAAACTGTTTCATAGATTTTTGTTTAAAGAGTTAAAATAAAAAAAGCCCGCGGGCATTTGAACTTGCAAGGGTGCTGCAGGCCCGACAGCAGAGGCCTGCGGAACAGGCCCGACAGCAGAGGCCTGCGGAACAAGCCCGACAGCAGAGGCCTGCGGAACAGGCCCGACAACAGAGGCCTGCGGAACAGGCCCGACACTAGAGGCCTGCATAGACTGAAAATCGGACCCCAAATGCTGGCTATTTACTATTTTATTGGGGCGAGGGAAGGGGGCGGGTGGGCACGTGACTATCAAGTACTGTACAAGTAGCCAGCAGAAGTGCACCCATCCAAGGGGCATGCATACAAACGATGTTTAAGGCGACAGACTTTCAAAAATCCTGTGCACGTGAATGCATGCCAATTGCAGGAATATTTATAACTTGTGCAGAGTGTGAACTACATGTATGTGTGTGTGTGTGTGTGGGGGGGGGGGGGTTGGTTAGAAAGAATGGGATCACTTGGACCGCCTAAATCTGTCTGATCTTGGGAAGACCAGGGAAACTGAGCACTGTTGAAGCAGGGAGGGCCTGTGGGGGGGGGGGGGGGGGAGGGAGGAGGAGCTGGACCTACACAGAGGTCATGGCTCCAAGTAATTACCCAGTTATGCTCTCTGACCCTGTGGTGATCGGTCAGCCTTTGGGGATTCATTGTCCGAGGCCAGACGAGGCACTCCTCCGGCAAATGATCTGCATGTGCGCCTTCCCTCTGGCCGGCAGCCAGCTGCACACTGGCTTGCACCTTTCTGTGGCCACTCGGTTTCTGCGTCCTTTACACACTCGACTCTACCGCTTGCCGCCTGTAATTATTCTGTTGCAGTTTTCACCCCTTTTTATGAAATCTGGTTTTAAAAGAAAGGGACTTTCAGCTTCCGACGGGAGTGGAGCGGATTACAATCTCGTTGGGCGCGCAGGGCGGGGGAGGGAGGCGAGCTCGAGAAGGTCCAGTTGATGCAGTAGGAAGCCACGGGGACCCTCCCCCCTGTGAACGGTGAGTTGAAGTGAACAGTGGTTAGTTTTACCGTCGAGGGCGCCCTTTTTCGAGCAAGCGCTGTCTGACGTAGTTGGACCAGACTCCAGCCACATCGGTGTCCCGGATAGCGAGTTCCATATGCTGCAAGGCCGTGACGTCCTTGTAGTTACAGTTCCGAGCGAGTACCCTCAGGTCGCATAGGTATTCCTCCCAATGATTCCCCGGGGCGTTGACGACGAGTGGTGAGGAGATGCCGCTGCGAACACTTCGTTCACCGGCCTCACGTACTGCCTTTTCAGGATCGCGACCGCGTATGCGGTCGCTTCCTCGATCTGCACAGAGATTCTGTGGGGGGTCCCAACAGCTGCGTACACTCTCCGTGCCTGCTTGCTCGCTCAGTGTATTTCACACTGGAGAGATTTCCCCGTGAGACGGACCCCCTTCCCAAACACCCCCACCCCACCCACCGGCCTCTGCAAGCCAGAGAAAATGCCAGGGTCCCTACCCCTGCGCCACTTACAGGCCAAGGGCACAACCCAGTGCACCAGTTCATCCTGTTTCTTCTTCAAAGGCGCTTCTCTCTCTACTCTACCCCTCGTTATCGCCTGCCTTTGCCTTCTGGGGGTGGGGGGGGGGGGGGCGGGGGGGGGGCTGTGAACAGACCTGTTCCTGGCGGAGACGCCAATTTATTAAATCTAAAATGCTGGACAAAGGCGGCAGCCCTGGCAGCGTCTGGAGGCGAAAGCAGATTAACTCGAATCAAGTCGAGTTAACTCCCCACACTACTGTGCCTATCCAGCACTTTCGCTTTTCATTGCAGATTTCCAGCCACTTCAGGATTTTGCTTTGTTTGGTTTCCCCGCCCCCCCCCCCGCCCGCCCCCCCCCCCCCCCCCCCCGCCTTCTCTTCCGCTACCGATGAGAGACTGTTTTGGGGGAAGAAGAAAAAAAGGAACAAGTGAAATGGAATGAGGGACTGTTACTTGTTACACATCGTGTATTCATAAAACTTTATCACAAACGAAGGTCTCACGTTCAGACGTCTGAGTTTATTTTTTTTGGAGGGGGGGGGGGGCGGTGGGTGGTCAGTGGGTGCTGAGATCTGCGATCAAGACGTCTCTGTGTGTGTGATCTGGGCGAGGCGTTTTCAGAACACCAAAATGTATCATGGAGTTCAACCAACCTCTCCCTTTAATGTATTTGTTGCTTTTCCGAGCTTGTTCTCAAGGAGTGGGATTACAATTATGGACACGTGGGTTTTTAAACACAAAACACTGTTTATTCCATGAACTCAACTTAACATCTTAAATAAACATTGGATCTCTTAACACCCCTTACTTCAAAGATAACTCAGAAAATATTGCAACATTAAATAACTCCTTAAAATGTTCCTTCAAACTTCTAAGAGCCTTAACACCTTTAGTCAGTCATGGATTTTGCTCAAATTCATATCTCAGTGCCACCCCAACTCACAAGATTGCCTCCAATTTTCCACACTTTTGCCAGGTCACCTAGTGCAGGTCTCAGAATCATAGAATCGAATCCCTACAGTGCAGAAAGGAGGCCATTCGACCCATCGCGTCTGCACGCCGACCCTCCCAATGAACTCTCTTCCTGGGCCCACTCACCTGTCCTCCACGCCCAATTCCCGTCACCTAATCTGGACACCAAGGGGGCAATTTAAAGTCGCCCTAACCTGCACATCTTTGGACTGTGGGAAGAAGCCAACGCAGACACGGGGGAGAACGTGCAGACTCCGCGCAGACTGACACAAGCCAGGGAATTGCACCCGGGTCCCTGGCGCTGTGAGGCAACAGTGCCAATCTTTGAGTTTGTAACTGAGGCTGACCCTTCAGTGCCCGACCGAGAGGACCCTGCACTGTCTGTTACGGTGTTAAGCCAAGGTTGCATCTGCTCCCCCACCTCCAGGTAGATATGAGGATCCCATGGCTGATGCAGGCTCGATGGGCCGAATGGCCGTACTGAAAATAACTCGATTTGTACTTTGCTTCACAACGGAAGACAGGAATAATGTACCAGAACATCTTGAGAAACACGAGTTTTAGTGAGGAGCTGAAGGAAATATGGATCCTATCCGTTGTTCTCTGACTTTCTACGTCACCCCACTCCCTCTCCAATATCCTTTCAAGCCGGTCAGAGATGTCCCTCACCCTGGCACAGGGCAGGCAACACACACATGCGGGACTCTCTGACCTGCTTGCAATGGATGATATCAATCTCCCTAATTATAGAATCCCCTACAACTACCCCTTGTCTTTTCGCTACCGCCACTTGAATGGCCTCCTGTAACACGGGGCAGTGGTCAGCTAGCTCATCCTTCCTACTTTTCCTCATCCACACAGGGAGCAAGTACCTCGTACCTGTTGGACAAGGTCAAGAGCTGAGGCTCCTCTGTTTCCGAATTCAGGATCCCTCCACCTGCCTCACGCGCAGTCACAGTCTGCTGACCCTGACCACTGGCCGAATTTGAGATACTTAATCTATGGGGTGTGGCTACCTCCTGAAACCAAGCGTCCTTTAACCCTTACCTCCCCGATTTGCCGCAGTATCCCAAACCCAACACTTGCTGCAGGTGTGCAAAGTAATAATAATCTTTTTACATTAACACTACAATGAAGTTACTGTGAAAATCCCCTCGTCGCCACATTCCAGGGCCTGTTCGGGTACACGGAGAGAGAATTCAGAATGTCCAATTCACCTAACAAGCACGTCTTGCGGGAGGAAACCGGAGCACCCGGAGGAAACACACGCAGACACGGGGAGAACGTGCAGACTCCGCACAGACAGTGAGCCAAGCTGGGAATCGAACCTGGGACCCTGGAGCTGTGCTACCGTGCCGTCCTATTAGCCAAGGTACAGGCTAGAGAAACTGGGCTGTTTTAGTGGAACTATATAACTATTTAGTTTGTGAGTGAAAAATCATGTCTCTTGAGGTTTTCTGAAGGATAACCAAGAAGGGAGATGAGGGCAGTGCGGTCGACGTTGTCTACGTGGACTTTAGCAAGGCCTTTGACAAGGTACCGAATGGTAGGTTGTGGCATAAGGTTAAATCTCACGGGATCCAGGGTGAGGTAGCCAATTGGATACAAAATGGTTCTAACCCAAGATGGTTCTAACGGGTTGTTTTTCAAACTGACCAGCGGGTGTGCCTCGGCGATCGGTGCTGGGTCCACTGTTATTTGTTGTTTATATTCATGATTTGGATGAGAATCTAGGAGGCATGGTTAGTAAGTTTGCAGATGGCACTAAGATTGGTGGCATCGTGGATAGTGACGAAGCCTTCTCCCGCGGATGGAAATGGCTAGCACTAGGGGACATAGCTTTAAACCGAGGGGTAATAGATATAGGACAGAGGTCAGAGGTAGGTTCTTTACGCAAAGAGTGGTGAGGCCGTGGAATGCCCGACTGGCAACAGTAATGAACTCGCCAACATTGAGGGCATTTAAAAGTTTATTGGATAAGCATATGGATGATAATGGCATAGTGTAGGTTAGATGGCTTTTGTTTCGGTGCAACATCGTGGGCCGAAGGGCCTGTACTGCGCTGTATCGTTCTATGTTCTATATTCTAAGGTTAGTTAGATTGCAACAGGATCGTGACCAATTGGGCCAGTGGGCTGATGAATGGGAGATGGAATTTAATTTGGATAAATGTGAGGTGATACATTTTGGTCGATCAAATCAGGGCAGGGCCTACTGAGTTAATGGTAGGGAGTTGGGGAGAGTTACCGAACAAAGAGATCGAGGGGTACAGGTTCATAGCTCCTTGAAGGTGGAGTCGCAGGTGGACAGGGTGGTGAAGAAGGCACTCAGCATGCTAGGTTTTATTGGTCAGAATATTGAATACAGGAGTTGGGACGTCTTGTTGAAGTTGTACAAGCCATTGGTAAGGCCACACATGGAATACTGTGTTCAGTTCTGGTCACCCTATTATAGGAAGGATATTGTTACACTAGAAATAGTGCAGAAGAGATTGACGAGGATGCTCCCAGGACTTGATGGTCTGAGTTATAAGGAGCGTCTGGATAGGCTGGGACTTTTTCCCCTGGAGCGTAGGAGGCTTAGGGGTGATCTTATCGAGGTCTATAAACTAATGAGGGGCATCGATAAGGTAGATAGTCAACATCTTTTCCCAAAGGTAGAGGAGTCTAGAACTAAAGGGCAGAGGTTTAAGGTGAGAGGGGAGATACAAAGGGGTCCAGAGGGGCAATGTTTTCACACAGAGGGTGCTGAGTGTCTGGAACGAGCTGCCAGGGGCAGTGGGAGACGCGGGTACAATTTTGTCTTTTAAAAAGCATTTGGACAATTATATGGGAAAGCTGGGTATGGAGGGATATGGGCCAAATGTGGGCAAGTGGGACGAGCTTAGGGATAGAAACTGGGCGGCCTGGACAAGCTGGGCCGAAGGGCCTGTTTTCATGCAAACAAAATAAAATGTAACTGGAGTACTGTGGGCAGTTCCGACCATCTCATTATCGAACATACAGTGTAGAAGGAGGCCATACAGTCCATCGAGTCTGCACCGACCCACTTAAGCCCCCACTTCCACCCTGTCCCCATAACCCAAAACCCCTCCCGTAACAGCCTCCCCGAACAGGCGCCGGAATGTGGCGACTAGGGGCTTTTCACAAAAACTTCATTGAAGCCTACGTGTGACAATAAGCCATTTTCATTTTCATTTCATAACATTTTTGGTCACTAAGGACAATTCATCATGGCCAATCCACCTAACCTGCACCTCTTTGGAAGTAAGGAACGGAGGAAGGATGTCATTGCATTAGATAGGGTATGGAGGACATTTACCAGGATGTTGCCACCTAGGACTCAAAATTGCAGCCATGAGGAAAGAGTTGGAAGGGCTGGGAATCCCCCTTGTAACAGAGGGGGA
This sequence comes from Scyliorhinus torazame, assembly GCF_047496885.1. NCBI lineage: Eukaryota > Metazoa > Chordata > Chondrichthyes > Carcharhiniformes > Scyliorhinidae > Scyliorhinus > Scyliorhinus torazame. The sequence goes on along the minus strand of NC_092737.1, from coordinate 31,254,012 downwards.
CAGAAGGAGGAGGCTGAGGGGAGATTTGAGTGAGATGTACCAAATTGTGAGGGACCTGGATGGAGTGGATGGGGAAGGGCCTATTTAATTCATGCCAGTGACTCGGGGGCAGGGATTTGTAGAAAGGTTAGCGCGTCGAGGAAATACTTTTTCACACGGAGGGCCGGAGGTATCTGGGACTCTGCCTGAAAGGGTAATAGAGACAGAAACCCTCTACCCATTTACATGGCGGAGGATTCTCCGTCCTGCCTCATCGGTTGTCTGGTGCGGGGCGCCCCTGGGATTTTCTGTCTTGCCAGCTGGCCAATGGTGTTTCCCATCGTGGGCAGCCGCACGCCGTCCGGAACCGCAACCACCCTACCCCCCCACCCACCCCCCGCCCTACTCCGCAACGGAGAATCCTGACTGCGGGTAATCCAGCCCAAGGTGTCTGGTCTGCGCCTGAATTGCTGTAACCTGCCGGAATACAGGCTAAATGCGGGAAAGTGGGATTAGGCTGTGAGGGTAGACAGAGTTCACAGCCTAGAGCACGAGTCTCGAAAGCTGTGTTGTCTTTCTGGTGTTGAGGTTCAAAACATCTCCGGACTGGAGAGGAACTTGAGAGTTCTGGTTGATGTGGTCCATGTGGATACCAGTGGCCTGGGAAAAGCACCTTAGTTGAGGGAGTGTGAGCAGAGAGTGGTGACAGTTAAAGTCAGAAATACAAAGGTAATGTAATCTCTGGATTACTACCTGAGCCACATCTGGGAAATCGCATTGAATATGTGGCTCAAAGGTTGGTATCGGAGTCTTACTCCAGATCCAGAAACCGGACGAGACTGGTGAGGTAAATTGTGAGGGAAGGATGTTTCACCCCCAGGAGTGATTCCACTGACCAATAGGTATATTTTATATCAAAACAAACTTTATTACTAACACAGGATTAACCCCATTCATAGCCAAGAAAACAAACAGCTTTTCGATTAACAGCTAAACAGATTTTTAAAATAAAGTTGACTGTCCCACCTATTCCTAAACTTCCAATTAATCAAAATCCACACACACAGGTCAAATGCCACTTATTAATAAAGTTAACACCCTGTGACTTCCAGGTTTTTTCACCAAGTCCTTGGGAGAGAAGCTTTCAGAAGTCAGTCGGAGAGACACAACTCCTTGTCTCAGAACCCAGAGCAGAACTCGCAAAACTGAAACTAAAAACAGACCCAGGGCAGGGGGCTGAAAAATAAACATAAAACAGACACAGGGCAGGGCTGAAAAAAAAACTAAAAACAGACCCAGGGCAGGGCTGAAAAAGAAACTATAAACAGACCCAAGGCAGGGCTGAGTAAGAAACTAAAATCAGACCCAGGGCAGGGCTGGAAAATAAACTAAAAACAGACCCAGGGCATGGGGCTGATAAACATACTAAAAACAGACACAGGGCAGGGCTGGAAAAGAAACTAAAAAAAGACCCATGGCAGGGGGCTGAAAAAGAAACTAAAAACAGACCCAGGGCAGGGCTGAACAATAAACTAAAAACAGACACAGGACTGGGCTGAAAAAGAAACTATAAACTGATCCAAGGCAGGGTGCTGGAAAATAAACTAAAAACAGATCCAGGGCAGGGGGCTGAAATATAAAGTTAAAACAGACACAGGGCAGGACTGAAAAAGAAACTAAAACAGACCCAGGGCAGGGCTGAGAAAGAAGCTAAAAATAGACCCAGGGCAGGGCTGAAAGATAAACTAAAAACAGACCCAGGGCAGGGGGGTGAAAAACAAGCTAAAAAGAGATCCAGGGCAGGGCAAAAAAAAGAAACTAAAAACAGACACAGGGCAGGACTGAAAAAAAACCTAAAAGCAGACCCAGGGCAGGGCTGAAAAAGAGATTGAAAACCGACCCAGGGCAGGGCTTAAATTAGAAACTAAAAACAGACACAGGGCAGGGCTGAAATAGAAATTAAAAACAGACCCAGGGCAGGGCTTAAATTAGAAACTAAAAACAGACACTGGGCAGGGCTGAAATAGAAATTCAAAACAGACCCAGGGCAGGGCAGAAAAAGAAACTAAAAACAGACACAGGGCAGGGCTGAGGAAGAAACTAAAAACAGACCCAGGGCAGGGCTGAAAAAGAAACTATAAACAAACCCAGTGCAGGTCTGAGAAATAAACTAAAAACAGACCCATGGCAGGGCTGAAAAGCAAACTAAAAGCAGGCATTGCAGGGCTGAAAATGAAACTAAAAACAGACCCAGGGCAGGGGGCTGACAAAGAAACTTAAAAGAGACACAGGGCAGGACTGAAAAATAAACTAAAAACAGACCCAGGGCAGGGGGCTGAAAAACTAACTAAAAAGAGACCCAGTGCAGGGCTGAAAGAGAAACTAAAAACAGACCCAGGGCAGAGCTAAAAAGAAACTAAAAACAGACACAGGGCAGGACTGAAAAAAAAACTAAAAAGAGACCCAGGGCAGGGCTGAAAGATAAACTAAAAACAGACCCAGGGCAGGCAGGGCTAAAAAAGAAACTAAAAACAGACACAGGGCAAGGCTGAAATAGAAACTAAAAACAGTCCCAGGGCAGGGCTGAAAAAGAAACTAAAAACAGACCCATGGTGTGGTAGTATGTATTTAGGGGTCATGTGGGACTGGAAGCCCTAATGTCATTGGCTGACAGATCCCGGGTCCTGGTTGGCCGTTGACCTCTAGCTCCGCCCTGAAGGCGGAGTATAAGAAGCCGGAGTCTCCCCCCCGCAGGCCAGTTTACTATCGAGCTGCGGGGGAACAGACACGCTTAATAAAGCCTCATCGACTTCACCCTATTCGTCTCACGGAGTCTTTGTGCGCTACAATTTATTAAGCGTGCCTAAAAAGGACTATGGAGCTCAGGATCATTCCGGAATGCCTGAGGATCAGCCCCCACGCAGTGAACGCGGCAGCAGCCTTCAAGCACTGGCAGACTTGCTTCGAGGCCTACCTCAGAACAACCACCGGCCGGGTCACAGAAGACCAAAAACTGCAGGTCCTGCACTCGAGGGTGAGCACGGAGGTTTTCTCCCTCATCGAAGACGCGGAGGATTTCCAGACGGCGTTCGCAGCACTGAAAAGTCTCTATGTCCGCCCAGTTAACCAAATCTACGCTCGCTACCAGCTCGCGATGAGACGGCAAGGTCCCGGAGAATCGATGGACGAATTCTACGCCGCACTGCTGATTTTGGGACAAGCCTGCAGCTGCCCGTCGGCAACGCAAACGAACACACGGACATGTTAATGCGCGATGCTTTTGTGGCAGGTATGCAATCCTCCCAAATCCGCCAAAGACTTCTAGAAAAAGAGTCGCTAGGACTCTCAGAGGCACGGGCCCTAGCAGCCTCCCTAGACGTGGCCGCGCATAATACCCGCGCCTACGGCCCCGACCGTGCGGCAGCCCATTGGGCCTCGTACGTACCCGTCGCGGCAAACCCCCCCCCCCCCCACGGACACCCCACAGGCTTATGCAGTCCAAACGCCGAGTCGCACCGAGGGCGCCCACTGTTATTTCTGCGGCCAGGCGAAACACCCCCGACAGCGCTGCCCGGCCCGCGCAGCCATCTGCAAAAGCTGCGGGAAAAAGGGCCATTATGCGGTTGTGTGCCGGTCGCGCTATGTCGCCGCTGTCCCGGGAGAACAGGGAGCCCTGCAAGCCGTTTACACACCCCAACCCCCCCCCCCCAGCACGCCATGTACGACCCGCAGGCGCAGCCGCTCTGGGTCCCGACCACCGCGGTCCCGGGAGAACAGGGAGCCCTGCACGCCGCTTACGCTCCCCAACCCCCCTCCCCTCAGCCCATGTATGACCCGCCGCCGGCGCTACCGCTTTGGGTCCCGGCCAACACTCTCCACGGAGAGGAGGGAGTTTTGCGCATCCCTAACCCCCCACCCCGCGCCCCACGCCTGACCCGCCGCCGCCACCTACTTGGGCCCCGACCACCGCTGTCCCCGGTGAGGGAGCTCCGCGCGGTCCTAGCGCTCGCGGTCCTAGCGCTCGGTGTCCTAGCGCTCGCGGTCCTAGCGCTCCCCAGCCCCCCCCCCCCCCCCCCCCCGCCCCCCCCTCCCCCAGCGCACCATGTGCGACCCACAGACGCCGCCATTTTGGGTCCCGGCCACCACGAGGGGAGGAGGGGCGCCGCCATCTTGGACCGCCCCAGACCTGTACGACGCGTGGGGGCGGCCATTTTGTCCACCCCCGCCGCCACCTTGTGACACCCCAGCCACGTGCGATGTATGGGGGCGGCCATTTTGTCCATCCCCGACGCCATCTTGGACGGCAACAACGGACCCCACTCCACTACGACAACCACGTCTCGCTTCAATTACGCTCGATCAAGCTCGGCCCCGGACACTCCAGACGACGACGACAACGGTGCTAATAAACGGCCACGAGACGCCATGCCTAGTCGACTCCGGGAGCACGGAGAGCTTTATACACCCCAACACGGTAAGACGCTGTTCCTTGACCACCTATCCCAGCGCACAAAAGATTTCCCTAGCTGCAGGATCCCACTCCGTACAATTCCAGTGATTCTGCATAGTTACCCTAACGGTGCAGGGGAGGGAGTTCAAAAACTACAAACTAAACGTCCTTCGCCAACTCTGTGCCCCCACCTTACTGGGATTAGATTTCCAATGCAATCTACAGAGCCTTACATTCAAATTCGGTGCCCAATACCCCCACTCACTATCTGCGGCCTCGCAACCCTCAAGGTGCAACCCCCGTCCTTGTTTGCGAACCTCACCCCGTATTGCAAACCCGTCGCCACTAGGAGCAGACGGTACAGCGCCCAGGACCGGACCTTCATTCGGTCCGAAGTCCAGCGGCTACTAAAGGAGGGCATAATCCAGGCCAGCAATAGTCCCTGGAGAGCGCAGGTGGTAGTAGTGAAGACAGGGGAGAAACAAAGGATGGTCATTGACTATAGCCAGACCATCAACAGGTACACACAACTAGATGCGTACCCTCTCCCCCGCATATCCGACATGGTCAACCGGATTGCCCAACATAAAGTCTTCTCCACCGTGGACCTCAAGTCCGCCTACCATCAGCTCCCCATCCGTCCAAGTGACCGCAAGTACACAGCCTTTGAGGCAGACGGGCGATTATACCATTTCCTACGGGTCCCTTTTGGCGTCACAAACGCGGTCTCGGTCTTCCAACGGGAGATGGAACGAATGGTTGATCAACATGGGTTGCGGGCCACGTTCCCGTATCTCGACAATGTAACCATCTGCGGCCACGACCAGCAGGACCACGACATCAACCTCCAAAAATTCCTCCAGACCGCCAAAGCCTTGACCTCACGTACAATGAGGACAAGTGCATTTTTAGCAACGATCGGCTAGCCATTCTGGGCTATGTAGTGCGCAATGGGATAATAGGCCCCGACCCCGAACGTATGCGCGCACTCATGGAATCTCCCCTCCCGCACTGCCCAAAAGTCCTGAAACGCTGCCCGGGGTTCTTTTCATACTACGCCCAGTGGGTCCCCCAGTATGCAGGCAAGGCCCGCCCCCTAATACAGACCACGACCTTCCCTCTGTCGACAGAGGCTTGCCAGGCCTTCAGCCGCATCAAAGCGGATATCGCAAAGGCCACGATGCGCACCATCGATGAGTCCCTCCTCTTCCAGGTCGAGAGCGACGCCTCCGACGTAGCTATAGCGGCCACCCTTAACCAAGCGGGCAGACCCGTGGCTTTTTTCTCCCGGACCCTCCACGCCTCAGAACTCCGCCACTCTTCAGTAGAAAAGGAAGCCCAAGCCATAGTGGAAGCTGTGCGACATTGGAGGCATTACCTGGCCGGCAGGAGATTCACTCTCCTCACTGACCAACGCTCGGTAGCCTTCATGTTCGATAATGCACAGCGGGGCAAAATCAAAAACGACAAGATCTTAAGGTGGAGGATCGAGCTCTCTACCTTCAACTATGAGATTTTGTATCGTCCCGGAAAGCTGAACGAGCCGTCCGATGCCCTATCCCGCGGCACATGTGCCAACGCACAAATTAACCGCCTCCAAACCCTCCACGAGGACCTCTGCCACCCGGGGGTCACTCGGTTTTACCACTTCATCAAGTCCCGCAATCTCCCATACTCTTTAGAGGAGGTCCGTACAGTCACAAGGGACTGCCACATCTGCGCGGAATGCAAGCCGCATTTTTTCAGGCCGGATGGAGTGCACCTGATTAAGGCTTCCCGCCCCTTTGAACGCCTCAGTCTCGATTTCAAAGGGCCCCTCCCCTCCACCGACCGCAACGCATATTTTCTTAATGTGGTGGACGAATACTCCCGCTTCCCTTTTGCCATTCCCTGTTCTGACATGACCGCGGCCACAGTCATTAAAGCCCTGAACAGCATCTTCACACTGTTTGGTTACCCTGCATACGTCCACAGCGACAGGGGGTCCTCTTTCATGAGTGACGAGCTGCGCCAGTTCCTGCTCAGCAAGGGCATAGCCTCAAGCAGGACGACCAGCTACAACCCCCGGGGGAACGGGCAAATAGAGAGGGAGAACGGCAGGGTCTGGAAGGCCGTCCTACTGGCCCTACGGTCCAGGGACCTCCCAGTTTCACGGTGGCAGGAGGTCCTCCCGGACGCTCTCCACTCCATCCGGTCATTATTATGTACGAGCACTAATCAAACGCCCCATGAGCGTCTCCTTGTTTTCCCTAGGAGGTCCTCCTCTGGAACGTCGCTGCCGACCTGGCTGGCAGCCCCAGGACCCATCCTGCTCCGAAAGCATGTGCGGGCACATAAGGTGGACCCGTTGGTCGAAAGGGTTCACCTCCTCCACGCGAACCCCCAGTATGCATACGTGGAGCACCCCGACGGCTGACAGGACACGGTCTCCCTGCGGGATCTGGCGCCCGCCGACAACACGCACCCCCCCTCCCCCCCCGGCCACCATCAACCCAACCCCCCCTTCCTGCCACCGCCGCACCCCGCGACCGCCCCCTTCCCAGGAGGATCGGTTCCTCTCCCCTCAGCACCGACCAAGAATAAAGCCCAAGCTGAAACCGTACGGCTCCTGGAGGCGACAGCACCTGTACAAGCACCACCACCACCGGGGCCGAGGCGATCGACACGGACGACCAGACCACCCGACCGACTCGTGACGTCGATCTAAAACTAAATATGGACTTTTACCAAGAACATTTTGCTTTTCTTCCTATACCCTCTGTAAATAGTTGCAACAGGCCAAAATTGTACAATACTGTATTGCCATGTGAATGTTTTTTTTCCTCCCAGGACCAGCCCTGTAAACCCTTACCACCATACGAAGCATCACCCCGCCGGGTTCATTTTTGACAAGGGGTGAATGTGGTAGTATGTATTGGGGGTCATGTGGGACTGGAAGCCCTAATGTCATTGGCTGACAGATCCCGGGTCCTGGTTGGCCGTTGACCTCAAGATCCGCCCTGAAGGCGGAGTATAAGAAGCTGGAGTCTTCCCCCGCAGGCCAGTTTACTATCGAGCTGCGGGGGAACAGACACGCTTAATAAAGCCTCATCGACTTCACTCTATTCATCTTACGGAGTCTTTGTGCACTACACATGGCAAGGCTGAAATAGAAACTAAAAACAGACACAGGGCAGGGCTAAAAAACAAACTGAAAACAGACCCAGCCCCTCCCATGAGTGACGATCACAGCCTGTACAGCTGTTCACCCCTTAATCACAGCTTTTGCTGACGTATAATCTGGATTCTTTAACCTAATTCATTTTAATAGCATGACTGTAACAGACACATGTGCATAAACCTTTTCATTCCTCACGGCAGAAGAGGAAATGAGCTTTGATTCACTTTTTAAAATTATTTTGGAGAACCCAATCCATTGTCTCCAATTAATGGGTAATTAGGTGTGGCCAATCCACCTACACTGCACATCTTTTTGGGTTGTGGGGGTGAGACCCTCACAGACACGGGGAGAATGCGCATACTCCACACCGTCAGTGACCCAGCGCCGGGATCGAACCTGGGACCTCGCCACCATCGACCCAGTGCTAACCACTGCGCCACATGCCGCCCTCGATCTCTCGCTGAATTGTGGCGATCCGGTGAGCGGAGTGCCTCGGTGTACAACACGGGGCTATGTACATCCGTGTTCCCCGTTGAGGCCCCTCATTTTATTTATTTATTTTTCAAATAAATTTAGAGTACCCAATTCTTTATTTTCCAATGAAGGGACAATTTAGCGTGGCCAATCCATCTACCCTGCACATCTTTGGGTTGTGGGGGTGAAACCCACGCAGACACGGGGAGAATGTGCAAACTCCACACGGACAGTGACCCAGAGCCGGGATCGAACCTGGGACCTTGGCGCCGTGAGGCAGCAGTGCTAACCCACTGCCCCACTGTGCTGCGCATGAGCTTTGATTCCGGAGATACTAGCATCAATACTAGAGAAAGAGCGTTATGGGCTAGGGTTTAAAAACTCCATAGTGTGTTGTGGAGTTCACCTGACCTATAACTTTTTATGTTGGATTTGACTAAGATGATCACAAGAACCTTCACTTCAGGTGTGATTCTACTGTCTTCCTGGACACTTCAATTAACATTTATATAAACACGCAGCAAGAATTTTTAAATCAGTTTCAGACATAAAGACACCCCACACAGCTACAGTAATCTATGTATAACACTTAATGAATTCCCCCTTAACTGTTCCAATTCAAAAACAAAATCCCATAAACCAAAAACCCTTTTCCCGGGCGTGGCCCCAGCACTCTGTATTCTCACTTGTATAAGACTGGCTTCTCCTGAGATTCTGACCCCGTCTCACCAACAGGTTTAAACCCTTCCGGAAAGCAAACTATATATCTTAAGTTACCTAAACAGCAGGGAGGTATAATCAATGTCTTTCTTTCTCGGCACAAGTTTTAAAAATGCCAATAGAGACAGGGCAAAACATTTCTGTTCTCTGCTTGAGACCACAGCAGCCAAAATGTGAAAGCAAAACCAAAAAACGTTTCACAGAGCCACAGCTCCACCCACACAATGACACTGGGACATAGGGGTCGGGGGGTCGCGTCGGGAGACTCAGAGATTAAAAACGGTGTCCCGATCACTCGCTGTATTTTTTTGGTTTTATTTAATATAAATTTAGAGTACCCAATTCTTTATTTTCCAATTAAGGGGAAATTTAGCGCGGCCTATCCACCTACCCTGCACATCCTTTTGGGTTGTGGGGTGACACCCGCGCAAAGACGGGGAGAATGTGCAAACTTCACACGGACAATGACCCAGAATCGAACCTGGGACCTCGGCGCCGTGAGGCAGCAGGGCTAACCCACTGCGCCACCGTGCTGCCCTTGAGGCCCTTTATTTGACGTGAGTGGCATTGTATAGTCATGTGTTTCCCAGCACTGCGAGCGCAGGAAAACACGCGGCTAAACGCACTCGCTGAGGGACTTTGTCCCGTTTTAGTTGAACCGTGACCTCTGCCTCCATATTGCTTTATGTCGTTGGAATTTAGGCAGGTTCAATGTCCGAGCTGCCACAGCGCTCTGGGGATGACCATTCCGAAGACTCTAAACCCTCTGAGTAAAATCTCTCCTCATCCCGGTCCTCAGAGACTCCCCCTCGTTATTGAGAAATTCCTGGGACCAATGGGGACCGAGAACAGGTGATCACCCCAGAGGGTGGTGTCTGCTCTGGGGTAGAATACATCGGGGTGGGGTGTGGAGGATGAATTAAAGATGTAAAGGCTGCGGCAGTAGCTCCATTCTGCTCCAGGGCAGCACTGGCCGCTTGACGGGAACCGGCTAGTTCTGATTGGTGAAAGGGTCATTAAATTAGCCATTTTAATGTAAATACTAAAGCCCAGTTTAAAATCTAAAACTTCAAGCATAACCTTAGATTACAAAAACACACAGCTTGCAATAATAAAAGCATGGATTTGAAACATCTACAGTCGAACTAGAAGCAAATGAAACAATTCAATGAAGGTCACAATAAGTTGACATGAATAAAATGAATCTGCCATTGTTCCAAACGTGAATAAGTATCGCAGAGAGCCGAAAACAGATCTGATTAAAAGTGTAGTTCACATTCCAACACACACTAACATCTAAAAATGCAACATATTCATAGCTATGTTGCATATTAATGATTGACAACTAACCATCCAACCAAATGCATTTGAGACCCATCCAAGCCAATCAGCACATTGCAGGGGTAGGGACAGATGGAGTCAGACTGATAACATTGTCCTTGAAGATAGAGGTCCGGGCAGCCATTTTCCATCCAGGATCACTCTGTATCTTTTACCTAACTACTCGCTATCCTTATTTCGTATTTTCATATTTCCACTCTAACTCTTGAAGTTCGCGCAAGCTGTTTTGCTTTGAGCAAAGAACCATTACTGTATTTTAAAAGTTAAATCTGTTGTAAACCATTAAGCCAATTATTTCTTTTAAAATCTTTTGCTGGCAAGGGCATTATTGAAAACATCTGATTTGTAACCACAAGAAGATTTCAGTCTCTCAATTAAAATCAACAGACACAATAAATATATTTATTTCGCATCTGTGAAGTGTAACTTAAATTTCTACTGTGTTTTGAAGTGTATACGAGACTGCACTTAAACCGCACGAAAGATTACTACAATTGGCGTAGTCGGCAAAGGGGAGGAGCGCTGAGTCGACGATCGGAGAGAGTCGGAAAAGATCGGAACGAGTCGGAGACGATCGGAAGGATTCGGAGGACATCGGAAGACCGAAGATCATACCGTTAGCGGAAGCCCAGAAGGACGGAAGGCCCAAAGACATCTATCCGAAAAACGGCTAGTCTGGGGTAAAAAAATCTATTTTTTCACCCATTAAAAGTCTTAAAGCCGAACTGGCTAGTGCTTCGACCTATTTAGAAAGGACCTTTTTAACAAAGAGTTATTCAATCGGGTGCAGGACGTATAACTAAATAAAACGCAACTGAATAGCTGTGGTCGTGTAATCTTCAAATTACACAAATTGTTTGCAACCAAAAGATTCTGCGTGAGGCTGGATTTCTGGCGGACAAAAAATCCTAAAATAGATTCATTTCCTTCAAATGGGAGAGAACTACTTTCCATGACTTTGAAGGGAGGCCGGGCTGTACCGGAAGTTTCTATTGACGATATATTGGGAGACCTTAGATCTTTAATTTATAGACATTTTGGAATGTCTAAAGTAGTTACGAAAATTGAATCAAAATATGACACCCCTAAAGGACAGTGGTCCGTCCCTTGACGACGTCAAAAAAGTTTTGGGAAAAACCACACGATTGACCAAAAAGAAATGTATGAAATGGTCTTTTGCAGTAATGGCACAGCTCCATTAGCTGCAAGAAACAATCACAAAGGCAAAACACAATTGCGAACTTAAAACTGCCAAAGAAAAACTAGTGGCAGTCATTGACCAATTGCGAGCTGGAAAATCTAAGCTCGAGAAATCTGATCAAACTGAAACACTCTTGGCAGACTCAAAATGCAGAACTCAGCCATCACTATTACAAATTGATATACTCCAAAAGAGAAATACTGACTCCGAATCCAAACTTCAACAATTAATATCAGAAAATGATGGTCTTAAAAGTCAAAATTGCCAGTTACTTGAGGAAAATGTATTTTGAAAAGTGACATGGACACCATGAAATGTCATAACAAATTACTGACAGATACATGAACGGCTCAAAAGCCTTCAAATCTTTCTTTAAAACCTCAGCTTAACTCTCCAAAGCAAACAGCTCCACCAACGGCAAGGGTTGAAATTATTTTAACTCAGGCCCGAGCTGTACCAGCGGTAACTAGATCAGATCCTGCATTATTGCAAGCTACTACGGACATGAATACAATGAATACACGGATCGGAATTCCACAGGGGGAGTCTGGCCAACTGGACTGTCTGCCCATTCCGGGTTCAAGGGCCCTTTTTCCCCAGAACGAACCGTTATCTCACTCTGAGACCGACCAAGACATCCTGCTGGCCCCGATCCAAAAGCCTCTCATGGCAGCTTTAATATGCTCTGAGATTGTTAAACAAGAAAATCCTATTCAGTTGAACAACGAGCCTAGCGGCAAACAAAGTGTAATACAACTTAACCCACTAAGCACTAAACAGCTTGGAGTTGAAGTGATAAAGACAACAGCCTGGGTTCAAAAACATTTAATAGACCTCACAAACTATGATGAAATGTTTGAAACAGTTTGGAAGGGGTTTTCTGGAATAGATCTCCAGCCAAAAGAGGAAAACTGTGAAATGAGTTCATTGGGATCTTGTAAAACCCATTTTGTCACTGGTTTAAGACCAGAACTGTCTGCAGCTTTAAACTTGATCTTACCAGTCCCAGTCCGAGACAGCAACTGCTAAAAATAGCACATCAGTCGTTGCTTTTTTGGGTCGGTCTTCACAGTGGAAGACACAAATAACATGTCAGTTACTGATGGAAATGAGGCTATGACAGGTGAGGACCTTGAGAGGATTGTTATCACCAACGAGGTAGTGATGGGCAAGCTAATGGGGCTAAAGGTAGACAAGTCTCCTGGACCTGATGGAATGCATCCCAGAGTGCTAAAAGAGATGGCTAGGGAAATTGCAAATGCACTAGTGATAATTTACCAAAATTCACCAGACTCTGGGGTGGTCCCGGCGGATTGGAAATTAGCAAACGTGACACCACTGTTTAAAAAAGGAGGTAGGCAGAAAGCGGGAAATTATAGGCCGGTAAGCTAAACTTCGGTAGAAGGGAAGATGCTGGAATCTATCATCAAGGAAGAAATAGCGAGGCATCTGGATGGAAATTGTCCCATTGGGCAGACGCAGCATGGGTTCACAAAGGGAAGGTCGTGTCTGACTAATTGGGTAGAATTTTTTGAGGACGTTACCAGTGCAGTAGATAACGGGGAGCCAATGGATGTGGTATATCTAGATTTCCAGAAAGCTTTTGACAAGGTGCCACACAAAAGGTTGCTGCATAAGCTAAAGATGCATGGCATTGAGGGTAACGTGGTAGCATGGGTAGAGGATTGGTTAACGAACAGAAAGCAGAGAGTGGGGATTAATGGGTGTTTCTCTGGTTGGCAACCTGTAACTAGTGGTGTCCCTCAGGGATCAGTGTTCGGCCCGTAGTTGTTCACAATTTACATAGACGATTTGGAGTTGGTGACCAAGTGCAATGTGTCAAAGTTTGCAGACGACACTAAGATGAGTGGTAAAGCAAAAAGTGAAGAGGATACCGGAAGTCTTCAGAAGGATTTGGATAGGTTAGGTGAATGGGCGAGGGTCTGGCAGATGGAATTCAATGTTGCCAAGTGTGAGGCTATCCATTTTGGGAGGAATAACAGCAGAATGGATTATTGTTTAAACGGTAAGATGTTAAAACATGCTGCTGTGCAGAGGGACCTGTGTGTACTGGTGCACGAGTCGCAAAAAGTTGGTGTGCAGGTGCAACAGGTGATGAAGAAGGCTAATCGAGTTTTGTGTTTCATTGCTAGAGGGATGGAGTTCAAGACTAGGGAGGTTATGCTGCAATTGTATAGGGTGTTGGTGAGGCCGCATCTGTAGTATTGTGTTCAGTTTTGGTCTCCTTACCTGAGAAAGGATATATCATAGAACATAGAACAATACAGCGCAGTACAGGCCCTTCGGCCCACAATGTTCCACCGAAACAAAAGCCATCTAACCTACACTATGCCATTATCATCCATATGTTTATCCAATAAACTTTTAAATGCCCTCAATGTTGGCGAGTTCACTACTGTAGCAGGTAGAGCATTCCACGGCCTCACTACTCTTGCGTAAAGAACCTACCTCTGACCTCTGTCCTATATCTATTACCCCTCAGTTTAAAGTTATGTCCCCTCGTGCCAGCCATATCCATCCGCGGGAGAAGGCTCTCACTGTCCACCCTATCCAACCCCCTGATCATTTTGTATGCCTCTATTAAGTCTCCTCTTAACCTTCTTCTCTCCAACGAAAACAACCCCAAGTCCATCAGCTTTTCCTCATAAGATTTTCCCTCCATACCAGGCAACATCCTGGCAAATCTCCTCTGCACCCGCTCCAAAGCCTCCACGTCCTTCCTATAATGCGGTGACCAGAACTGTACGCAATATTCCAAATGCGGCCGTACCAGAGTTCTGTACAGCTGCAACATGACCTCCCGACTCCGGAAATCAATCCCTCTAACAATAAAGGCCAACACTCCATAGGCCTTCTTCACAACCCTATCAACCTGGGTGGCAACTTTCAGGGATCTATGTACATGGACACCTAGATCCCTCTGCTCATCCACACTTTCAAGAACTTTACCATTAGCCAAATATTCCGCATTCATGTTATTCCTTCCAAAGTGAATCACCTCACACTTCTCTACATTAAACTCCATTTGCCACCTCTCAGCCCAGCTCTGCAGCTTATCTATATCCCTCAGTAACCTGCTACATCCTTCCACACTATCGACAACACCACCGACTTTAGTATCGTCTGCAAATTTACTCACCCACCCTTCTGCGCCTTCCTCTAGGTCATTGATAAAAATGACAAACAGCAACGGCCCCAGAACAGATCCTTGTGGTACTCCACTTGTGACTGTACTCCATTCTGAACATATCCCATCAACCACCACCCTCTGTCTTCTTTCAGCTAGCCAATTTCTGATCCACATCTCTAAATCACCCTCAATCCCAGCCTCCGTATTTTTTGCAATAGCCTACCGTGGGGAACCTTATCAAACGCTTTGCTGAAATCCATATACACCACATCAACTGCTCTGCCCTCGTCTACCTGTTCAGTCACCTTCACAAAGAACTCAATGAGGTTTGTGAGGCATGACCTACCCTTCACAAAGCCATGCTGACTATCCCTGATCATATTATTCCTATCTAGATGATTATAAATCTTGTCTCTTATAATCCCCTCCATGACTTTATCCACTACAGACGTGAGGCTCACCGGTCTATAGTTGCCGGGGTTGTCTCTGCTCTCCTTTTTGAACAAAGGGACCACATTTGCTGTCCTCCAGTCCTCTGGCACTATTCCTGTAGCCAATGATGACATAAAAATCAAAGCCAAAGGTCCAGCAATCTCTTCCCTGGCCTCCCAGAGAATCCTACGATAAATCCCATCAGGTCCCGGGGACTTATCTATTTTCAGCCAGTCCAGAATTGCCAACACCTCTTCCCTACGTACCTCAATGCCATCTATTCTATTAGCCTGGGGCTCAGCATTCTCCTCCACAACATTATCTTTTTCCTGAGTGAATACTGACGAAAAATATTCATTTAGTATCTCGCCTATCTCTTCAGACTCCACACACAATTTCCCATCCCTGTCCTTGACTGGTCCTACTCTTTCCCTAGTCAATCGCTTATTCCTGACATACCTATAGAAAGCTTTTGGGTTTTCCTTGATCCTTCCTGCCAAATACTTCTCATGTCCCCTCCTTGCTCGTCTTAGCTCTCTCTTTAGATCCTTCCTCGCTACCTTGTAACTATCCATCGCCCCAACCGAAACTTCACACTTGATCTTCACAAAGGCCTCCTTCTTCCTCTTAACAAGAGATTCCACTTCCTTGGTAAACCACGGTTCCCTCGCTCGACGCCTTCCTCCCTGTCTGACCGGTACATACTTATCAAGAACACGCAGTAGCTGATCCTTGAACAAGCCCCACTTATCCAGTGTGCCCAACACTTGCAGCCTACTTCTCCATCTTATCCCCCCCCCCTCCCCCAAGTCACGTCAAATGGCATCATAATTGCCCTTCCCCCAGCTATAACTCTTGCCCTGCGGTGGATACTTATCCCTTTCCATCATGAACGTAAACGTCACCGAATTGTGGTCACTGTCCCCAAAGTGCTCTCCTACCTCCAAATCCAACACCTGGCCTGGTTCATTACCCAAAACCAAATCCAACGTGGCCTCGCCTCTTGTTGGCCTGTCAACATATTGTTTCAGGAAACCCTCCTGCACACACTGTACAAAAAACGACCCATCTATTGTACTCGAACTATATCTTTTCTAGTCAATATATGGAAAGTTAAAATCTCCCATAATAACTACCCTGTTACTTTCACTCATATCTAGAATCATCTTCGCCATCCTTTCCTCTACATCCCTAGAACTATTAGGAGGCCTATAAAAAACTCCCAACAGGGTGACCTCTCCTTTCCTGTTTCTAACTTCAGCCCATACTACCTCGGAAGAAGAGTCCCCATCTAGCATCCTCTCCGCCACCGTAATACTGCTCTTGACTAGCAGCGCCACACCTCCCCCTCTTTTGCCTCCTTCTCTGAGCTTACTAAAACACCTAAACCCCCGAACCTGCAACATCCATTCCTGTCCCTGCTCTATCCATATTGGCAAGTGCCATATTATATTATTATTATATTATATTATTAGCATTGTGCAAGTCAAGGTTCGGAGGTGGAGGAGCAGCCTCTGTCAGGGAGAGAACCTGAGAACATCTAAGACACTCAGAAGGTAAGAAAGTGATTTTTACTCATTTTTACTTTTATACCTTTTTCAAATTGTGTGTGTCGGGGGAAACTGAAGTGACATCACAGAAAAGCTGTGACCTGAGTGGCTGTTTGGAAATCTACACTTAATTAAAAAAATTAAGCATTGGTAACTAATTAAACATAATTACTTAATTATAATTCAGAGGGGTATCTAAGCCAGAGATCGGAGAGTACTATATTTACTTTCGCATTTCTATTAGAAATCTAGTGCTAGGAAACAGATAGTTAGCAGTAACTTTGAAATTTAAAAAAATATATATTAATTTTTTTTTAATTGAAATTTTAATTAATTTACGCAATGTCAGTTAGAGGGGTGCAGTGCTCTGACTGTGAGATGTGGCAGGTCCGGGAGGCTTCCAGCGTCCCGGATGGCTTCATCTGCAGAAAGTGCACCCAACTGGAGCTCCACACAGACCGCATGGTTCGGTTGGAGCAGCAATTGGATGCACTTAGGAGCATGCAGGTGGCGGAAAGTGTCATAGATCGCAGTTATGTAAATGTAGTCACACCCAAGGTGCAGGCAGAGAAATGGGTGACCACCAGAAAGGGCAGGCAGTCAGTGCAGGAATCCCCTGTGGTTGTCACCCACTCGAACAGGTATATCCCTTTGGATACTGTCGGGGGGGTGGGGGGGGGGGGGAGTAGCCTATCAGGGGAAAACAGCAGCAGCCAGAGCAGTGGCACCACGGCTGGCTCTGATGTTCAGAAGGGAGGGTCAAAGCGCAGAAGAGCAATAGCAATAGGGGACTCTATAGTCAGGGGCACAGATAGGCGCTTCTGTGGACGTGAAAGAGACTCCAGGATGGTATGTTGTCTCCCTGGTGCCAGGGTCCAGGATGTCTCCGAATGGGTAGAGGGCACCCTGAAGGTGGAGGGCAAACAGGCAGATGTCGTTGTACATATTGGTACTAACGACATAGGCAGGAAGGGGCATGAGGTCCTGCAGCAGGAGTTCAGTGAGCGAGGGAGAAAGTTAAAAGATAGGACCTTTAGGGTTGTAATCTCGGGATTACTCCCTGTGCCACGTGCCAGTGAGGCTAGAAATAGGCAGATAGAGCAGCTAAACACGTGGCTAAACAGATGGTGTAGGAGGGAGGGTTTCCGTTATCTGGACCACTGGTAGCTCTTCCGGGGCAGCTGTGACCTATATAAGAAGGACGGGTTGCATCTAAACCAGAGTGGCATAAATATCCTGGCCGCGAGGTTTGCTAGTGTCACACGGGAGGGTTTAAACTAGTATGGCAGGGGGGGTGGGCACGTGAGCAATAGGTCAGAAGGTGAGAGCATTGAGGGAGAACGAGGGAATAGAGACAGTGGGGCTCTGAGGCAGAGCAGACAGGGAGAAGACAGCGGGTCTGGTGGCCTGAAGTGCACATGTTTTAATGCAAGAAGTATTACGGGTAAGGCAGATGAACTTAGAGCTTGGATTAGTACTTGGAACTATGATGTTGTTGCCATTACAGAGACCTGGTTGAGGGAAGGGAAGGATTGGCAGCTAAACGTTCCAGGATTTAGATGTTTCAGGAGGGGGAGAGGGAGATGTAAAAGGGGCGGCGGAGTTGCGCTACTGGTTCGGGAGAATATCACAGCTGTACTGCGGGAGGACACCTCAGAGGGCAGTGAGGCTATATGGGTAGAGATCAGGAATAAGAAGGGTGCAGTCACAATGTTGGGGGTTTATTACAGGCCTCCCAACGGCCAGCGGGAGATAGAGGAGCAGATAGGTAGGCAGATTTTGGAAAAGAGTAAAAACAACAGGGTTGTGGTGATGGGAGACTTCAACTTCCCCAATATTGACTGGGGCTCACTTAGTGCCAGGGGCTTAGATGGGGCGGAGTTTGTAAGGAGCATCCAGGAGGGCTTCTTAAAACAATATGTAGACAGTCCAACTAGGGAAGGGGTGGTACTGGACCTGGTATTGGGGAATGAGGCAGGCCAGGTGATAGATAGAACATAGAACATAGAACATAGAACGATACAGCGCAGTACAGGCCCTTCGGCCCACGATGTTGCACCAAAAGAAAAGCCATCTAACCTACACTATGCCATTATCATCCATATGCTTATCCAATTAACTTTTAAATGCCCTCAATGTTGGCGAGTTCACTACTGTTGCAGGTAGGGCATTCCACGGCCTCACCACTCTTTGCGTAAAGAACCTACCTCTGACCTCTGTCCTATATCTATTACTCCTCAGTTTAAAGCTATGTCCCCTCGTGCCAGCCATTTCCATCCGCGGGAGAAGGCTCTCACTGTCCACCCTATCTAACCCCCTGATCATTTTGTATGCCTCTATTAAGTCTCCTCTTAAACTTCTTCTCTCCAACGAAAACAACCTCAAGTCAAGATGTTTCAGTAGGGGAGCATTTCGGTAACAGTGACCACAATTCAGTAAGTTTTAAAGTCCTGGTGGACAAGGATAAGAGTGGTCCTGGAATGAATGTGCGAAATTGGGGGAAGGCTAATTATAACAATATTAGGCGGGAACTGAAGAACATAGATTGGGGACGAATGTTTGAGGGCAAATCAACATCTGACATGTGGGAGGCTTTCAAGTGACAGTTGAAAGGAATTCAGGACCGGCATGTTCCTGTGAGGAAGAAGGATAAATACGGCAATTTTCGAGAACCTTTGATAACGAGAGATATTGTAGGCCTCGTCAAAAAGAAAAATGAGTCATTTGTCAGGGCTAAAAGGCTGGGAACAGACGAAGCCTGCGTGGAATATAAGGAAAGTAGGAAGGAACTTAAGCAAGGAGTCAGGTGGGCTAGAAGGGGGTCACGAAAAGTCATTGGCAAATAGGGTTAAGGAAAATCCCAAGGCTTTCTACACGTCGATTTCAGCGGGAGCGGTGGGCAAGTGATTTCTGGGAGGTAAGTGTATCCTTTAAAAACTCGTACCTTCACAGGAGCAGGCCAGTCGATTTCAGCGGGAGCGGTGGGCAAGTGATTTCTGGGAGGTAAGTGTATCCTTTTTTAAAAGAACACTTCTTTTCTGTTTAATTTTTTTCGACCCGCGGATTTCTAGGAAGACCCCCCCCCCCCCCCCCCCGCCACCTCCCAACCAATAAATTCTGGTGGAGAGGAAACCCGAGACACTACACGTGTAGTGTCTCCCACCCGCCCTCCTTCTCTAACCTAATAATAAGACCCATTGGTGTGAGGTAAGTGCCATATTATATTATTATTATATTATATTATTAGCATTGTGCAAGTCAAGGTTCGGAGGTGGAGGAGCAGTCTCTGTCAGGGAGAGAACCTGAGAACATCTGAGACACTCAGAAGGTAAGTAAGTGATTTTTACTCATTTTTACTTTTATACCTTTTTCAAATTGTGTGTGTCGGGGGAAACTGAAGTGACATCACAGAAAAGCTGTGACCTGAGCGGCTGTTTGGAAATCTACACTTAATTAAAAAAATTATGCATTGGTAACTAATTAAACATAATTACGTAATTATAATTCAGAGGGGTATCTAAGCCAGAGATCGGAGAGTACTATATTTAGCTTTCGCATTTCTATTAGAAATCTAGTGCTAGGAAACAGATAGTTAGCAGTAACTTTGAAATTTAAAAAAATATATATTAATTTTTTTAAAATTTAAATTTTAATTAATTTACGCAATGTCAGTTAGAGGGGTGCAGTGCTCTGACTGTGAGATGTGGCAGGTCCGGGAGGCTTCCAGCGTCCCGGATGGCTTCATCTGCAGAAAGTTCACCCAACTGGAGCTCCACACAGACCGCATGGTTCGGTTGGAGCAGCAATTGGATGCACTTAGGAGCATGCAGGTGGCGGAAAGTGTCATAGATCGCAGTTATGTAAATGTAGTTACACCCAAGGTGCAGGCAGAGAAATGGGTGACCACCAGAAAGGGCAGGCAGTCAGTGCAGGAATCCCCTGTGGTTGTCCCCCTCTCGAACAGGTATACCCCTTTGGATACTGTCGGGGGGGGGGGGTAGCCTATCAGGGGAAAACAGCAGCAGCCAGAGCAGTGGCACCACGGCTGGCTCTGATGTTCAGAAGGGAGGGTCAAAGCGCAGAAGAGCAATAGTAATAGGGGACTCTATAGTCAGGGGCACAGATAGGCGCTTCTGTGGACGTGAAAGAGACTCCAGGATGCCTCCCTGGTGCCAGGGTCCAGGATGTCTCCGAATGGGTAGAGGGCATCCTGAAGGGGGAGGGCAAACAGGCAGATGTCGTTGTACATATTGGTACTAACGACATAGGCAGGAAGGGGCATGAGGTCCTGCAGCAGGAGTTCAGTGAGCTAGGGAGAAAGATTAAAGATAGGACCTTTAGGGTTGTAATCTCGGGATTACTCCCTGTGCCACGTGCCAGTGAGGCTAGAAATAGGAAGATAGAGCAGCTAAACACGTGGCTAAACAGATGGTGTAGGAGGGAGTGTTTCCGTTATCTGGACCACTGGTAGCTCTTCCGGGGCAGCTGTGACCTATATAAGAAGGACGGGTTGCATCTAAACCAGAGTGGCATAAAATCCTGGCCGCGAGGTTTGATAGTGTCACACGGGAGGGTTTAAACTAGTATGGCAGGGGGGTGGGCACGGGAACAATAGGTCAGAAGGTGAGAGCATTGAGGGAGAACGAGGGAATAGGGACAGTGGGGCTCTGAGGCAGAGCAGACAGGGAGAAGACAGCGGGTCTAGTGGCCTGAAGTGCATATGTTTTAATGCAAGAAGTATTACGGGTAAGGCAGATGAGCTTACATCTTGGATTAGTACTTGGAACTATGATGTTGTTGCCATTACAGAGACCTGGTTGAGGGAAGGGCAGGATTGGCAGCTAAACGTTCCAGGATTTAGATGTTTCAGGCGGGATAGAGAGGGATGTAAAAGGGGAGGCGGAGTTGCTCTACTGGTTAGGGAGAATATCACAGCTGTACTGCGGGAGGACACCTCAGAGGGCAGTGAGGCTATATGGGTAGAGATCAGGAATAAGAAGGGTGCAGTCACAATGTTGGGGGTTTACTACAGGCCTCCCAACAGCCAGCGGGAGATAGAGGAGCAGATAGGTAGACAGATTTTGGAAAAGAGTAAAAACAACAGGGTTGTGGTGATGGGAGACTTCAACTTCCCCAATATTGACTGGGGCTCACTTAGTGCCAGGGGCTTAGATGGGGCGGAGTTTGTAAGGAGCATCCAGGAGGGCTTCTTAAAACAATATGTAGACAGTCCAACTAAGGAAGGGGCGGTACTGGACCTGGTCTTGGGGAATGAGCCCGGCCAGGTGGTAGATGTTTCAGTAGGGGAGCATTTCGGTAACAGTGACCACAATTCAGTAAGTTTCAAGTACTGGTGGACAAGGATAAGAGTGGTCCTAGGATGAATGTCCTAAATTGGGGGAAGGCTAATTATAACAATATTAGGCGGGAACTGAAGAACATAGATTGGGGGCGGATGTTTGAGGGCAAATCAACATCTGACATGTGGGAGGCTTTCAAGTGTCAGTTGAAAGGAATTCAGGACCGGCATGTTCCTGTGAGGAAGAAGGATAAATACGGTAATTTTCGGAAACCTTGGATAACGAGAGATATTGTAGGCCTCGTCAAAAAGAAAAAGGAGGCATTCGTCAGGGGAAAAAGGCTGGGAACAGACGACGCCTGCGTGGAATATAAGGAAAGTAGGAAGGAACTTAAGCAAAGAGTCAGGAGGGCTAGAAGGGGTCACGAAAAGTCATTGGCAAATAGGGTTAAGGAAAATTCCAAGGCTTTTTACACGTACATAAAAAGCAAGAGGGTAGCCAGGGAAAGGGTTGGCCCACTGAAGGATAGGCAAGGGAATCTATGTGTGGAGCCAGAGGAAATGAGCGAGGTACTAAATGAATACTTTGCGTCAGTATTCACCAAAGAGAAGAAATTGGTAGATGTTGAGTCTGGAGAAGGGTGTGTAGATAGCCTGGGTCACATTGAGATCCAAAAAGACGAGGTGTTGGGTGTCTTAAAAAATATTAAGGTAGATAAGTCCCCAGGGCCTGATGGGATCTACCCCAGAATACTGAAGGAGGCTGGAGAGGAAATTGCTGAGGTCTTGACAGAATTCTTTGGATCCTCACTGACTTCAGGGGATGTCCCGGAGGACTGGAGAATAGCCAATGTTGTTCCTCTGTTTCAGAAGGGTAGCAAGGATAATCCAGGGAACTACAGGCCGGTGAGCCTTACTTCAGTGGTAGGGAAATTACTGGAGAGAATTCTTCGAGACAGGATCTACTCCCATTTGGAAGCAAATGGACGTATTAGTGAGAGGCAGCATGGTTTTGTGAAGGGGGGGTCGTGTCTCACTAACTTGTTAAGAGTTTTTCGAGGAGGTCTCTAAGATGATTGATGCAGGTAGGGCAGTGGATGTTGTCTATATGGACTTCAGTAAGGCCTTTGACAAGGTCCCTCATGGGAGACTAGTACAAAAGGTGAAGTCACACGGGATCAGGGGTGAGCTGGCAAGGTGGATACAGAACTGGCTAGGTCATAGAAGGCAGAGACTAGCAATGGAAGGATGCTTTTCTAATTGGAGGGCTGTGACCAGTGGTGTTCCACAGGGATCAGTGCTGGGACCTTTGCTCTTTGTAGTATATATAAATGATTTGGAGGAAAATGTAACTGGTCTGATTAGTAAGTTTGCAGATGACGCAAAGGTTGATGGAATTGCGGATAGCGATGAGGATGAGAACAGCCGGAGGATACAGCAGGATTTAGATTGCTTGGAGACTTGGGCGGAGTGATGGCAGATGGAGTTTAATCCGGACGAATGAGTTCTCCCAGCGAGCCAGAGAGAAGACAGCCAGAGTGAGGCAGCAAAGAGTGAGTTTGGGAATTTGAATCTAGGTGGGAATTGAATTGAATTGAATTAATTCTGTAAGGCAGCTCCTTTTAAATTTCAGGAGTTTAAATTAATTTAAATTAAGCTAGTATTGTGCAGTGTGGGTTAACAAGGGCTGCCCCACCCACTCACATAACTGGTTGGCAGTTAAGTGTCAGTCACTTAAATCTACCTTGATCTAAAAGCAGGTGGGGGGAGGGGACTCAATTCAGGACAGTTTAAAAAAAGCAACTTGTAATCTCACTCCCAGTGAGTTCTCCCAGTGAGCCAGAGAAGACAGAGCCAGGAGTGAGACACAGCTAAGAGTGAGTTTGGGAATTTGAATCTAGGTGGGAATTCGAAGCTGGGTGGGGAGGAAGTGCTTTTTATCCCTGGTAAGTGACTGGTAAGTAGTGTTTCTGTTTTTCTGTTTCTTTTCATTGGTATATTTATTTATTTTTTCTTTGTTTTTTTTTGTTGAAATTGTAGTTGTTGAAGTTAACCGAAGGTTTAAGACATGGCATGAGATCTGAGACCCGTGTCATGCTCCTCGTGTGCGATGTGGGAGCTCAGGGACACGTCCACTGTCCCTGGCTCCTTCACGTGCAAGAAGTTGCAGCTCCTGTTAGACCGCTTGACGGCTCTGGAGCTGCGGATGGAGTCACTTTGGAGCATCCGCGATGCTGAGGACGTCGTGGATAGCACGTTTAGCGAGTTGGTCACACCGCAGGTGAAAGGTACTGAGGGAGAGAGAAAATGGGTGACTAAAAGACAGAGCAAGAGTAGGAAGGCAGTGCAGGTGTCCTCTGCGGTCATCTCCCTGCAAAACAGATATACCGCTTTGGATAC
Source organism: Scyliorhinus torazame (assembly GCF_047496885.1). Lineage (NCBI taxonomy): Eukaryota > Metazoa > Chordata > Chondrichthyes > Carcharhiniformes > Scyliorhinidae > Scyliorhinus > Scyliorhinus torazame. The sequence goes on along the minus strand of NC_092737.1, from coordinate 31,229,855 downwards.
TGTTGAGGGAGATGGCTCACCAGGGGAAGGCACCATCAGCCAGGTTCATGGCACCGCGGCTGGCTCTGATGCGCAGCTGGGCAGGAAGAAGAATGGCAGGGCTACAGTGATAAGGGACTCAATCGTAAGGGGAATAGACAGGCGGTTCTGCGGGCGCAATCGAGACTCCAGGATGGTATGTTGCCTCCCTGGTGCAACGGTCAAGGATGTCTCGGAGCGGCTGCAGGACATTCTGGGGGGGGGGGGGGGGGGGGGGGGGGGGGGGGGGGGAGGGGGGGGGAGGCTGAACAGCCTGCTGTCGTGGTGCACATAGGCACCAACGATATAGGTAGAAAACGGGACGAGGTCCTACAAGCTGAATTTAGGGAGCTAGGAGTTCAACTAAAAAGTAGGACCTCCAAGGTAGTAATCTCAGGATTGCTACCAGTGCCACGAGCTAGTCAGAGTAGGAATGTCAGGATAGAGAGGATGAATACATGGCTCGAGAGATGGTGCAAGAGGGAGGGATTCAAATTCCTGGGACATTGGAACCGGTTCTGGGGGAGGTGGGACCAGTACAAACCGGACGGTCTGCACCTGGGCAGGACTGGAACCGATGTCCTATGGGGTGGGGGGGGGGGGGCGGGGAGGTGGTGTTTGCTAGAGCTGTTGGGGAGAGTTTAAACTAATGTGGCAGGGGGGTGGGAACCGATGCAGGAAGTTGGAAGGTAGTAAAACAGGGACAGAAATAAAAGACAGTAAGGGGGAAAGTGCAAGGCAGAGAAGCCATTGTCAAAAATCAAAAAGGGCGACAGTACAAGGTACAGTGACTGAGGGGAGCTCAGTGAATAGGAGCAGGAATACTAAAAGAAATAAATCGGGAAGTGAAAACATTAATGGTAAGCGACGCGACAGGTTGTTACATGAAGATATGGGAAAATTATGAGAAAGGTAGTGAGCAAATATAACTTAGGAGAGGTTACTGATCGAGGTGTTAAGGTTCAGAACAGAGGTAAAAAAGCCAACATAAGTGTACTTTACCTGGATGCTCGTAGTATTTGTAATAAGGTAAAAGAGTTGATGGCGCAAAGCATCGTGAATGACTATGATTTAGTGGCCATGACTGAAACATGGTTAAAGGATGGTCACGACTGGGAGTTAAATATCCCGGGGTATCAAACTTTTCGGAAGGACAGAGTGGATGGTAAGGGAGGTGGTGTAGCTCTGTTATTTAATACAAAGTCTTATAACACCAGGTTAAGGATGACATCCGGGCAACAGTAAGGGATGACATCGGTGCTATGGAGGATAAAGTTGAATCCATTTGGGTGGAAATCAGGAACAGTAAGGCGAAAAAGTCACTGATAGGAGTAATCTATAGGCCACCAAATAGTAACATTATGGTGGGGCAGGCAATAAACAAAGAAACAACAGATGCATGTAGAAATGGTACAGCAGTTATCATGGGGGATTTTAATCTACATGTTGATTGGTTTAACCAGGTCGGTCAAGGCAGCCTTGAGGAGGAGTTTATAGAATGTATCCGCGATAGTTTCCTGGTATGAACAGTATAGAACAGTATGTAATAGAACCTACGAGGGAACAAGCGGTCCTAGATCTGGTCCTGTGTAATGAGACAGGATTGATTCAGGATCTCATAGTTAGGGGTCCACTCGGAAGGAGCGATCACAATATGGTGGAATTTAAAATACAGATGGAGGGTGAGAAGGTAAAATCAAGCACGAGTATTTTATGCTTAAACAAAGGAGATTACAATGGGATGAGAGAAGAACTAGCTAAGATAGACTGGGAGCAAAGACTTTATAGTGAAACAGTTGAGGAACAGTGGAGAACCTTCCAAGTGATTTTTCACAGTGCTCAGCAAAGGTTTATACCAACAAAAAGGAAGGACGGTAAAAAGAGGGAAAATCGACCGTGGATATCTAAGAACATAAGAACTAGGAGCAGGAGTAGGCCATCTGGCCCCTCGAGCCTGCTCCGCCATTCAATGAGATCATGGCTGATCTTTTGTGGACTCAGCTCCACTTTCCGGCCCGAACACCATAACCCTTAATCCCTTTAAGGAAATAAGGGAGAGTATCAAATTGAAGGAAAAAACATACAAAGTAGCAAAGATCAGTGGGAGACTAGAGGACTGGGAAATCTTTAGGGGGCAACAGAAAGCTACTAAAAAAGCTATAAAGAAGAGTAAAATAGATTATGAGAGTAAACTTGCTCAGAATATAAAAACAGATAGTGAACGTTTCTACAAATACATAAAACAAAAAAGAGTGGCTAAGGTAAATATTGGTCCTTTAGAGGATGAGAAGGGAGATTTAATAATGGGAGATGAGGAAATGGCTGAGGAACTGAACACGTTTTTTGGGACGGTCTTCACAGTGGAAGACACAAATAACATGCCAGTGACTGATGGAAATGAGGCTATGACAGGTGAGGACCTTGAGAGGATTGTTATCACCAAGGAGGTAATGATGGGTAAGCTAATGGGGCTAAAGGTAGACAAGTCTCCTGGACCTGATGGAATGCATCCCAGAGTGCTAAAAGAGATGGCTAGGGAAATTGCAAATGCACTAGTGATAATTTACCAAAATTCACTAGACTCTGGGGTGGTCCCGACGGATTGGAAATTAGCAAACCTGACACCACTGTTTAAAAAAGGAGGTAGGCAGAAAGCGGGTAATTATAGGCCAGTGAGCCTATAATCTTCGGTAGTAGGGAAGATGCTGGAATCTATCATCAAGAACGAAATAGCGAGGCATCTGGATGGAAATTGTCCTATTGGGCAGACGCAGCATGGGTTCATAAAGAGCCTAACTAATTTTGTGGAATTTTTTTGAGGACATTAACAGTGCGGTAGATAACGGGGAGCCAATGGATGTGGTATATCTGGATTTCCAGAAAGCCTTTGATAAGGTGCCACACAAAAGGTTGTTGCATAAGATAAAGATGCATGGCATTAAGGGGAAAGTAGTAGCATGGATAGAGGCTTGGTTAATTAATAGAAAGCAAAGAGTGGGGATTAATGGGTGTTTCTCTGGTTGGCAATCAGAAGCTTGTGGTGTCCCTCAGGGATCAGTGTTGGGCCCACAACTGTTCACAATTTACATAGATGATTTGGAGTTGGGGACCAAGGGCAATGTGTCCAAGTTTGTAGACGACACTAAGATAAGTGGTAAAGCAAAAAGTGCAGAGGATACTGGAAGTCTGCAGAGGGATTTGGATATGCTAAGTGAAAGGGCTAGGGTCTGGCAGATGGAATACAATATTGACAAATGTGAGGTTATCCATTTTGGTAGGAATAATAGCAAAAGGGATTATTATTTAAATGATAAATTATTAAAACATGCCGCTGTGCAGAGAGACCTGGGTGTGCTAGTGCATGAGTCACAAAATGTTGGTTTTCAGGTGCAACAGGTGATTAAGAAGGCAAATGGAATTTTGTCCTTCATTGCTAGAGGGATGGGGTTTAAGACTAGGGAGGTTCTGCTGCAATTGTATAAGGTTTTAGTGAGGCCACAGCTGGAGTATTGTGTCCAGTTTTGGTCTCCTTACTGGAGAAAGGACGTACTGGCACTGGAGGGTGTGCAGAGGAGATTCACTAGGTTAATCCCAGAGCTGAAGGCGTTGGATTACGAGGAGGGGTTGAGTAGACTGGGACTGTACTCGTTGGAATTTAGAAGGATGAGGGGGGGATCTTATAGAAACATATAAGATTATGAATGGAATAGATAGAATAGACGCGGGCAGTTGTTTCCACTGGCGGGTGAAAGCAGAACTAGGGGGCATAGCCTCAAAATAAGGGAAAGTAGATTTAGGACTGAGTTTAGTAGGAACTTCTTCACCCAAAGGGTTGTGAATCTATGGAATTCCTTGCCCAGTGAAGCAGTAGAGGCTCCTTCATTAAATGTTATTAAGATAAAGATAGATAGTTTTTTGACGAATAAAGGGATTAAGGGTTATGGTGTTCGGGCCGCAAAGTGGAGCTGAGTCCACAAAAGATCAGCCATGATCTCATTAAATTGTGGAGCAGGCTCGAGGGGCTAGATGGCCTACTCCTGCTCCTAGTTCTTATGTTCTTATAAATGTGAGGTAATGCATTTTGGAAGGTCTAATGCAGGTAGGGAATATACAGTGAATGGTAGAACCCTCAAGCGTATTGAAAGTCAAAGAGATCTAGGAGCACAGGTCCACAGGTTACTGATAGGGGCAACACAGCTGGAGAGGGTAGTCAAGAAGGCATACGGCATGCTTGCCTTCATTGGCCGGGGCATTGAGTATAAAAATTGGCAAGTCATGTTGCAGCTGTATAGAACCTTAGTTAGGCCACACTTGGAGTATAGTGTTCAATTCTGGTCGCCACACTACCAGAAGGATGTGGAAGGTTTAGAGAGGGTGCAGAAGAGATTTACCAGAATGTTGCCTGGTATGGAGGGCATTAGCTATGAGGAGCGGTGAATAAACTCGGTTTGTTCTCACTGGAACGAAGGAGGTTGAGGGGCGACCTGATAGAGGTCTACAAAATTATGAGGGGCATCGACAGAGTGGAGAGTCAGAGGCTTTTCCCCGGGGCAGAGGGGTCAATTACGGGGGGGGGGGGGGGGGGGTTAGGTTTAAGTTGAGAGGGGCCAGGTTTAGAGTAGATGTACGAGGCAAGTTTTTTACGCAGCGGGTAGTGGGTGCCTGGAACCCGCTACCGGAGGAGGTGGTGGAAGCAGGGACAATAGTGACATTTAAGGGTCATCTTGACGAATACATGAATAGGATGGGAATAGAGGGATACGGACCCAGGAAGTGTAGAAGATTGTAGTTTAGTCGGCCAGCATGTTCGGCACGGGCTTGGAGGGCTGAAGGGCCTGTTCCTGTGCTGTACATTTCTTTGTTCTATCCCAAAGTTCCGAAACTTCCAGGATCCACGAGATGAGAGAAAGTTGTCTGCCAAATGTCCGTGTGTGGAATCATGTATTTCCTCTCACCAAATGGCCATTGCCCAGCCAGCATTGGAGCGACGCGACGGAATTGAGGATTTTACTCACTTCACAAGATCCCCATCTCCTCTGTTCTCTCTGTATTCTCACTTCCTCTTAATTCCCAGTTTGGAAACGTTTCACGATTGGGCACGAGGGCCAATGGCTTCCGATTAAACCGTTAATTTGGTCCACCTTGCTCTCCTTTGTCTACATTGAAATTGCTTAACAAAAAATTGTCTCGTCTCCTGGGTATGGATTGCAGACAGTCAAACAAAGAACAAAAGAGAAAGAAATGTACAGCACAGGAACAGGCCCTTCGGCCCTCCAAGCCCGTGCCGAACATGCTGCCCGACTAAACTACAATCTTCTACACTTCCTGGGTCCGTATCCCTCTATTCCCATCCTATTCATGTATTTGTCAAGATGCCCTTAAATGTCACTATCGTCCCTGCTTCCACCACCTCCTCCGGTAGTGAGTTCCAGGCACCCACTACCCTCTGCGTAAAGAACTTGCCTCGTACATCTACTCTAAACCTTGCCCCTCTCACCTTAAACCTATGCCCCCTAGTAATTGACCCCTCTACCCTGGGGAAAAGCCTCTGACTATCCAATCTGTCTATGCCCCTCATACTTTTGTAGACTTCTATCAGGTCTCCCCTCAACCTTCTTCGTTCCAGTGAGAACACACCGAGTTTATTCAATCGCTCCTCATTGCTAATGCCCTCCATACCAGGCAACATTCTGGTAAATCTCTTCTGCACCCTCTCTAAAGCCTCCACATCCTTCTGGTAGTGTGGCGACCCGAATTGAACACTATACTCCAAGTGTGGCCTAACTAAGGTTCTGTACAGCTGCAACATAGAACATAGAACATAGAACAATACAGCGCAGTACAGGCCCTTCGGCCCACGATGTTGCACCGGAACAAAAGCCATCTAACCTACACTATACCATTATCATCCATATGTTTATCCAATAAACTTTTAAATGCCCTCAATGTTGGCGAGTTCACCACTGTAGCAGGTAGGGCATTCCACGGCCTCACTACTCTTTGCGTAAAGAACCTACCCCTGACCTCTGTCCTATAGCTATTACCCCTCAGTTTAAGGCTATGTCCCCTCGTGCTAGCCATTTCCATCCGCGGGAGAAGGCTCTCACTGTCCACCCTATCTAACCCTCTGATCATTTTGTATGCCTCTATTAAGTCTCCTCTTAACCTTCTTCTCTCTAACGAAAACAACCTCAAGTCCATCAGCCTTTCCTCATAAGATTTTCCCTCCATACCAGGCAACATCCTGGTAAATCTCCTCTGCACCCGTTCCAAAGCCTCCACGTCCTTCCTATAATGCGGTGACCAGAACTGTACGCAATACTCCAAATGCGGCCGTACCAGAGTTCTGTACAGCTGCAACATGACCTCCCGAATCCGGAACTCAATCCCTCTACCAATAAAGGCCAACACTTCATAGGCCTTCTTCACAACCCTATCAACCTGGGTGGCAACTTTCAGGGATCTATGTACAGGGACACCTAGATCCCTCTGCTCATCCACACTTTCAAGAACTTTTCCATTAGCCAAATATTCCACATTCCAGTTTTTCCTTCCAAAGTGAATCACCTCACACTTCTCTACATTAAACTCCATTTGCCACCTCTCAGCCCAGCACTGCAGCTTATCTATATCCCTCTGTAACCTGCTACTTCCTTCCACACTATCGACAACACCACCGACTTTAGTATCGTCTGCAAATTTACTCACCCACCCTTCTGCGCCTTCCTTTAGGTCATTGATAAAAATGACAAACAGCAACGGCCCCAGAACAGATCCTTGTGGTACTCCACTTGTAACTGAACTCCATTCTGAACATTTCCCATCAACCACCAACCTCTGTCTTCTTTCAGCTCGCCAATTTCTGATCCACATCTCTTAATCACCCTCAATCCCCAGCCTCCGTATTTTCTGCAATAGCCTACCGTGGGGAACCTTATCAAACGCTTTGCTGAAATCCATATACACCACATCAACTGCTCTACCCTCGTCTACCTGTTCAGTCACCTTCTCAAAGAACTCGAGAAGGTTTGTGAGGCATGACCTACCCTTCACAAAGCCATGCTGACTATCCCTGATCATATTATTCCTATCTAGATGATTATAAATCTTGTCTCTTATAATCCCCTCCAAGACTGTACCCACTACAGACGTGAAGCTCACCGGTCTATAGTTGCCGGGGTTGTCTCTGCTCCCCTTTTTGAACAAAGGGACCACATTTGCTATCCTCCAGTCCTCTGGCACTATTCCTGTATCCAATGATGACATAAAAATCAAAGCCAATGGTCCAGCAATCTCTTCCCTGGCCTCCCAGAGAATCCTAGGATAAATCCCATCAGGTCCCGGGGACTTATCTATTTTCAGCCTGTCCAGAATTGCCAACACCTCTTCCCTACGTACCTCAATGCCATCTAATCTATTTACCTGGATCTCAGCATTCTCCTCCACAACATTATCTTTTTCCTGAGTGAATACTGACGAAAAATATTCATTTAGTATCTCGCCTATCTCTTCAGACTCTACACACAACTTTCCATCCCTGTCCTTGACTGGTCCTACTCTGTCCCTAGTCATTCGCTTATTCCTGACATACCTATAGAAAGCTTTTGGGTTTTCCTTGATCCTTCCTGCCAAATACTTCTCATGCCCCCTCCTTGCTCGTCTTAGCTCTCTCTTTAGATCCTTCCTCGCTACCTTGTAACTATCCATCGCCCCAACTGAAACGTCACACCTCATCTTCACATAGGCCTCCTTCTTCCTCTTAACAAGAGATTCCACTTCTTTGGTAAACCAGAGATTCCACTTCTTTGGTAAACCATGACTTGCCAATTCTTATACTCAGTGCCCCGGCCAATGAAGGCAAGCATGCCGTATGCCTTCTTGACTACCTTCTCCACCTGTGTTGCCCCTTTCAATGACCTGTGGACCTGTAGTCCTAGACCTCTTTGACTTTCAATACTCTTGAGGGCTCTACCATTCACTGTATATTGCCTACCTGCATTAGACCTTCCAAAATGCATTACCTCACATTTGTCCGGATTAAAATCCATCTGCCATCTCTCCGCCCAAGTCTCCAAACAATCTAAATCCTGCTGTATCCTCCGACAGTCCTCATCGCTATCCGCAATTCCACCAACCTTTGTGTCGTCTGCAAACTTACTAATCAGACCAGTTCCATTTTCCTCCAAATCATTTATATATACGACAAAGAGCAAAGGTCCCAGCACTGATCCCTGTGGAACACCACTGGTCACAGCCCTCCAATTAGAAAAGCATCCTTCCATTGCTACTCTCTGACTTCCATGGCCTAGCCAGTTCTGTATCCACCTTGCCAGCTCACCCCTGATCCCGTGTGACTTCACCTTTTGTACTAGTCTACCATGAGGGACCTTGTCAAATGCCTTACTGAAGTCCATATAGACAACATCCACTGCCCTACCTGTATCAATCATCTTAGTGACCTCCTCGAAAAACTCTATCAAGTTAGTGAGACACGACCTCCCCTTCACAAAACCGTGCTGCCTCTCACTAATACGTCCATTTGTTTCCAAATGGGAGTAGATCCTGTCTCGAAGAATTCTCTCCAGTAATTTCCCTACCACTGAAGTAAGGCTCACCGGCCTGTAGTTCCCGGGATTATTTTTGCTACCCTTCTTAAAAAGAGGAACAACATTGTGTATTCTCCAGTCCTCCGGGACATCCCCTGAAGACAGCGAGGATCCAAATATATCTGTCAAGGCCTCAGCAATTTCCTCTCCAGCCTCCTTCAGTTTTCTGGGGTAGATCCCATCAGGCCCTGGGGACTTATCTACCTTAATATTTTTTAAGACACCCAACACCTCGTCTTTTTGGATCTCAATGTGACCCAGGCTATCTACACACCCTTCTCCAGACTCAACATCTACCAATTTCTTCTCTTTGGTGAATACTGATGCAAAGTATTCATTTAGTACCACGCCCATTTCCTCTGGCTCCACACATAGATTCCCTTGCCTATCCTTCAGTGGGCCAACCCTTTCCCTGGCTACCCTCTTGCTTTTTATGTACGTGTAAAAGGCCTTGGGATTTTCCTTAACCCTATTTGCCAATGACTTTTCGTGACCCCTTCTATCCCTCCTGACTCCTTGCTTAAGTTCCTTCCTACTTTCCTTATATTCCACGCAGGCTTCGTCTGTTCCCAGCATTTTAGACCTGACAAATGCCTCCTTTTTCTTTTTGACGAGGCCTACAATATCTCTCGTCATCCAAGGTTCCCGAAAATTGCCGTATTTATCCTTCTTCCTCACAGGAACATGCAGGTCCTGAATTCCTTTCAACTGCCACTTGAAAGCCTCCCACACGTCAGATGTTGATTTGCCCTCAAACATGCGCCCCCAATCTATGTTCTTCAGTTCCCGCCTAATATTGTTATAATTAGCCTTACCCCAATTTAGCACATTCATCCTAGGACCACTCTTATCCTTGTCCACCAGTACTTTAATACTTACTGACTTGTGGTCACTGTTACCGAAATGCTCCCCTACTGAAACATCTACCACCTGGCCGGGCTCATTCCCCAATACCAGGTCCAGTACCGCCCCTTCCCTAGTTGGACTGCCTACATATTGTTTTAAGAAGCCCTCCTGGATGCTCCTTACAAACTACGCCCCGTCTAAGCCCCTGGCACTAAATGAGTCCCAGTCAATATTGGGGCAGTTGAAGTCTCCCATCACCACTACCCTGTTGTTTTTACTCTTTTCCAAAATCTGTCTACCTATCTGCTCCTCTATCTCCCGCTGGCTGTTCGGACGCCTGTAGTAAACCCCCAACATTGTGACTGCACCCTTCTTATTCCTGATCTCTACCCATATAGCCTCACTGCCCTCTGAGGTGTCCTCCCGCTGTACAGCTGTGATATTCTCCCGAACCAGTAGCGCAACTCCGCCTCCCCTTTTACATCCCCCTCTATCCCGCCTGAAACATCTAAATCCTGGAACGTTTAGCTGCCAATCCTGCCCTTCCCTCAACCAGGTCTCTGTAATGGCAACAACGTCATAGTTCCAAGTACTAATCCAAGATCTAAGTTCATCTGCCTTACTCGTAATACTTCTTGCATTAAAACATATGCACTTCAGGCCACCAGACCCGCTGTGTTCAGCAACTTCTCCCTGTCTGCTCTGCCTCAGAGCCACACTGTCCCTATTCCCTAGTTCTCCCTCAATGCTCTCACCTTCTGACCTATTGCTCCCGTGCCCAGTCGCTTGAAGATATCACCATTCTGCTTCCGGGAGTTGAACAGTTTGAAAGTCTATATAAATAACTGATTTCTGGAATTCACATTTGTCAATCAGCCGGAATTTAGGGTGGGAAATAATTCAGCTGAGGAGTTACAAGTCTGAAATGCTACAACGTCTGTCTGCCACCCATTCCGGTTAATATAAAGGGCTGAACATTGGAGCCACAATTACAGACACTGGTAAATCTGCTAAACATAGGAGTATGTTGGAATCAATAAAATGTAAGGCAGCACCTGGTGAGGACTGAAAATTAACATATTTGCTCCACAATCTTTCGTCAGAAAGACATGTATTAAAGATCGGCAGGTTAAAAGCAATGTAACAGTCAGTGAACATTCGAAATTTTGAGTAGTAAACTTTGAAAGAGAGCAAATAGGAGGAGGAATAAGCGATTCGGCCCTTCGACCATTCATTATGATTATGGCTGATCATCCAATTCCACAGTCTGTTCCCGATTTGCCACCATATCCTTTTATCTCTTTCGCCACAAGAGGTATATTTAACTTTTCCTTTACAATATGAAATGTTTTGGCCTCAAATACTTTCTGTGGTCGCGAAATCCAGAAGCTCACCAGTCCCTCAGTGAAGGACTGTCTCCTCACTTCAGTCTGAAATAGACAATCTCGTATCCTTAGATTGTGACCCCCTGGTTCTGGACTTCCCCACAACCGGATGCACTCTTCCTGCATCTACCATGTTCAGTGCAGTTCGTATTCCATATGCTTCTATGAGATTACCTCTAATTCTTCTGAACTCCAGAACAAATAATGAACACCTATGAAAGGCTACAATCATGCGGAAGGTAGGAGGGAGCATTTGACAAAAAAGTGAAATGGTTCACGGATAATTGGTCTATTAACTACTTAGAAGATGTGTTCACAGGAGGTTAAATTGGTGACAACAAAATAACCAAGGTGGAGGGAAGTATAGATAATGTGGAAAAGAGGAAAGAATTGTAATGGCGCAGAAAATAAATAAATAAAAATAGTGTGTGGATTGCGGTGTTTGCAAAATCAACCAGCCTTTTACCAACGGAGGACTTCAGTTCTAAGACCCCCCCCCCCCCCAACACACACACACACACACACACACTTTTTCAGAACTCGTTATTGGGTTGCTAATAGTCACAGTGGTCTAAGACACCTGGCTTGTAATGCAGAACAAGACCAGCAGCGCGCCTTCAATTCCCGTTCCAGCCTCCCCGAACAGGCGCAGGAATGTGGCGAACAGGGGCTTTCACAGTAACTAAATTGAAGCCTACTTGTGACAATAAGCGATTATAATTATAATATAATAATAGGCTCCATTAACAACATCGGACTTTCAGGAAATGTTGCTCACACTATCGATTAATTTTAGCCGTAACTTGAATATAACAGACGTAAAACTATTGAACTGAAAACAATGTATCATGCTTTCCTGGCTGGCTTTCAGTGGAAGAGTGAAGGCATTCGACATGCTCTGAAAATCTTTTACATGGAAGTAGGGATAGCTCAGTGAAACCAACAAAATGTAAATATATCAGGAGCATAGGTAAGCAGCATTTTGCAACACATACTCAGGCTGGGGGCAGAGGGTACAATAAGTGCGAGATGGAACAAAGTACTGATAGAAACAGCAATGAGGAAAATTGTTCTGAAGGCAAGTGTGCGCACCAGCGCGATTATGCTAATTATTGTGGTGGAGAGAATGCGTTAACTTAAATTTTGGGAACCTAAGGAAAACACAGAGATGAGTCAGAATCGAATCATGCCAAGGTGCGTGGTGAGATTGTGGTACATTGCAATCAGAATAAACATTGAAAGTCAAATTTCCTCAAAGCAAAGTACGTTAATGGTGCCAAAACACCATCAGAATATTGGCAGTATATTATGTGGATGTGGGTTGCGAAATGGGAACGAAATAAACAAACGTTCACTTGTCGTTCTCAAATGTTCTTATAACTGCGACCATGCTCAAGCATGCCCAAACATTATTGGCGACCGCAAAATCGTAATATTTAGGCATGAAGAGGACAAAGGGTTTGCTGTAAATGATTAAGTTCTGAGGAATTTCTTCATTCCAAGGCGAGTGCAGATGTAAAGGAGATGAATTGTCTTCTGGGGATGATTAATGAACATCGAACATAGGACATTACAGCGCAGTACAGGCCCTTCAGCCCTCGATGTTGCGCCGACCTGTGAAACCACTCGAAAGCCTATTTACACGATTCCCTTATCGTCCATATGTCTATCCAATGACCATTTGAATACCCTTAGTGTTGCGAGTCCACTACTGTTGCAGGCAGGGCATTCCACACCCTTACTACTCTCTGAGTAAAGAACCTACCTCTGACGTCTGTCTTATATCTATCTCCCCTCAATTTAAAGCCATGTCCCCTCGTGCTAGACATCACCACCCGAGGAAAAAGGCTCTCACTGTCCACCCGATCCAATCCTCTGATCATCTTGTATGCCTCAATTAAGTCACCTCTTAACCTTCTTCTCTCTAACGAAAACAGCCTCAAGTCCCTCAGCCTTTCCTCATAAGATCTTCCCTCCATACCAGGCAACATTCTGGTCAATCGCTTCTGCACCCTTTCCAATTCTTCCACATCCTTCCTATAATGCGGTGACCAGAATTGCACACAATACTCTAAATGCGGCCGCACCAGAGTTTTGTACAGCTGCAACATGACCTCGTGGCTCCGAATCTCAATCGCTCTACCAATAAAAACTAACACACCGTACACCTTCTTAACAACCCTCTGAACCTGAGTGGCAACCTTCAGGGGTCTAAGTACATGGACACCGAGATCTCTCTGCTCATCCACACTGCCAAGAATCTTACCATTAGCCCAGTACTCCGTCTTCCTGTTATTCCTTCCAAAATGAATCACCTCACACTTTTCTGCATTAAACTCCATCTACCACCTCTCATCCCAGCGCTGCAGCTTATCTACGTCCCTCTGTAACTTATAATATCCTTCCGCACTGTCCACAACTCCACCGACTTTAGTGTCATCTGCAAATTTACTCACCCATCCTTCTACGCCCTCCTCCAGGTCATTTATAAAAATGACAAACAGCAGTGGCTCCAAAACAGATCCTTGTGGTACACCACTAGTAATTGGACTCCAGTCTGAACACTTCCCATCAACCACCACCCTTTGTCTTCTTCCAGCTAGCCAATTTCTGATCCAAACTGCTAAATCTCCCTGAATCCCATGCTTCCATATTTTCTGCAGTAGCCTACCGTGGCGAACCTTATCAAACGCTTTACTGAAATCTATATACACCACATCAACTGCTTTACCCTCATCCACCTGTTTGGTCGCCTTTTCAAATCACTCAATAAGGTTTGTGAGGCACGACCTACCGTTCACGAAACCGTGTTGACTATGTATAATCAAATTATTCCTTTCCAGACGATTATACACCCTATCTCTTATAAACCTTTCCAAGATTTTGCCCACAACAGATGTAAGGCTCACTGGTCTATCGTTACCGGGGTTGTCTCTACTCCCCTTCTTGAACAAGGGGACAACATTTGCTATCCTCCAGTCTTCTGGCACTATTCCTGTTGACAAAGATGACTTAAAGATCAAAGCCAAAGGCTCAGCAATCTCCTCCCTAGCTTCCCAAAGAATCCTAGGATTAATCCCATCCGGCCCAGGGGACTTATCTATTTTCACCCTTTCCAGAATTGATAACACCTCCTCCTTATGAACCTGAAGCCCTTCTAGTCTAGTAGCCTGAATCTCAGTATTCTCCTCGACAACATTGTCTTTTTGCTCTGTGAATACTGACGAAAAATATTCATTTAGCACCTCTCCTCTCTCCTCGGACTCCAAGCACAATTTCCCACTACTGTCCTTGACTGGCCCTACTCTTACCCTAGTCATTCTTTTATTCCTGACATATCTATAGAAAGCTTTAGGGTGATCAAAGAACAAACAAAGATATGTACAGCACAGGAACAGGCCCTTCGGCCCTCCAGGCCCGTGCCGACCATGCTGCCCGACTAAACTACAATCTTCTACACTTCCTTGGTCCGTATCCCTCTATTCCCATCCTATTCATGTATTTGCCCCTTAAATGTCACTATCGTCCCTGCTTCCACCACCTCCTACGGTAGCGAGTTCCAGGCACCCACTACCCTCTGCATAAAAAACTTGCCTCGTACATCTACTCTAAACCTGGCCCCTCTCACCTTAAACCTATGCCCCCCCCCTCAGTTATTGACCCCTCTACCCCGTGGAAAAGCCTCTGACTATCCACTCTGTCTATGCTTCTCATTATTTTGTAGACCTCTATCAGGTCGCCCCTCAACCTCCTTCGTTCCAGTGAGAACACACCTCATAGCGAATGCCCTCCATACCAGGCAACATTGTGATAAATCTCTTCTGCACCCTCTCTAAAGCCTCCATATCCTTCTGGTACTGTGGCGACCAGAATTGAACACTATACTCCAAGTGTGTCCTAACTACAGCTGCAACATGACTTGCCAATTCTTATAATCAATGCCCCGGCCAATGAAGGCAAGCATGCCGTATGCCTTCTTGACTACCTTCTCCACCTGTGTTGCCCCTTTCAGTGACCTGTGGACCTGTACTCCTAGATCTCTTTGACTTTCAATACTCCTGAGGGTTCTACCATTCACTGCATATTCCCTACCTGCATTAGACCTTCCAAAATGCATTACCTCACATTTGTATGGATTAAACTCCATCTGCCATCTCTCCACCCATGTCTCCAGACAATCTAAATCCTGCTGTATCCTCCGACAGTCCTCATCGCTATCCGTAATTCCACCAACCTTTGTGTCGCCTGCAAACTTACTAATCAGACCAGTTACATTTTCCTCCAAATCATTTACATATACTACAAACAGCAAAGGTCCCAGCACTGATCCCTGTGGAACACCACTGAACACATCCCTCCAATTAGAAAAGCATCCTTCCATTGCTACTCTCTGCCTTCTATGACCTAGCCAGTTCTGTATCCACCTTGCCAGCTCACCCCTGATCCCGTGTGACTTCACCTTTTGTACTAGTCTACCATGAGGGACCTTGTCAAAGGCCTTACTGAAGTCCATATCGACAACATCCACTGCCCTACCTGCATCCATCATCTTAGTGACCTCCTCGAAAAACTCTATCAAGTTAGTGAGACACGACCTCCCCTTCACAAAACCGTGCTGCCTCTCACTAATACGTCCATTTGCTTCCAAATGGGAGCAGATCCTGTCTCGAAGAATTCTCTCCAGTAATTTCCCTGACACTGAAGTAAGGCTCACCGGCCAGTAGATCCCTGGATTATCCTTGCTACCCTTCTTAAACAGAGGAACAACGTTGGCTATTTTCCAGTCCTCCGGGACATCCCCTGAAGACAGTGAGGATCCAAAGATTTCTGTCAAGGCCTCAGCAATTTCCTCTCCAGCCTCCTTCAGTATTCTGGAGTCGATCCCATCAGGCCCTGGGGACTTATCTACCTTAATGTTTTTTAAGACACCCGACACACCGTGTTGAAAGGTGGGTCAGTAAATTTGCGGACGATACGAAGATTGGTGGAGTTGTGGATAGTGAGGAGGCCTGCTGTCGGCTGCAGAGAGACATAGATAGGATGCAGAGCTGGGCTGAGAAGTGGCAGATGGAGTTTAACCCTGAAAAGTGTGAGGTTGTCCATTTTGGAAGGACAAATATGAATGCGGAATACAGGGTTAAACGTAGAGTTCTTGGCAATGTGGAGGAGCAGAGAGACCTTGGGGTCTATGTTCATACATTTTTCAAAGTTGCCACTCAAGTGGACAGGGCGGTGAAGGAGGCCTGTTGTATGTTAGCGTTCATTAACAGAGGGATTGAATTGAAGAGCCGCGAGGTGATGATGCAGCTGTACAAAACTTTGGTAAGGTCACATTTGGAGTACTTTGTGCAGTTGTGGTCGCCTCATTTTTGGAAGGATGTGGAAGCTTTGGAAAAAGTGCAAAGGAGATTTTCCAGGATGCTGCCTGGAATGGAGAGTAGGGCTTACGTGGAAAGGTTGAGGTTGCTAGGCCTTTTCTCATTAGAACGGAGAAGGATGAGGGGCGACTTGATAGAGGTTTATAAGATGATCAGGGGAATAGATAGAGCAGACAGTCAGAGACTTTTTTCCCGGAGGACTGGAGAATTGCTAATGTTATCCCTCTGTTAAAGAAGGGTAGCAGGGATAATCCAGGGAATAATTGACCAGTGAGCTTGACGTCAGTGGAAGGCAAACTGTTGGAGAAGATACTGAGGGATAGGATCTATTCACATTTGGAAGAAAATAGACTTATCAGTGATAGGCAGCATGGTTTTGTGCAGGGAAGGTCATGTCTTACAAACCAATACAATTCTTTGAGGAAATGCCAAAGTTAATTGATGAGGAAGGGCTGTAGATGTCATATACATGGACTTCAGTAAGGCGTTTGATAAAGTTTCCCATGGCAGGTTGATGGAAAAAGTGAAGTCGTATGGGGTTCAGGGTGTACTAGCTAGATGGACAAAGAACTGGCTGGGCACCAGGAGACATAGAGTAGTAGTGGAAGGGAGTGTCTCAAAAGTGAGAAAGTTGACTAGTGGTGTTCCACCGGGATCCGTGCTCGGACCACTGTTGTTTGTGATATACATAAATGATCTGGACGAAGGTATAGTTGGTTTGATTAGCAAGTTTGCAGCAAAATATAAATAGATTGGATAGTTGGGCAGGATTGGAGTTCAATCCAGGCAAAAGCGAGGTGATGCATTTTGGAAGATCTAATTCAAGACCGGATTACACGGTCAATGGAAGAGTCCTGGGAAAAGTTGATGTACAGAGAGATCTGGGAGTTCACGTCCATTGTGCCCTGAAGGTGGCAACGCAGGTCGATAGAGTGGGCAAGAAGGCATACAGCATGCTTGCCTTCATCGGACGGGGTATTGAGTACAAGAGTCGGCAGGTCATGTTACAGTTATATAGGACTTTGGTTCGGCCACATTTGGAATACTGCGTGCAGTTCTGGTCGCCACATTACCAGAAGGATGTGGATGCTTTAGAGAGGGTGCAGAGGAGGTTCACTAGGATGTTGCCTGATATGGAGGGTGCTAGCTATGAAGAAAGGTTGAGTAGATTAGGATTGTTTTCGTTGGAAAGACGGCGGTTGAGGGGGGACCTGATTGAGGATTACACAATTATGAGATATATGGACAGGGTGGATAGCAACAAGCTTTTTCCAAGAGTGGGGGTGTCAACTACAAGGGGTCACGATTTGAAGGTGAGAGGGGGAAAGTTTAAGGGAGATGTGCGTGGACATTTTTCTACGCAGAGGGTGGTGGGTTCCTGGAACGATTTGCCAGCGGAGGTGGTAGACGCGGGCACAATAGCATCATTTAAGATGTATCGAGACATATATATGAACGGGCGGGGAACAGAGGGAAGTAGATCCTTGGAAAATAGGTGACAGGTTTAGATAAAGGATCTGGATCTGCGCAGGCTGGGAGGGTCGAAGGGCCTGTTCCTGTGCTGTAATTGTCTTTGTTCTTTGTTCATTGTGATTCATTTTGGAAGGAATAACAGGAAGACAGAGTACTGGGCTACTGGTAAGATTCTTGTACGAAGTCTTACAACACCAGGTTAAAGTCCACCAGGTTTGTTTCGATGTCACTAGCTTTCGGAGCGCTGCTCCTTCCTGAGGTGAATGAAGAGGTATGTTCCAGAAACATATATATAGACAAATTCAAAGATGCCAGACAATGCTTGGAATGGGGCCATTAGCAGGTGATTAATCCCAGTCCAACGCCGGCATCTCCACATCATGTCTACCATTGACACCGCAAACTGACGGCTCAAAGTGGGAGGATCTCCAGGAAGATCGCGCATATAGACACTGACATAAAGTTTCTACAAAGATGCAAGAAAGCAGACAAGATCCCGAAAGGGCTACAGATCACAACCCCACTCAAGTCGACCTACAACACAGACTACGCCGAGAGACTCTGCCGTCGCACCTCTCTCACACTCCTCAACCACCTCGTCCGCCAGCTCTACAGCAGACAACGCAACCTGGAAACCAAGATAGAGGCCATATTCTCAACTTGCGCACAGCAGTCAGCAGACCAGCTGCGGACACCGCCAAACAGATGAGACAACAACACTATGCCACCTATATGCACACCAAGAACAGAAAGCTTGAGAAACTTGGCATCACCACCGGCAGCAACCAAGCCACCCCCGGTGTCACAGTAGAAAACAATACAGGGAAATCTATTGTCAACTTGTCAGACTACACCCTTCAACCAGACGAAATCGACGTCCTCAGCAGAGGGCTCAATTTCTGCACCACCACCAAAATGGACCCCATCAGTCTCGCGGCAGACACGGGGGAATTCATCAGGCGAATGAGGCTCCGGGAATTCTTCCACAGACCCCAAGAGGCCAACAGCGAACCCAAGCAGACTACCAATGAACCGGAACAGCAGACCGAGAGATCTGCGGTGCAGCAACCGAAGAGGAAAGAGTCGAATTGCACCCCTCCGGAAGGCCGCTGCCTTAGACTCGACATGTATGCTCAAGCCGTCAGGTGTCGCGTCAATGCCAGATTCATCAGTCGCATTCACAAGACAGCCCTGAACGTCACCCAAGCACAACGTAATGCCATCCGCGCTCTCAAGACCAACCACAGCATCGTCATCAAACCAGCAGACAAAGGGGGGGGGGGGGGCACTGTCATACTGACCAGAACGGACTACTGCAAAGAAGTATACCGACAACTGAACGACCAAGAACACTACAGACAGTTACCCGCAGATGTGAACAAGGAACACATCCGCCAACTTAACAGACTGATCAAGACCTTGGATCCAGATCTTCAGAGCACCTTACGTGCGCTCATCCCACGTACTCCCCGCATTGGAGATCTCTACTGCCTCCCGAAAATACATAAGGCCAACACACCAGGCCGTCCTATCGTTTCAGGCAATGGGACCCTGTGTGAGAACCTCTCTGGCTATATCGAGGGCATCTTGAAACCCATCGTGCAAGGTACACCCAGCTTCTGTCGCGACACGGTGGACTTCCTACAGAAACTCAGCAACCATGGACCAGTTGAACCAGGAACATTCCTCGTCACAATGGACGTCTCGGCACTCTATGCCAGCATCCCTCATGACGATGGCATTGCTGCAACAGCCTCAGTACATAACACCGACAACTGCCAATCTCCAGATGCAATTCTGCAACTCATCCGCTTCATTCAGGGCAGCACGGTAGCATTATGGATAGCACAATTGCTTCACAGCTCCAGGGTCCCAAGTTCGATTCCGGCTTGGGTCACTGTCTGTGCGGAGTCTGCACATCCTCCCCGTGTGTGCGTGGGTTTCCTCCGGGTGCTCCGGTTTCCTCCCACAGTCCAAAGATCTGCAGGTTAGGTGGATTGGCCATGATAAATTGCCCTTAGTGTCCAAAATTGCCCTTAGTGTTGGGTGGGGTTACTGGGTTATGGAGATAGGGTGGAGGTGTTGACCTTGGGTGGGGTGCTCTTTCCAAGAGCCAGTGCAGACTCGATGGGCCAAATGGCCTCCTTCTGCACTGTAAATTCTATAAACTCTATGATTCTGGATCACAACGTCTTCACCTTTGACAACAAGTTCTTCATCCAGACGCACGGAACAACCATGGGGACCAAATTCGCAACCCAATCCGCCAACATCTTCATGCACAAATTTGAACAGGACCTACTCACCGCACAGGACCTTCAACCGACGTTATACACCAGATACATCGATGACATTTTCTTCCTTTGGACCCACAGCGAAGAATCACTGAAACGACTACACGATGACATTAATAAGTTCCATCCAACCATCAGACTCACTGTGGACTACTCTCCAAAATCAGTTGCATTCTTGGACACACTCGTCTCCATCAAGGACGGTCACCTCAGCACTTCGCTTTACCGCAAACCCACGGATAACCTCACGATGCTCCACTTCGCCACCTTCCACCCTAAACACTTTAAAGAAGCCATTCCCTATGGACAGGCTCTCCGTATACACAGGATCTGCTCAGACGAGGAGGAGCGTAACAGACATCTACAGACGTTGAAAGATGCCGTCGTACGAACGGGATATGGCGCTCGACTCATCGATCGACAGTTCCAACGCACCACAGCGAAAAACCGCACCAACCTCCTCAGAAGACAAACATGGGACACAACCGACAGAATACCCTTCGTCGTCCAGTACTTCCCTGGAGCGGAGAACCTACGTCATCTTCTTCACAGCCTTCAACACGTCATTGATGAAGATGAACATCTTGCCAAGGTCACCCCCCCCCCCCCCCACTTGCCTTCAAACAACCGTGCAACCTCAAACAAACCATTGTTTGCAGCAAACTACCCAGCCTTCAGAACAGTGACCACGACACCACGCAACCCTGCCATGGCAATCTCTGCAAGACGTGCCAGATCATCGACATGGATACCACCATTACACATGAGAACACCAACCACCAGGTACGCGGTACATACTCGTGCGACTCGGCCAACGTTGTCTACCTCATACGCTGCAGAAAAGGATGTCCCGAAGCGTGGTACATTGGCCAGACCATGCAGATGCTGCGACAACGAATGAACAGACATCGCACGACAATCACCAGGCAGGAATGTTCCCTTCCAGTCGGGGAACACTTCAGCAGTCAAGGGCATTCAGCCTCTGATCTCCGGGTAAGCGTTCTCCAAGGCGGCCTTCAGGACGCGTGACAACGCAGAATCGGCGAGCAGAAACTTATAGCCAAGTTCCACACACATGAGTGTGGCCTCAACCGGGACCTGGGATTCATGCCGCATTACGTTCATCCCCCACCATCTGGCCTGCAAAATCCTACCAACTGTCCTGGCTTGACACAGTTCACACCTCTTTAACCTGGGGTTACCCCATCTCTGGATCTGTAAAGATTTAATCATCTGCTAATGGTCGCATTCCAAGCATTGTCTGGCATCTTTGAATTTGTCTATATATATGTTTCTGGAACATACCTTTTCATTCACCTGAGGAAGGAGCAGCGCGCCGAAAGCTAGTGACATCGAAACAAACCTGTTGGACTTCAACCTGGTGTTGTAAGACTTCGTACTGTGCTCTCCCCAGTCCAACGCCGGCATCTCCTCATCATGGGTAAGATTCTTGTCAGTGTGGATGAGCAGAGAGATCTCGGTGTCCATGTACATAGATCCCTGAAAGTCGCCACCCAGTTTGAGAGGGTTGTTAAGAAGGCGTACGGTGTGTTTGGTTTTATTGGTAGAGGGACTGAGTTTCTGAGCCATGAGGTCATGTTGCAGCTGTATAAAACTCGGGTGCGGCCGCATTTGGAGTATTGCGTGCAATTCTGGTCGCCGTATTATAGGAAGGGTGTAGAAACATTGGAAAGGGTGCAGAGGAGATTTACCAGAATGTTGCCTGGTATGGAGGGAAGATCTTATGAGGAAAGGCTGAGGGACTTGAGGCTGTTTTGGTTAGAGAGAAGAAGGTTAAGAGGTGACTTAATTGAGGCATACAAGATGATCAGAGGATTGGATAGGGTGGACAGTCAGAGCCTTCTTCCTCGGATGGTGATGTCTAGCACGAGGGGACATAGCTTTAAATTGAGGGGAGATATATATGAGACAGATGTCAGAGGTAGTTTTTTTACTCAGAGAGTAGTAAGGGCGTGGAATGCCCTGCCTGCAAAAGTAGTGGACTCGCCAACACTTAGGGCATTCAAATGGTCATTGGATAGACATATAGACGAGAAGGGAATAGTGTAGATGGGCTTTAGAGTGGTTTCACAGGTCGGCGCAACATTGAGGGCCGAAGGGCCTGTACCGTGCTGTAATGTTCTATGTTCTGTGTTCTATGCTTTTTAATTCAGCTCCTGGCTGTTCATTCTCTCTTAGCAGAAGCTCTGTTCTTGTTCCACCTATGTCGTTTGTACGTTTGTGAACCACGACATCTGGATTGTTCCCCTCCCCCTCTTTGTTCCTCTACAGCTCAGATGCGATATTCAGAACCCGACCACCAGTCAGGCACCACAACCTTTGGGGCTCTCGATCCTGGTCACAGAGAAGAGTGCCAATGCCGCTAACCAGACTAGCCCCAATTACAACTACATTTCTTTATCTCCGCCTACTTGAATGGCTCTCTGTACCACGGTGCTGTGGTCAGTTTGCTCATCCTCCCTGCAGCCCACGTTCCCGTCCACACAGGGAACAAGAATCTCAAACCTGTTGGACAGATTCATAGATACATAGATACAGAGAAAATCGGAGCAGGCGGAGGACTTTTGGCCCTTCGAGCCTGCTCCGCCATTCATCACGATCATGGCTGATCATCCAACGAAATAGCCAAATCCTGCTTTCTCCTCATAGCCTTTCATCCCATTCGACCCAAGTACATAGGTACATAGAAAATACAGCACAGAACAGGCCCTTCGGCCCACGATGTTATGCCGAACCTTTGTCCTCGATTATCATTGAATTTACAGTGCAGAAGGAGGCCATTCGGCCCTTTGAGTCTGCACCGGCTCTTGGAAAGAGCACCCTACCCAAACTCAACACCTCCACCCAACACCAAGGGCAATTTTGGACATTAAGGGCAATTTATCATTGGCCAATTCACCTAACCTGCACATCTTTGGACTGTGGGAGGAAACCGGAGCACCCGGAGGAAACCCACGCAGACACGGGGAGGACGTGCAGACTCCGCACAGACAGCGACCCAAGCCGGAATCGAACCTGGGACCCTGGAGCTGTGAAGCAATTGTGCTATCCACAATGCTACCGTGCTGCCCCAAAGTGCTTTACCTAACCTCCTTTTGAATATATTCAATGATTTAGCATTAACTATTCCCTGTGGTAATGAATTCCACAGGCTCACCACTCTGTGTGTGAAGAAATATCTCCTTATCTCTGTCCGAAATCGTTTACATTGAATCCTCAGACTGAGACCCCCTGGTTATGTAGACACCAATCATTGGGAGCATCTTCACTGAATTTACCCTGTCTAGTCCTGTTAGAATGTTATAAGTCTCTATAAGACCCCTCCCAACCACATTCTGCTGAACTCCAGCGAGAACAATCCTAACCTAGTCATTGTCTTCTTTTTTGACAGTTGCGCCATCCCTGGAATCAGTCTGGCAAACCTTCGCTGCTCTCCCTCGAGAAGAACATCCTTCCTCAGAATAGGAGAACAAAACTGCACACAATATTCTGGGTGTGGCCTCACCAAGGCCCTGTATCATTACAGCAACACATCCCTGCTTCTATACTCGAAACCTGTCGCAAGGAAGGCAAACATACCATTAGCCTTCTTTACCGCCTGCTGCACCTGCATGCTTACCTTCAGCGACGGGTGCACAACGACACCCAGAGCCCGCTGCACTCTCCCCTTCCCAATTTACAACCATTCACGTAGTAATCTGCCTTCCTGTTTTGCTTCCAAAGCGAATAACCTCACACATATCCAAATTATACTGCACCTGCCACTGATTTGCCCACTCGCTCAACCTGTTCAGATCATGCTCTAGGATACCTCCATCCTAGAACATAGAACACAGAACATTACAGCGCAGTACAGGCCCTTCGTCCCTCGATGTTGCGCCGACATGTGAAAACACTCCGAAGCCCATCTACACTATTCCCTTATCGTCCATATGTCTATCCAATGGCAATTTGAATGCCCTTAGTGTTGGCGAGTCCACTACTGTTGCAGGCAGGGCATTCCACGCCCTTGCTACTCTCTGAGTAAATAACCTACGTCTGACATCTGTCCTATACCGATCTCCCCTCAATTTAAAGCTATGTCCCCTCGTGCTGGACATAACCATCCGAGGAAAAAGGGTCTCACTGTCCACAGTATCTAATCCTCTGATCATCTTGTATGCCTCAATTAAGTCACCTCTTAACCTTCTTCTCTCTAACGAAAACAGCCTCAAGTCCATCAGCCTTCCCATATAAGATCTATGGACATGGACACCGAGATCTCTCTGCTCATCCACACTGCCAAGAATCCTACCATTAGCCCAGTATTCTGTCTTCCTGTTATTCCTTCCAAAATGAATCACCTCACACTTTTCTGCATTAAACTCCATTTCTTACCTCTCAGCCCAGCGCTGCAGCTTATCTATGTCCCTCTGTAAATTCCTTCCGCACTGTCCATAACTCCACTGACTTTAGTGTCATCTGCAAATTTACTCACCCATCGTTCTACGCCCTCCTCCAGGTCATTTATAAAAATGACAAACAGCAGTGGCCCCAAAACAGGTCCTTGTGGCACACCACTAGTAACTGGACTCCAGTCTGAACACTTCCCATCAACCACCACCCTTTGTCTTCTTCCAATGTCTAGCCAATGTCTGTTCCAAACTGCTAAATCACCCTGAATCCCATGCCTCCATATTTTCTGCAGTAGCCTACTGTGGGGAACCTTATCAAACGCTTTACTGAAATCCATATACTCCACATCAACTGCTTTACCCTCATCCACCTGTTTGGTCACCTTCTCAAATAACTCAATAAGGTTTGTGAGGCACGACCTTCCCTTCACAAAACCGTGTTGACTATCTCCAATTAAATTATTTCTGTCCAGATGATTAAACATCCTATCTCTTATAAACCTTTCCACGACTTTGCCCACAACAGAAGTAAGGCTCACTAGTCTATAGTCACCGGGGTTGTCTCTACGCCCCTTCTTGAAGAAGGGGACAACATTTGCAATCCTCCAGTCTTCTGGCACTATTCCTGTTGACAACGATGACTTAAAGATCAAAGCCAAAGGCTCAGCAATCTCCTCCCTAGCTTCCCAGAGAATCCTAAAATAAAGCCCATCCGGCCCAGGTGTGATATGGTACGAATTAAGTTATGGCATGATGGGAAAACTGGCCAATGGGAAGACTGGTCAAAAGGTTTGATACAATACAAGAAAGGCTGAAACTACTCATTCCAGCTCACCGGGCCCATGTAAAGAATGCTGCCCGAACCATTTTCAGACTAGTATGGCCGTAGGCCAACTCTGCATAACTTGAAGTCTGAAACGATCAGCGAAGGTCGAGTCATTCCAAAACACCGGACCTCGGCAACTCCTGATAAAACTAACACGTCATAACCCAGGGCCGTAGAAATTTAAAACAAAGATAAGTTCAGGAAAGAATAAATCTATTCTGACCTTTCAATGTTCCCTCCGAGGACTAAATAATGGTAAGAGTGATATGACCAAACATGGCCAGGCCTTTGCTTTCGTTTGTACTTCCGATCAAACTCCTGACCATACTGTTGTCACATAATCTTGATAAAGTTAATGTATAAATATTGAGCTAATTCTCCGCGAAAATGGCGGAACTTACGAAAGAACGGAGCAGTTTTGTTGACTGCTCTCTTACTTCAAGTTTAGCCATTACCGCAAGCAGTTGTTTTCGAAAATAAAGCTTGTTATTCTGTCTTAACGAGTGTGTTGAATTTTTTTACCACAGAAGCGGGAAAATATTGACTTTGACATTTTGGCACAAGCCAGCAGTTACCAATATCCTGAGTGAATTCCGTGGGGGACTGAAGAAGTGATCGAGCCAGACCCGGAGGAAAGAGACAGACGCCGGCACAAGGTAAGATTAACCTTGGTCTCTCTCTCTCGGATTAGTTGTTCGACCCCTCTTCCCTGACGGAAGTAACTAAACAGGTGACGGTGCTCGAATCTAAATTGTACTTCTTAAATTGTTAGTAGAGCACGGCGGTTCAGAGACTCCAATTGTGGTTAGCGTTAGGTCAGGGACCTCTTGCTTGTTTTACAGGTTTAACTTTGGGTCAGGGACCCTGCAATTTGAATTGGTAACAGGGATTGTTTTGATTGCCAGGGGCATATTTTATTGACATTATGAGACAGAGTTTAGACAAAACCGGGGGCAATTCCCCTCTATTGGGTAATAAATTGGGTAACGATATTTGGCCACTAGGGGCCCTTGGAACTACGATAATTGCATTTCTGCTGAGAAAATCATTTGGCAGAGAAACGCCGGTTTTAAGTGGAAGTTTTTAATCTCAGAGTGGAAAAAGCAATCCACTAAGCGCCACGAACAATCACTATTAATGAGTTCGAGAGATAACGCCCGTAGAAAAGGGATTGATGATTATGTGGATAGTAAAGCAAAAAATTGGGAGACTTTAAAATTGGAATGCGAACTTTGGGATAGAAAGCATAAACAACAAGGCGCAAATAGGGCAGCATTCTTTAACTGGGCCTGGGGAGCTGGACTGATTAGTTTCAGTCTTTCTTGTATTGTATCAGACCTTTTCACCAGTCTTCCCAATTACCAGTTTTCCCATCATGCCATTACTTAATTCGTACCATATCACACAGGGAATTGTCTATTTTCATACTTTCCAGAATTGCTTACACCTCCTCCTGATGAACCTCAAGCCCTTCTAGTCTAGTCGCCTGAATCTCAGTATTCTCCTCGACAACATTGTCTTTTTCCTGTGTGAATACTGACGAAAAATATTCATTTAGCACCTCTCCTATCTCTTCGGACGCCACGCACAACTTCCCACTACTGTCCTTGACTGGCCCTACTCTTACCCTAGTCATTCTTTTATTCCTCACATATCAATAAAAGCTATCGGGTTATCCTTGATCCTACCTGCAAAGACTTCTCATGTCCCCTCCTGGCTCTTCTTAGCTCTCTCTTTAGGTCCTTCCGAGCTAACTTGTAACTCTCGAGCGCCCGAACTGAACCTTCATGTCTCATCTTTACATCAGACTATTTCTTCCTCTTGACAAGTGTTTCGATTGCTTTAGTTTCCTCGCTCGACCACTACCTACCTGCCTGACAGGTACATACTTATCAAGGACCGCAGTGGCTGTTCCTTCAACAAGCTCCACAATTCTATTGTGCCCATCCCCTGCATTTTTCCTCTCCATCCGATGCATTCTAAGTCTTGCCTCATCGCATCATAATTGCCTTTCCCCCAGATATAACTCTTGCCCTGCTGTATATACCTATCCCTTTACATCACTAAAGTAAACACAATCGAATTGTGGTCACTATCACAAAAGTGCACACCTACCTCCAAATCTAACACCTGTCCTGGTTCATTACCCAGTGCCAAATCCAGTACGGCCTCGCCTCTCGTTGGCGTATCTACATACTGTGTCAGGAAACCCTCCTGCACACATTGGACAAAAACGGACCCATCTAAAGTACTCGAACTATCGCGTTTCCAGTCAAAATTTGGAAAGTTAAAGTCCCCATAACAACTACCCTGTTGCTTTCGCTCCTATCCAGAATCATCTTTGCAATTCTGTTCTCTACATCTCTGGAACCTTTCGGATGCCTTTCGAAAACCCCTAACAGGATGACCTCTCCTTTCCTGTTTCTGACCTCAGCCCATACTATCTCAGTAGACGAGTCCTCATCAAACGTCCTTTCTGCCACCGTAAAACTGTCCTTGACTAACAATGCCAACCCTCCCACTCTTTTACCACCTTCCCTGAGCTTACTGAAGTATCTAAACACCGGAACCTGCAACAACCATTCCTGTCCCTGCTCTATCCATGACTCCGAAATGGCCACAACATCGAAGTCCCAGGTTCCAACCCATGCTGCAAGTTCACCCACTTTATTCTGGATGCTACTGGCATTGAAGTAGACACACTTTAAACCACCTTCCTGCCTGCCGGTACACTCCTGCAACTTTGAAACCTTACTCATGACCTCACTACTCTCAACCTCCTGTACACTGGAGCTACAATTCAGGTTCCCAATCCCCTGCTGAACTAGGTTAAACCCTCCCGAAGAGCATTAGCAAATTTTCCTCCAGGATATTGGTACCTATCTGGTCCAGCTTCAGACCATCCCGTTTGCAGAGGTCCCGCCGCTCCCAGAATCAACCCCAATTATCCAGAAAACTGAAACCCTCCCTCCTGCACCATCCCTGTAGCCACGTGTTCAACTTCTCTCTCTCCCTATTCCTCGTCTCGTTAGCACGTGGCACGGGTAACCCAGAGATAATAACTCTGTTTGTCCGAGATCTAAGTTTCCACCCTTGCTCCCCGAATTCCTGCCTTACACCCCTATCCCTTTTCATACCTATGTCGTTGGTACCTATGTGGGCCACAACTTGGGGCTGCTCCCCCTTCCCCTTAAGGATCCCGAAAACACGATCCGAGACATCACGGCCCCTGGCACCTGTGAGGCAACACCCCAACCGCGAGTCTCTCTCGTTCGCACAGAATCTCCTACCTATCCCCCTAACTATGGAGTCTCCAATGACTAATGCTGTACTCGTCTCCCCCTTCCCTTCTGAGCAACAGGGACAGACTCTGTGCCAGAGACCTGCACCCCATGGCTTACCCCTGGTAAGCCCCCCCCCCCCCCCAACAGTATCCAAAGCGGTATACTTATTACTCAGGGGAACGACTACAGGGGATCCGTGTACTGACTGCTTCCTCCCAGCATCTCTCACCGTCACCCATCTATCTTTATTCTTCGGAGTAACTACATCCCTGAAGCTTCTATCTAGAACCACCTCTGCGTCCTGAATGATCCGAAGTTCATCCAGCTCCAGCTCCAATTCCCTAACGCGGATTCAGAGGAGCTGGAGATGGGTGCACTTCCCACAGATGAAATCAGCAGGGACACTGATGGCGTCCCTCATCTCAAACATTCTGCAGGAGGAGCATTGCAGTACCTTCCCTGCCACCCCCTCTCGGTAAAAAAAGAAAGAAAGAGCTTACCTGTTATTCAGTCTACCCCTTAGGTTAAAGTAGGTGGAAGGGTGAGGGACACTACAAGTGTAGTATATAGTTTTTAGAAACTGCCCAACTTAAATACAGGTAAAAATAAAACACTTAACCAGCAACCACTGCGCCCCACACGAAAACAGCAATCAGCTGTTATGGGCTTGCGCAAACAATTTAAATCTTTACTACTTACCCAGCAGTCACTCTGTCCTCAATCCGACTGCTTTCAGCTGGAAACTCCATACAGTAAGTTTTTAAAAAATACTCCACTGTGGTGTGCTGGGTCCACTGTTATTTGTGATTTATATTAATGATTTGGATGAGAATTTAGGAGGCATGGTTAGTAAGTTTGCAGATGACACCAAGATTGATGGCACAGTGGATAGTGAAGAAGGTTATCTGGGATTGCAACGGGATCTTGATCAATTAGACCAGTGGGCCGACGAATGGCAGATGGAGTTTAATTTAGATAAATGTGAGGTGATGCATTTTGGCAGATCGAATCAGGCCAGGACCCACTCAGTTAATGGTATGGCGTTGGGGAGAGTTATAGAACAAAGAGATCTAGGAGCACAGGTTCATAGCTCCTTGAAGGTGGAGTCGCAGGTGGACAGGGTGGTGAAGAAGGCATTCGGCATGCTTGGTTTCATTGGTCAGAACATTGAATACAGGAGTTGGGACGTCTTGTTGAAGTTGTACAAGACATTGGTACGGCCACACTTGGAATACTGTGTGCAGTTCTGGTCACCCTATTATAGAAAGGATATTATTAAACTAGAAAGAGTGCAGAAAAGATTTACTAGGGTGTTACCGGGACTTGATGGTTCGAGTTATAAGGAGAGGCTGGATAGACATTGACTTTTTTCCCTGGAGCGTAGGAGGCTTAGGGGTGATCTTATAGAGGTCTATAAAATAATGAGGGGCATAGATAAGGTAGATAGTCAACATCTTTTCCCAAAGGTAGGGGAGTCTAAAACTAGAGGGCATAGGTTTAAGGTGAGACGGGGGAGATTCAGAAGGGCCCAGAGGGGCAATTTCTTCACTCAGAGGGTAGTGAGTGTCTGGAATGTGCTGCCAGAGGTAGTAGTAGAGGCGGGTACAATTGTGTCTTTTAAAAAGCATTTAGATAGTCACATGGGTAAGATGGGTATAGAGGGTTATGGGCCAAGTGCGGGCAATTGGGACTAGCTTAATGGTAAAAACTGGGTGGCATGGACTGGTTGGGCCGAAGGGCCTGTTTCCATGCTGTAAACTTCTATGATTCTATGATTCTATGATTCTCAGCAAGCACTCACTCAGCAACCCCTGCACGATAACATCTTAGGGAAAAGAAAAACTACTTACCAGTCATCAGTCAATCACTTACCTGCAGGCTGTGACCTCACGGTTCAACTTCTTTCATCTTCTACCTGCCCTCGAGCCTTCCTCTCGGCTGGGATCTTTACAGCGGTTGGTTTTTTTTGGGTTAATGGAGGGGGTAGGGAGGGAAACACTGAAGGAGTGTTTCAGGTTTAAGTGTCACTTGACAACAGCTCCTCCACAAACCACCTTCAAATTACACTGCAAGTATGCAAATTTCCCCCGCAACAGCCAATCAGCAGCTCGGCTCTACTGCCCTCGTCACAGCTCACCCTCCCACCCAACTGGCTATCATCAGCAAACTTAGAGATGTTAGATTTTATTCCCTCATCCAAATTATTAATATATATTGTGAATATCTGGGGCTGAGGCTACTGTAACCCTATCCCATGGATCCCATTACCTGCCTCACTCGCAGCCACACCCTACTGTCCCTGAGCACCGGCCGAATTCATGGTAGTTAATCTAAGGGGTATGGCCGTCTCCTGGAACAGTGTCCAGGTACCTTTCCCCCTCCCTGACGTGTCGCAGCCCCCGAAGCTCAGAATCGAGCTCTCACTGAGCATGAGTTCCTCAAGAAACCAACACTTGCGACAGCCATGGTCACTGGGAACCACAATGGTGTCCATCAGCTCCCACATCTCCTTGCCCTCCATCTCTATTTTGCCAGTTCACATCTGATCCCGTGTGACATCACCTTATGTGCCAGTCTGCCACAGACTGACAAAGACCTTACTGAAGTCCATGCAGACAACATGCGTTCAACAATCATCTTCGTCACTTCCTCAAAAAACTCCATCAGGTCCGTGATGACACGACCTCCACCTCCCCTTCACAAAACCATGCAACTTGTCGCTAATGTGTTCATTTGTTTCCATGTGGGAGTAAATCCTGTCTCGAAGAAACTTCCCCGAAATGTTTTTAATTACATTTAGAGCACCCAATTCATTTTCTTCCAATTACGGGGCAATATAGCATGGCCAATCCGCTACACATATTTGGGTTGTGGGGGCGAAACCCACGCAAACAAGAGGAGAATGTGGAAACTCCACACGGACAGTGACCCAGAGACGGGATCGAACCTGGGTCCTCTGCGCCGTGAGGCAGCAGGGCGAACCCACTGCGCTACCGTGCTGCCCGTTCCTCCCCAATAATTTCCCTACCTCTGACGTCAGGTTCACCGGCCTTTAATTTCCTGGATTATCCGTGCTATCTTTCTGAAAGGAAGGAACAACACTGTCTATTCTTCAGTCCTCTGAAACATCACCTGTAGCCAATGAGGATACAAACATTTGTTTCAAGGCCCTTGCAATGTCCTCGCTTTCCTCGTTCAAAATTCTGGGGTAAATCCCATCAGGCCCTAGAAACGTATCTATCTTAATGTTTTTCAAGACGCTCAACACTTCATCCTTTTGATATTAACATGACCGAAATTCTCCCCACACCCTTCCTTACACTCATCAATGTAAGTCCTTCTCTCTGGTGAATACTGAGGCAAAGTATTCGTTTATTGCATCGCCCATTAAGCTTGTCAGCACAGATTAGTTCCCTCCTCTGTCCTCGGAAAGGCCAACCTTGCTGTTTATACAAAGAAGAAGAAAAGAAACTCGAACAATACAACGCAGGAACATGCCCTTCGGCCCTCTAAGCCTACGCCTGTCGATTCCCAAATGTCTTTATCCGTCAGTCTGGCCTCAATAAAAGTCGAGATGGATTTGCAAGTAAAAAGAAGTTATTTCATTCAGCTTGCAAGCTACCTAGTCCACAGTGATACAGATAACATGTTGCTTTCTGCAGCCCCGGGAACTAAGTGTAGGTCCCAGACAAAGAGATCAGTACTCATACATTCAAATGGCATCAAGTTTCACATACTCGACACCCATAGGTCATCCTATGTCCCTCCTGACTTGTTTGATCTATTCTGATTGGCTCACTTCCAATCCCTTTCTCCGGCCCCTATCAATGCAGCATCACTCTCATAGACACACCTCTTCCTGCTTTTTCCATGCGGTCTAAAATCCTTTGTCTCTACTTGCCAGAATCAAAGTGGCTTATTTCTACATTACATTAACTAATATCTCTAAAGTAACTATTTTATATCACATTCGTCACGCCGACCATGGTAACTGCCTAAATTAAAGCCATCTGCACTGATGGAGTCCGTATCCTTCCATTCTCATCCCATTCATATGTTTGTCTTTGTCTAGACGCCCGTTAAATGCCGCTATCGTGCCTGCTCCCACCATCTTCCCAGGCAGCACGTTCCATATATTTACCACCTCTGTGTAAGACACCTGCCTCGTACACCAGTTCTAAACTTCTCCCCACGCCCTTCAAACATATGCCCCCTAGTACTTAACTCTCCTACCCTAGGAAAGAGCATCTCCCTATCCACTCTGTCCATGCCATTCATAATATGGTAGACCTCTATCAGGTCGCCTCTCAACCTCCGTCGTTCAGTGAGAAAAGATCGAGTTTATCTAACCTCTCCTCGTAACTAATGCCCTCCATACCAGGCAACATCAATGTAAGTCGCTTCTGCCCGCTCGCCAAAGCATCCACATCCTTCTGGTAGTATCATAGAATTCACAGTGCGGAAGGAGCCCATTCGGCACATCGGGTCTGCACCAGCCCTTAACACCCCACTTAAGCCCACGCTTTCACCACATCCCCGTAACGCCATAACCCAGTAAAACCATCCAGCCTTTTTGGTCACGATGGGCAATTTATCATGGCCAACCCACCTAACCTGCAGATCTTTGGACTGTGGGAGGAACCCGGAACACCCGGAGGAAACGCACGCAGACACGGGGAGAACGTGCACACTCCGCACAGACAGTGGCCCAAGCCGGGAATCGAATCTGGGAACCTGTAGCTGTGAAGCAATTGTGCTAACCACTGTGTTATCGTGCTGCCCCAGGGTGGCGACGATACGTATACAAGCCTTGGTATTCGAATGTTTCATGTTTGCCAACGACTTTCCGTGGCCCGTTTTAGCCCTCGTGACTCCTTGCTTAAATCCCTACTCTCTTTATAGACCTTAAGGGCTTCGGCTGTTCCCATTCTTCTCGCATTTAGGAATGTTTCCGTTTTCTTTTCGACTAGGCTCACAGTACACCTCACTATCCAGCTCTCCCGAAATTTTCCATATTGAACCCCCATCAGGAACATGTTAGTCCTAACTTCTTACCAACTGACGTTGGAAAGGACTTTCGGTGGTGCTCGCGAGGGGATTTTTTTTTTATTAATTAAAAAAAAGAATGCTTTTTAAATGATTATTTATTCATTTATTCATTTTTAGATTTAAGAAAGCAGAGCAAAAATAATAAGTCGTTAAGGATGCCAAAAACAGTTGTGAAGAAGGGAGGAAACGCGGGTTCAGCATCAAAGGAGAGGACCAGCAAGAGCGCTGACAAGGTGACGGATGCCGGACCACGTGGCACTATTTACAGTTGAAAAGACGGCCGAGGTGATGGTTGTGGAGCAGGAAAAGGAGTTTTCGAGGCACATGGAGGCATTGAGGAAGGACATGGCGGTCGAACTGAGATTATTGGTGGAGGAGGTAATCGCCCCGGTGAGGGTAGCTGTAGCAATGACATCGGCAGAGGTGAGAGTGCAGGACGAGAAGATGAAGGAAGTGGAGGAGTCCGTGTCGCAGCACAGCGACCAGCTCACCTCGATGGTGGACAAGCTGCGGAGGGTGGTGGAGATCAGCACAGGACTCCGAGAATTGTGGGCTTTACCGAAGGGCTCAAGCCCAACAGAGTACTTCACATGGATGCTGGCGGAGTTGGAGGGGGGGGGGGGAGGGAAGGGGGGGGGGGGAGGGGGGTTGAAGACCCCTCCCACTACGAACTGGACTGAGGTCATGGGTCGTTCAGACCGAAAACCAAAGTAAATGAGCCGTGGAGAGCAGTAATTATCTGCTTCCATAAATACCACAGAAGGAGAAGGTGTTATGCTTGGCGAAGCAGGAGCGGTAGGTGCCGTGCGATGGTGCTACAGATCGGATTTACCAGGACTTGACCATAGAGTTGGCGAAGAGACGAGCGCCGTTCAGCCGAGTGAAGGCGGCACTGTACAACAAGGGACTGCGATTTGGTATGGTATACCCGGCAAAGCCGAGAGTGACGTATAACGCAACGATTTTTATTTCGGAACAGTGGAGGGAGCTGAGGTGTTCGTGAAGGCAGAAGGTTTGGGACCGAAGTGAGGAACAGAGCTGGAAGAGATATCGTAAACTGTGATTGGGGGAGCTGTAAAATGCATAAAATATTCACTGCGTCTCACTTAGTGCCAGGGGCTTAGACGGGGCAGAGTTTGTAAGGAGCACCCAGGAGGGCTGCTTAAAACAATATGTAGACAATCCAACAAGGGAAGGGGCTGTACTGGACCTGGTATTGGGGATTGAGCCCGGCCAGGTGGTAGAAGTTTCAGTAGGGGAGTATTTCGGGAGCAGTGGCCATAAGTCAGTAAGTTTTAAAGTGCTGGTGGACAAGGATAAGATTGGTCGTAGGGTGAATGTGCTAAATTGGAGGAAGGCTAATTATAACAATATTTGGCGGGAACTGAACAACCTAGGTTGGGGGCGGATGTTTGAGGGTAAATCAACATCTGACATGTGGGAGGCTTTCAAGTGTCAGTTGAAAGGAATTCAAGACCGGCATGTTCCTGTGAGGAATAAGGATGAATACGGCAATTTTCGGGAACCTTGGATAACGAGAGATATTGTAGGTCACGTCAAAAAGAACATGGAGGCATTTGTCAGGGCTAAAAAGCTGGGAACAGACGAAGCCTGTGTGGAATATGAGGAAAGTAGGAAGGAACTTAAGCAAGGAGTCAGGAGGGCTAGAAGGGGGTCACGAAAAGTCATTGGCAAATAGGGTGAAGGAAAATCCCAAGGCGTTTTACACGTACATAAAAAGCAAGAGGGTAGCCAGGGAAAGGGTTGGCCCACTGAAGGATAGGCAAGGGAATCTATGTGTGGAGCCAGAGGAAATGGGCGAGATACTTTTCATCAGTATTCACCAAAGAGAAGGAATTGGTAGATGTTGAGTCTGGAGAAGGGTGTGTAGATAGCCTGGGTCACATTGAGATCCAAAAAGACGAGGTGTTGGGCGTCTTGAAACATATTAAGGTAGATAAGTCCCCAGGGCCTGATGGGATCTACTCCAGAATACTGAAGGAGGCTAGAGAGGAAATTGCTGAGGCCTTGACAGAAATCGTTGGATCCTCACTGTCTTCAGGCGATGTCCCGGAGGACTGTAGAATAGCCAATGTTGTTCCTTGTTTAAGAAGGGTAGCTAGGATAATCCAGGGAACTACAAGCCGGTGAGCCTTACGTCAGTGGTACGGAAATTACCGGAGATAATTCTTCGAGACAGGATCTACTCCCATTTGGAAGCAAATGGACGTATTACTGAGAGGCAGCATGGTTTTGTGAAGGG
This sequence comes from Scyliorhinus torazame, assembly GCF_047496885.1. Taxonomy (NCBI): domain Eukaryota; kingdom Metazoa; phylum Chordata; class Chondrichthyes; order Carcharhiniformes; family Scyliorhinidae; genus Scyliorhinus; species Scyliorhinus torazame. The sequence goes on along the minus strand of NC_092737.1, from coordinate 31,194,018 downwards.
GAGGTTGTGTCTCACTAACTTGATACCGTTTTTCGAGGAGGTCACAAAGATGATTGATGCAGGTAGGGCAGTGGATGCTGTCTATCTGGACTTCAGTAAGGCCTTTGACAAGGTCCCTCATGGTAGACTAGTACAAAAGGTGAAGTCACACGGGATCAGGGGTGAGATGGCAATGTGGATACAGAACTGGCTAGGTCATAGAAGGCAGAGAGTAGCAATGAAAAGATGCTTTTCTAATTGGAGGCCTGTGACTAGTGGTGTTCCGCAGGGATCAGTGTTGGGACCTTTGCTGTTTGTAGTATATATAAATTATTTGGAGGAAAATGTAACTGGTCTGATTAGTAAGTTGGCAGACGACACAAAGTTGGTGGAATTGCGGATAGCGATGAGGACTGGCAGAGGATCGAGCAGGATTTCGATTGTTTGGAGACTTGGGCGGAGAGAGGCAGATGGAGTTTAATCCGGACAAATGTGAGGTAATACATTTTGGAAGGTCTAATGCAGGTAGGGAATATACAGTGAATGGTAGAACCCTCAAGAGTATTGAAAGTCAGAGAGATCGAGGTGTACAGGTCCACAGATCACTGAAAGGGGCAACACAGGTGGAGAAGGTAGTCAAGAAGGCATACGGCATGCTTGCCTTCATTGGCCGGGGCATTGAGTATAAGAATTGGCAAGTCATGTTGCAGCTGTAAAGAACCTTAGTTAGGCGACACTTGGAGTATAGTGTTCAATTCTGGTCGCCACAGTACCAGAAGGATGTGGAGGCTTTAGAGAGGGTGCAGAAGAGATTTACCACAATGCTGCCTGGTATGGAGGGCATTAGCTATGAGGAGCGGTTGAATAAACTCGGTTTGTTCTCACTGGAACGACGGAGGTTGAGGGCGACCTGATAGAGTTCTACAAAATTATGAGGGACATAGACAGAGTGGATAGTCAGAGGCTTTTCCAGAGGGTAGAGGGGTCAATTATTAGGGGGCATTGGTTTAAGGTGCGAGGGGCAAGGTTTAGAGTAGATGTACGAGACAAGTTTTTTACACAGAGGGTAGTGGGTGCATGTAAATCGCTACCGGAGGAGGTGGTGGAAGCAGGGACGATAGTGACATTTAAGGGGCATCTTGACAAATACATGAATAGGATGGGAATAGAGGGATACGGACCCAGTAAGTGTAGAAGATTGTAGTTCAGTCGGGCAGCATGGTCGGCACGGGCTTGGAGGGCCGAAGGGCCTGTTCCTGTGCTGTACTTTTCTTTGTTCTTTGTTCTTGTTATCGCTTTCTTTTCATTGACCTGTATTTTCAGTTACTTGACTTCACACTGTTATAGAGTTTAAGACTTTGGTTGGTTTGATTGGCATTTTTGTTCCTTTGCTTTTGTTGCAACGGTTAAATGTTATTTTAATAAATTGTATAGGTTAGATTGTTTTTCGTTTTCTTCTGGGACGGGGGCGGGGAGGGGACGGTATGCCTGGGCGGTGGGGGCGGGGGGGGGGCGAGGTGGGCTGCGGACATTGGAGCCTGGGTAACACATTTCGATGGGCCTCCAAGGCGAGCAAGTGGGGGTGAGAGGATCGATAAAGTGTGAGATTTTCTCGAGGGGTCTTGCAGGGTGGATTCTGGGAGGGGGAGGGTGTTCGATGTTAATAATGGATAGGAGCTGCTCAGGCTCATGGGGCAGGGCACGGAGTTATGACGACGGTGGATAAGAAGGGCTTGGGTAAGTGACTCCCACGTTGAACGTGAGGGGGTTGGGATCTCCAGTCAAGACGTCAAGGGTGCTTGCACATCTTAAACGTTTGAAATCTGATGTGCCAATGCTACTGGAGACTCACTTGAGGGTGAAGGATCAAGTGAGACTTAAAAAGGGCTGTGTTAGTCAGGTGTTGCACTCTAGATTTGACAGAATGGCTCGAGGGGTAGCGGTAATAGTGAGAAAAAGGGCCCTGTTCCAGATGGAGAAGGTGGTTGTAGATCAGGGGGTAGATATGTGAATGTGACAGAGGCGCTCGAGTGGAGATTAGTGGCGCTGGTAAGTGTATATGGTCCCAATTGGAACGATTTGGGATTCGAGAAGGAGGTGTGTGCCCCATCCCCGACGTGGATTCACACAATATGTGAATCCAATCTAGATAGTGATAGTGCAGTTGAGGGGGGGGGGGGGGGGTAACCTATTGCAGGAGCCAAGGTTGGACAGGTCACGGCCGCTCTCGCTGGAACCGTCAGAGGGGGCGAAGGCGTTGGCTGAACTAATGGTGGAAATTGGAGAAATGGGCATTTGGAGGTTTCTGCACCCGAGGGAGCGGGTGTACTCGTTTTTCCCGGCAGCCCATGCGAAACTCGCGGATTGACTTTTTCATGGTGGGGACGGCGCTGGTGGCTTTGGTAAAGGAGTCGGTGTACTCGGTAATTGCAATATCAGATCATGCTCGACATTGGGTGGATATAGTACGGGAGAAGGGGGTGGTACAGTGGCAAGGGTGGAAGTTAGATGCGGGACTGTTCGGAGACCGAGGGTTCTGTGACAAAATGGAAAAAATAATCGAGGAATATGTAGGTTTCAACTGCACGGGTGAGGTGTCGAAGGTGGTTGTTTGGGAGGCTCTAAAGGTGTGGAGTGAGGTGGTCTCGTTCAAGGATACACTACACAAAGAAGAGAGGTTGGAGCATCAGAGAGTAATAGATGAAATGCTGGAGGTATGTAGGAGGTATGCAGAAGGTGGGGACCCAGCAAAGTTGGAAAAGAGGAAGGAACGTCAGGCGAGTATTGACCGACTATCTACCAGGAAGACGGGTCGAGGATGGGGGGCAGTTTACGAGCTTGGAGAGAAGGCGGGTCAGCTCCAGAGGGATGCTGCGGCAAAGGAAATAGTCCACATGCGGGACAGGGGAGGGAAGTTGGTGGTAGCTCCAGATCAGATTAACAAGGTCTTTAAGGATTTCCATGAGAGGTTGTGCAGGTCAGAGCCTCCTGGGGGAGGCCGGGATTACATTAGAAGGGGCGATCGTGGAGCAGGAGATACAAGATGCGATTGGGAGGATGCAGTTGGGGAAGGTGGAAGGTGCTGATGCTGGGGATGTTTGTGGAGCCGATAAGGAAAGTGGTGCTTTACCTCGTTAAAAGGGGGTTGAACCATAGCCAGAATTAAAAAGGTGCTACGACAGAGGGGGAAGGCAGGCAGGGGCTTTGGGTCTTCAGAACCTGATGTATTATTACTGTGCGGCGAATGCGGAGAAGATACGGAGCTGGGTCAGAGGGGTTGACTCCTAGTGGTTAGAATCGAGGAGAGTTTGTGTAGGGGTTCGGGATTGAAAGAGCTAGCAACAGCGCCGCTCCTGACGGGCCAGGGGAAATATTCAGAGAGTCCGGTAGTAATGCCGATTTGGGGGAACCACAGATTTGAGTCAGGGAAATGGGATGGACATTTTCGGAAATGTGAGGAGAAGGAGACTGAGGCACTAAAAGAATGGTTCCTTGGGGATCGGCTTGCAGGATTTGAGGAGCTGGGTGCGAAGAATCGGCTGGTGCAGGGGGAAATATTTATAGATACATGCAGATTCGAGACTTTGCCAGAAAGAAGATACAGAGCTTCCCGGTAGAGCCGGCATCCACATTGCTGGAGGAGTTGCTGACGACAGGGGGACTGGAGAAGGGGGTAGTGTCGGCGGTTTACAAGGCTATTTTGAAGAGAAGACACCACTGGAAGGGATCAAGGGAAAGTGGGAGAAAGAGTTGAGAGAGGGTATGGATGACGGTTTCTGGTGTGAGGGGCTATGGACCTTGAATGCCTCCACCACATGCGCGAGGTTCCGCTGATGAAGCTGAATGTGGTATTCTGGAAACATCTCACAAGGGCGAGGATGAGCCGGCTCTTTGAGGCGGTAGAAGATGTGTGAACGTGGCGGTAGGGGGGGTGGGGGGGGGGGGGGCGGCGGGAGCAAATCACGTTCATATGTTTTGGTCCTGTCCAAAGCTGGAGAATTACTGGAAAGAGGTGTTTAGGATAATCTCTAAAGTGTGCATGGGATGCTGGACCCGGGCCCTTGGGAGGCCATAATACTGCGTGTCCTTGATATCTAGGACCTGTCAGGCAGGGAGGAAATGGTCGAGTCAGGGAACCATGGTTTATAAAAGAGGTTGGATGTCTTGTCAAGAGGAAGAAAGAGGCTTATGTAAGGATGAGAAAACAATGTTCACTTCGGGCACTTGAGGGATACAAGATTGCTGGGAAAGAGCTCAAAAAAGGGCTTAGGAGAGCTAGGAGGGGGCATGAGAAGTCCTTGGCAGGTAGGATCAAGGAAAACCCCAAGGCTTTTTAAACTAATGTGAGGAATAAAAGAATGACCAAGGTGAAGTTAGGGCCGGTCCAGGTCAATTGTGGGAACGTGTGCAGGGAGTCTGAAGATATAGGAGGGGCCCAAAATGAATACTTTTCTTCAGTGTTCACAAAGGAGAGGGGCCATGTTGGTGAGGAGGATAGTGCGATACAGGCTGGTAGGCTGGAGGGGGTAGATACTCGGATGGAAGCTGTGTTAGAAATTTTGAGAAGCCTGAGAAGATAAGAACATAAGAACTAGGAACAGGAGTAGGCCATCTGGCCCCTCGAACCTGCTCCACCATTTAATGAGATCATGGCTGATCTTTGTGGACTCAGCTCCACTCTCCGGCCCGTACACCATATCCCCGAATCCCTTTATTCTTTAGAAAGGCATCTATCTTTTAAAGAAGGAGCCTCAATTGCTTCACTGGGCATGGAATTCCAGAGATACACAACCCTTTGGTGAAGAGGTTCCTCCTACACTCCGTCCAAAATCTACCTCCCCTTATTTTGAGGCTATGTCCACTAGTTCTGCTTTCCCCGACCAGTGGAAACAACCTGCCCGCATCTATCCTATCTATTCCCTTCATAATTTTATATGTCTCAATAAGATCCCCCCCCCCCCCCCCACCCCCCGCATCCTTCTAAACTCCAATGAGTACAGTCCCAGTCTACTCAACCTATCATCATAATCTAATCCCCTCAACTTTGGGATCAACCTAGTGAACCTCGTCTGCACGCCCTCCAGTGCCAATATGTCCTTTCTCAGGAAAGGAGACCAAAACTGAACACAATACTCCAGATGCGGCCTCACCAACACCCTATACAGTTGCAGCATAACCTCACTAGTCTTGAACTCCATCCCTCTAGCAATGAAAGACAAAACTCGATTAGCCTTCTTAATCACCTGTTGCACCTGCACATCAACTTTTTGCGACTCGTGCACCAGCACACCCAGGTCCCTCTGCACAGCAGCATGTTTTAACATCTTACCGTTTAAATAATAATCCGTTCTGCTGTTATTCCTCCCAAAATGGATAGCCTCACACTTGGCAACATTGAATTCCATCTGCCAGACCCTAGCCCATTCACCTAACCTATCCAAATCCTTCTGCAGACTTCCGGTATCCTCTGCACTTTTTGCTTTAGTGTCGTCTGCAAACTTTGACACATTGCACTCGGTCCCCAACTCCAAATCGTCTATGTAAATTGTGAACAACTGCGGGCCCAACACTGATCCTTGAGGGACCCCACTAGTTACAGGTTGCCAACCAGAGAAACACCCATTTATCCCCACTCTCTGCTTTCTGTTAGTTAACCAATCCTCTACCCATGCTACCACTTTACCCTCAATGCCATGCATTTTTAGTTTATGCAGCAACCTTTTGTGTGGCACCTTGTCAAAAGCTTCCTGGAAATCCAGATATACCACACCCATTGGCTCCCCATTATCTACTGCACTGGTAACGTCCTCAAACAATTCAACCAAATTAGTCAGACACGACCTACTCTTTGTGAATCCATGCTGCGTCTGCCCAATGGGACAATTTCCCTCCAGGTGCCCATCTATTTCCTCCTTAATGATAGATTCCAGCACTTTCCCTACAACCGAAGTTAAGCTTCCCGGCCTATACAAAGAAATGTACAGCACAGGAACAGGCCCTTCGGCCCTCCAAGCCCGTGCCGACCATACTGCCCGACTAAACTACAATCTTCTACACTTCCTGGGTCCGTATCCTTCTATTCCCATCCTATTCATATATTTGTCAAGATGCCCCTTAAATGTCCCTATCGTCCCTGCCTCCACTACCTCCTCCGGTAGTGAGTTCCAGGCACCCACTACCCTCTGCGTAAAAAACTTGCCTCGTACATCTACTCTAAACTTTGCCCCTCTCACCTTAAACCTATGCCCACTAGTAATTGACCCCTCTACCCTGGGGAAAAGCCTCTGACTATCCACTCTGTCTATGCCCCTCATAATTTTGTATACCTCTATCAGGTCGCCCCTCAACCTCCTTCGTTCCAGTGAGAACAAACCGAGTTTATTCAATCGCTCCTCATAGCTTATGCCCTCCATACCAGGCAACATTCTGGTAAATCTCTTCTGCACCCTCTCTAAAGCCTCCACATCCTTCTGGTAGTGTGGCGACCAGAATTGAACACTATACTCCAAGTGTGGCCTAACTAAGGTTCTATACAGCTGCAACATGACTTGCCAATTCTTATACTCAATGCCCCGGCCAATGAAGGCAAGCATGCCGTATGCCTTCTTGACTACCTTCTCCACCTGTGTAGCCCCTTTCAGTGATCTGTGGACCTGTACTCCTAGATCTCTTTGACTTTCAATACTCTTGAGGGTTCTACCATTCACTGTATATTCCCTACCTGCATTAGCCCTTCCAAAATGCATTACCTCACATTTGTCCAGGTTAAACTCCATCTGCCATCTCTCCGCCCAAGTCTCCAGACAATCTAAATCCTGCTGTATCCTCAGACAGTCCTCATCGCTATCCGCAATTCCACCAACCTTTGTGTCGTCTGCAAACTTACTAATCAGACCAGTTACATTTTCCTCCAAATCATTTATATATACTACAAAGAGCAAAGGTCCCAGCACTGATCCCTGTGGAACACCACTGGTCACAGCCCTCCAATTAGAAAAGCATCCCTCCATTGCTACCCTCTGCCTTCTATGGCCTAGCCAGTTCTGTATCCACCTTGCCAGTTCACCCCTGATCCCGTGTGACTTCACCTTTTGTACTAGTCTACCATGAGGGACCTTGTCAAAGGCCTTACTGAAGTCCATATAGACAACATCTACTGCCCTACCTGCATCAATCATCTTAGTGACCTCCTCGAAAAACTCTATCAAGTTAGTGAGACACGACCTCCCCTTCACAAAACCGTGCTGCCTCTCACTAATACGTCCATTTGCTTCCAAATGGGAGTAGATCCTGTCTCGAAGAATTCTCTCCAGTAATTTCCCTACCACTGAAGTAAGGCTCACCGGCCTGTAGTTCCCGGGATTATCCCTGCCACCCTTCTTAAACAGAGGAACAACATTGGCTATTCTCCAGTCCTCCGGGACATCCCCTGAAGACAGCGAGGATCCAAAGATTTCTGTCAAGGCCTCAGCAATTTCCTCTCCAGCCTCCTTCAGTATTCTGGGGTAGATCCCATCCGGCCCTGGGGACTTATCTACCTTAATATTTTTTAAGACACCCAACACCTCGTCTTTTTGGATCACAATGTGACCCAGGCTATCTACACCCCCTTCTCCAGACTCAACATCTACCAATTCCTTCTCTTTGGTGAATACTGATGCAAAGTATTCATTTAGTACCTCGCCCATTTCCTCTGGCTCCACACATAGATTCCCTTGCCTATCCTTCAGTGGGCCAACCCTTTCCCTGGCTACCCTCTTGCTTTTTATGTAAGTGTAAAAAGCCTTGGGATTTTCCTTAACCCTATTTGCCAATGACTTTTCATGACCCCTTCTAGCCCTCCTGACTCCTTGCTTAAGTTCCTTCCTACTTTCCTTATATGCCACACAGGCTTCGTCTGTTCCCAGCCTTTTAGCCCTGACAAATGCCTCCTTTTTCTTTTTGACGAGGCCTACAATATCACTCGTCATCCAAGGTTCCCGAAAATTGCCGTATTTATCTTTCTTCCTCACAGGAACATGCCTGTCCTGTATTCCTTTCAACTGACACTTGAAAGCCTCCCACATGTCAGATGTTGATTTGCCCTCAAACATCCGCCCCCAATCTATGTTCTTCAGTTCCCGCCTAATATTGTTAATAATCTCCCGCTTTCTGCTGACCTCCTTTTTTAAACAGTGGCGTCACGTTTGCTACTTTCCAATCCTCTGGGACCACACCAGAGTCTAGTGAATTTTGATAAATTATCACTAGTGAGTTTACAATTTCCCTAGCCATCTCTTTTAACACCCTGGGATGCATCCCATCAGTGCCAGGAGACTTGTCTACCTTTAGCCCCATTAGCTTGCCCAATACTGCCTCCTTAGTGATTACAATCATCTCAAGGTCCTCACCTATCATATCCTTATTTCCATCAGTCACTGGCATGTTATTTGTGTCCTCCACTGTGAAGGATGACCCAAAAAACCTGTTCAGCTCTTCAGCCATTTCCCCGTCTCCTATTATTAAATCTCCCTTCTCATCTTCCAAAGGACCAATATTTACCTTAGCCACTCTTTTTTGTCTTATATATTTGTAGAAGCTTTTACTATCTGCATTTATGTTCTGAGCCAGTTTACTTTCATAGTCTACCTTACTCTTGTTTATGGCTTTTTAGTAGCTTTCTATTGTCCCCTAAAGACTTCCCAGTCCTCTGGTCTCCCACTAATTTTTGCCACTTTGTATGTTTTTTCCTTCAATTTGATACTCTCCCTCGCCTCCTTAGATATCCACGGTCGATTTTTCCCCTTTCTACCGTCTTTCCTTTTTGTCGATATGAACCTTTTCTGAACACTGTGAAAGATCGCTCGGAAGGTTCTCCACTGTTCCTCAACTGTTTCACCATGAAGTCTTTGCTCCCAGTCTACCTTAGCTAGTTCTTCTCTCATCCCATTGTAATCGCCTTTGTTTAAGCACAAAACATTAGTGTTTGATTTTACCTTGTCATCCTCCAACTGTATTTTCAATTCCACCATATTGTGGTCGCTCCTACCAAGAGGAACCTGAACTATGAGATCATAAATCAATCCTGCCTCATTACACAGGACCAGATCTAGGACCGCTTGTTCCCTTGTAGGTTCCATTACATACTGTTCCAGGAAATTATCCCGGGCACATTCTATAAACTCCTCCTCAAGGCTGCCTTTACTAACCTGGTTAAACCAATCGATATGCAGGTTAAAATCTGCCATGATAACCGCTGTACCATTTCTACATGCATCCGTTATTTATTTGCTTATTGCCTGCCCTACCATCCTGTTACTATTTGGTGGCCTATAAACTACTCCTATCAGTGACCTTTTCGCCTTACTATTCCTGATTTCCACCCAAATTGATTCAACCTTGTCCTCCATAGCACCAATATCATCCCTCACTATTGCCCGGATGCCATCCTTAAACAACAAAGCTACACCACCACCCTTACCGTCCATTCTATCCTTTTGTATAGTCTGATACCCTTGGATATTTAACTCCCAGTCGTGACCATCTTTTAACCATGTTTCAGTAATGGCCACTAAATCATAGTCATTCACGATGATTTGCGCCATCAACTCATTTACCTTATTTCGTATACTACGAGAATTCAGGTAAAGTACACTTATGCTGTTTTTTATGTCTTTGTTATGAATCCTAACACCTTGATCAGTAACTTCTCGCAATTAATTTTCCTCTTGCCCTTTCTCCTAATTTTCCTTGTCTTTGAACCCATATCTCTACATAATAACCTGTTACGTAACCTGCTGCCTTGATCTCCATTAACCATTATACTGTCCACAGCTTTACACTCCCCCCCCCCCTCCACAACTTGCAAGCTTAAAGTCCTTGTGACCAACCTATTTATCCTATTCGCTAGAACACTGGTCCCAGAATGGTTCAGGTGAAGACCGTACCAACGGTGCAGGTCCCACCTGCACCAGTACTGATGACAATGCCCCATGAATTGGAATCCCTCTTTCCTGCACCACTCCTTTAGCCACGTGTTAACTTCTCTAATTTTCGCAAATTGGCCACGTGGCAAATATGCCAATTGGCACGTGGCTCGCGTAGTAATCCAGAGATTATAACCCTGGAGGACCTGCTCTTTAATTTAGTCCCTAGTGTTTGATAATCCCCAAACAGGTCTTCTTTCCTAGTCTTACCTATGTTGTTAGTCCCAACGTGGACCACAACAACTGGATCCTCCCCCTCCCTCTCCAAAACCCTTTCAAGCCGATCAGAGATGTCCCTCACCCTGGCACCGGGCAGGCAACATACCATGCGGGACTCTCGATCTGGCTTACAAAGGATGCCATCAATCCCCCTAATTATAGAATCCCCTGCAACTACTACTTGTCTTTTTGCTCCCCCCTCTTGAATGGCTTCCTGTACCACGGTGCAGTGGTCAGTCAACGCATCCTCCCTACAGCCCTCTTCCTCATCCACACAGGGAGCAAGTACATCATACCTGTTGGACAAGGTCAAGGGCTGAGGCTCCTCAACTCCTAAACTCATGATCCCCCTACCTGCCTCCCTTGCAGTCACACCACTCTGTCCCTGACCACTGTCCGAATTAACAGAACTTATTCTACCGGGTGTGACTGCCTCCTGAAACAAAGCGTCCAGGTAATTTTCCCCCTCCCTGATGTGCCGCAGTGTGTGCAGCTCGGTCTCCAGCTCATCAATTCTGAGCCGAAATTCCTCGAGCAGCCAACACTTGCTGCAGATGTGGTCACTGACGGTCTCAATGGGATCCACCAGTTCCATCATCATACAGCAACAACACATCACCTGTCCAGCCATATTCAACTAGTTAATCAATTTTAAAAAAAACTATTTTTTTTAATAGAACCTCAAGGATAAACCCGAACACCAACAAAAACACAGCCCTCTCTGGCCACTCACCCGAACTCAGTCACTCACCTAGACTCAGATGCACTCTGTCCAATCAGCACTCCGTGACTAAAGGCACTCTTCCCATACCTTTTGTGCACTCACCTCTCCCAGCACTGTCTCGGCTCTCTCCTCCCGCACTTTTTAACTCTCCCGGCTCTCTCCTCCGGTGCTGTTTTCGCTGTCCCGGCTCTCTCCTCCCTCACTTTTAAAATCTCCGGCTCTCTCCTCCGGTGCTGTTTTCGCTGTCCCGGCTCTCTCCTCCCGCGCTTTTTAAATCTCCTAGCTCTCTCCTCCGGCGCTCTTTTCGCTGTCCCGGCTCTCTCCTCCCGCGCTTTTTAAATCTCCCGGCTTTCTCCTCCCGCGCTTTTTAAATCTCCCGGCTCTCTCCTCCGGCACTGTTTTCGCTGTCCCGGCTCTCTCCTCCGGCGCTGTTTTCGCTGTCCGGCTCTCTCCTCAGGCGCTGTTTTCGCTGACGATAGATACGTCCCCTGGGCCTGATGGATTATATCGTAGGATTCTTTGGGAGGCGAGGGATGAGATTGCAGAGCCTTTGGCTTTGATTTTTATGTCCTCACTGTCTACTGGAATAGTGCCAGAAGACTGGAGAGAGGCGAATGTTGTACCCTTGTTCAAGAAAGGGAATAGGTATAACCCTGGGAATTATACAGCTTAATCCAGGATTGTCAGCACGGATTTGTGAGGGGTAAGCCTTGCCTCACACGTTTGATTGTATTCTTAGAGGAGGTAACTAAGTACATAGATGACGGTAGAGCAGTTGATGTCGTATGCATGGATTTTAGTAAGGCGTTTGATAAGGTGCCCCACGGTTGGCTCATGCAGAAAGTAACGAGGCATGGCATAGAGGGAAATTTGCCCTATTGGACCAGTAACTGGATATCTCATAGAAGACAGAGGGTGGTGGTTGATGGTAAATTTTAATCCTGGAGCCCAGTTACCAGCGGTGTACCACAGGGGTCAGTGCTGGGTCCTCTGCTATTTGTGATTTTTATCAATGACTTGGATGATGGAGTTGAAGGCTGGGTTAGTAAATTTGCTGATGACACCAAGATTGGCGGAGTAGTGGATAATGTGGAGGGCTGTTGTAGACTGGAAAGAGACATTGCTAGGATGCCGAGCTGGGCTGAAAAGTGGCAGATGGAGATTAACCCTGATAAGTGTGAGGTGATTCATTTTGGTGGGACAAATTTGAATGCGGATTACATGGTTAACGGCAGGGTTCTGAAGAATGTGAAATTAAATTAAATGAAATGAAATTCGCTTATTGTCACAAGTAGGCTTCAAATTAAGTTACTGTGAAAACCCCGAGTCGCCACATTCCGACGCCTGTTCGGGGAGGCTGGCACGGGAATTTAACCGTGCTGCTGGCCTGCCTTGGTGTGCTTTAAAAGCCAGCTCTTTAGCCATGTGCTAAACCAGCCCCTGTGGAATTCCAGAATGTGGTGGAGCAGAGAGGTCTCGGAGTTCATGTCCATAGATCTCTGAAAGGTGCCACCCAAGTGGATAGATCCTTGAAGAAAGCAGATAGTGTGTTAGCATTTATTAACAGGGGGACTGACTTTAAGAGCCGCAAGGTTATGCTGCAACTGTACAAGACCTTGGTTCGACTACATTTGGAGTATTGTGTGCAGTTCTGATCACCTCATTATAGGAAGGATGTGGAAGCGCTGGGAAGAGTGCAAAGGAGATTTACCAGGATGCTGACTGGATTAGTGAGTGGGTCTTATGAGGAAAGGTTGAGGAACGTAGGGCTTTTCTCATTGGAGCGAAGGAGGATGAGAGGTGACTTAATTGAGGTGTATAAGATGATGAGAGGATAGATAGAGTGGACGTTCAGCGACTTTTTCATCGGGTTGATGCAGCTGTTACAAGGGGGCATAACTATAAGGTTCATGGTGGAAGATATAGGAGGGATGTCAGAGGTAGGTTTCTTACTCAGAGAGTGGTTGGGGCGTGGAACGTACTCCCAGCTATGGTAATGGAGTCGGGCACTTTAGGCACTTTCAAGCGATTATTGGATAGGCATATGGAGTGCACAAGAATGATTGGGAGTAGGTCGATTTTCTCTTAGTTTCAGACTAGTTTGGCACAACATCGTGGGCCGAAGGCCTGTACTGTGCTGTAAAGTTCTATGTTCTATGAAGCAAGGTGTGAGGATCTGTACATGAGGTAGCTGTGTACGTTCTATGTTATTTGTTTATGTTAACATGCGGGTTAATGTTTGGGGGTTGGTGGGAGGAGGGATCGTTGTTATTGATATGGGGATTGACATTGCATTCGTTACTGATTATTGTTTATTGATGGGTGTAAATTTGGGAGAAAATGTGAACAAGGAGGAGAATAAAAATATTTTCAAAAAACAGACGTTTGAAAGACACACATGTCAGATGCTGATTTACCCTCAAACATCTGCCCCCAGTCTGGACTTTTTAGTTCCTGCCTAATATTGTTGTAATTAGCCTTCCCCCAATTTAGCACCTAAACCCGAGAACCAATCTTATCCTTATCCACAAGTACTTAAAACTTACTGAATTATGGTTACTGCCCAGAAATGCTCCCCATCGACAAGCTGGCCGGGCCGATCCTCAATACCAGGTCCAGCACGGGCCCTTCCCAAGGTGGACTATCTACATATTGTTTCATGCTGGTCTCCTGAATGCCTGTTACAATGTTTTCACCATTCAAACCATAAGTAGTAAGTGAGTCCCAGTCAATTTGGGGGAATTTAAAATCAGCCAGCACAACAACCATGTTGCTTCATCATCTTCCCGAAATCTGTCTACATATCTGCTCCTCTGTATCCTGCTCGCTGATGGGAAACTTGAAATGAGCTCCTAACATTGTGACTGCACCATTCCTATCCCTTGTTTATACTTTTTCCAATTAAGGGGCAATTTATCGTGACCAACAAAGAACAAAGAACTAAGAAATATCCTGCACAGGCCGTTCGTCCCTCCAGGCCCGTGCCGACCATGCTGCCCGTCTAAAGTAAAACCTTCTACACTTTCTGGGTCCGTATCCCTCTATTCCCATCCCATTCATGTATTTGCCCAGATGCCCCTGAAATGTCACGATCGTCCCTGCGTTTACCACCTCCTCCGGCAGCGTGTTCCAGGCACCAACTGCCCTCTGTGTAAAAAACGTGCCTCGTACCTATAAACCCTTGCCCCTCGCATCTTAAACATATGCCCCCTAGTAATTGACCCCTCTACCCTGGCGAAACGCCTCTGAGTATCCACTGTGTCTATGCCCCTCATAATTTTGTAGACCTCTATCAGGTCGCCCCTCAACTTCTGTCGTTCCAGTGAGAAGAAACCGAGTTTATTCAACCGCTCCTCATAGCTAATGCCCTCCATACCAGGCACCATTCTGGTAAATCTCTTCTGCACCCTCTCTAAAGCCTCCACATCCTTCTGGTAGTGTGGCGACCAGAATTAAACACTATACTCCAAGTGTGGCCTAACTAAGGTTCTATACAGCTGCAACATGACTTGTCAATTCTTATACTCAATGCCCCGGCCAATGAAGGCAAGCATGCCTATGGCTTCTTGCCTACCTACTCCACCTGTGTTACCCCTTTCAGTGACCTGTGGACCTGTACACCTAGATCTCTTTGACTTTCAAAGCTTTTGTGGGTTCTACCATTCACTGTATATTCCCTACCTGCATTAGACCTTCCAAAATGCATTACCTCACATTGGTCCGGATTAAACTCCATCTGCCATCTCTCCGCCCAAGTCTCCAAACGATCTAAATCCTGCTGTGTCCTCTGCCAGTCCTCATCGCTATCCGCAATTCCACCAACCTTGCATCATCTGCAAACTTACTAATCAGACGAGTTACATTTCCTCCAATTAATTTATATAGACTACGAACAGCAAAGGTCCCAGCACTGATCCCTGCGGAACACCACTCGTCGCAGCCCTCCAATTAGAAAAGCACCCTTCCATTGCTACTCTCTGCCTTCTATGACCTAGCCAGTTCTGTATCCACCTTGCCAGCTCACCCCTGATCCCGTGTGACTTCATTCACCTGTTGTCACACGCACCTTTGCGTTGTGGTTAGACTCACGTAGATTCGGGGAGAATGTGCAAACTCCACACCGACAGTGACCCACGGCTGGGATCAAACCCGGGTCCTCTGCGCCGTGAGGCAGCATTGCTAACCTTTGTTCCTCCATGCCGCCCTCCCCTTCCTATCCCTGGGCTCTACCCATGAGGTCAGGCTTCATGTGCCCTTCGAGGTGTCCTCCTGCAATACAGCTGTGAAAGTCTCCTTAATCAATAATGCAACTCCCGCACGCGTTTTGCATCCCCTTCTGTACTGCCTGAAACATCTAAATCCTGGCACATTCACCTGTCAATCATGCCCTTCCCTCAATCATCTCTCTGTAATGGCAACAACTTCATTGTTCCAAGTAGTAATCCAAGCTCTACGTTCATCTGCCGTACCAGTCCGCTGTGTTCAGCAACATCGCCCTGCCTGCTCTTCCTCTGAGTCTTACTTGCCTTATTCACGAGTTCTCTCTCACTTATTTCAGCTGTTTACCCACCTCTCTGGTCACCACTCATCTGCCACACTTGATTAGACCCTCCCGATGCTGCTGGCAAACCTCGCAGGCAGGATATTTGTGCCTCTCCAGATTCGATGCAACCCTCCTCCGTCTATACATCCCAGGTGCCCCGGAGGCGATCACAATGATTCAGAAATCTGAAACCCTCCCTCCTACACCGGCTATTTAGCCATGTGTTTGACAGCACTATGTTCCCATTTCTAGCCTTACTGGCACGTGGTACAGCGAGTAATCACGAGGTTAAAACCCGAGAGGTTCTCTTTTTTAATTTAATGCTAACTCCCTTAACTCCCCATGCAGGACTTAGTCACTCTTCCTGCGTATGCCCTTACTACCAATATGTAAGACTACCACTGGATATTCAGCACCCCCTCCTCTTCAAAATACCCCATGCCCGTTCAAGGGCACCCTTGACCCTGGTACT
The DNA here is from genome assembly GCF_047496885.1 of Scyliorhinus torazame. Classification (NCBI taxonomy): domain Eukaryota; kingdom Metazoa; phylum Chordata; class Chondrichthyes; order Carcharhiniformes; family Scyliorhinidae; genus Scyliorhinus; species Scyliorhinus torazame. The sequence goes on along the minus strand of NC_092737.1, from coordinate 31,178,116 downwards.
TGTGAGGCAACATACCATCCTGGAGTTTCTTTCACGTCTACACAAGCGTCTACCTGTGCCCCTTACTTTCGAGTCCCCCAGAACCATGGCTCTCCTGCACTTAACTTCGCCTGCTGGACAACAGAACCAGTTGTGGTGCGACGGTTCTGGCTCCAGTAGTTTTCCCTGATAGGCTGCCAATTCCCTGACTGATTCCCCCTCCCCTCCCCCCCCCATAGCATCCAAAACGGTATACTTGTGAAAGAGAAGAACAGCCACACAGGATTACTCTACTGACTGCCTGCCCTTTCTGACTGTCACTTTCAGTGTGGCCACGTCTCTATAACTCCTCTCTATGACGCTTTCCGCCATCTGCATGATCCTGAGTGCATCCAACTGCGGCTCCAACGGAACCACGCGATCTGTGAAGAGCTGCCATTGCTTACATTTGCTGCAGACGTAGTTATGCGGATTACTAGAAGCTTCAGGGACCCCTTATATCTCACAGTTAGAGCACCTCACCCCTCTAATCGACATTTCTAGCTCTAATTATTATATTAACTTCAAATAAATACTTACTAAATCTTTACTGAATTAATTTACAATTATCTTTATTCTCCCTTGTTTCGCCCTAAAATATTAAATGCTGAATACAGTAATGTCCTCTTTCCGGTTTAGCTACTCCTCTGCTTAGTTAATTATTTAAAATCATTTATTTTAAAATATTTTATTTTCATTTCCTTGCAAATTCACTACCAGTCAATCAGGTCACAGCTTTCCTGTGTAAATATGCTGCGGATCCCCGAGGTAAGGTTTTGATACTCTCTGCTCTTGTACTGGATCTCCGGGACTGCTCCATGTGCTTGTCTATGCACTGGACCTGATAGTGCGCCTTCATCATTGTCTCTGGTGCCTGCCAGTCAGCATTGCTTGCCTCTTCCTATATTTCATCCAGAAGAGGCATTCAGAGCGTTATGCCCGTTGCTGACACTCAGCTATATCTCACTACCAACTCTGTCGACTGCTCCACTTTGGATAAATATCAGATTAGTTAATCCGGCACCCAATACCGTGTGAAGAAAAATTGCATCTGATTCAGTTTCGAGAAGTCGGAAACCGTTGTTTTCAGACCCTGTTGGAAATTGTATCGACAAGCTACCGATTCAAACCATGTGTCTGAAAGCTGTGTCCACTTAGCCATGCTCTTCGCCATGATGAAGCGGAAAAGATTTTTCTTCTCACATGTGACAATGCTAAAACTGCCGATTGCCAAATCAATGGCATCGCTCAACTTTGCCCCGACCCAGCTCAACTGCGGCTGGAACAGTCGGCGATGCATTTTCCCCTCCACAAAACAATATTTCGAAGTGTTGCAGCTTGGAATTCCATGTTTTGTGCAGCATGAATTGGAGGCTATCCGAAACTCTGCTGATTCTGCCTTAACGCTCACCCACGTCAATCCTTATGCTCGAATATCTGCATGGTCACACCATGAGGAAATGTGACGATGTAAACATTTTCATCCTTGTGTTCAAATCCCCCCTTGTCCTGGCCACTCGCTGTCTTTGTCATTTTCTCTGTTCCCACAAACCTCCGAGATCACTGTGCGCCTCGAATTCTGGTGTCCTGTCCATTCCCAGACTTGCTTATTCCACCAATGGTGTATTTTCTGAGGCTCAATGCAGGGGAATTTGATCTCTTAACCTTTATGTTTATTTCCTACATGTTTTTCCTTCTGGACTCGCCTTTGAACATTAATCTGCCTGAACGTCTTTGTCATTTGACCGATGTGTCCTAAAGCAACCAGGTTATTTCCTATGTGCATCATGCTCCTGCCAAGTTCCTTGGACGTTTATTACGTTCAATGTAAGATCACTACATTATTATCAAGCTGTGGCAGAAATTGAAGCAACGTTCATGACATTTCCCTGCTGAAAAATACGCCAGAGAGCGGGGTTTTCTGCATCTGCTCCAGGAGATAAAACGCCCAAGAGTAAAAGCCGGGTCCACATCACAAACCGTTCTGTTTAATTTCGCTGCTAATGACCACTTACCTGGAATACCGATGACAGCCAGGATCATGTAGTATATTTTGTTGAAAAAGTAAAACGTTCCATACATTTTCAGTATGAATGATCGATGTGTACTTCCACCAGGAAAACTGAGTAAATCTCCGATATTCAGTGAAGTGATAGATAATGTTGCTTTTAATTTATACTCGGTGAAATATCCTTGGGGATTGAATTTCGAAATACTTTTATTTAATTGAAAAACAGATTACGACATTGACATGAGTCATTCTTATATTTTCTTCCCGTTGGAATTGCGTCCGTAAAATTCAAAGACTGAACTGTTCAGATCACAATATTGAACATATGACATTTAAAGGCGGCATTGGAACGGCATCATATATATTTTTATACCTTATATCATATAATTATATTATATAATTGATGGTAGACTTCGAAAAAGAAATTCACAAGTTCCATGTTATGTGCCGCACTGAAATTAATTTGACGCAGTACATTCATTGAAAACGGCAGCATGACATGGACATAAATATAACCTTGGATATAAGGTTATATACATGGATATAAATATAACATGAATTAACCTTGAAATTATTGAAAGGCCCAGCTTCACCTGCAATTTAGAAGGAGATTTAAAACTGCATCTGAAAGACAAAATTCCTCCTCGTCTTTCTCATTAAAGGAAGTTCATTAGATCGAACCTGTGATACTTGAGCCTATATTCGCCAAGTAGTGAAGCACCAACGCAGGATGCATATGTACAGGCACATGGTAATTATCGGGCACTTAAGACCATAAGAAATAGAGCAGAATTAGGCCACTCGGCCCATCGAGATGTAATGATTAAAGATCTTAAAGTAAGGGAACACTTAGGAGGCAGTGATCAGAATATGGTAGAATTCAATCTCCAATTTGAAAGAAAGAAGGTAGAAAGAAGGTTAAATAAAGGTAACTAGAGGGGCATGAGGAAGGAAGTGGCGAAAATCGACTGGGAGCAGAGCCTAGTGGGAAAGACAGTAGAACAGCAATGGCAGGAGTTTCTGGGACACAGTACAGAGGTTCATCCCAAAGAAAAGAAAGGTTATCAGAGGTCCCCCCATAGGCAGCCATGGCTGACAAAGGAAGTTAGGGAATGCATCAAAGCAAAAGAGAAAGCCTATAATGTGGCAAAAAGTAGTGGGAAGTTAGAAGATTGGGAAGGCTACAAAAACAAACAGTGGATAACAAAGAGAGAAATAAGGAAAGAGAGGATCAAATATGAAGGTAGGCGAGCCAGTAACATTGGGAATGATAGTAAAAGTTTATTTAAATACATTAAAAACAAACGGGAGGCAAAAGTAGACATTGGGCCGCTTCAAAATGACGCTGGTAATCTAGTGATGGGAGACAAGGAAATAGCTGAGGAACTAAATAAGTACTTTGCATCAGTCTTCACAGTAGAAGACATGAGTAATATCCCAACAATTCAGGAGAGTCAGGGGGCAGAGTTGAATATGGTAGCGATCACAAAGGAGAAAGTGCTAGAGAAACTAAGAGGTCTAAAAATTGATAAATCTCCGGGCCCAGATGGGCTACATCCTAGAGTTCTAAAGGAGATAGCTGAAGAAATAGTGGAGGCGTTAGTTATGATCTTTCAAAAGTTACTGGAGTCAGGGAAATTCCCAGAGGATTGGAAAATCGCCGTTGTAACCCCCCTGTTCAAGAAGGGAACAAGGAAAAAGATGGAAAATTATAGGCCAATTAGCCTAACCTCGGTTGTTGCCAAGATTCTAGAATCCATTGTTAAGGATGAGATTTCTAAATTCTTTGAAGTGCAGGGTCGGATTAGGACAAGGCAGCATGGATTTAGTAAGGGGAGGTCGTTCCTGACAAACCTGTTAGAGTTCTTTGAAGGGATAACAAATAGGTTAGACCAAGGAGAGCCAATGGATGTTATCTATATTGACTTCCAAAAGGCCTTTGATAAGGTGCCTCACGGGAGACTGCTGGGTAAAATAAGGGCCCATGGTATTCGAGGCAAGGTACTAACATGGATTGACGATTGGCTGTCAGGCAGAAGGCAGAGAGTTGGGATAAAAGGTTCTTGTTCGGAATGGCAACCGGTGACGAGTGGTGTCCCGCAGGGTTCAGTGTTGGGGCCACAGCTGTTCTCTTTATATATTAACGATCTAGATGACGGGACTGGGGGCATTCTGGCTAAGTTTGCCGATTATACAAAGATAGGTGGAGGGGTAGGTAGTATGGAGGAAGTGGGGAGGCTGCAGAAAGATTTAGACAGTTTAGGAGAGTAGTCCAAGAAATGGTTGATGAAATTCAACGTGGGCAAGTGCGAGGTCTTGCACTTTGGAAAAATTAATAGCGGCATGGACTATTTTCTAAACGGTGACAAAATTCATAATGCTGAAGTGCAAAGGGACTTGGGAGTCCTAGTCCAGGATTCTCTAAAGGTTAACTTGCAGGTTGAGTCCGTAATTAAGAAAGCAAATCCAATGTTGTCATTTATCTCAAGAGGTTGGAATATAAAAGCAGGGATGTACTTCTGAAGATTTATAAAGCATTAGTTAGGCCGCATTTAGAATACTGTGAGCAATTTGGGGCCCCACACCTCAGGCAGGACATACTAGCACTGGAGAGGGTCCAGCGGAGATTCGCACGGATGATCCCAGGAATGGTCGGCCTAACGTACGATGAACATCTGAGGATCCTGGGATTATATTCATTAGAGTTTAGGAGGTTGAGGGGAGATCTAATAGAAACTTACAAGATAATGAATGGCTTAGATAGGGTGGACGTAGGGAAGTTGTTTCCATTAGCAGGGGAGACTAGGACCCGGGGGGCACAGCCTAAGAATAAAAGGGAGTCACTTTAGAACAGAGATGAGGAGAAATTTCTTCATCCAGAGAGTGGTGGATCTGTGGAATTCATTGCCACAGAGGGCGGTGGAGGCCGGGACGTTGAGTGTCTTTAAGACAGAAGTTGATAAATTCTTGATTTCTCGAGGAATTAAGGGCTATGGAGAGAGAGCGGGTAAACGGAGTTGAAATCAGCCATGATTGAATGGTGGAGTGGACTCGATGGGTTGAATGGCCTTACTTGCGCTCCTATGTCTTATGGTCTTATGGAGACTGCTCCGCCATTCAATCATGGCTGATATTTTTTCTCATTCCTATTCACCTGCCTTTTCCGCATTGCCCGTGATCCCCTTAGGTGATACATAAACGTAGATAATAGCAGAAGGAGGAGGGCATTCGGGTCAGCACAGCAATTAATTATGATTATGGCTGATCTCTGCAGCAGATAGAACCCTACCGACTCAAGGTGTCCTCATGCATCATTTCTGCCACCTCAGCAATCAGTTTGGAGAACCCACTCTACGCCAGCTGTAACAACACAATCCTTTCTCAGGTTTGGGACCAGAACTGCACACACTATTACAAGGTGTGGCCTCAAGAAGGCCTTTCCGAATTTCCGCACGCCATCCCTTCTGCTGAACTCGAATTTTCACGGAATGGAGCCCAAAGTACAATTTGCCTTCTTTACCGCCTGCATGCTTACCTTCAGGGTGTACTAGCTAGCTGGATAAAGAACTGGCTGGGCAACAGGAGACAGAGAGTAGTGGTGGAAGGGAGTGTCTCAAAATGGAGAAAGACTAGTGGTGTCCACAGGGATCCGTGCTCAGACCACTGTTGTTTGTGATATACATAAATGATCTGGAGAAATGTATAGCTGGTCTGATTGGCGAGTTGAACAGGGAAATGGCAGATGGAGTTCAATCCAGGCAAATGCGAGGTGATGCATTTTGGAAGATCTAATTCAAGAGCGGACTCTACTGTCAATGGAAGAGTCCTGGGGAAAATTCATGTACAGAGAGATCTGGGAGTTCAGGTCCATTCTACCCTGAAGGTGGCAATGCAGATCGATAGAGTGGTCAAGAAGGCATACAGCATGCTTGCCTTCATCGGACGGGCTATTTAGTACAAGAGTCGGCAGGTCATGTTGCAGTTGTATAGGGCTTTGGTTAGGCCACATTTGGAATAGTGCGTGCAGTTCTGGTTGCCACATTACCAGAAGGGCGTGGATGATTTAGAGAGGGTGCAGAGGTTCACCAGGATGTTGTCTTGTATGGAGAGTGCTAGGTATGAAGAAAGGTTGAGTAGATTAGGATTGTTTTCTTTGGAAAGACGGAGGTTGAGGGGGCCCTGACTGAGGTCTACAAAATTATAAGAGGTATGGACAGGGTGGATAGCAACAAGCTTTTTCCAAGAGTGGGGGTGTCAATTACAAGGGGTCAAGATTTCAAGGTAAGAGGGGGAAAGTTTAAGGGAGATGTGCGTGGAAAGAATTTTACGCAGAGGGTGGTGGGTGCCTGGACGTGGACGTGCCAGCAGACGTGGTCGAGGCGGGAACAATAGCATAATTTAAGATGCATCTAGACAGATATATGAATGGGCGGGGAACAGAGGGAATAGATCCTTGGAAAATATGTGTCAGGTTTAGATAAAGGATCTGGATCGGCGCAGGCTGAGAGGGCCGAAGGGCCTGTTCCTGTGCTGCAATTTTCTTTGTTCTTTTGTTCTTAGATAGAACGTAGAGAACATAGAACATAGAACAGTACAACATAGTGCAGGCCCTTCAGCCCACTATATTGTCCCGACCATTAATCCTAAACTGTGCGGAGTCTGCACGTTCTCCCTGTGTCTGCGTGGGTTTCCTGCGGGTGCTCCGCTTCCATGCCACAAGTCCAAAGACGTGCAGGTTAGGTGGATTGGCCGTGCTAAATTGCCCTTAGTGTCCAAAAAGAGTACGAGGGATTATTGGGTTACGGGGATAGGGTGGAAGTGAGGTCTTAAATGGGACGTTGCAGACTCGATGGGCCGAATGGCCTCCTTCTGCGCCATATGTTCTATGTTCTAAGATCAACCTAACCTACACCCCTTCAACTTACTGCTGTCCATGTGCCTGTCTAAGAGTCACTTAAATGTACCTGTTATAGAACATAGAACATAGAACGATACAGCGCAGTATAGGCCCTTCGGCCCACGATGTTGCACCGAAACAAAAGCCATCTAACCTACACTATGCCATTATCATCCATATGTTTATCCAATAAACTTTTAAATGCCCTCAATGTTGGCGAGTTCACTACTGTTGCCGGTAGGGCATTCCACGGCCTCACCACTTTTTGCGTAAAGAACCTACCTCTGACCTCTGTCCTATATCTATTACCCCTCAGTTTAAAGCTATGTCCCCTCGTGCCAGCCATTTCCATCCGCGGGAGAAGGCTCGCACTGTCCACCCTATCTAACCCCCTGATCATTTTGTATGCCTCTATTGAGTCTCCTCTTAACCTTCTTCTCGCTAACGAAAACAACCTCAAGTCCATCAGCCTTTCCTCATAAGATTTTCCCTCCCTACCAGGCAACATCCTGGTAAATCTCCTCTGCACCCGCTCCAAAGCCTCCACGTCCTTCCTATAATGCGGTGACCAGAACTGTACGCAATACTCCAAATGCGGCCGTACCAGAGTTTTGTACAGCTGCAACATGACCTCATGACTCTGGAACTCAATCCCTCTACCAATAAAAGCCAACACTCCATAGGCCTTCTTCACAACCCTATCAACCTGGGTGGCAACTTTCAGGGATCTATGTACATGGACACCTAGATCCCTCTGCTCATCCACACTTCCAAGAACTTTACCATCAGCCAAATATTCCGCATTCCTGTTTTTCCTTCCAAAGTGAATCACCTCACACTTCTCTACATTAAACTCCATTTGCCACCTCTCAGCCCAGCTCTGCAGCTTAGCTATGTCCCTCTGTAACCTGCAACATCCTTCCACACTGTCGACAACACCACCGACTTTAGTATCGTCTGCAAATTTACTCACCCACCCTTCTGCGCCTTCCTCTAGGTCATTGATAAAAATGACAAACAGCAACGGCCCCAGAACAGATCCTTGTGCTACGCCACTTGTAACTGAACTCCATTCTGAACATTTCCCGTCAACCACCACCCTCTGTCTTCTTTCAGCTAGCCAATTTCTGATCCACATGTCTAAATCACCCTCAATCCCCAGCCTCCGTATTTTCTGCAATAGCCTACCGTGCAGAACCTTATCAAACGCTTTACTGAAATCCATATACACCACATTAACTGCTCTACCCTCGTCTACCTGTTCAGTCACCTTCTCAAAGAACTCGATAAGGTTTGTGAGGCATGACCTACCCTTTACAAAGCCATGCTGACTATCCCTGATCATATTATTCCGATCTAGATGATTATAAATCCTGTCTCTTATAATCCGCTCCAAGACTTTACCCACTGCAGACGTGAGGCTCACCGGTCTATAGTTGCCGGGGTTGTCTCAGCTCCCCTTTTTGAACAAAGGGACCACATTTGCTATCCTCCAGTCCTCTGGCAATATTCCTGTAGCCAATGATGACATAAAAATCAAAGCCAAAGGTCCAGCAATCTCTTCCCTGGCCTCCCAGAGAATCCTAGGATATATCCCATCAGGCCCCGGGGACTTATCTATTTTCAGCCTGTCCAGAATTGCCAACACCTCTTCCCTACGTACCTCAATGCCATCTATTCTAATAGCCTGGGTCTCAGCATTCTCCTTCACAACATTATCTTTTTCCTGAGTGAATAATGACGAAAAATATTCATTTAGTATCTCGCCTATCTCTTCAGACTCCACACACAACATCCCATCCCTGTCCTTGACTGGTCCTACTCTTACCCTAGTCATTAGCTTATTACTGACATACCTATAGAAAGCTTTTTGGTTTTCCTTGATCCTACCTGCCAAATACTTCTCATGTCCCCTCCTTGCTCGTCTTAGCTCTCTCTTTAGATCCTTCCTCGCTACCTTGTAACTATCCATCGCCCCAACTGAAACTTCACACCTCATCTTCACATAGGCCTCCTTCTTCCTCGAAACAAGAGATTCCACTTCTTTGGTAAACCACAGTTCCCTCGCTCGACGCCTTCCTCCCTGTCTGACCGGTACGTACTTATCAAGAACACGCAGTAGTTGATCCTTGAACAAGCTCCACTTATCAAGTGTGCCCAACACTTGCAGTCTACTTCTCCAACCTATCCCCCCCCCCCCCCCCCAAGTCACATCTAATGGCATCATAATTGCCCTTCCCCCAGCTATAACACTTGCCCTGCTATGTATACTTATCCCTTTCCATCACTAGCGTAAACGTCACCGAATTGTGGTCACTGTCCCCAAAGTGCTCTCCTACCTCCAAATCCAACACCTGGCCTGGTTCATTACCCAAAACCAAATCCAACGTGGCCTCGCCTCTTGTTGGCCTGTCAACATATTGTGTCAGGAAACCCTCCTGCACACACTGTACAAAAAACGACCCATCTAATGTACTCTAACTATATCTTTTCCAGTCAATATTTGGAAAGTTAAAGTCTCCCATAATAACTACCCTGTTACTTTCGCTCTTATCCAGGATCATCCTCGCCATCCTTTCCTCTACATCCCTAGAACTATTTGGAGGCCTATCGAAAACTCCCAACAGGGTGACCTCTCCTTTCCTGTTTCTAACCTCAGCCCATACTACATTGGAAGATGAGTCCCCATCTAGTATACTCTCCGCCACCGTAATACTGCTCCTGACTAGCAGCGCCACACCTCCCCCTCTTTTGCCTCCTTCTCTGAGCTTACTAAAACACCTAAACCCCGGAACCTGCAACATCCATTCCTGTCCCTACTCTATCCATGTCTCCGAAATGGCCACAACATCGACGTCCCAGGTACCAACCCATGCTGCCAGTTCCCCTACCTTATGTCGTATACTCCTGGCATTGAAGTGGACACACTTCAAACCACCTACCTGCACACTGGCCCCCTCCTGCGTCGTCAAACCTGTGCTCCTGACCTCTATACTCTCATTCTCCCGTACCCTAAAACTGCAATCCAGGTTCCCATGCCCCTGCTGCATTAGTTTATACTCCCCCCCCACCCAGAGAGCACTAACAAATCTCACCCCCAGGATATTTGTGCCCCTCAGGTTCAGATGTAGACCATCCTGTCTGTAGAGGTCCCACCTTCCCCAGAAAGAGCCCCCGTTATCCAGAAATCTGAATCCCTCCCGCCTGCACCATCCCTGTAGCCACGTGTTTAATTGCTCTCTCTCCCTATTCCTCATCTCACTATCACGTGGCACGGGCAACAACCCAGAGATAACAACTCTGTTTGTTCTCGTTCTGAGCTTCCATCCTAGCTCCCTGAAAGCCTGCCTGACATCCTTGTCCCCTTTCCTACCTATGTCGTTAGTGCCAATGTGGACCACGATTTGGGGCTGCTCCCCCTCCCCCTTCAGGACCCAGAAAACACGATACGAGACATCACGTACCCTTGCTCCTGGAAGGCAACATACCAATCGTGAGTCTCTCACGCTCCCACAAAATCTCCTATCTGTGCCCCTGACTATCGAGTCCCCAATTACTAATGCTCTGCTCCTCTCCCCCCTTCCCTTCTGAGCAACAGGGACAGACTCCGTGCCAGAGGCCCGTACCCCATGGCTTAACCCTGGTAAGTCCCCCCCCCCCCCCACAACAGTATCCAAAGCAGTATACTTGTTACTCAGGGGAACGACCGCTGGGGATCCTGTACTGACTGCTTCTTCCCAGTCCCTCTCACCGTCACCCATCAATCTTTATTCTTCGGAGTAACTACATCCCTGAAGCTTCTATCTATGACCACCTCTGACTCCCGAATGATCCGAAGTCCATCCAGCTCCAGCTCCAGTTCCAAACGCGGTTTCTGAGGAGCTGGAGATGGGTGCTCTTCCCACAGATGAAATCAGCAGGGACACTGAGGGTGTCCCTCACCTGAAACATTCTGCAGGAGGAACAGTGCACTGCCTTCCCTGCCATCCCGTCGAGATAAAACAAGAAAGAAGGAAAAAAAAGAAATTTTTAGAAAGGGTTTATATTCACTAAACCCCTTAGGTTAGAGGAGGTGGAAGGGTGGGGGACACTACAAGTGTAGGGTCTCGGGTTTAGAAACAGCCCAACTTATATACAGAACCTACCTGATTCCCAAGCTGCACTCCGGCTCCCTCTCTCTCTCCCGCTCCCGGAAATGAAGGCCGCTGGAACCTGGTGGTAAGTTTAAACACTCACCTGCTTCACAAGCTGCACTCCGTCTCCCTCTCTCTCTCCCGCTCCTGGAAATGAAGGCCGCTGGAACCTGGGGTTAGTTTAAACACTTACCTGATTCCCAGGCTGCACCCTGGCTCCCTCTCTCTTTCCCGCTTCCGGAAAATGGACAGGTGCGGAGGGATCTGGGTGTATAGGTGCAGAGATCTATAGACAAAGAGTCCAAGGTCCCTTTATTTTTGAGATGATTGACCTCCAACGACCACAACCATCTTCCTTTGTGCCGGGTGTGACTCCAGCCAGCAGAGAGTTTTCCCCCTGATTCCCATTGACTCCAGTTTTGATGGGGGTCCTTGATGCCAGACTCGGTCAACTGCTGCCTTGATGGACAGGGCAACCACCTTGATGGCCACGCTGGCCTCGCTGGAGGTCTGCTCTTCTGTTCATGCGTAGACTAAGATGGCGGCCAATGTCCCCGAGTTCCGATCCACAACTGCCCTCAACTCCATGACTCTTCCTCCGTGCCCGGCTCAAAAGTCAAGAATAAAAGCTCACAGGATGAACGGGACAGCAGCAACAAGGATGACGAATTGGGATGAAGAATAGGGAGCAGCGAGCAATGGTTAGGGGATATTTCTCTGGGCTGAAGGAAGCTTTGTAGTGGTGTTCCCCAGGGGTCGCTATTGACACCTTTGTTTTTCCTGATGGACATTAATGATGGAGAAGGGCGGCACGGTGGCGCAGTGGTTAGCACTGCTGCCTCACGGCTCTGAGGGCCCGGGTTCGATCCCGGCCCCGGGTTACTGTCCGTGTGGAGTTTGCACATTCTCCCCGTGTTTGCGAGGGTTTCGCCCCACATCCCAAAGATGTGCAGGGTAGGTGGATTCGCCACGCTAAATTGCCCCTTAATTGGAAAAAATGAATTGGGTACTCTAAATTTAAACAATAATAAAATCAAATAAGGGGTAAGATTCTACGGTGTACAGGTGCAGAGGGCCCTGGGTGTACAGGTGCAGAGGGCCCTGGGTGTCCAGGTGCAGAGGGATCTGGGTGTCCAGGTGCAGAGGGACCTGGGTGTACAGGTGCAGAGGGACCTGGGTGTCCAGGTGCAGATGGACCTGGGTGTACAGGTGCAGAGGGACTTGGGTGTACAGGTGCAGAGGGCCCTGGGTGTCCAGGTGCAGAGGGATCTGGGTGTTCAGGTGCAGAGGGACCTGGGTGTACAGGTGCAGAGGGACCTGGGTGTACAGGTGCAGAGGGACCTGGGTGTACAGATGCAGAGGGACCTGGGTGCCCAGGTCCAAAGGGACCTGGGTGTCCAGGTGCAGAGGGACCTGGGTGTCCAGGTGCAGAGGGACCTGGGTGTACAGGTGCAGAGGGACCTGGGTGTACAGGTGCAGAGGGACCTTGGTGTCCAGGTGCAGAGGGAACTGGGTGTCCGGGTGCAGAGGGACCTGGGTGTCCAGGTGCAGAGGGATCTGGGTGTCCAGGTGCAGAGGGAGCTGGGTGTCCAGGTGCAGAGGGACCTGGGTGCCCAGGTGCAGAGGGACCTGGGTGTCCAGGTGCAGAGTGACCTGGGTGTCCAGGTGCAGAGGGAGCTGGGTGTACAGGTGCAGAGGGAGCTGGGTGTCCAGGTGCAGAGGGACCTGGGTGTACAGGTGCAGAGGGAGCTGGGTATCCAGGTGCAGAGGGAGCTGGGTGTCCAGGTGCAGAGGGAGCTGGGTGTCCAGGTGCAGAGGGACCTGGGTGTACAGGTGCAGAGGGAGCTGGGTGTACAGGTGCAGAGGGAGCTGGGTGTCCAGGTGCAGAGGGACCTGGGTTTCCAGGTGCAGAGGGACCTGGGTGTCCAGGTGCAGAGGGATCTGGGTGTCCAGGATCAGAGGGACCTGGGATAAGGTGCAGAGCGTATCTGTACAGAGATCACTAAAGGTGGCAAGTCAGTAGGAGGGAGCAGTTGATAACACGTTTCCTCGCCGATCACTTTGGCGGCTTGTTTGCTGTGAATTCACCAAGGTGTTTCGGAGAACTTGAAAGAAAAACGTAACCGCATGGTGCCATTCGCCACCTCCACATTGCAAAGGGACTGCCAGCCAGTGGAGCGCTTATTTGAAGTGTAGTCTCTGTTGGAATTACGGCGCTCCTTTAGAGAGTCAGTGCGGACTCAACCGGCCGAACGACCTCCTCTTGCACACAAGGGGTTCTGCGGAACGGAGCGGCTAGCCCATGCACAGCAAGATCCCGCAGCATGGAAACAGGCCCTTCGGCCCGGCTTGTCCGTGCCGTCCAGTTTCTATCACTGAGCTCGTTCCACTTGCCCGCATTTGGCCCATATCCCTCTCCACCCAACCTGCCCGTGTTACTGTCTAACTGCTTTTTAAAAGACAAAATCATACCCGCCTCTCCCACTGCCTCTGGCAGCTCGTTCCAGACACTCAGCACCCTCTGTGTGAAAACATTGCCCCTCTGGTCTCCTTTGTATCTCTCCCCTCTCACCTTAAACCTATGCCCTCTAGTTCTAGACTCCTCTACCTTTGGGAAAAGATGTTGACTATCTACTTTATCGATGCTCCTCATTATTTTATAGAACTCGATAAGATCACCCCTAAGCCTCCTACGCTCCAGGCGAAAAAGTCCCAGTCTATCCAGCCTCTCCTTATAACTCAGACCATCAAGTCCTGGGAGCATCCTCGTCAATCTCTTCTGCACTCTTTCTAGTTTAACAATATCCTTCCTATAATAGGGTGACCAGAACTGAACACAGTATTCCAAGTGTGGCCTTATCAATGTCTTGTACAACTTCAACAAGACGTCCCAACTCCTGTATTCAATATTCTGACCAATGAAACCTCGCCTTCTTCACCGCCCTGTCCACCTGCGACTCCACCTTCAAGGAGCTGTGAACCTGTACCCCTAGATCTCTTTGTTCTGTAACTCTCCCCAACTCCCTGCCATTAACTGAATAGGTCCTGCCCTGATTTGATCGACCAAAATGCATCACCTCACATTTATCCAAATTAAACTCGATCTGCCATTCATCGGCCCACTGGCCCAATTGGTCAAGATCCTGTGCGGCCAATCTTGGTGTGACCTGTCCCCTGGGTATGGTGGCCAGGTACCGTGTACAAGTTAGGCCCAAGCCTCCTGCGCAGAGTGCAGTGGGCGGCGGAACACGAAACAATTTATGAAGGAGATAGATAGGTTTTCGAGGCTGGATGCAGGGTTAATGGGGAGCGAGCCGGAAGGTGGAGATGAGGCAGAGCTGAGATTAGTATTGAATGGTGGGCAAACCTGAGGAGCTGAATGGCCCACTCCCGCTCCCTGTTCTAAATTGTTCACCAGGCAAGGAAAGGAATTTGACAAGCAAGGAATTATGGTCAGACTTTATCAATCCCCGCACAATTTGACCCCAGCTTGTGTCCGATTGGGGGAGATTTAATGGAGGCGTTTGAAAACCAGGAGGGGATTGGATAGAGTAAATGAGGAGAAAGTATTTCCAGTGTCAGGAGGGAGGGTAACCAGTGGGACACCGATTGAAGAGTCAAAAAGCTCACCGCGCCAGGGACCCGGGTTCGATTCCCCCGCTGGGTCACTGTGTGAAGTCTGCACGTTCTCCCCGTGTCTGCGTGGGTTTCCTCCAGGTGCTCCGGTTTCCTCCCACAGTCCAAAGGTGTGGATTGGCTAGATGGGAGTTATGGGCGATAGGGCAGGGGAGTGGGCCTAGGTAGGGCTGCTCTTTCCAAGGGCCGGTGCAGACTCGACGGCCGAATGGCCTCCTTATGCACTTCAGATATTCTCTGAAGAGAATTGGGAACAGGACCAGAGGGAGAGAAGGAAGATTTTTGTTCACGGAGCTGTGATTGAGAAGGCGCTGCCTGAAAGAGCGACAGAAGCAGCTTCACTCAGAACCTTCAGAAGGGGGGTAAATATTTGAAAAGGAGAAAATTGCGGGTCTATGGGAGAAGGAGCCAGGAATCCGGACGAATTGACTCTTCAAAGAGCTGATGGATCAGCTGGCCCTTACCTGGGCTGTAAGGTGCTAAATAACTCTTGTATTTCATTCTGGCTAATTGCCTCATTCTTCCCACAGATTTAAGGATGTGAAATCGCAGCGACATCACCAGGCTCAAGTGGCCTTCCAGGTGTGCGTGCGGCCGGGTTCGTACAAGATGGGGCCGCAGTCGGTGGGAGCCAGCGAGTCGATCGACCCCAGGTTCAGCAAGAACGAGATTGAGTGGATCACCAAAGAAAGGGCCTCGACCGTCCTTTACGGCCTCTTTATCCGTGTGGAGTGAAGGATCCCCCCCCCCAACCCCCCCCCCGCCCTCTGACCCACCACCCCCAGCAAAACCTGTGGGGAACAGAGAGCATGAACAAGCACAGGGTGGGATCGGGGGGGAAGAGAGGTGGTCCCACTTTGGTGCCACGCTCCGAGTTCAACAGCAAGGGTAGTCGGGGTGGGAGGGGCGCACAACCAGAGCGCTGAGTTGGAGCACTGAAGCATCTGCGATCGCACGTTTTTTACACAACCGACTCTCGCACCAAGGAGCACTGCACTTTTTATTTGGACTCGTGTTGTCCCGAAGGGGAAACGCAAAAGGAAAATCCTTGAACTAAAGCATTAAGTTGGGTTTAGTTTTGGGGAACGATTCTTCTTGTTGGGGGGGGGGGGGGGGGGGGGTGCACAGTTTCTGCTGTGGCAAACTGTTTCATAGATTTTTGTTTAAAGAGTTAAAATAAAAAAAGCCCGCGGGCATTTGAACTTGCAAGGGTGCTGCAGGCCCGACAGCAGAGGCCTGCGGAACAGGCCCGACAGCAGAGGCCTGCGGAACAGGCCCGACAGCAGAGGCCTGCGGAACAAGCCCGACAGCAGAGGCCTGCGGAACAGGCCCGACAACAGAGGCCTGCGGAACAGGCCCGACAGCAGAGGCCTGCGGAACAGGCCCGACAGCAGAGGCCTGCGGAACAGGCCCGACAGCAGAGGCCTGCGGAACAGGCCCGACACTAGAGGCCTGCATAGACTGGAAAATCGGACCCCAAATGCTGGCTATTTACTATTTTATTGGGGCGAGGGAAGGGGGCGGGTGGGCACGTGACTATCAAGTACTGTACAAGTAGCCAGCAGAAGTGCACCCATCCAAGGGGCATGCATACAAACGATGTTTAAGGCGACAGACTTTCAAAAATCCTGTGCACGTGAATGCATGCCAATTGCAGGAATATTTATAACTTGTGCAGAGTGTGAACTACATGTATGTGTGTGTGTGTGTGGGGGGGGGGGGGGTTGGTTAGAAAGAATGGGATCACTTGGACCGCCTAAATCTGTCTGATCTTGGGAAGACCAGGGAAACTGAGCACTGTTGAAGCAGGGAGGGCCTGTGGGGGGGGGGGGGGGGGAGGGAGGAGGAGCTGGACCTACACAGAGGTCATGGCTCCAAGTAATTACCCAGTTATGCTCTCTGACCCTGTGGTGATCGGTCAGCCTTTGGGGATTCATTGTCCGAGGCCAGACGAGGCACTCCTCCGGCAAATGATCTGCATGTGCGCCTTCCCTCTGGCCGGCAGCCAGCTGCACACTGGCTTGCACCTTTCTGTGGCCACTCGGTTTCTGCGTCCGTTACACACTCGACTCTACCGCTTGCCGCCTGTAATTATTCTGTTGCAGTATTCACCCCTTTTTATGAAATCTGGTTTAAAAGAAAGGGACTTTCAGCTTCCGACGGGAGTGGAGCGGATTACAATCTCGTTGGGCGCGCAGGGCGGGGGAGGGAGGCGAGCTCGAGAAGGTCCAGTTGATGCAGTAGGAAGCCACGGGGACCCTCCCCCCTGTGAACGGTGAGTTGAAGTGAACAGTGGTTAGTTTTACCGTCGAGGGCGCCCTTTTTCGAGCAAGCGCTGTCTGACGTAGTTGGACCAGACTCCAGCCACATCGGTGTCCCGGATAGCGAGTTCCATATGCTGCAAGGCCGTGACGTCCTTGT